>NC_040237.1:16474349-17162751 GCF_001444195.1 Xiphophorus couchianus
CACACTGAAGTCTGATTGCGGTCGTAATTAATTTGTGGTATCAGTTCTTTTTCGCAAAAAAGAAAAACATTAAAAAAAAATCTGAATTAATCATCAGTACCTGCTGTGTGAACGTAGCCTAAACTTAAAGTTTAGCCTAAACTTAAAGTTTAGCCTAAACTTTAAGTTTAGGCTAAACTTTAAGTCGCTTTATGACGACTTTATTCCAGTCTATTCTACAGGTTCCATGACGGTGGGTAAAGTAGACTAAGTGAAATATTAAAGTCATTTCCACAGAGGTTAATGAAAGGGGTTTGAAATCACACATTTTTTATTACAGAGAACCTTTACACAGATTACCCAGTCATTTACTTTGCAGTGGCGAACTTTATGGCCATAAAAATACACTCAAAGCATTTGAAGCCATCATAAATAAGTTGGATATCTCCTGAAAATCCTCTGTGTTGTTGGGATAAAGTGCAGAGTACAGTCTTTTGCTGATGATGCGCTTCTTTACATTTCATATCGGGTCAAAATTACATGGAAACTGAATGCCGTTTAGTGTCGAATCTCATCACACGTCTTCAAATATGAAATGTAGAGCACATATATACGGACGAAGGCTCAGATCAAGTTTCACACATATCAATAAAACAGGCTAGATACTGTACAAGAAGAGGACACAGTGACTTTAGAAATGGTTAATTAGCTGCATCAGTGAGTTTGATCCGATTCTGTTGATTTGATAAACTACAACATCATGACCGCCGAGTTCTGCTCTAACGCTCTAACAAACCACAAAGCTCCCAAAAAACAAAATTAGTCGTCACTTTTAAAATATGTACATCACATGTGAAAATCTGAGCAACATAGATTCTGCAGGCAGTGAACTGAGCTGAAATGTGTGTGTGTGTGTAGGAGTGTGTGTGTAGGTGTAGGCATGGGTGTGTATTGGCGTGTGTGTGTGTGTGTGTGGACATGCACAAGTGAATTTACATTCACAGTTGCAGCAGATGGGTGAGTTATGGGAGAGCAGGTTGGCCTTATAATCACTCAGAAAGTGAGAGGGTCATTCCCAGGCACACGCACACTCTAGCTTATTGTGTAGTTTAATGATAATAATATTATCGATAATAATAATAATAATAAGATCCCTGCTTTCTTTCGCTGCGTTCAGTACCGACATGATCAACACACCGGGTGCGGTCTAGGTCCGGCAGCAGCCAGCGACCCTCATTTCTTTGTCCACGTACTCCTGCAGCTGGAACTTTGGCTCGTCTGGTTCCTTCATGGTCCGGTGCTTCAGCTCTCTGGTGATCACACACACACCCACATACACACACACACACACACACACACACGCACACGCACAAACAGAGTCAGTGTGAACACGATTACGTGTTCGTAGGTTTTCTGCAAAGATCTCGATCCTTTGTACATTTTCAATAATCCCAAGTTAGTGGAAAAGCAGGAAGTTGAAGGAGTATGTGATTTAAGGGGAAATATGAGTTTAAAGAATAAAAGCACATTTAGAATTGTATGACTAGAGTAATTAAATATATTCAAAAATAAAGGTTGAAACAAATATTTCTCAACAGTTATACGGAAGATGGCTACACAAACAGCAAAATAATATGGGATATTCTTAGATGATTCAGATAAATATACACATATTTACTTCAAATTTATGTTTTGTATGCAAGATATTGGTTTAATATATACTGTCGTATGTATTTTTGATATAACGCTATATTGAAGAATAGCATAAAGGGGTGGGAATTAAAAAACAAAAAAGTAAGCTTCTTATCACTCCTTTTCAAACAAGTATAGTGAGTTAGAAAACAATACTGAACCCTTTCCACATTTCTTAACACACTCAGTCAATTTCATTTGGAATCAGTCAAAGATGGCCACTTTAACCTAACTTGACTACATGAAGATTTTCTACGTAAAATCTGCTCATTTGTCTCCAACCATGACCTGTATGAAAGTTTCTGGAACAACATCTGTACTTTGTCTGGACCACTCATTTGTTTTAGGGGAAAATGTCTCATCATGCTAATACAGCTTTAAGAACTTATTTACATTAAAACAACTCTACTCAGTGATTCATCTTGAGCCTAAATTGTGCTGTATTGACTGTGGATGTATTTCCTTATATGTTGCTTAATATATTGAAGTTCATGTCCTTTTGTAGAATGCTTTTCATAATAGTCTAGTTTATATTGATTTGATTATCTATTTGGCCTCCATTCTGTATTTGTATCCGTCTATTTTTGAAGTTATTTTTATTTTGAACTAAACTCTATGACCTGAATGTATTGGCTGTAAGGTCAATGTAAGGTAGTGAATCAGTAAGGCTGAGTTCACACTGCAGGCTGAAGTGACCCAATTCAGATTTTTTTTTTTTTTACGTAATGCGACCTGTATCTGATCTTTTCATGACAGTCTGAGCAGCACAGGTCGGATTCTTTTCCAATGCGACCCATATCCGATACGTATCCGATTCAAATGCGGCCTAACGTTTAGGTCACATTCATCCGAACTGAACGTCACTGATACTGGACAAATCTCACTCTTCTGCGCCATGACACGCGCAAGCAGGACGTGTAACAAAAACCATGACGGATTATAATGAGGATTAAGTTGTTAATATGCTGCTCCGGTCGGACAACAACTTCAAATATGTAAGCTTTGCTCCACCGTTAGCCTCCATGTTTACGTCCACAAACACTGAGCACTACATCTTTTTATAGCGGTTGGCAGAACACCGAGAACGCTGACGCTATTGCGCCCTCTACTGCGCATGCGGGACACTTTCAGGTCCTTTGCCCGTTCAGACTGCAGAACACATACAGGTCGCATATGTGTGGCAGTGTGAACGGCCTCGGCAAAAAAAATCCGATTTGACAAAATATCGGAATTGGGTCAGTTCAGTCTGCAGTGTGAATGCAGCCCATGTTAGTTAAAACATTGTGTAGGATTCAGCGGCTTGCATGGAAACTCCCCTCATAATTCTGTGGCATAAAAGCGATCTGGTTATTATAACAGAACACTTTTCTCCTCTGTTTGCCTCTCTTTGTAGCCATCTGCGTCCCCAGTGAGCTGCTTTGTTGTCATTTTGAGCTTCTTTCATGCTAGATTTGTGTCTCATTAGGAGCCTCCACACTTCCCTTATTGACCTGCCATAAAAAAAAGTAATAATTTCAAACTAATGGAGCGGATATGCCATCACCTCCTGAACCTTTGAGCCCTCTGGGTTTGTATCTGGCGGCGCGTGCCAGCAACCCACCTGTGGTTACCGTGGAAATTAGCTCATTAAGACGCGGAAACCAGGAGCTTGATGAGTTTTTAACCTAATATTGAAAAGGAGTGCCGGATGCTTTTGTCGACACAGAAATGAATGTTTTGATTACTGCTGTGATATTAGAGCAGTATATTAGCTAAAAATTTGAATGAAAATTGGGTTATTTATTCTCACTAATATACACATTACATTCCCCTGCCCTGTTTTGGTTGCTTTCCCAACCCTAACGCGATCGGAGCGAATAACAAAAAGTGATAAAGTGGAGATTTAACTGTGACAAAATAGATGAGCGACGCAAAGTTATTAAGCAACAAACATGAGCTGGAGGACGAGGAGATGAACGGATCAGATTTGATATTCTGTATTTGCAGAAGGATTGTGTACCAGACAGCGAGTCTATTATTGGCAATGCCTCAGCATGCCAGCCTGTTACCATAACGAGGCTATAAAAGGGAAACGGCTCCCACACAAACTGCCTGACATTATACATAAAGAAAAAACACACAGTTGAAATAGTACCCTCTGTGCTTTTGACTTATTTTTCCCATAGAGTTTGATTTGTGTTGTTCAGTTAATCAGATAAAATAAAGTTGGTTTCTCAACTCGAAATTTCGTTTTTATATCGTTACTGTTTGTCATATTAATATGGTGCCTATAAACTGTCCCAATTTCATCATAGATTGGAACAAAATCATTCAAAGAAAATAAATAACCATAAAAGTCCCCACTGACTGGTCAGAAGTTTGATGCTATATTAGACATAAATAAAAAAGTATCAGTATTGGCGATACGGGCCTGTATTTACTTGGTACTGGATCAATACCAAAATATTCAAAATCGCCCACCTCTGGTAACTGAAAAACTTATGAGTCATGGAACTTTTTTGAGAAAATCTTTTTTTAGAAATATGAACTGTGGACGCTGACATTAGCATGTGCTGCTACAACAGCAAGCATTGAGATGCTATTTTAGCCTTGAGCAACTTCGCTGATAGGCTAACTCCTTTTAGCACAACTTCAACACAACAGTCTCTACCAGCGTCCAATCAGATTGTTTTTTTGAAGCAGAATTAACCCTCAGTAGACCAATAGAAAGAACTTTGTCGTCCATCGCAGATCTTGCTAGTGCGTCAGATTTATGGGCGTAGCAGAAACACTCAAATACAAAGGTTCCAGGACTGATTAGTTACTTAAAACATTTTAACACGTTAAAATTGTTTGTAGTAAATATGTTTGCACTCTTTCCTCTCTTTTGAGCTGAAGGTGTTCTTGTGTGTCTGAATACAGTATTATTAAATATAACATAAGCTGGATGACTAACACAATGTCCTGACCTTATTGTTTGTATATATTATAAATATACAAACAAGGTACATATTTTTTGTTTGTTCCTGCTTTTTTCCACCTATGTATAAGAAGCATTTCTTTGATTCTATATGGCTCAAAATAAATAAAATCTATGTAACTAATTAATCAAAATTACCGCGGTTAGTCCCAGCCTTAGTAAAAGGCTTTTAGTAGAAGAGTTCTTCCTGCAGTCATATAGTCAATGAAGAATCAAGCCTATTTAAAAGAGGGAGGAATGAGTTTAACCAGATGGATTGGTGGCTTTTGATTAAAGAATTCCTGTAATAAAAAGACATTTAAAACATCCTCCAAAGTCACAGTTTAAGAATCTGAGCAAAAAGTGGCATGTTCTGTTCAAACTGTTTCCATAACAACCACTACACAGTGTTTACATACCAAACATGGAGTTTGATCAACGCCACTGAATAAATGTAGAGATATTAAAATGTTTCTACGCTTTTAAGCTTGATATTAAGCACATTAAAGTTTTTAAACATCTTTACCATGACAACCATAACATAACTTCCATATTCTGTCCTGGTGTTGTTTAAATTTGAGTGTTTCTGTGAAAAGCCGTCCAGACATATTAATGGGCACCAAAGTTTTTCTGCTGGAGGACGAAATACGACTTTAAATACTGGTAAGAATCCCAGCAGTTCTCATGCTGCCCCCTGGTGGTGGGGGTTGTTTTCTGGTCACTACTCACATGAAGTCCCTAATCACTAAAGCTCCTTTATTTTCTCTGAACCAGGAGGAAACAGCAGGATGATTTCCATGGAATAAATACCTGTACAGCCGCTCTGAGGCAACAGCAGCAACAAACGAGCGTTTTCTATGAAACTCATGATACCGTTTGACTTGGTGTGGCTCATGCTGGGATTCTGTATTTGTGTGACTCACTTGGCCGCAGCAGTGAAGGCCAACTCCACATTCAGTCCTGATTTAGCGCTCGTCTCCATGAAGGGCACTCCAAACTCCTGCACAGAAAACACGACTGCTTTTAGCATGCTGACGGAAATCTAGTGAGAGGAGAAAATAACCCTGGAAATGATTAGGTCTTTTATTAATGCACACTTCGTTTGATGGTTGGGGTTTAAAATACCTGCAGAGGCATGATGGAGTTGGAAATTGGCGGCAATAACTCAGCCTCTTTTTGAAAACATGTCAATATTTCTAGCCTCAAGCCATTTTTCGCTTTCTTTTCTCTTTTTTTTCCAAGCAGAGTCGATGAAAAGTGCTCCCAGGTACAGAAATATGATTTTGTGGAAGCGAAAACAGTCTTAATATTCCAGCTGAGAACGACGTCCTGACGTCTGCAGAGGCTCGGCCAGATTTCCTCCCCGTGAATTCAAATTTATCCTCAGAGGTTCTCTGAGTGAAATGGACGGGATAATTCATTTAGCAAGGCGCCACCGTTTATGATAATAACAACATTACACAGGGCTACCAAATGTGTAATTTAACAGAATAATCAAGAAAGGACACACAGACTAAGGACGGAGGGTGTTTGTGCCAGAAGATGGAGCACGGCAGAAAGCTCTTGTGTGAATTGGAGAAGGCTCACCTTGGCCAGCTTCTCTCCTTCCTCTCGCTTCACCACCCTGTCATGTGTGGAGTCGGCCTGGAAAACACGACAACATGTGGTTGCTCCGATAGACTCGGCGCTGACGTGGCGTGAGAATAATATGCAATCATACAGTCAACGTTTTATTTTATTTTAGAAAATACCAAACAACATTCTGTACGTGTAACTGGTGCAGATAAATACATCTGAATATCACCAAATACAACATTTTATTTCAAGAATTTGTCTCAAACAGTAAAACTCAAAAAATTTATTTCACGCAGGAATGTTTTGTTAATATTTTTGGAATATTTTAGCTTACAGAATATGAGCATTTACAATTCTCTTTCAATTTCCAAGCCGCAAAAGCTGTCTGGACAGCTTTTGAAAAGTTCAGTGGAAGGAAAAAACACTTGAGAAAGATGTGAATGCAGCAACAGTTAGACCTTCAGGAGCCATCACTCATAGGCCTGCTGCAATGATCAATTAAAATGAGTTCAATCATTTCCATTCTGATGACTAATATTTTTGGAAGGGGAGTTTTGTGTAGAGACTTCCTAACCATTTTATTTATGGATTTTGGTTCTTTTATTTTAGTTATTAAAATGACCTCCAGCTCCACTCTGGCATGTCCTGTACAAAATTAAGGTTAACTGGTTTTTGAGAAAGTTAGCCTGCATTATTAAGCCACAATTATTATTAGTTGAAAATATTATAAAACAATATTATTGTTTATCACTGTAATTTCTTGGTCAAGTTATCGTCAAGAATTTTTTTTTTATTGTATTTGTTGCTATTTGTAGCTGCTACCCACAGGTGTCTCCAGGACGGTGTCTCTAGGCTCAGGTTGCTCTGTTGCCGTTTGTCCATTTTTGAATTAAGGTCAAATTTCCATCTCTTTTTCAAATCAATGTTCCAGATCTTTAGAGGCACAGAACCGACTTTCTTTAGGCCCAGAGTGAAGTTTCCATAGCAGGATATGGTTTATGGCGCCCTCTGCTGGTGACGCTCCACTGAGTTTTATCAAATTCAAAATGAGTGCAGACATTTTAGAGAACTGGATGCTTTGTACTGTTGAGAAGCTTTCATCTTCCAGCTGCACCTGCTCACTTTGCTTAAAGTACCAATTCCTGAGTGAATATAGTGTAAAGTAGAGCTGGACATTTATCGTAATGTTTATCATTTATCGTGATACGCTTCTTATCATGATAAGAATTTTATTTATCGCCACAATAAATTCCAATTAATGAATTAAAAAAATAAATAAGCTGTCCGTATTTATTTTTACCGTTTTTTCCTTGTTTTTCCAGTCATTATGTGTTATGCAATTTTATTTTTAGCTGATTACCGTTAAGCATATTTGTTTAGTGGGTTGTTCTTTTCTTTTTCTTTAAAGCTGGTTCTTGAGTCCGAAATAAAGTTTTCTATTCTATCAATAGTTTATATAAATATATGTTAAAAAATATGACTAAATTCAGTTACTATATACAACTTAGTGATACAAATGACACTTCTTTATAGCATATTACAAACGGATGGTTTATTCTTGTCACTTTTATTGTTTTCACAAAAGTATTGTGCTAAAACGTTTAAGCCCATCTCGTCCAGCCCTACTATAAAGTATTTTTTTTCAACCAAACTAGATGAACTTCATGATTTTCCTATTTATTGTGATCCGCCTTTATCTGACCAGTAAACCAGTATAGGAATCTAACTGAACAGTCCTTTTTTTTTTGTTCACCTGTCCCCAGTTCTGTAAGATAACCTGGAATGTAATAGAGTTTTATTATGAAATCCACAGTCGCTGTGTTGTTGCTCCTATTGCACCGTTTGGTCACCCGTTTGCATTCACGGGTCCGCCTTGGCGCTCACATTCTCTCCTCCATGAGCCTTCCCGGCCACCCTCCGAGTCCATCTGCCCATCCACCTCCCAGTGTTGCCAACAAGGCCTCACCTTGTTGCCCAGCAGCATGACCACCACGTCCTGCTGGGCGTACTCGTGAATTTCCGTCAGCCACGCCTGCGGGTGAAAACAGAGCAAAGATTAGGGAAAGAAATGAAAAAGGGAACAAAAGGACAAACGGGGGACGACAGACGGAGATAGCGGTGATGAAGAGGAGAGTCGGGGATGAAGGCTTGTGTGAGAGAAGATGGATTGTTTCGTGAAGGGAAAGACAAAAGACGCATTTGTTGTTCTCTGATCATCAGCAACTCGTGTGCTTTCTTCTGGTATCTCAGTCCATCCATCTCGTCCAATTACAGAGTTCCTTTGCTCTCGTTAGAGTCTTTGGTTTCCACTCACTCACAACTCTCTCTAGAAAGCTTCTCATTTATTTGTGGGCTGCGTTCAACCTTTAGGTGCAACCTTTTGAAATGCGATACGAAGAGTAACATAACAGCGTACTTCTAACCCACAGAAAGTAATGACAGATTTAACTCCAACAGGACTAGCAAAGACAAAGACAAACTGCTGTAGTATCTCCAGATCCAATTAGTATTGGTCGAGTTCTTCGACTTGTATGACATAATTAAATTCACGTGGAAAACTGAATAAATGCACTTGGAAATACTCCAATGCATCAATTAAGGGACGGGTGAAGTGTGTTTTCTATGTTTCGGTATAAGAGATGAGACAGAACAGAATGTCAATGCAAAGAGATGAGTAGCTATGGCAACTAGCATGTCCAAATAGTTTCAGCCTCAATGGAATCTTGTGTTTTCTCTTGAACTTGTATTCTGCTTAAATCGTGCTTCATGTGTTGACCCTTTATTTTTTTAATACTATTTTTTTACTTTTTGTTTTCCTTCTCATCAGGTTTGGAGACTCCTTAGTGTGGAGATTATTGAAGACTTAGGGTGCGTTTACACCAGCCCTGTTTGGTCTGCTTTAATCAAACTCTAGTTTGTTTGCCTAGAAAGTCTGGTTCGTTTGGGGAGGTATGAACAAGCAAGCGAACTCTGATGCCGGCCAACAAAGTGAACTCGGTTTCGCCTACAAACCGAGGTCTGTCTGATTGAAGTGAACTCTGATGCAGTTCAAATTGCAAACGGACTGGAGACCACTCCAAAAGCGAACCACACCAGCTGAAAATGTTGCTGTTATGGAACCCAGTAGAATCAAATCTACAGGACTATCGGGTGTGAAAACACCCTCAACTCCAATCCAAGTACTGCCGATGTACATTTTCAATGTGAAACAATTTTAGGGAAGTTATCAAACTTGGTTTGTACCAAACCGTGAGACATAAAACTATCTGAAAATCCAAAACAACAATAAAACAAGTGCAGTCAGCATGAAGCCCACTCTGCCTCTGCAACGCTTCCAGCTACTGACTAAAGACAGACATTCAGAGGTTGATCCCTCCTACTGTGGTAGGAGATTTGTTTCTGCTCGGGGGGACTTGCAGCAGGGTTCTGGTCAGTTAGGAAATACCATCCTATCACTCTGCCTTAAGGGGCTTTCAAAATAATAATACTTTTTATATTTGAAGTTTTGACAACATGAAAAGTCGAGTTTGAGCCAATGGCTTCTGGAATCCTGATAGCTTTCTTTCAGTGTTTATTTGCTGTACTTAACATATTAATGATGGCCAGGCTGTACAACAGTCAAAAAAAGGCTGGATTTTATTGCAGGTGATGAAATATACCAGGGGTGTGTTGAAGCAGGGATGCATGTAAAAGTTGCAGGATGGTAGATTTTGAGGAACGGACTTGGAAATCTCTTTAATAGATTATTTCAATGCATATATTTGACTCTTAAGCTACAGAACCAGCTGCAAATTCTGAAAGTTATTATCCATCTGAAAGAAAACACTTAATCAATTGATCAGACTGACCATTCTACTGTATCATTCTGTGGTGGACCCTTAAGAGAACGTCTCCAAAGTTATAACTTAAAGTTGTCTAGAAGTGTGGATGAAAGCCCTGAGAGATTCATAAAGTCATATAGCAAAGCTATTTTAGACTTTTAGAGTGCAGGTAGTTTCCATCATGACTGCAGGGTAACATTCAATTGTTTCTAGAAAATAAAAGCCAAAAAGCTAAAGTTGGCAGAATATTTACCAATTAAAGACGCAGTCATCTCACCTCAGTTACACACAAAGTGTTTTCAAGTGTAAGAAGGTAAAAGTTTATTTGGTGTGTTTGATAATGGAAAACAATACAGTGCAAGATTTTACATGTTTTTTTCCCCACTTTCACAAATCTAAAAAGATGTTTAATCTAAAAGAAGATTAAACACCTTTTCCCCTTTTCTGCTTTGTTTTAACCTTTGTGTCAATAATAAGTCCTAAACAAAGCTTCTCAGTGGAGTTTTGTTATCTTGATTACAATTTCTGGGTGTCCAATAATTCTATTTGTAATATTAAATGGTTGAAACACTGAAAACTTCACATTATCTGCTATTTGTTCTTTGTATAACTACTTTCCAGCTGTTCTCTGCTTGCATAAGCAGTTCAAGCCAGACACAAATAAATAAAAAGAGGTTAAGGTTTGGCACCAGTGGATAAGAACCAAAATAAGATTTCCTGGAAGAGTTGTTTTTTTTTTTTTTTCTTTTTCAGCGGCAGCCTTGGTTGAACAATGTGTATTTTAATATGTCAGCCCTGGCAATACTTTCTACTGATGAGGAGAAAGTACATTATGAACTGTGTGTTCATAATGTTTAGGTTTGGGTTCACATTCAGCCATCGATTCCATGTTTACCTGAAGCTGATTAGGGAGCAATTTGACAGTTTGTTGGCACTGTGGCGAAAGGTGCAACAAAATTAAACCCAGAAAGAAAAAAAAAAAAACTCTACCTCAGGATGCCAATTACTCTGACAAAAATATGGCCTAATAATCTCGCAGTGTCATTTCCTTTAAATAGCTGTACTGAGCTTTTATCACAGAGTACTGAGGAGAAACTAAAATATCTTTTTTAAATTTAGTGATGTCTGAAAGAAGGATAGACATCATTGTGGTGGAATCTTAAGAGAAAAGAGAAATATGCAAAACCTTTCCTCAGCTCAGCGTTTCCAAGACACCATTTAGTGCCTTGAAAAAATAATCCAACCTCAAAAACTTCAATGGATTTCATGTGATAGATAATAGATAGTGAGAGATAGATTAATACAAAGCAGTGCTAGAATCTACAGGGTGGGCCATACGTTTCCATACATGGGAGAATGTAAAATGTATATTTCTTTTATATTTCAGATACCCAAGAAGATGCGTTTGAAAAAAGAGCAAAGAATTGAAATTATACTGATGGCTGGATCGGGAAGCAGTTGCATGGTTGCACAAAACTTTAACAGGAAACATGGAACGAGCGTCGCACACACAACACTGTGGCAAAACGTATTTGCAAGTTTCAGAAAAGTGGAAATGTTGCAGATCAACCACAAAGTGGTCCGAGACATGCAGCGAATACAGAGAGTCCCACAAAAATAAAAACGGTTGTCCAATATAAAATGTTTATTTTTTCTATGTATGGAAACTTATGGCCCACCCTGTGTAGTAAAAGGAAGTCATATATAGTCCTTTAAAATGTTTTACACTGCAAATACACAGTTTTACCAAGTATTTTTTGGTCTAGTTTCTAATGCAAATATCTTCGTACGCATAAAATAAGACAAAACTAACTTACAAGTGACTTTTCAGCAAGATATAACAGACTTAAAACAACCTCCAATAGTGTCCTGAAAAGTCACCTGCAAGTTATTTGCACAAGAAACTAGACCAAAAATACTCGGTAAGATTTTGAGTTTTTTGCTACATAGAAATAAAAATCTAAAACCTTAAACCAACCAACCGACCAACATAAAAAACATGAAGTGAACACAGAACAATCTGGCGTCCTTTAACATCTCTCTTCACGAGTGAAGAAAACATCTAGTTTATGTCAAGGGAACAATTTAATACTTAATGCTGAAAGGAGTTGCAAGATTTTACTGCCATGAAAATAGCTAAACAGTTTTTTTTTTACAACTGGAATATCTGTAACGGAGTCATTGAGAAAAGTTCAAACTAGATATCGATTATGACCCAAGAAATCAACAATCAACAAATATTCTCCTTCCAGCAGGACAACTTTAAACTATCTAAGAGGAACTGTTTGGCTCTAGTTAGGACGTCTCCCTGGTGAGACACTCCTGGCTGGTTGGATGGATGAATGGAAATACAATAATTTCCTTTCCACACTTGTAGAAGCTGCTTAACAAGAGGCTTAATTTGTTATTTTGTGTTCCTTGAAAGATGGGCTTTTTCTAGTTAAAACTATCTGAAGGACAAGATACTAAATAATGAGTCCAGCGGGATCCAAGAGTGCCCTGCTAAAGACTTCATTAACTTTCAATCTTGTGTAATTTTCTGTTCACGGATGATGATGAATAGTTTGATTTTCTGTCATTATCCTGTTAATCCTGATGATGTGTGAGCAGAACCAGGCAGGGAAGTTAAGTGTTTAAGTGTGGGTTTGTGTAAAAGTCAAGTTGGAGTCTGATCAGGATACAGTGGTTTCTATTAAGAAAAACAGGAAGTATTCTGATTGAAAACTGGGATCGATTGGAACGCATGTACGCTTTTTTCTTTTGTAAAGTGCCTTGTGACGACATTTGTTGCAAATAGATGCGACATAAATAAACTGAATTGAACACAATCTGAAACATGGAATTTGAGCATTCTCTGGTAAATGTTTGGATGTAATCACCCAGCTTACATCTACCACACAGTTGAAAGAACCGTTTTTATTCCCACAGAAGGTTCTCAATCCTGACAGCCTTCCACCTTTCAAGCTTCCCTTCAACAAACAAAAATCTGAGATCTTTTATTCTACCAACCAAACGACAGGGGAACAGACCTCAAATCTGTGTTTTCCATTTCAGCTCTGCTGGTCTCTGAGTTCTAACACCATGAACAAAAAGCTTCAAACACAATGTCTCTCTAGCGGATTTGAGTGCCGAGTTGCTCTGGGCCTATTGTTCTCTCCATCTTTAAGTACATTGAAAGCAGAGTATTCTCCTGGATGATGTGTAGTCCACTAAAATGAAAGAAACACTCAACTCAAGTGGAGACGGTGAGCTGAACAGAGGGCTGCCATTACCATTTCAAGCATCAATAAGCACATTTTGACTCTTGCTAGCAGGGAGCAGACGCAAACATATTTCATTGCTATTGAAATAAACAGGATAAAAGGTCAGAGCTTTCTCTTAAACACAGATTCTGTATAGTGTACACACACAAACACACCCCCACTTGTCTTCCTCCAGTGTTCAGTGTGTGAATCATCAAAAGAAGAGCTCTCAGATCAGCAGTAATCCTTCCCCCCGTGTGCAGGTCTACAGTATCCCGAGAGCTTTACATCGTTTCATTACACTACGATCAATGGTGCAGAGCCCGACCCCACGCCCCCCAACAACACACAAACCTGCCAATTACTCACATAGCCTTTAAAGATCCCGGCAGCCTGGGGGTGGATTAGGTGAGAAGTGGAGGGGGAAGGAACCCCAGTTTGGGAACTGAAAGTGATCCGACTTCAAAAGGACTAGCTGTCGACACGCAGAGTCAGGATGCATACGGTATGAGGCGGGATGCGCCGAGGACACATGTTCGGCCGGGTTTACATGTGATACTTTGTGACTCGCTGTCAGATTTGGGACGTTTGCACAGCCCCCAGTTCGACACGTTAACTTTTGTACACAAACAGACCAGAAAAAGAGAGACAGAGAAAGAGAGAGAGAGGAATGGCCAGATGCAGTCAAAGGGCTGCAGTACTTGGCCACCTTGCTGCAGGGCCTGACTATGAGTGACCTACAAAGGCTTTCAGGTGTTGAAGAAAAGTTCCGTTTGACTAATTAAAAAGTTATTGCTGGCCAGACAGAGATTTCAGGGGTTTCTAGAAGTCAGAAATTTACATATTGCTACAAATCCTCCACCCTTTATGGTTCAAATGACTAAAATGGGATCTCACTCAATGTTCACCCTGTTCAGTTAGAACCCTTTTTGTCTCATCATAGTGAGCCCAGTTTGGTACTGAAGCAGGACCCAACCCCACACTGCATTCATCAACTTGCCAAATATGGTTGAAGTTTTACATACAATCTCCTCCTAAATGATTGTTAAAGAATCAACATAGAAAATGACACCAAATCCAAAAGCAAAAAATTTCAGAAGTGGACTCCTAAAGTTGATTTAGGTTTTTCACTGTTTAGCTATTGAGTTAAACTATCACTTGTTTCCCATAAATATCCAAATTCCTTCACTGAAGGGGTCATCATCTGAGCTACTGCTGCCATCAACTTACCATCGTCACATCGACAATGGAGTTACCCAGGCTTTGAGTGATTAACAGTCTCTTTCCTAGACAAACGTATTGACTGAGATTTTATGGCAACTCAGGAAAAGAAATAAAGCAGATGAAAATATATTGATATGGGCTTGCATTCCCAATAGCTGTAAGCAATAAAATGCTAACAGCTATCCCATTTTTACCCGACCACCACCTAGAAACTTTCATGTCGAGCTTCAAACACAAGAAACACAAAAAACTCATTTATCAGGAAAGCACTTCAAGTTTTTCCATACAGTCATATAAATAGGCCTGAAATATTATAAATAGGCAACAATTTATTTATTTATTTATTTTTACAAATATCCCAAAATGAGCATTTATGATATAAAAAGAAAGCTGGTTATGTTTTTACATTTGGCAGATGTTTTTATCCGAGGTGACTTGCAGGTGAGGATGGAACAATGCAGGTAACGTCAGAGCTAACAATGAGCTTTTTAAGGCTAGCTCTTCAGCTAGGTCTGCAAGAGTTTCTTGACGATAAACAGTGACCCCCCAGTTCTGATACAACTTTGTATTAACACTGCATGATAGAGTCTGAAGTGTTTTGAGTGCGGCAAAGACACTGCTAGCTTTCAAACCCTTGACAACCGGAGTAAGTTATGACACTAACCTTTGTGAGAACAGTCAGGTCGAGAAAATCTTTTCCATTAACCACTTTGCAGGCCAACACTAGTTACTTGAAATACGTACGGATAGCTAAAGGTAGAAAGTGCAGCTCAAGGAACACACTTATTCTCTTTTAGGCTGACTGAAGACCAAATGTGCCATTGGCAGATATGTCAAAGCACAGACTGATCTTCAGAGACCAGTTAGGAGAGCCTGTCGGTCGTCATGGTGGGAGATGACCAAAGACTGCACCAGGACATGGGTGGTGTGATGGGTTGTTTGTAAAGTTACATCAAAACAATCTTTTCACTTCTTGCAAAAAAAGAAAAAAAATCTGGACCGAAAATTATGTCAACATCGCAACTGACTGGCAATGTCACCTCCCTAGGAGACGCCCTGCTGGTGTTGTAAACATTTCTGCCTGCAGCTGGGGCAGAGTTTGTGGAGCAGAAAGCAGTTATGAAATGCATGAAAGCAAATGTCTGTAATCATTTAAGCTGTCTAATCTTAAGACAGGGAGCACTTAAATGTAAACACCATGCGGAGAAGACATTCAAAATGCAAAGCAGCCAAACCGACGCCAATAAGCCCCACAGACTGAGGGGACATCCAGTTCTTTGTAATGGCTTTTCAATGCAGAATGTGAAACTGATAGTGATTTAAGAACTGATTCATAGTGGTCATGGTGAGACCCTGATCACATCTGTATACCTCACAACGACCCTGGGACATGTCTTTCTTAAAAGCCTTCACACACTCGCTTCACAGTACGATAGCAACAGCTGTTTGCCAACCGTGTTTGTGAGATGTGATTGCACGACAGAGTGAGAACTGAGACATTTGTGGTTCTCAGGGTGTTACTTTCAGGAAGTTGTGGTAAGATTTGGGTGGACCGCTATGAGGCCAAGACGGAGAAAGGATGTTACTGACAAAAGTTCTGAAGAGATTAGTCGAGACTGAGATCAGGACAGCGCTGCAGGTAAAGAGCTTCTCACGTTTGATATTTTACATTTCATAATCAAATGTTAGCTTGATAGAAACCTTAATATTTGACAACTATGAAAGGAGTAAGTGCTCACTAAAATGTGTTGGCAAAAATGCCATCACATTTTTCATAACATTTGTTTAACATGTTTCTACTGATCAATTCTGCTACACTAGTTTTTTTCTTAATCAGGAGAAGTATCATACATTTGTAAAATGTAAGAAAGAACAAACTTTAAGGAAAGATCAGCATCAACAAAGTTAACGTAATGAATCGAATGGATTTCTATAAAACCATTTCAGAGTATATAGTAAATCTTTTTGACTTATTGTTTCACTGCGGACTTGAAAAGTCACAGTGAACCTTTTATTTAAAGGGTCCTAAAATGTTCTTCTCAAATTTAAACTTTGAATTAGAAGGATTTGTTGTCATGAATATTTAAAGAAAAGTGTTTATCTACGGAATGTCTTTCCTCATTAGGAAATGACATTCCTAATGTCATTCCTAATGTCGTTTGTCTGATGTACAATGTTTAGGACATGTGTTGCCGCTCCTGGAAGAGTCCCTGTTGTGAAAATTCAGTGGTTTTGAAACTTTATTTTACAAAGTCCAGATGGGTATGTGCTGTTCCTCTTTTTAGATGTAAAACATCCTGAACACACCCCTTCCTTCTTCTCTACGTGTTTCTCCTTAGAGAGTTCTTTACACACCAAGGTTCCACTTAACCAAGCAAGATGAAGAAATGCTCCACTTCTATTAATGGTAATGAAGATATAGTCTCTGCTTTTCACAGCTCTGCTAAAATGACAGAAAAAGTGTGCCATGTAAATACCGTCAGCATCAGAGCACAGAGCAGAGAGAGACCAGGGCCCAGATGTCCAACAACATGCAGCCACGTCCCCAGAGAGCGACCGAACTCAACGGTCTTGACATCCGGGGTGAGCTTGCGCTCTCATCAGAGACGCTGGTCAGTTGACTTCATTAAATGCCAGACACCGCCTGTCATCATGGTGAGGAAGAACAAAAAGGAACCTGACCCTCCTCAGCGCACTGCTTCCCTTCTGCGACTAGAGACATCCTCGCATTCGTCTTTCAAGCGATACTCATGCCCCCCAATTGGGATCTTTTCATCGACATCTTCCTCTTCTTCCTCCACCTCCTCCTGTTGCTCCCCAACTTCTGTTCCCACATCTGTCATTGTCGGCCCAGATCCTTTAGGATGGAAAATACAACCCAAATTCAGGTCTAACTCCTCTCAGAACCGCACCAAGAGGCTGTCTCTGCAAATCCCTCTCCCTACTCTCCCTACTCTCAGCTCTCCAAACCTGGAACCTTCATCTCAAACCAAACCTCAACTTAGACCCAAACCTTCCCGCCGCCACCACTCCGAGTCTTCTGCCTTCCTGAAATCGCTCGGGAAGACTCTGCCTGTGGTGACTCTTGAGCAGCTCCATGCCGTGCATCTCCGGCGAGTTCGCCTTTCCGATGAATCGGACGACGTCTTTGATGAGCCGGGTCAAAGCCAGGGAAGGGTGACTGCTTCACCCCGGAAAATACCGCCCCCTATTCCAGAGAAGACAGCCATGGCCAGGAAAATAGCACAGCTGATTGCTTGTTCACGGCAGCCTGGCAGGCCAGTTACAGCCAACATCAACAAGATCACTGCGATGAAGCCAACGTCTGAACACTGGCAGAATAACGACTATAACAACATGTGTGCCACAAAAATGGGTGAGTCGTTCATAGAAGTCAACTTTTACAATCTTGTAAAGGATGAAATGTGTTACCTAAAGCTTAGTGCACTATTTATTAATCAAGCAATCCAGCAAGAGGTGTACTGTAATGACTTTGATGAAAGATGACATGATGGATATAAAGAAACGTGACAAAATCCTGAGTGTGCTAGAAGGCCAACAGTCAGATGGATCCCCAGTTTTAGCTCATTTCAGCAAGATAAAGATAATGTTTTATAAATACGATTTCATAAAATAGCATTAGGTTGGTCACCGTTTTCTCAGTTGAAGAAACATCTGTGCTTGTATGAGACAAGGTTGTAATTTTTAGATTCCCTTCTGCTCCAATGCTTGTATCAAATTAGCAGTCATTTAGCTCTGCAGAAACCCTGTAATTAGAATTTCATTTGATTTATTTATTAAAAATATGTTTGTCAATGCTACTGGTGATATCAGTAACCTTGAGTAGGGAGACCTAGAAAAGCACAATATGTAGAACTTTTTCAACTTTTTTGAGAATTTCTTCATTTTTCTACAAACAGACTGCAATTGATCATTTTTAAACATGTCTGTGAAAATATTTATTTTTCTAACCATTTAATTTAGAAATATTCTATAATTTCAGGTCAATCGGTAACATTTATGAGGATTGTAGAATAGTATGAAGTGCTTTACTTTGAGGACTGCATAATCCAGGGGTGTCAAACTTCAGTCCTCGAGGGCCGCTGTCCTGCAGTTTTTAGATGTGCCACAGGTACAAAACACTGGAATGAAATGGCTTAATTACCTCCTCCTTGTGTAGATCAGTTCTCCAGAGCCTTAATGACCTAATTATTCTGTTCAGGTTGACTGCAGCAGCAGAGGCACATCTAAAAGTTGCAGGCCCTTGAAGACTGGAGTTTGACACCTGTGGCTTAATCAGTAACACCTCTGAGTTAAACTTCTAATGAAGAAAAATATTTATTGTAAAATACACACTGAGAAAGCCACTTCAAATCCATTTTTCAGTGCGAGTTGAAAATTTCAAGACGCTGATACAATCTTGGAAGTTTAATGTCAGTTTACTCGCCCACAAACATCACATTATCCTACAAAGTCAAATTATTAAAAAAAAAAAAATAAATGATGCATGAGGCAGTTTTTGCAGTTTGCCCCCACAACAAAGTGGACAGCCCAGAGTGTTCCTCATCCTGATTAACTTTCAATGATTTTCTTTAGGATGTGAAGAGAAGAAAGAGACGGGCCTAACACTTGAAATCAATGCTAACCGCATTAACTTTCTTTCAGCCGAGCTGCATCTTGATAACGTCTGCAACAGGAACAGGTGAACCCCACGCTTCCCCGGCCGTGAAATGTGAGGAGATAACTGAAGTGTCTCCTCCTCAGCTTCACAAATTACGACCACAGGGTGTGAAGCCGAGAGAACAAACTGTCCCCGAAGACAAGTTCAGTCTAGTTTTCCTTTTTTATGCTCTAAGGACTAATATTGCTGAAACTGTTGAAAACAAAAATGTGTCATTACTTCAATATTTTACTCCCCCCCCCAAAAGCATCTGTGCCTTCTTGCAATTGTAGTCTATGTTTTGTTTGTGGAAAGTATTGGTGTGACTGAAAATGTTTGTACATGCCCAGGTTATGCAATTACTTTTGAATTAAGCTTAGTCAAATTTGTTTATTTATATGCAATCACCTCATCTGAAAGATGAATCAGTAATCAGTTGAACAAAAAGTCTGAAATAAAGATAATGAGGCATCATGATTTAACTACTGTTGTCAGATATTGTGTGTGAAAAACACAGCAGATTCCCTTTATCATTAAAAACAACATGGACATGAGAATACTGAATTTATCCAGCAAAAATGAATGCTTTTATAAATGCTTTATATGAATAAGATTTCAAACTAAATCCTAATGTGCACAACCCGAGGTTACAATAAATTTGACATTGCACTTCCTAGCGGGATACAATTTTTCTTCATAATGTAATAGGTTTGCGGCTCTGGGAGGCGTAGATAACCACAGAAATGTTATTAACACATTAATCCTCATCTGCATTTTAATTCCCGTACATCCAGAACCCACTGACCCAGAGTGGGTGATAAGATTGTAAAGAACCGTTTTAGGGAGAAGAAACTTGCTAATAAGCGTATGAAGCTGCCTGTTGCCCCGCGGCTTCCTCATAAAGTGACAATGAAACTTTAAACAAGCTTCAGATGCGGTTATGTTCAAAACCTCTACTCTGACAGAAACATCTGAGAGGGAAAACAAGTTTCTACCTAAATATCATGCTACTTTAAAATGAAGGCAGGAAGATTTCCTTCCCTTTTCAGCCTCATCACCAAATATTTTAGCTTTCATTGGTGTGGAAAAAAACATGGAACAGTGTTGAACCTTCCCAGGACTGGATGCCTTAGCAAAGTTACCAAGGATGCACCGATATGAAAATTTGGGCCGATATCAATATCCAAAATTAATATTGCTGTTATGGTAAATAACCAATATTAACTGATGAATACATTTTATGAATATTTCACTACCCTTTAAAAAAAACAATCACGACACTAACTTTATCACTGCTTCAGACAAACTCTCCACAATCCTACGCTACATCACTATCAGACACACATCCCAGATGATTTGCACTCGACTCATCCTGATGTTACAACAAATGACCAGGTAGAGCTAGAAGACATTAAATTAAAGGTTTAAAGGGGCAGTATTCCCTAATGTAATGCTTCAATTGCTGACTGCATGTTCGGTATTTTTTGTGTCTTTATGATGTAAAGCACTTTGAACTGCTTTGTTGCTGAAATGTGATATACAAATAAACTTGATTTGATAAAAGCTAAAAATGGGAGAAGTTACAATGTTGACATTAATGGAGATCTAAAAACGAAAGCAGTAAAATCTGAATTAAAATACGTTGGGTTTACTTCAGGTGTGAGTGAGATCGGATCGGGCGCTGAATTTTTTTGGCTGGATGGAAACTCTATTGAAGATGCATACACAAGGGTGGCAAATATTTTCTGTTTTTTTATACTCAGACAAAGTAGTAGTCGCTTATATTAACCGTTAGTAGTGATAGTGATAGTCCAGGACTTGCTGTTGACGGGTACGTCACAAAAAATTGGAGTATTGTGAAAAAGTAACTTTTTGATCCTTATTTCAGAAAGTAAAACTCCTATAGATTCGTCACACACTGACATTTCTTTCTTCTAAATTTGATCATTTTGGCTCACCGGTAACGAAAAACCAAAATTCAATCAGAAAGATACAGAACAGGCTGGAAAGATATATTTACAAAAGTTCAGTTTCTTAAGCTCAAGTAACAAAAATAGAAGGAAATACAATTTCAAAAGTAAAAGTGTGTACTACTTTAAAATAAATGTGCATTTCTGTGCATGAAGTTAAATTATTGAATAGTTTGGATAAAGAGTAGGAAAAATGCTTTACTGTAAATCCATTTAAAACACTTTAAAAGAAAAAAATGATTAAATCCAATACATTTTTGAGTTAAAAAGGAGAATGACATACTGTTTGCAGCTTTTATATTTAATTTCATGTATACGGCCTTGAAAATTTACTTTGTAATTAGGGACAGGTTTGTATAACATTGTTCTTCTCCCTGCTTCCTTTTCATAAGTGTATTAGTAAATTAATGATGGAATTTGTAAAGTCGAGTGAATAAACTAATTGACTGAAGAAGAAATACGTGTGGCTTAGTTTTGAATTCAATTGTTTAATACAATATTAATCCTCAAAAGGAAATGACATCAGGAAAATAGAGAAATTCATTCTAAATAAGAAGAGTTGACAAAAAGAGGTGATGTTGAAATGTCCAGATACTGATATGAATGCACTGGGACTCTTGAGCTTTTAGGTTTAAATGCATTTTGTGACCTGCAGGGGCCAAACAGATGCTTCATGCTCTGCATCACTTCCTGCAGACTCATCCAACACGCTGCTCTCTGTCTGCAGTCTGAAAGCCAGGTGAGGAGGTTCTGCTCTTCATTCAAAATCATACCGCACTGTCACTTCTCATTGTTGGCACTTCAAGGACTAATTTACTTCCCAGACACCTTAATCACCATGACAATCATGTGAAGGAATAGTTTCAAATTTCTCCTCCTTCCTTTTTCGTTTCACTCCTGCTACTTAACCTGCCAGGGAGCTCAATCCTATCCCAGGTGTCTGTGGGATCATTTAAATAATAAAACAAGAAAAAGCATTTTTGCCATGATTACAAATGAGAACAGATGTCAGAAAGAGCCACAGGTATCGTCAGCAATCACTGAGAGGTAGCACAGCATCCTAATAATGTAAAAACAGAAAAGGGGCCAGTAGAAAATCTGAAGCCGTCCCAACAAGCCCCCGTAGATTGTTTCATCCTGACATCCAACAGAGACGTTTCTGCCGTTTCCTGATTCCTTCCATGTTTATTTCAATTTATTTTAAATTAAAATAAAATCAGAATATCTATAAAAACAATTACACATCTGAACAAAATCGATCAGTATCAGGTTAAAGTATAAACTCCCAGTTAAGGATTCTCAATTTTGTTTTGTTACAACTACAAACTTTAATGTATTTTTAAGCTGCAGTATGCAACTTTTATAAAAAAAATAATTTGTTGAAACTTTATCGACACTACGTTATGACAGATAATCTGTGAAAAGAATGAATAAAAATTTTTTTTAAAAGTGCTCTTCTTCCTTCTCCCAGTGCTAATTAGAAATAACCAATCAGAGCTAGGAGGCGGGTCTTAGCGCTGTCAATCACCCTCCGTGTGACCTGCTCATTCCCTCTTCTCTTTCCACCCCCTTGTTCTCTGCTACGCTGCAGCTAACAGAGCCTGTTGTGAATGCTAAGGCTA
Organism: Xiphophorus couchianus; assembly: GCF_001444195.1. NCBI lineage: Eukaryota > Metazoa > Chordata > Actinopteri > Cyprinodontiformes > Poeciliidae > Xiphophorus > Xiphophorus couchianus. The sequence continues at coordinate 16,497,073 of NC_040237.1, forward strand.
GTTAGCATTGAAACCAAGACTGCTGATTAAACGTTTTCCTGGAATGGTAAGTTGTTCCTCTGCCATTAGTACACTGAGCAGTACATTTTCCATTTAAAGCTCGTTTACTTTAGCTAATTAGCATTAGCTTAACAAAGGCAGTGCCTCGTGGAAAGTTTTCAGTTTTTTGGTGTTGCTGCTTTTTGCATTTTATGCTCAATTTACTTTCTTTATTCTTGTGTGTAAAGAAAGCCACTTTATGTTGGTTATGTTTTAAGTTTACATTTTTTATCCAATTGAAGCTCCCATTATGCTTCACTGTTCAACATAAAGCCTTCCATCCATTGCTTTGTGAGCAGATTCAGTCAAATCAAAATGTATTTGCTAATTATGCACCTTAGATCTTATCTATAAATAAGATTAGAAGTTTGAACATTAAGTATGCGAACCCCTGATACAGAGGAAGCCAGCTGTCTGAAGTTAGAACACTGGAATAAATGAGTTTATTCATTTTAGAAAAGAGTGTTATTCTCAGGCGAGACATCAGAGATGGAAGTTTGCCCTGTTTTCCCCACATGTGGATGCTGGTGACCCAAAATGTGGCTTCACAGTATGTGACATGTCATGCAGTCCTTCTTTTCCAGGTGTCATGGCATAAAAAAGTAGAAGTTTTTGCTGTCAGTGCCTGTCACTGCAGCCTGCCTCTAAAGATTTTTTAAAAAAAAGCAGAAATAAAACATAGCAAGACAGCATGTAAATTTAAGGTGAAATGCATTTTACAATGTTTTTTCTGTGAATTTATGCTGTATTTTTGCTTCTTGTTTCAAATTAAACCACCAGGAAAAAAATGCAACTTAACACTTCAGCTCATTATGATGTTCAGCTTGCAGAATTAATGCTTAATGGGGAAAAGATATAGCCAGCATTTGTATTCTGCTCCCTGTACCTTTATAACCTTGATAAATAAAATCATGTTCAATCCAGTTGCTTTCAGAAGTAACAAGAAGAGAATTTTCTCATTATAAATACTGTTGTTCTACTAAGATATTAAATGTTTGCATTAGTGAGCAAAAAACACAGCAGACAGGTCAGGGAGAAGTCTGCAGTGTTAATCACATTTTCCATTATATTTACAGTTTGTAACTTTTAATAAAAATGTTTTGTTTTTTTTCTACATAATTGTTAAAGTTGTCACCATGTTGTGACTGTATAAGATGAGACGGATAATCTGTGATAAGATTGATATCTCCTATCTTCATGAACCGCTCCTGACCAAAACCAACCAATCAGAGCCAGGAGGAGGGTCTTACGACTGTCAATCACCCTTATGTATTCATTACTAAATGTGCTAACAACTTACCGTTAAAGGAAAACGGTTTCCATTCGTCGTCATCGGTGGCTATGCTAACTAGCCTTAGCATTTACGGCAGGCTCGGTTGTGAGGAGCTAGCTGTAGCGTAGCAGAGAGCCAAGAGGAGGATGTGAACAGTAGGAGGCAGAAGAGCCTGATGTTTTCACAAATTATCCGTCTCATGTTACACTATCACGACATAGTGACAGTTTTAATAAATATTTCTACATAAGGTACACAACTTTTCATACGTAAGACTAACCATGAAGCTGAAGTGAATCTATTCTAGAAATTTTGCTGGGACTTGATTTCAAGTAAATAACCGAAACTTCCGAAAAAGTGTGAGTGAGCCGGACAGATGGAGTCCAAGAAGAGATAACGAGACGAGACGTAAAGCGGGAGAGGAGGAAATCTTCTTCCACCTGGCGGGGTGAGCAGCACAGGCTGAACAGGCTGAACACGCTGATGCTTGTTAGTCCGCATGAGCGCATGACGGCACATCATGTGAGCATTGTGTCAGAATTTGTTTACCCAATATGTGCACGAGTTTGCATATGTGGGTGTTCAAGCTTCTCTGCTTGGTTTGGCAGTACAGTCAAGAAAAGGCAGAAAAAAACAAGGTTAGCATCAGGACTAGACACTCTGAACCTGATCCCACCTCATTATCCCTGTTACAGCTCGCTGAGAGGCTTCTGTGAAATGCTCAACATTTCTAGCTGCAGGATTTTGATTTTAGACATTCATATAAGTTCCTCTACAGGTGACATATGTCAAAATGTTGTAGAAATGTCAGTACAGGTTCTTCTGAAACATTTGTCACATGTTTCTTCATCATAGTGTGGCAATCTAGTCTCAGAGTAATCCGACATTCACTCATACATTTTAATAACACAGTGTGTTTAGGACTATTTACAGATGGTCAATATTAATACTTCACACAGTGACAATGAAGTAAGTTTTGATATTCATTCCATCAGAAAGTACCAACACATAAATATGTAATAATAGCCTTTTTTTCAGATTCTAGTATGCCTCATTTAAGAATGTTTTATTAACCATCATCAGCAAACTTGTGGGATTTAAGTCAACTTTGTTCAATTTATTCGATTGTCTCCATTCCAGAAATTATATTTTATCAGGGATTAAGGTTAGGTTTGTAGGAATTGAGATTTAAACTTTTTAAATTAAAATTTTCTCTGAAAATACAGCTGTTTTGAAGGATTCAACTGAGAATACATTGTTCATAATTTAAGCAAACCAGAAATGAAGCTATTAAAGTCTCTCCTGGCAGGATAGAAAACTGATTTACATTGGGCTTATAAAACCCTTTCCCAGCTTAATTGTCTATTCTTTGTACTTTACATAACGATGGGACACAGGCTGGCCTTTTCATGCTGCTTCCATCCGCCACTGATAAGCAAACTAACAGTGGGGACAGCTTTTTAGAAAAAACACAAAAAAACCTGCCATGGTTACCATGGAGGCGAAGGGCAAGGAGCTTCAAGGAAAAAGTAGCACAGGCAGAAGAAAACCAGACAGATTTAAAATCATAATATAAGATAAAAATTTACTGAAATGAGAAACAAAACATATGAAACTTTGACAATAATTTAATTATTTTTATAGCTGGAAATATATGGGTCACCACTTGTAAAGTTACACAGAAAAAAGTGAACAGCAACATTTGGGTTTTTCTGCCTGAAAAAATGTGGTTTTCAAAGTTATACTGAATGTATAGTTCAAAATTATGAATTTATTTCACATGCTAAATATTTAGTTTAGTGTTATATTCAGTTTGTAGGGTAAATATTTAGGTTACAAATTAAACAAGTATTTAGTTTGTGAACTAAATATTTAATATGGTTGTGAATATTTTGTACAAACTAAATATTTAGATCTAAATTAAATATTTATCTTAAATAAATAGTTTTCTCCAAACAAAATATAAATTTTCCATACTAAACATTTAATTCTCAAACTAAAAATGTATTTCCCACACTAAATATTTTTGCTCAAAACTAAATATTTAGCAAGCAGGCTAAAAACACAGCTGGTTATCAAATTATTTAGGTTGTTAGCTATATATTTTGCCTGTAACTAACTGCTTAGGTCCATGCTAAATATTTAGTTAATATGCTAATTAGCTCATTGTTAAGCAGAAGTGGAATATCAAAATAAAAGCTGGATTTTGCAGACTTCTATCATGAACAACACATTATTTTTCTCTCTCTAAATAAACCAGAATATTGTTGGTTATTTTTTATTGTGCAACTTGGTCCACCATTTTTTTTCCTTCCTCTCCCCCTCCATTCTGCATAAACATTTATCTAGTCGTGTGCCAGCAGACACCAGGAGTACATCACATTGATTTCTACTCTGTTGACAAGGGAATGTCTCAGAAAACAAATCTTTCCTGCTGCAGGAAGTTTTCATTGATTTAAAGATTTAGTGATCTCCCTCCCCTCGTGGCCTTTGAGCGGGAGCATGTTGGTCAGTAGAAGGCCCGCTGTATGTTTGTGCTTTCTGTCGCACTTCTTGAGTTGTTTTTTTTTCTTTTCTGGCATTTAAGCAGAAATCCTAACCCAACAGGGTGTCCTGGTGCCATGGCAGCAGCTGTACAGCCTCGATACGAGCGCTTTAAAACCTTCAGCTTGCTGAAATGCTACCGCTCCACACGGCCGATGATGTGTCTTTTAGAGATTAGGCAGCAGCCTGAGGTGATGTTATTTGGCTGCTTCCAGCAATTTCCACTCAGTGATTTGTTTTATTTGTTCTGATTATTCAAATTAAGCTGCAGACGGCTATAATTACACCGAAAGACCAAACAAGCTCGGAACATTTTAGCATAATTAGCATTGAAAACTGGACACACCCACCATTGTGGGAGACAATAACGCTCCAATTAAATGTCAGCAGGGATGGCAGAAAAAAGAAAGTATTGCTCAAGAAGTTGGCATGACAACAATCACAGGACAACAGTAAGTTATCAATTAAGTCCCTAATGTGGATGGATGTAATTATAGCTTTTATATAATCAGAAAGACAACCATGATTTTTTGCCTGTGTATCATTAAACTACTTGAAAGCACATTAGTCTTGGCATGTTTAGAGGTTTCAGCTATGGAGGCAAGTAAAACATGGTACATATCTGTGTGATGATAATAATGCTTTCACTCTTAATTAAACCGAAATGTGTCAGTTTAACTAACTATCTTATGTATCTATTAAAGCATGTGCTGAAAAGCATCGAGTCACTATATGACAACGGTGAAATCAAGTGACAATAACCTTTAATCATATTTACCTACGTACATTTAGACGCGTGCAGATCAAGTGTGATGTCATCAATTTGTGGAGATTTCCAGAATAAAACAAAGCTAAAGATATTAGAGCTTTGTTTTATCCATTTTAACTTTTGCCTGTCACAGAACACGTGTGGGAGATTTCAGTGTTACAGTAATACCATCTGTTCTCTAGGGAGCAGAAAACACTGAGCAGTAAGCAAAGCCGAATGTGCCAATAGACAAGATGTTTGAGATGTGGAAGAGTTGTTTTTATCTTATTTTAGCATGAGCATTTATTGGACAAACAGAAACAAGGACTGTACCATTAGATAAGTATCACACCGTAAATAACAACAAATAGGGGAATCCCACAAGGTTCAGTGTTGGGACACTAACTTTTTAGTTTAAGTCTAAAAGTCATTGAAGTGTCAGGACAGAATCTGTATTTCTACAGATGCTATTTTTTGTGACTGAAAAATTATTGTAGAAATATTGTTGACAAAAAGGTAAACCTCAAAGACTTAATTTTTCCACTTTAATGAAACAAAACTTATTGTACTTGGTGACCATAAAAGGAAACATTTACCATGGGAGTAGATTGAATCCCAATATAAAATGTATCTGAACTTGTCTAAAGAGTAATTATGCAATGAAAAGTATGCAACAATATTGCAAACATCAATAAAACTAAAAGTGTTTTGAATATAACATCTTATTGTTTGTGCCGCCTGTTTTTGAGTTGCTGTATGAGGATTTTGGCAACACTATGCCAAAATCAATTCTAAACCTGTGCTTTACTAAGCAGAGCAGTATGAATATTACATAATCTCTGCCATTACATTTTTCATATTGGGTGACAAATCTAGCCACCAAGTCTGTGCTTGTGAGAGCCTCCTAGTTTGGAGACAACGGGATTTCTAGAGAACAAAAAAGTGCAATTTCATAACATTTTAAATGATAATATGCAAGGTTAACATTAGCAGCCAGTGACTGTAAATGTTTATCCTTAGTATTTATCCGTGGAATAATCCTCAACGTCAAAAGAAAACGTACTTGAACAGGGTCTCAGACAAATGCAAAGAGCCCAAAACATTTTGCATTCTGCATAAAACCTTTTTAAATGTAAAAAAAAACAACAACAAAAGACGCTTTAGAGCAAATGTAAAAAGTTGGCTGTTCAATTAGACGACCTAACTGGTTTGAGATATCAGCAGAAGTGATGAAAGCAGCAAAGAAAGGCAGATAGACGAGGGCCTTGGGTGCGCTTGTTGGCAGCAGTGAAAAGAATAGCGAGAGAGAAAAGGAAAGCCTGGGCGCCAGAGTGAGACAGTGGGAGATGGACAGCAGCGCGCCCCGCTTCTTTATCTCGCCATCATTTCGCTGCCCTTCAGCCTTCACCTCCAGCCTCAGCTGCTAATGGATTCACACTATAGGAGACAGCTTTGTGCAGCGGCCTTGGAAAGCTGTGTAGTCAACACGAGTTTAAAATAAACTCGTCTGTTAATCCACTTGGTGCAAGGTTCTCCCCCTGCTGAGGCACACTGGAATATTTCTCCCTAACAAGCAAGAATTAGCATGAATTTTGCATTAGCTTAGCAGACGAGAGTAAAAGCCACACGGTTTAATGGCATTCATACGCAGTATGTTTAAACCATGATGTTTAAACATCATGGTTATGTATGCAGAAGTAAAAGGTGGTAGAATAATGTCCACTTAAAAGCGCTGATAATTACAATTGTGCTAATTTTAACATTTTAATTTTAATACATGGACACAACTATTGGAAAGGGATTTTCCATGAACTCTCATCAATGATTCACTCCGTTTACTTTAGCCAGAGATATTTCAAAATAAAAGGATGAGGAAGTTGGGCATCGATTTACTTGAGGACTTCAGCAAAATATAGAAGAAGTTAGTAATGGAGTTTAGTTGTTGTTCAGTAAACATGTCTATTGCGCCGCACAGCTTTTGTAAAGTGATGCTGGTATTGGCTGGTTAACGAGTCTGGCTCCAGATTATAATAGTTTTGGGTTTTTCATTGTAGTTTAGTTGTATTTTTTTATGACTTTTGGTCTTTTAAATTGTTTTTTAGAGTGGGTTTGGTAGTTTTAATTACTTAATATTAGTAGTTTTACTTTTTCCACACATTGGTTAATTTTTTGGGTACAGATTTCAAAAAGGTCAAAGTATCATACTGCATACATTGGTTGGGTAATGAATACTCAACAGAAGACACTATGTACAGAGATGTGTTGACAACAGGAGCCAAACTTCACCATCACTCTACTGTTCTTCTTCTCCATAAAATATATGTGACACCAGTCAGACATTTTGTATAATGTACTTTGAATTTGTTTCCAAGCTCTGTGTTGAACAGGTGTCGTCTCTGATCGCCCCAGAAACAAAAACAGCCTGGTCAACAATCACAAACACACACACACACACACACGCACATCCACTGTTCATCAGCCTCCTACTGGGTTTGCATCTGCTCTGGCCATTGGGGCTGTTTTGTCCTGATGATGGGAACTAAACACACTCACTGCCTAACAGTGGAAACTTCAAAGTGGAGCATAGTCGATGCGTCTCACTGAAGCCGTTTCAGAGCTGTTCTCCGACACGAGGGAGAAAAAAGGATTAGTCTGCTGAAGGGAAGTAAATGAAAATTGAAGCAACGCTGCTTCCTAAATTTGAATTAAGATGGATTAAATTTGCTTCACATGCTTGTTTTTCATCCCAGAATTTAATCCAAGGTTCAAAGGAACGTTTTCCTCCTTATGTGTTCTCTGGATGTTGCAGGAATCATGCACTCAACAGATCTGGCTCCATCTAAGGGTGGCAAGAGGAACAGCACTATGAACAGAAAGCCATGAGTTTGTCAGAAACCTTATGTGGAACAAAGCAAACATGTGGAACATGGCACTCTGCTCCAATATTAAACTTTTAGCTTAATGCTAAATTCAAAATGGGACGGAAAATTATCAAGCACCATCATTCTGAACACATCATCTGGTTGGGTAAATGTGGTGGCGGTATCATGCTGTGGGTTTTTTTAAAATCAGGAACAGGAAAGCTGGCTGGAATGGATGGGATGATGGAGTTAACTAAATAAATAGCAATCCTTTGCTAAATACCATACTAAAACCATAGCCACCCATTGGAATGTCCCAGTCAAAGTCCAGACCTAAACAGAACTGATGATCTGAGGCAAAAGTTGGAAATAAACGACTATCACCATCCAATCTGACTGAGCGGGAAATATTTTGTAGAAAATAGGATTTTCTTTTTGTGCTTTTTTTTGTTCAATCACATAAACTCCCAATTACTCAAGAGGTTTGGAGTTACGATGCAACAAAGTCCGACTAAAACTTTCACAATAAATCAATCACATAATGAATTAAAATGTTTGATAATTTCCATTGTGGTGATGAATAGTTTTTGAAGGGCAGTATTGATTACAGACTTTATAAATCGTCCCATTTATGGGTTCAGTTGTAAGTAGTTTTATTTCAGTTTTATAATTGTTGGTATTTTTCTTTCAGACATTTTGAAAATCTAAAATACCTTAAAGTTCCAGTGGTACGTGTTCCTAACAAAACTACAGTTTATTGATCATTGAGAGGATGAGCTTTATCATCATATTACTTGAAAATGTTCTTAAAACATTATTATCGTTTATTGCGATTTATTCTGGGACAATTTATCGGGCAGCAAAATTTGCTATGGCAACAGGTGTGAATGTGGAAAAGTTCAGGCGTGTGAACACATACTGTATAACGAGCATCCATAGACACCGCGGTCACACACACACGCACACACACTTATTTACATGTGAGACTCTCCTACAATGACCATGTCCTGCTCTCATCTCTGCTCCGTGTTCATCAAAGGAGAGAAACGCGCCGAGCAGAGAGGAGAGCAACACCAAATGGGACAGGAAATGGCTGCAGAATAACAGAGGAGAAGACTTCACACACCAGAGATTGGGACTACAAAGAGATCCGTCTATTAGAGACAGCGCGCGCTCTTATCTGCGCGGCCCATGCTGCTCGCCTTCGTCACCTCCCTCATCTGCTGCCGTTGTTGTGATCCTCACTCGGTGGCCTTGTTGTTCATTATCTGATGCTGGCGGGGGAGTTTCAGCACGCTTACAAACGGCTCGGAGGGGGAAAAACTGTTGCACACGTTAAAATGTGTTGGATGTAAATGATACGTCAAGGAAACAATTTACAAAAGAGGAAGGACTGATGGTAGACCGATGGTCAGAGATGATGCAATAACTAACGAGTCCATTTTTAAGGAGATGTGGAATTTCACACAGCAGATCTCCCAGCTGTTTTTGATCAGGCATACAGCTTACCTACTGTGAAGTTAATATGCTATTAACCTCATGAACTCTTCACCAAAGGAAAAAAAACAGTCTGCTGGTAAATAACGAGCTTTGCCCAAATAACACGATGCGACGTTCAGGCTTGTGGATTTAAAACCATTCTGAAATAGAACGCTACCAACACTGCATCAGAGAGAGAGAGAGAGAGAAAGGAAAAACAAAGACGAGCATCTTTCAAGGTGATTGATCTTACCCTGATGTTGTCAAAGGACGCTCTGTTGGTGACGTCATACAGAAGCAGCAGAGCTGGGAGGAAAGAGACAAGACAAAAGAGAAAACATTTTTGTATTTAGCTTTATTTTATCTTTAAAAACCCAACAAAACCCTGCAGAGGACCTCCTGTCAAGTTTTAATTCAGCTTTAGTTTCTGCCAGATAGCCACTAATTCATCTCAGTGCAGATGTTAAAAAGTGATGGTGAAATAGGGACATCGCACCAACTGGGAGAGGATTTATTAAATGAGAGAACAAAGATAAAACAAGACAAGATGAGAGAATCTGGAACTGTTTACCTTCAGTTCTTTTATCAGATCTGAGACTCGTTAAACGTCGACATCTTAACATGTTTATAGCTCATGTTTTTTAGTCGTTTATATTTTAAAGTAGCTATCTGCTACAATGAGGTAGCATCGCACCACTTTGCTGTTTCAGAGCCCAACCTCATGTGGTGAGGTAACCCATAAGAAAAAAAAAAAAGAACAGTCTATAACCCGCCGTCTGAATAACAATTTGCAGAAATTTGCACAGGTGAAACGCAGGGACAAAAAGAAAAGAAAAAATGTAAATGGATTACAGTGTTGGCTCAGGGAAGTGCTGAACTCTGCTCTTTAGCGCAGCATTCGTCTGCTCGCTGACAACATAACTGCACATGTGAATCCTAATGAGCTCCAGCAGCTTTGCACCGCCACAGAGAATAATATCACCTCAGGCATGTTTTTAGTGGAGAGATGTGGGCATTATGAGGCTCTGCAGGACAGGAGGAAAATAATTACACCTACAAGGCTCATTTTACCTCATTTTCACAGATGGCTTAACCTTCGGCTGGAAAATGTGCCCTTAGGCTATTACCTCCACAACACTTCACCACTTCCTGCCGCATGTAATCCCCACAGTCCTCGTCTCCGTTACATATATGTCACTGTCCCGTCCTTTTTTGCTTTTTCACTTTTCCCCTCCGTACTCGACCCTTCTACATCTCGGCCGTAGCTGCTACGTCTCCAGATTCAAACTGAATTAAAAGTTTGGCTTGCGTATTCCAGCCAGGCATGTCTGTGAAGGGCGTTTAATGAGTTGTAATCACTGAGTGCTGTCTGAGCGTGTCAAACCAAGAAACGGAGGATGAGGTGAACAGTGGAAAGTATCCAGAAGGAGCGGGAAGATGTGACCGACGAGTCAATTTCCTCTCTCATTGGTGGACTGCCACTGTAAGGCGATCACAGCAAACCACAAGGAGTCCATACACACACATGCATACACACAAAATCCAATTAGGAAGACAAAAGAAAGGAAAAAACATTGTCACAAATAAAGCCCCAACACCTCCAAGTTGAAGGTTTTACTTAGGCCGGTCAACAGTTTTCTCCTGTGGGAATGAGTCATTAGTTCACAACGTGGGACTTTGTTTTTAATCAAGCACATTTCTTCGTTTCAGAAGGTGTTGTGATGTTTTATCTGTAAACCATACGAGATCGGAGCCTGAATAATTATTCCTATATAATGGCCGAGTGTTGCTTGTGAACTCTCCATCTGCCAATTAGTGAGTCTGCAAACTCGGTGCTGAAAACACACCAAACATCAACATGCAAAAAAGCTGCGTAAGTAGGGATGATTTAGAAAAAAACGCCCATCCTAAAAGCCTCAGCTAAATGCAGCAGGTGAAATTTAATCGAGACCCTGAGAAGTACGAGCTACCAGTTAGAAACTGTCTAAACCTGCTGCAGAACAAACGTGGTCTGGACTGGGGAGTCACTTAAGGACAGAGTGTCCAATTCGTTGACTGGAGTGTATTTGGGGATGAAGGCATGTAAGGAGAAATAAAAAAAAAAGCACACAGCTAAAGTAAGTGTGAAATACTCCGCAGGTGTGAAAGCGCACATGCCAGAACGCACGGCTGCAGGATTTGTTCTACGGTAAAACGTGTGTGTCACTTAACCTTGCAGTTTAACACGTCTGTTACGGAATATGGATGTTTGCATGAGACAGAGACGGTTTGTCGGAGACAGAAATTACATTTGATGCAGAACGGACCTGTGAGGTGAAGAACATGCTAGAATCACAGTATCCTGACACAATAAGCCCTACAACGGATTCAAGGAGTCTTGGCGGACTCATCTACACAGTGATGCAGAGCCGTCTAAACACAGGAATTATCCCCAATCAACATCTGAGAATACCAGCAGTCTCTGTACAGAGGTCCCGTGTAAATAACGTCTAAAGTGGCCAAGGCGGTCATTTTGATTGCTGTGCAATTTGTTTAAATACTATATCAAACCAAAACAAAGCCTTGCTGTTATAGTTTTTACATTTATTGCCCAAAAGAAAGGAAACACAATAATTTCTACCCCTTTTGGTCTCAGCCAATCAGTTTGGCTGGACGAGAAATTTGGCAACTATTGTTCAAGGAGCATCTTCAGCGTGCTTGTCCCCAAACAAAGGCCATGCGGTAATTCATTCAGACAATAGGCCTAATTAGGTTTACTCATTTGGGATGGTATAACTTCTTTGCATTTAGCTGAGTTGAACTTTACATACCCTGAAATTGAAGCTGAATAAAAACATAGCTAATGTCTAAGATGGCATTACTTTTACCTTTCTGGTTTAAGAGGTTGATCAGTGTATAAAGCTACTGAGTACAGATTTTTATCCAAAGGTAAAAAAACTTCCCTGAGATTCTGCTTAAGGACAAACCAAAGAAACCATAAATAGGTGTCATATCTAAAATACTCATGACTTGTTTCTAAATGACACTCAGACATATAAACACTTAATTGCTTAAAATTTTCTGTTTAGTCTGACGTGTTTTCTTTAAAGCTTATCTTTGTACAGATGTGCTTTATCATTGGTCAAATATATGAAAGCCAGTAATCTGTTGACTATGTTTCATAGCTCCTATGGTACTTGATACTGCCAACACAAAAGACCAAAAATGGGACGTTGAGCAGACGTCCAAGCAGAGTGTTTACATGTTGAGTTCAGGGCAGTGATTTGTGTGTCTGATCTGGGCGTGAACCTTGGAGAGGTAAACACGAGAAGCAATGCCTGAAAGAACAACCGCTCCCTTAATAAATCCACAGGCTTACTGTACAACAAACAGAGTGATGTTGACTGGTGACCAACGTGGTTTTCTCCCTTTGCCCCCTCATCGTTCCAGCTGCTGTTGTCATTTCTGCCGAGTCTCCTGTTTAACAGTGGGCGGCAAGTCTTCATCTTGCCGTGTCAGTTTTTACAGAACAGTGGATCAATCATAATAGAGTTAAAACTCCCCTCACAGCTGCAGCTCAATGCATTACCGGGGTTCAAAATGTTACACTATGAAAGTTGGCTCCATGACGTGTGTTCAGACATCGTGTTAAACTAACTTTCCATTTTCCTTTAATAAAGTAGAAGTTGGATGTTTTTCTGCATCCAGGTGTCTTTCAGATGATGAAGATGAAGCTTTGCCTTGTCCTATTTATATCCAACTCTTTTCCATTTGTCTCTAATGTTTTGCTTCCCCCATCACTCTTCACCTCGTTTCTAAGTGATTCACGTTTCTTAATTCCTCCCTGCCATCAACACACCCAAGAGTAAAGCTAAGCTCTACACATTCCTCCTAATGACCCAATTATTTTAGAGGTGTTGAAACAGATATATAAAGCTGAAATGAGATCGTCTGTCATTCAATCCCACTAAACATTTATAGAGGTTGATAAGCCAGGAATACAAAAGCAATTCAATTTGCTAAATGTAGTAATAATACATTACGTTTTTCTATTTGGAAAATTTACATTCCTTGACATGAATTATTTTGGTCCAATATGAAAATATGATCGTCTCCTTCCTGAAAAGTGGAGCGGTTCGACATTTGACCTTTTGTGATATTGAGACAATCAGGGGAAAAAAAGACAACAGAGGTGTAGGAGGCAGATAGTTCTGTCCAAAAATAACCTACTTGCCCATTTAGAGTTAATCAACTCAATCGGTTGCCATCACCATCTACAATAACTCTTTGACGACTTTGAATTGATGAGCTACAACGACATTTAATTTCCCTTTGGGATCAATAAAGTATTTCTGAATTGAAGTTGCATAAATTAAGGTATTGACTGGGTTTTACAACCGAGTCCTTCAAGAGCGTCAACATCTTTGATGCTTCTCTATAGGCTGACGCTCTCCTTTCTTTTGGCTGGTCAGCAGAACACAGACGAATGTAATACAAATCAACGTGGACGAAAGTATCAGCTTTTCACAGCATTTTTATGGAATTGTTACCGTCGTAAAAAATAAAAAATAAACAGACGTTTAACACCAGTTCACTCGTTTGAAGGTTGGAAGCGTTTTATTGGGGCCTCGGTGGGATTACAAGTCACAATTTTCTGTCAATTTCTTGTCACATAAATTAAAAAGTAATTACATTAGTGACCGCACCAAAGGGAACCTGACATTTGACACTGCTGCTGTGGAAGAAGCATGTCGGAAAAGCCAGCATGGGACGAATGTTTGATTTGGTCTGTACTTTATGCCTTAACATTTACAGAACTGCTGGCAGCTTCATCGGCCGAGTGGCAAATAGCGTCAAAGCAGATGAGAAATCCATGAGAACCATTATAATAGATGCTCTAGATACAAAGTTGTGGATTTTACGGGGTTTTTTACCATTGGTCCCCCAACAGCGTGCTTGTAGGGACTGGAGGCCACACCAGTTAAAAGTGAAGTATTGCAAATTTCTACAATACAAGGACCAATAGCAGGAAAAAGCTTTATAATCACCAGGATGTCGTTAGGACGGGCAGATGGTTTCATTTTGTCAACTAAAGATTAAATGTCAGAGTCACTGGATCATGCGTCTTCAGAGACTGAAAGGGTGGAGAGCCAGAAACAAAGTCATGACATATTGATGGACAAATGCTTCCTGACATTTTTGACCTTGATCGCAAAAAAAATACATAAATAAAAAATTTGAGTAATTGCTGTCATCTTTAGAGGACACTGGTACTGTAGGAATCACAGGGAAAAGAAGACAGTTTATAGTTTCAGACAGGAACTTAGAAAGTTTCTCTTATTTCAGAAATGAGATTGAAGAACTATTCCAATCTGGTTGTTTTTATGGATTCATAAAAAAAGAAACAAAGACCCCTGAGGTGGAGCCTGTGAACCTCAAGGTTAGATGCTGAACTTGTTCTACCTTATGACACCGTTTTGAATTTCAGAATGGATTCATTTCAACCTGTTACCCTCCTTCACCTGTGGTGGCGCTGCACCAAGAACCGCTGAAGGAAACAACACAAAAACGTCAAACACTGAGCTGAACTTCCTTCACAAAATGGAAACAAATATTGAGTGGCGTCAGATTTCTCTTTGGTAAAAGACCCTGAGAATTTATTCCTCTAGCACCAGACACATGTGTATTTATCCAGAATACCTTGCGCTTTAAACTGCTTCCTGCTTTTGGAGCTGTTTCTGGTCTACTTGGCATTCGAACTGCTCCAGAGTTCACTTCAACCAGTTTTTTGAGTTCGCTCTTTTGGGTCTGCATCAGAGTTCGATTACACATCGACACCTCCCCAAATGAAATCAGACTTTCTGGGCAAATAAACTACAGCTTGATGAAACCGGACTAAACGGGGTTGATGTGAATGCATGAGGCATCAATTATAAGATATGGACGCATCTACTTGAATACCTTGAATACCTTGATTTGTTAAACTGATACAAACCACTGAGAGATATAAAGAATAAAGCTTAAAATAAAGAAAGTAGTCTATTACAAATGTTCATGTGTTGATCAAAACATCTAATTGTTTTTTTCTGACAGCCTGAAACGTAAGGTCAAAACTCTTGTCTGAAAAGGAAGCATTCCCATTAGACCGACAAGATATGTCAACATCAGATCATGGTGTAACAGAATTACTTCATTCTTTAGAAGGGTTTCTTTCCCCCTCCTGAACTTTGCACTAGATGTTAATCTAAACTTATTCTGACATGTCTGTTGAGTTGACATTGTGCGCTGATGAAATCTCTAAAAACCATTCCACCCAACCCAATTCCCATTCAGACACGAAACCCAAGAGAGGTCTCTTTGATTCCCTTTTATGACCTTTTATAACCCTGGAACTGCAGAAATACACTTTTAGATATGCAATTAAAAGAAGGAACATGATTCCTAATGTCTTTTTTAATTAAAAATTAGAGTCCTACAACACACTTAACTATATGAAATGGTCCCAACTCGGCAGGATTACAATGAAAGCGACGTCTGGTTGAGATGTATTTAGAGAGCCATTATCAGTTTCTTTACAACACGGGGAACAAAGACAGAGCAGTGGGGCCATTACCGCAAAATGAAGCAGCAGGAGTCCTTGTTCTCAATATTGCCTAAAATGCTCAATCGTGAAGCGCCATTTGGAGGCATAATTTGTAACGCAGTCATTACCTGTTTCACAAAAATCAATTTTCGCACTCCATTTCTTCTGCCTCGTTACCTTTTTAGCGATGAGGGTTTCTTCGAGCGTCTCCTTTGGAAAGGAGACATTTAGGCCACAAAGTGTTTTTGAATCTTGATGTAGTTTGTGCTTTTTCCATTCTTTAGAGTCTAAACTTAAGGAATAATTAATCTGAAAGGGAAATATTAACTCATTATCCTAAAAAGCTAACTTTTATTTAGATGCAATTTCTTTTACTCTACTTTCCCCTAAAGGAAAAGTTGAAAATCATTCAGAGGAACAT
Source organism: Xiphophorus couchianus (assembly GCF_001444195.1). Lineage (NCBI taxonomy): Eukaryota > Metazoa > Chordata > Actinopteri > Cyprinodontiformes > Poeciliidae > Xiphophorus > Xiphophorus couchianus. Next base: position 16,513,000 of record NC_040237.1, read on the forward strand.
TTAGTGCTTTTCACAGAAAACTCTGTATTAGACAATTATATTCCAATCACACAGTTAAAAAGGTAGACAGTTTCATATCTGAATTCTTCTAAAACGCCACCGTTGCTCTCTTTAAAACAATGACTGAACCCGTCTCTTCCAAGTTTTCCTTCTCTGTTCTCGGATTTCTTTCCTCCGTCTAATTTTAATCTTCCCCGTTCCCAGGTAACGCAGCTCCTCCTAACTCGTTCCACCTGCAGAGCGTGCTTCCTCTGCTCATATTTCGCAGCCTGTGGTTTCAGTTCACGCTGTGGAAATGACAAACTGTCAGCTCCAGTCAGAGAGGAGCAGTGGAGTTGGGCGGGGAGAGGGCTGCAGGTGTGCCGTGAGTGTGCAGCTGGGTTCTGGACCCGTCCAGACCTCGTTGGTGCCCTACACCAGATGGGCCTGGCAGATTGCGCTGGGCTGACTCCAGCCTCAGACAGCCAGGATCTTCCTGCTCTCACATTACGTCCTAAATAAATATTACGCTTTAGCACAAATCGGTGCTAAAAATACACCCAGTGATCTCCGTGGCCCTTTGCGGGTCTGTTAGCAGAGAGGATTTGATGAATCTCAAAACATGATCTTATCTGCTGGATTAATCTCTTCTCTGTTAAATTAACTTTTCTCGCATGTTTTCCACAGCACAACCTTTACATTTCAAGTCAACGTTATCAGCTCCTGCCACTCTTACTTGTTCAAATGTCAGATTTTATAGAAAAACCAACAAAAGTGTACTTTAAGATGAAATACTACATTTTAGTGTGAAATTAAAAACGCCCACGAGTCATATAAGAGAGAAACAAATATTTATTTTGACCAAAAAATTTTTTCCATTTAAGTGAAACTACTGTCTATTTAAATGCAGAGTGTACTTAGACTTAGACTGACTTTATTGTCATTTTGCATGCACAGGGTGTATACAGAACGAACTTTCGTTGCATACGGCTCAGGACAATGTTTTGAGCTTCCAATGTTGTGAGGCTACTCCAGAATAAAATAAAATACAGTATAAAATATAAATATAAAATATAGAGTGCAGGACTGACAGTAAAATATAAGTTATTTAGCTCTGTACATGTGCAAGGTATAAAGTGGAGACCAGATTTTAAGTGCAGTCCAGTTAAGAGTTCAGCAGTCTGATATATACAGTATATTCAATAAATTCCAGTCACTGTTATTTCTTAACAGATTACTCAGTTTAAAGTGCAGTATTATGTATTTTTAAGTATCATTTTATAGCTCAATCAATCAAGTAACTATGTTATCTTCATCTGTTATAGAAGTGCTGTATATATCAAACGTGACCTAAAACTCACCTTTCTAGAGTTGCTTTTGAAACAATCAATTACAAATTTAATGATGGCACTTGACTTAATGTAATGTTTTGATTGTTGATTCTATGTTGCATGACTTTGTGTTTGTTATGATGTAAAGCACTTTGAAATGCCTTGCTGCTGAAATGTGCTATACAAATAAAATTAGATTTTGATTTTTGATTTTAAAAGAAAATTGACTTTGCAATTTGATGCTTTGAAATTAGGCTCCGTCCCTTTAAGAAGCCTTGGCTCAGTCCAACATTCCGCCTCCAGGAAGTCATCACAACATCTCTCCTCTATTGACCCTTTATCAACGTTTTTACCAACATTGCACTGAGAAGTAGCTCCTATAACGAGCTCAGCTGATGTGCAGTTCCACCAGATGTTTGCTAATTGCTGCTGGCTAGTCTGAAGGAGCTGAGTGGAGGAGTCAAAGGGGACGGCTGCTCTGTGAGGAGGAAGTTCAGAAGCTTGGAAACTGCAGATCCAAGGAGGAGCTTTGTGGAACTAGGCGGGGCTAGGTCCAGCCGGGTGTTTTGCACAGCTGAATGGTTGCCATGGGAGATTTAAGGATTTCTCAAACATGTGTGAAAGAATCAAGGAAAAGCTCCACACGTGTTTTTATGTTTTTATGAGTTTTGTTTTTACGAGTTTTACATCATGTTATAATGTTATTACATTATAACATGATGTAAAACTCATAAAAGTTGATTTTACATAATGCTGCCCCTTTAAATTTCCTGCAGTTTTTGTGCCATTTTTGTGCTGCTGGTCAGTGGAGACACAGCTGATTAACAAACCTTTTAAATCATGAAATTTTGATCTGTGTCTGCGTCAGAATCCTAAGAGTTCTCACAAAAAAATTAACCAACCACCTTGTTTCTTTGCCAAGTGCTGCCACTGCTGCTGGTGCTGGTCATTTTACCACTTTGTCTTTCCATATTTTTGCAGTTTAGAGATTCTCAACTTTTGCCAGACAACAAATTGGGCCATCCACCGCATCATACCATGTGTCAATTCACACCCCAAATCAGACGGACTTTTCAAGAACCCGAGACTTCGCTAATATGAGCCAATATAAAAAAAGATAGGGACATAAGTTTTAAACTAGTCACAAAGATGCTAATGGCGCTCTCTATATTGTCAAAACGGATTTAGTATTGAGGAATTTCACAGATATCTGTTCAGAAAAAGCTAATGGTAAAAATCTCAACAGCTTCTTGTGTAAAAGTTAAAAGAAAATGGCCATAGTGAAGCCTTTGAACATGAGAGGAGGATTTGAATTTAAACTGTGTTGATCTGTCACAAAACGTAACAGAATAAACCTCAGAATATCAGAAGTAATTTCCTGATTTTTAACTTGCACTAGCTCTAAGGCTCTGTTCACAACCCACTAGAACAAAGAAATTAGTTCCTTTACGCGAGCCTCCAAGAACAAGAACAAATCTCTTGGTAGCCAGGTCATTTCATGCTTCACAGGAGCTGCAGAGCACAACTCAAAAGAAATCTTTTTGCCTTTTCCACTGCAATAAAAAAACAATACTAGACACCGCACAGGAAATACTGTAAGTTCTGGCTGTAATGTGTCAGGAATGAGCTGCAAGAACTCAGCTCATTCTGAGTTGTATGGCTAGACAAAACCCATAGTTACAGAGACAGAATATGGAACTACATTTCATCCTCCAACACCATGAGTACTTCATAATACAAAACACTTATTGGCAGCAGCCACTGGCATCAAATGGTTTTAATAAGTGGGAAAGTCTCTCATTGTTTGTGAAGGAATTTTGGCCAGTTTTTCTTTACAGAATGTGTTAATTCAGACAGATTGGATGAATTTCAAGGATCTCATTATCACATAGACAATCAGATTCAAGTCTGGACCTCGGCAAGCCTAATGTCTCCTGTTTTTATTGAGCCAGTCAGAGGTGGATTTGCTGGTGTGCTTTGGATTATTACCATCATCACAGCCCGACTGTGCTTCTTATTAAGGTCATGAACAAGCGAGAACAAAAATTCTCGTTCAGGATATTTTGGTTTAAAGCAGAAAATTATATTTCCGACATCTACAGCAGGTCATCATCAGCCCACCTTTGATAGGAGAAATAAAAGTGGAACTCTGCAGATTTATCATTTAAGCACTGAAGTCTTTCTTAATACAAGATTGGATGTATTGTAAAAGACAAACAAAACTCCCGAATTCCTTTTTAAATAAGAAAATAAACATTTTATTGCCTATATTTTTTTGTTTTGCTCTGACTGTTGTTCTTGGCCTTTTTTGAGTCTGTATGCTCCAGTTAACAATTAATCGATTTCTAAATTAGTTGATCTTTTTCATCGTTTCAGCATGATCAACAACTGGAGGTTGTTGATCATCCAGTTGTTCACTTGTTCACTTGACAACTGATTCACTTGTGATTTTAATTGTACTTCTTACTTAATGCAAACATCACAACAGTGTTTTTGAGATTAGTAGAATATTGAGAGAGTTTTGCACACATTTGCAATGGAAACGCAGCTAGTGTGTGCCATGCTGAACAAAGGTCCACTTCCTTTTCACAGAAGCCTTACAGGGTTTTATTGGACAGTTTAGTAAAACCATCATTTGAAAACAGCCTTTTCCAATCCTTCAGGTCATCTTTGTCTCATTTTAAATTTGTTTGGTGGTCTGAAACTTTTATGTGTGAGAAATTTGTAAGGGCGCACATACTATTTGCAGCACTGTTTTTAAGTTTTTACTTTGAGCCGAGGCTCAAACGCGTTTTAGAACTTGCTCAGTTTAACTTATTGATGTTTTCCAATTGGGCAGAATCCTCTGACAGCCGGATCTTTTCAAGTCATGAAGTGCCGCCCGCTAGTTGAAGGCAGTGATGGAATTAGCTGTGTTTGGGCTGCGTCCTCTCCCCCGGTCCAGCCTGTCAGGCTGAATGAGTTTTATTTAAAAGTCAGGAACAGACGGACGGCTCAGAGGCTCTGATCCGAGGCTCCCCGGGTGTCTTGTTAAAGATCAGTGAGGGTAAACTGAAGAATTCACAGATCAGAACAACAGGCAATGGGCCAGAGGAGCTCAGAGACGTCACCCTTCCTCTCTCATGTTGTTATAAATAACCTGACATCCAGTGGAATGGGAGCTGACCATGTGTGAAATCCAACACGGGCTAATAATTAAAGGTGGAAACCAAAACAAATTTTTCGGTTTGTAATTTATTAACCAGATTATCATGCTGGAATGTGAACTTTATCGGGGTTGTTTGAAATCTACAGATACTTCTGGAAGTATTTGTACATAACAAGCTGGAGTGTATTTTACCTGGATTGATGGTTATAGTCCAGACTCAGGGTCCAACAGTAATAATAAGAATACACTTGTATAAGGCCCACTAGATAATTACATATATCTATTATTGATAGCCAAGAAGACTGTATAGCGTACATATTGCACCATTGAACTACCGGTAATTTGTATCCAGAGACCCAAATTATTATTTTTTTTAATGGACATATTATTTAGATTTAACTTTATAGCTTTTGTCTTAACTGATGGATGGAATTTATCTTGTGACAATCTACAGGATGTTATCTCAATTTAATGTACACTGTGATGTTGTCTTTGCTTTGATGTAATAGTTGCAGTCGAAATATCTTAGAGACGGTAAACCTGCAGCTTTGCACCTCATTCTCTTCTAAAAAAAATTCTATATTTCTCAGTTTAGTGAGAATGTTATCTTCTACATCCTCTACATGAATTGTAAAAATATTGGAAGAATGTCGGCATAGAGATTTCCTCATGAAAAATATAAATGGAACGTTGCATTGATTTTTTTCATGGATGTTTGAGATATCCTTGAATCTCCCTTGGCAACCATTTGGCAGTGCCTAAAGGTTTGGTCTCACAACGCTCCAAATATTTCTACTAGCTGAGATTCTGCATTACAGAGCACCCACTCCCTGACTCAGCTCCTCCACACTAGCGGCAGCAGCGATTAGCAATCACCTGGTGGACCTCCACGTCTACTTAACTCATAAGAGATACTTCACAGTTATCAAACTTTCCTAAAAACGGTTGTAAAGGTGATAATGGAGGAGCATTGAGGTGATAAACTGTTGACAGTGGAGTCACAGCAAGAGCAGGAGCTTCTTAAAGAGACAGAGGCCCAATTTCAAGGTGTCTAATTACAAAGTCAAATATCATTTAAGTTTGATATTTGCAGCATTCTTTATAACTGAAGTTACTTAGTTGTGCTTTAAAATGACACAATGTGCCCGGAAAATACACTATTGATACATTTATACACACATTTACAATTTTAGATTGTTTACAACAGATTTAGATGTTAAGTTCAATCTTTTCAAACAAGACAAATTCCCAATAAAACATATTAAAGTTTCGGGTTTTAATTTTGCTGTTTAAATGTGGCAAAAAAAACCCGTTCTGCACAAAGACACACATCCATCCTTCTGTTTATAGGTTTCGGCTGAGGTTACTAAATCGCCCTCCTCAATGTAAGTACTCACCCTAACCTAACTTATTTTGTACCCAGTAGATCGGTAAAATAATACTGGGTGCAACTGTCAAAACACATTTTATTGCCCACAATAATCAGAGTTTTTGTGCCTCTTCGTAGTGAGGGAGCTACGATGAGCTATAAGATGTCAGCCAACATTTTGAAGACAAGAGCACAACAAAATGTCAGGGCGGTTTAGTTCAGACAGGAGAAAATTAAAGCTGTGTTGTCAGTCATGACAGCTGAGGCACACACACACACAGCGGTAGGACACATACCGTTGGCATCACGGTAATAGGCGTGTGTGACGCTGCGAAAGCGCTCCTGACCAGCTGTGTCCCAAATCTGAGAGAGAAGATGGAAGAAAAGGTTTTATCTGATTATTAATAACATTACTGAAATCTTTGCCAAATAAAAGCTGCAAATAAAAGCTTATTAAAAAGAAAAAAACTAAACAAAAAAAGCATGCCATATGCCATTGTAACACACCACTATGGCTGCTGAGTACATGAGTAAAAAGGTTGCACAGTTGAGAAAGTGCCACCATTAATCCATGAAGAACTCGAATTCTCAGGGAATTCTGTTTAATTTGTGTAAATTTTGAAAAAATAGCTGTTAAATGTTTTAATTTGTTCTTTAATTATCTTTCTTTATCTATTAGACTTATTTTAAAACCACATTTTGATCAGTGGTTCAACATATAGATCATTACCAAATATTTATAATACATAATACTTTTTTTTTAAACCAAAAACATGGCTGAAATTGAAACCACCCTCTTAGGAAAATATACTTTTTTTAAAAATATATATTTGTGCAGGATTTTATACATATAAATCCAAAACACTTACAGTATTTTCGGTTATCTTGTCTCCAACGAGACAAGACTACTTAGATTACGAAAGACTGATTCGAATTTCTCAGAAGAACTTGAATTTCACAACACGTCGTTTAATGTAGATTTTTATTTGAAGACCCGAAACATGTTTGGTTTCACTGTAATTTTGTTTAGACAGTGTTTTACAAGTAATTAAACTTGTAAAAAAAAAGGCCTATTTTTATTTCCCATTTCAGACTCATTAATTTTCATTTCATTACCGTCTAATTAAAAGAGGAGCATAAAAACAAAAACTCGCTTGAAACTCACAAAAAAGGTGCAGATATATAAAAACTGGACTGACAACTAATCTCTGGCCACAATTACTAAATTTAACGAGAGGAAAGATTCAGTATTTCAGCTCAGTCCCCCTTTAAGGAGCAGGGATGACCACAATGTAGCAAGGTCATTTCTCCTCAGACTGGTCAGCTCTTTCAAACCGTAAAGTGGTGCGCCAATTAAAGAAATAGTAATAATTGAGCCCATCTTTGAAATATCACCTGAAATACCAGGTTTCACAGGCTGACAGATGAATTAATTAAACAAGAGAAAAAAAGGCAGAGAAAGAGCGATGAGGAAGATTGTGTAATTGAGAAAAGAAATTTGACTGACATCCATCCACCTCCCTCCCCTCTGTGTCTCCTGATGCTCTCTTCAGTCAGGCAGAGCGGCTGCCTAATTGACTGATGGATAAACCCACGCCTCATTAACTCGTTGCTTTTGCCTCTTTGCCCTCATACTGAAGGCAACAAAGACGTACAGAATGTATTTACGCCACTGGATGTTATTACCTTTCATTAGTTATTTAATTTAGAGTAGGTGAAACCTGCAGAAACCTGGTTTTAAACAGAAATGAGGCAATGGCAAAGATGAACGTTGTCAAGCCAACCACTGATAATTTACACTTACCCATAATAAACACAAAAAAAGCTAGCTAGCAGTATATTAGCTGGCTAGCTAATAATAGCCAATATTACAGTATATTAGCTAGCCAGCTAGCCAACTAATATGCTGCTATTACATTACCTGGTAATGTAGCTGTTAATGTACCCAAACTAGCCAGACAGCTAGCTAGGAACTAGTCATCTAGCTAATATACTTAGGTACATAGCAAAGTAGGGTAGACTAGTTAAGTTAGCTTGAGAAAAGCTAAATTTTCTCAAGCTAGCTAGCTAACTTAACTAGGGTATCTATCTAGCTAGCTACCCAACTAAGCTAACTAATTAAATAGGGCATCTGTCTAGCTAATTAACCTAACTTGCTAACCATATGGGGCATCTAGTTATCTAGCTAACCTTACTAGCTAACTTAATGGGGCATTTATCTAGCTAGCTAACCTAACTGGCTAAGGTATCTATTTAGCTAGTTTACCTTGCTAGCTAGAGTATAATGGCAGCTTTGCCAGTAAAAACCTTATAGCGTACTATGACTGGGTGGTGGAGGGTACTGATAAAGTCCAGTGAGAGAAAAAAACAAAAAACCACATAAAATGTTTGAGATTAAGTAGTGCTGCCATGACAAAATATAAGACCTGTGATTAATGTGTTTAAGGCCAAATTACATAAAAAAGTAAAAGAATTTATGACATTTTAAGGCTTTAATATATACATTAATTTAAGACTTTAATGATTCACAGACACCCTGTAAAAGACCCCCCCCCCCCACACACACACAAAGGAGAATAAAACAAGAGTCTTGATCTGTTTAAATCCACAGCTCTTCTGTCTCACCTGCAGTTTGACCTTCACACCATCGATGGTCATGACTTTATTCTGAAAGACAAGAGAAAATCAATATTTCAGTGACTTAAATATGCGTACATACAAAGAGGAACAAGAAGGGAGAAAGAGTTGATTTTGAAGTATGTAGGAAAACATTTGTTGGAAAATGACTGGCCTATCCAGGGAGGCCCTCTTTTACAGCTGTAATGCTGTCACCACACTGTACTATCTGTAGGTCACAGACACAAATCCTCGGCTTTGCTCGATGTCGGCTTTGTTTCAGAGAGTTGCGTCATTTACCAACACCACACCCGCAAGGCGGTTTGCATAATCCACGAAAATACACAAAAGCATTTCCATTCGTCTGCAGTGTCACCTCATGAGGAAGGATTCTGGCTCCATGAAACGAGAATGGAGCTAACTGAGCCATCAATCATTACAAGGTTTGTGATAACACTGGCAAATAAAATGGATGGGCTCACAGACGGTCAGGAGACTGTGGGAATATCGGGATCTAAACAGATTATTAGAGCTGCAAAGAAAAACACGCAAGGAAGACACAAAGCTGCAACGCTTGAGAAATGTTTATTGTTTTTTGATCCTGCTGGCTTTGGAGGCTGAATCATAGCCCTGGCGTATCGCAACCATTCTTACAATCACTACATATTTGTCCCCTGAAGACAGAACAAGCAGAAGGTAGAGTTGCTGAGAGAGTATTTGGTATTCACTGACAGACTGAGGTCTCTCTCTCGGGTCAGACCTTAAGAGCGTTTTACTGAAAAAGCAGAATAGGATTCTTTTTGTAGCAAAGGACTGTTTATACAGCGATGACTGGCAGCTTTAGATTATTTATTAAAAATTATTCATCATAACAAACAGATGAATGTAGCACTTCTAAGCCTGGAACGTTTATTAAAATCAAAGACAAACACTGTAAAAGCTTAGTTACATGTAACCTGCTTACGCATTTTTTTTTAAAAAACGTTGATATCCTTCAAATAGAAATAATGTCTTATGTTCCTTGTTCTTAAACTGTGTCACCCTTAACTTTTGTTCTAGTTCTAATATAAAGTTTTTGCATTAGTCTAGTCTTTAGAGCAAATATCTTACTACACTTGAAATAAGACAAAAATAACTTCAAAGTAACTTTTCAAAACGATAGATTTACGAAAATAATTATTGAATATAGATTATATTCAATTACATGGCACGTTTTTTTTCTTTTTGTTTTGTTAAAAAAATCTGCCATTGGAATTAGTACTTTTTTTAATAATCTTTATTCAATAATTATCAACTTAAAACAAGTATTTTAACTTTATCTAGTTGAAAACTTATTGGTTTGTACTTTTCAGTTTAATATTAACATAAAATAATTGGGTTTCTTTTAAATTCACATAATTCAAGCCTCCCCAACTAGTTTTTCATTATTATCATTTCAATTTCCAAAACGTTTTTTTTTTTTTTTTTTTCACCAACAGCCCACCCAGATGCTGTTTTTCTGAGTGTGAAACCTCCAGGGAGCAATTCCACCAGCCACCAACATCAGACCTCCTTCATTTTTAATGCATTTCATTCATATTTCATGGCATAGGAAGGTTTGGTTTAGTTTACTTTGTAAATGGAAAACACTTTTTATCTTGTATATGCTTATTTTGTTAGCAATAGAGAGCTGCCAAGCTTAAGCAGGCTCTGAAAGAAGTAAGACAACGGACAAGGAAGGAATTGTAAGGATTTACCTTACCACTAGGAAACCACCTGGCTTTGGTTTCAACATATTTAATAATCATAATCATATTTTAGTCAGATAAACTACCTCTTACAACAGCTTTAATTACTTTTGAAGGGATGCCAGAAACAACGTGGGTTCTTCTCTGTACAGACCAAACATAGAGTAGCTAACACACATGCTAACTCTAAATAAGCTAGCATGTTTACTGCTTTGTTCTAAATGTGATGGAACAATCTTATTGTATCTGTATGTCCAGCTCTACATTTTTACTGTCTGAAATTTCTAGAAGTTGAAGGAACCCTTGGAAAGAAACGTGGTTCTCTAAATCATGTGACGAATCACTGCAGGGTTCTGATTCTCTCCTACATCCAAATCCATTCAGCAGAAATGGATTCCTCAGACTTGAATCACCATGTGCTGCGTCATGCCACGGTAAATATAGAAACTTAATAATAGACCTCTTGGTTTTTAATCTGTATAGCTGTTAACAATTGGGCGTACCATGGCGTTGAACACCGAGATGGCTAAAAATACAAGGTCTCTTTATCCAGCAGCCAAAAAGTCTCAGCTCCAGAACAGCAGATGTTCTCCAGTGCCAGCTTTACGAATCTATCCCAATCTTCTCCCAGTGTGAAGAGACATGTTGAAGGATGTTTAAGTTCTCTTGAATTTTATTCTTCTATATATCTAGTTCCTCTCCTAATAGTATGTGGTGAGAGCAGGACTGTTGGCAAATAAAGTATGCAGTGTTACTACATTGTTTTGCTGTGAAGATGTTGGCAGCTCTATGTGTAGGACGGCTGTTAAACTGTGTGAACTCTATCCTGCTGGATCCGGAGGCTCTGATATGTAATTTGAGAGCATTCTCCAAACCAGTCAGGAATCGCTTCCAGCTTTTAATATCCGCTCACCTGACTTGGTAATAAACAGTCCTCAAGAATCGTTCAGCCAACATTTGAACCATCGTCCAAACTTTCTCCATGACCAAAAACATCTGACCTTCCATCTTGGGGACAATGACCCAGAAAGAAGCTAGATTAAATTAAACTACTACAACACACACACACACACACACACACACACACACACACACACTTGCTGCTTCTCCTTCACATTTAAGCAATACTCTGCACGACTGCATTAGTAATGACTTTCCAACAACCTGAGGCTCCAATTCAATCTCCTCTCCTGTCATTTAGTCTGTTTTCTCATTGTTCCCCAGACCCCGTCACTCATTGGTTTATTGCTCTGCTCTTTAATGTGGTTTGTGTCCAAGCTGCACAATGTAGAAACTAACGCAAAAAAAAACAGATTCCACATGACCAGACATGGCATTTCTTTGACTAAAGTTAAAAAGGTGTAAAACTGAAATTTACTGTGATTAATGGAACTTGTTGTTCATTTGTCTCCATTAAATTAATGTCTTCTCAGAGCATCTCCTGTTGGTTGTCTTGCACTTTTAGAACAAACTGTGAGAAATCTGTGGACAGGAAAGTGGAAAGTCTCCATCCATCAACTAACTCAGAAGACAGCAAACCTCCCGCTATAACATAAACTGGAGATGCACAATATTGTTATTTTTATATATTTTCAGTTTCGTCACGCTTTGTCTATTGACTATGTACCCGGCCAATTGGATGGTCTTTAGCTGCCTTTGTATGTCCGCTCTAGAGGTTTATGTTTAGGAACCGAGATACTAAAACTCATCGTATAATAGAAATGAAATTAAAGCATGCGGAAAAACTGGCTTAATCGTAATCTATATTATTACAATTTTTACCAACCGTATCACAATATTTTTCTGACATTGTGCAGTCCTAGAACTAAACACAACATGCAGAAAGTTGAACATATCACTGTTTGTCAAGGAATGTAATAATAATAATAATAATAAAAAGTGAGTTTAATCGTTGATAAAAAAATTTCCTAACTGGAATACCTGCATTTTCCAAAGAGGTAATGCTAAAGGGCAATAATTCTAACCATGCTAAATGCTAATATAAGATGCTAGCATCAATCAAAATGTTAAGTGTAATTATTATGCATTTGTTTTGTAATAAGTGAACGATGAGTAACATTAACCATTTACTCTCACACACTGTGGGATGTCAGCTCTGGGCCAAACATGAATAACTAAGGTTTAGTAGACAGTGAAGTTAAAAGATAAATAAATGAATACAGGTAGTGAGAAAAATGCAACATTTCTTAAAAAAACAGAAAAAGAAATCAAATAGGTCCAAAAATCATATACATCATGTTCCAAATTATTACGCAAATTGGATTTAAGTGTCATAAAGATTAAATGTTTTGTTGTGCTATTAAATTTCTAGATGGTATTGTGTGTCAGGGCTCTTTGAATCACTATAATTAATTTCAGAGAGCTGGTTTGATTAGTTTGTCTGGAGAGTTTTCAACTACAGGAAATCTACTTAAGAAGGATGTTCCACATTATTAAACAGGCCACAGGTTTCAAGCAATATGGGAAAGAGAAAGGATCTCTGCTGACGAAAATCATCAGATAGTGTAGTGCCGTATGACAAGATATGAAAACATTAGATATATAATAAAAACTGAAGCGTATCGTACTCTGAAGAGATTTGTGGCTGATTGAGAACAAAGATGGGTTTGTACAGATAAAAGGTTTCTGTTAGACAAATTCATTGGATTAAGAGAGCAGCTGCTAAAATGCCCTTAAAAAGCAGCAAACAGTTATTTGAAGCTGCTGGAGCCTCTGGAACCTCAAGGTGGAGGATCCTCCAGAGGCTTGTGGTGCATGAAGCTATTCGGCCACCGCTAACCAGAGCTCACAAGCAGAACCGGTCTCAGTGGGCCCAGCCGTACATGAAGATTAATTTTCAAACAGACTTGTTCACTGATGACTGCTGTGCAACCCTGGATGGTCCAGATGGACGCAGTAGTGGATTGGTGGTGGACGGCCACCGCATCCCAACACGACTGTGAGGTCAGCAAGGAGGTGGTGGAGTCATGCTTTGGGCTCAAATCATGGGGAGAGAGAGAGAGAGAGAGCTGGTCGACCCCTTCAGAGTCCATGAAGGTGTGAAATGACTTCAGCAAAGTATATGGACTTTCTGACTGATCACTTTCTTTCATGGTTCATAAAGAAGAGCCGTACCTTCAGCAGCAAAATCATCTTCCTGCATGACAATGAATGCTGTAAGGAATACCACTGTGTCATTGGCTGCTATGGGCATAAAAAGGGGAGAAACTCATGGTGTGGTCACCATCCTCTGACCTCTGACCTCAACCCTATTGAGAAGATCTGAGGGTGGAATGCAGTTCATATCAAACCAGCAGCTCTGGGAAGGTTTTCTGACATCCTGCCAAGAAATTCAAGCAGAAACTTTCCACAAACTCACAAGTTCAATAAAGTTGTTTGTTATATCTTATATGCATATTGAATTAATTAAGCAATAAATTGGTTGTATTACCAAGAGCCGAAGCAGCTACAGCCAAATAGGGCGTCGCCATGGTAACATATAGTATATACAGTACAGTATATATATACATCATGTCATCTATTGGTAAAAGTAATTTAAAAAAACAACTACTATGCTCTGGACTTAAGACGGAGTACACATATTCATGACGTACTTTGATTAAACTAATTTATCTTCAGTGTAATTAAAGTACCTCAAATTTTACTTGATACCAGGTGAGTCTCTCTCACCTGAGAATGGGTTGGTTCTGTATCTTCAAATAAATGGAAAATATTCCTAAGTTTGAAACAGGAACAGTCTGAGAAAACACCGTCTGTGAGCTACAGTCAAGAGAGAGATTCCTTTGTGATATGATAGAGTTATGATATCACTGCGGATGTCATTGTTGCCAATGGAACTGAACATTCTAATGACGCATTCACATCAAACTCGTTTTGAGAGTCAGGTGAGTCGTTTACATTCAAAGTCTATGTGGAATGTTGGACTCGCTTGACGAGCGAGTCAAACGCTCCAAACGCCTCATCGGCCCTCGACTTTGAATGTAAATCAGATGCGCCTGACGGTCAAATCATGTTTGGTGTGAAGGCACCATTATATGTCCAGTGTCATATTAGTTCCATCATATTAGGACCAAAGCCTGGTCCTAATATGATGGACTCATTGCTTTGAGTCAGGGGTAACATGTAGAGGTAAAATGTGAATTAAGTTTTAGATAGGGTTAGGATTAGGGAAAATGTCTGTGTTAAGCAAAATCACAGCAACTAAAATGAAGGGAAATGAATGCAAAGTTCTAATATGGGTCGAAATAGTTTTGACAAATCTGTATAGCATTTTCTTTTCTAAATTATTCTATAAATAATGATGATATAATGTTAGGTTGTATTTCTGCCAATTGCATAGCTGCAGTACATTAGTAGTCTAATGTGTTGAATGTGCTGAGACATATTCAACACATTAGAAACCAATCAGAACCAAAAGTTTGTCTTTTGGTTCTGATTGGTTGTTTCTGGACAGCAGCAGAGTCAGAGGAATTTTCAGATTCTCGGTTTCATATTTTACTGTCAGACACTTTTAACAAATATTCATCTAACACACTTATCCTTGCGCACACACATTCACACCTTAGGACAGTGTTTCTCAATTCCAGTCCTCACGCCCTCCCTGCCTGCATGTTTTAGGTGTTTCCCTTCTGCCACACGCCTGGATTGAATAATGGGTGATTAACAGGCTTCTGCAGTACTTGATGGTCATGCAATCATTTGAATCAGCTGTTCTGGTATAGAGGCACATCTAAAACATGCAGAGCAGGGGGGCCTGAGGACTGGAATTGAGAAGCGCTGCCTTAGGACAATTTAGAGAGACCAATTAATTTTTTAGAAATTCTACCTGCTGCAGTTGTTATACATAGGAAAGTTTTAATAATGTTTATTTTGGTGTTTTTAACTCTGAAATTGATCTTGTGTTTCATCCATTGACTTTGGAGTTGGGAATATTATTTGCCAGTGTCTGTTTTGATTTCCTAAATTTGTGTAAAACATTGAATTTTCATAATGCCCAGTGTTGGCAAAACCTGAGTTTGGACAGTTATCTAGGTTAGTACCACTTCGGTGTTGGGCGACGTAAAGGCCGAGCCGGGCTTAGACTGGCCTTCAGGCCAACGCCAACACGAAGCCCCTCCATGCAACCAGTGGAGGTTGGTCGCATGGACCTCCCTGGTTGATTGGAGGTCCATCTTTCCTCGGATGTCTCTGTTGGATTGGAGGTCCGTCTTTCCTCGGACCTCCCTGTTGGATTGGAGGTCCATCTTTCCTCAGACTTCCCTGTTGGATTGGAGGTCCGTCTTTCCTCGGACCTCCCTGTTGGATTGGAGGTCCATCTTTCCTCAGACCTCCTTGTTGGATTGGAGGTCCATCTTTCCTCAGACCTCCCCGTTTGATTGGAGGTCCATCTTTCCTCGGACCTCCCTGATGGATTGGAGGTCCATCTTTCCTCGGACCTCCCCGGTTGATTGGAGGTCCATCTTTCCTCGGACCTCCCCGGCTGATTGGAGGTCTGCTTCTCCTCAGACCTCCCTGATGGATTGGAGGTCCATCTTTCCTCAGACCTCCCCGTTTGATTGGAGGTCCATCTTTCCTCGGACCTCCCTGATGGATTGGAGGTCCATCTTTCCTCTGACCTCCCCGGTTGATTGGAGGTCCATCTTTCCTCGGACCTCCCCGTTTGATTGGAGGTCTGCTTCTCCTCGGACCTCCCTGGTTGTTTGGAGGTCCATCTTTCCTCGGACCTCCCCAATGGATTGGAGGTCCGTCTTTCCTCGGACCTCCCCGATGGATTGGAGGTCCGTCTTTCCTCGGACCTCTCCGATGGATTGGAGGTCTGCTTCTCCTCGGACCTCCCTGGTGGATTGGAGGTCCGTCTTTCCTCGGACCTCCCTGATGGATTGGAGGTCTGCTTCTCCTCGGACCTCCCTGGTTGTTTGGAGGTCCATCTTTCCTCGGACCTCCCCAATGGATTGGAGGTCCGTCTTTCCTCGGACCTCCCCGATGGATTGGAGGTCCGTCTTTCCTCGGACCTCTCCGATGGATTGGAGGTCTGCTTCTCCTCGGACCTCCCTGGTGGATTGGAGGTCCGTCTTTCCTCGGACCTCACTGATGGATTGGAGGTCCGTCTTTCCTCGGACCTCCCTGATGGATTGGAGGTCTGTCTTTCCTCGGACCTCTCTGATGGATTGGAGGTCCTTTTTTCTTCGGACCTCCCTGATTGATTGAAGGTCTGTCTTTCCTTGGTCTTTTCTGTTTGCAGGGAGTCTTCTTTTTGCAGGGGGACCTCTGGTTGGGTGGAGACTCTCGGATGCTTGTTTTCCAGAGCAAGTTTCAACTTTATCTTCAGGTCTGCAACCTGACCCTGCAATGATTTCACTCTTTCTTCCTGTTCTTTCATTTTGGAAGCTTGCTCAGTGTGAGTTTTGATCTGTTCCTCAAATTTAAGTCTCTCTTTGTATCCTTCAATCATTACTTCAATCAGACCTTTATTGCGGGATTCATATTTTTCTGCCTCCCTCTTGAAGTGATCCAGCTGTTGAAGAATGCTCTTTGATTCACCTTCACGTTTCACTTGCAGATGACGTTCTCTTTCCAACATTTTTTGCAGCTTTTGAATCTCCTCCTGCTGTGATTTCACTTCAGCCTGACATGCAATCCTTCGGTCTTTTTCCTCACGGAGTTCAAAAATCTTACTCTGCAGTTCTTCTTTAAGATCGCCTACCTGCTTTGTGAGATTGATGACGTGTTGGCTAGACTCTTCCACGTCTTCCACTAAGGGGGTGATCTCGAAGCCAGCAGAAGGAGTTGTTTTCTGCTCGACTTCCAATGATCTTGGGCTCTCAAAGTCGCCGGAAGGACTTGGTTCCCCCTGGATCTCTGCTGATTCATCCTCCGGCTCGCTGTCGTCGTCAAAAACAAGGATTTCGTCGTAGTCGACTTGGATGTTTTGCTCCATCATTTCAATCCATGAAAGCTCAGCTGGAAAAGCTTCATGTTCACAAGTATTCTGTTGTTGCTTCATATCTATATTCTGGTAACTTCTTGCTTCTCTGAAAGGATTAATTTCGAAAGTGCTCTGAAGAGTGATCTGTCGCGATAGAACTGTGGAACAGGTCTGAGAAAACGCTTTCTGTGAGCCACAGTCAAGAGAGAGATTCCTTTGTGATATCATAGAGTTATGACATCACTGCGGATGTCATTGTTACCAATGGAACTGAACATTCTACTATGGCCTGATGTAAAAAACATTTTGCTAGACAATGTCAAACATTGAGAAGTTATAATTTTTAAACATTATGAAGCCAAAAATATATATATATATATATATACACGGCCAACCTCGAGAATGAACTCAAACCCAGTTTCACACAAATACAAGGACGCTAGCATAAATGTTTGGATGTTGAACAAGATGTTCAAGGTAGCTATGAAGCTAATTTTCTTGTCTCTTCTACAGAGAGACATGCAAACATACCTTTATCCTGGCTTTTTTCTATTCTTCCTCTTTTCCTCTCTCCCTGAAGAATAAGTTATTTTTTGCGACATTGGTTTGCTTGCTTATCTTCCACCGCTGCTTTGGAGGTTTGAATACGCATTGAATGGCAGGTCAAATCACCGGTGAAACATTACCTACCGCGGCCACCAGGGGGAACCCAAGAGCAATTGATTTTTTTATTTTTGCCCATATCAAAATAGGTTTCTACATGATTAAATATATACGAATGTAAATTAAAATCACAACTTTATAATAAAATTTAAATCACAAAAGCAGACTACAGCGATGATAAATATATGGAAGGAGTCTGCGAAGGGAGTCGTCCGCCCCTTCAGTCGACTCCCAGTTTCACACAAAAAGTCCGAGTTTTTGTGTGAAACTGGGAACTTCTACTCAATAAGATTGACTAGAAATTCAATTTTATACTGATTGCAAAAGGACAGAGCAGCTGTGTGGAGTTTCCAACCCCTAATTTCCTCCACGTCTCTCCTCAGAGATGTGGTCCATAGCTGAGGGAAAATAATCAATTAAAAAAAGTGAGATGAAAGGAATTATAGCTGATGGAGTTTTGTTTTTATTTTCATTGTTAATCACTTCAGTACAAGTCAGAATATTGTAGCTCTACTTCTTACTACCCCATGGGTGGTTTTCTAATTCTACACTATTTTCATGTGTCGTCTTTACAGTGCAGAAAACACTGGCTACTGTTCAGAAACAGTGGTAAAAACACATTTCACTGCTGATAACTCCAGACTCTAGATTTAAAATTAAACTGGTCACCACTGCGCTCCTTTATCTGTGGCACACTAAGACTAAAGCAGAATGCTGAAAGCTGGCACAAACAGTTCCTTGGTCAGTTTGAGTGAGTAAATCACAGAGGCAGCTCTGAAATGCATAGCAACAGGAACGCAGCAGATTTTGGAATGGGCTTTTTGAAAAGACAGACACATTCTTAGTATAGTGGGCTGTGTACCCACCCACACACTCCCACATAAATCCACACCAAGAGGACAGGTTATCAAACGGAGAGGATGGCATGTTTTACACAAGCAGAACATTTTAATTACACAAATATAGTAAGGAAAAAAAAAGATAACAAAAAGGACAAAACGATGCACAATGACAAACACCTACACAGAAATGAACATTAAGATTCAACAGCCGCCATAGGAAAACCATGCCAATCAATCTGCCGGTCTGACCAGAGTCTGCTCTGAATATATATGAACAATCAATCTGCAAGAAGTCCTTCAGCTGAGACAGGAAACGTAGACCTCAAGGTCTGCATTTAGAGAGGGAATCTTTAAAACGTCTTAGAAACTACATGCATCACACAGAGCAGAATCTGCAAACCAGAAGCCACCAGAACCACGAGCGCGTACGATGCTGAAGTCATGTGAAGAAGGAAGTTCAGCCTCTAGGGTTTCCCTTACAAATGTGTGTAAAACTTTGTTGATAATCCGCTAATGTCGGAAAAACTATTTTGAAATGGCAATGTTTAAATAACAAACGCAATAAAAATCAATAAGTTTGTTCATGCTATAATTTATTAACATAATTATCGCATCATATTAACACAGATAAGCACATTCAAAGTCGAATTTTGTTTCTATATGAAACTATCTGCTAAATTTTACATGACAAGCTCATGTAAAAATGATGAATTTTGAAATGATTAACTCTGACCTGTTCTAATGCAATTTTAATCTCTAAAGAGTCAACCTGCAGGCAAGGGAGCTTGTTAAGCTTCCAAGTTTTCACACCAAGTAGCTCAGACAGACATTTAAAAAAGGAAGGAAGAAAATCTGTCAGCAAAGCAGATAACAAGAAACTTCAGGGACACAAACTAAACTGTCAGCATTTGGCTTTCAGCTGCTGCTAATTTCCTCCACCACATCTACATGATTCACTGCTGGAAAATAAACAACAAAAAGCTTAAAACAACAAACACAGCTGGGCTTCAGCAATGCAGGTGTCAACAGTGCTCAGTCCAATTAATGGGGACTTAATGAGAGTTAATAGTTCCAACTTGCTGGCTCCTCAAGTTTTCAGAGTGTAGGTCTGAGAAAGACCGGTGTGCTCCAAAAACAAGACGATTACAAGAGCTACTGTAGGCCCTTGGTTGACACTGACAAATATATCTGTTACTCAACCCAACCGAGAAAGAAGAAATACGAAAAGTAATTTCCTTTCACCAGCCTTGGGTCCAAATAACCCGTTGTGGCATGAACATCTGCTTTGCCCTGCTGCTGTCTCAGTCTGCACATGAAAAATCGTCTTCTACGACTGGAGGGAACCAAAGTCAACATACGCATGGTTTTGTGTGAACTGTAATCAACATAATGTGATCTGCTGATTAAGAATGGAAAAAAACTGCTCTGGATGTCTAATTAGTCGCTCAGCTGCATTTAAATTGTTTTAGCATCTAAAACATGATAAATGTGGTGAAATTGGAAAACACAAGCCAGTCGAGAATAAATTACATTGTTGGCGATTAAAGACTCTCCCACACTTCATCCAAAGCAACTAAATGGGCTCTCATTGACGTAGTGGCGGAACAAAAATTGCGTGATTTTGTTCCCAGAGAGACATCCGCCGTCCCTTCTTGACACCAGACCCGGGTCGAACTATTTCAACAGAACTCTGCTGGGTGATTAATCAGAAGTTTAATCACCCAGCTTTGCCATTTGACAAAGATAGTCAAATGGCTAAAAACTCCTAGATGGAAATTGCAACATCGTCATTCATAGAAAATGCTGCCTGAAAAAAGATGGGGCAATATCTCCCATAAACGATGCGTAGCCTGGTGGGGCAAGTAAAGCCTGGCAGCCCGCCATGCTTATAATACACCAGAGGAAATCCTGTACAGCTCAATTCGGTTGCTGCATTTTAAGCCATTTGATTGCACCTGACTGCGTAATGATTAATACCATTTTAAAAATACAGCAATCTCATTTTTGTGGACAAACTTAAACATGAAAGATGCTGAAAACATTGGCATTAGCTGGGATCAATAAGGGAACTTTGATATTGTGCAGCATAAAGAACAGAATATTGATTTGTGTAACTGTTCGGTAGTTTTTCATGCGTTAATAAGCAATAACACTAATATATTTCTCAAAGTAGATAAATACTGATTCAGAGCCATTTTGTAATACCAATATAAGAAAAAAGTAATACTGGAAAATAACCAAAACATATCACGCAAAAATTCTTTAAACAAATAGCTCTCTGTCTAATTTTAAAAAGCATTATTCACATCCACTTTCTGACAAAGCCAAATACTGACCTTGAGTATCAATGTTTTATCTTGTTCAACTGTGACTACGTCATTAAAATGAAAACCCTTCAATATGTAGCTTAGTAGTCTGAATAGACCTTAAATAAATAATAGAGGAAGCTACAGCCATTCCTGCAGTCAGACTCACTAATTAAAGTTAAGGTCGGTTCTAGCCGGCTGCTTAGTCATAGTTACTGTTTCTGTTTTGCACTGAGGGGAATTAAGAGTTGAAATAATTGATGATTCACATCATTAGATCACACTTTTAGGTGACTGATAATTGTATTTTTATGTGTTATCC
This sequence comes from Xiphophorus couchianus, assembly GCF_001444195.1. Lineage (NCBI taxonomy): Eukaryota > Metazoa > Chordata > Actinopteri > Cyprinodontiformes > Poeciliidae > Xiphophorus > Xiphophorus couchianus. The sequence continues at coordinate 16,534,249 of NC_040237.1, forward strand.
TCTTTAATGAAATTTGTTATGCTAATGTACAACATCTGGTAATAAGACCAGCTAATTCTAGATTTGTCATCCTCCGTGACTCTCTCTTTCACACCTCATCCAATTCTATTTATGGTTTGTTTGTTTTGATAGAAATGACTCTTCCTTCCTTCTAGAGTCTAAAAAGCCTCCAATGTTGCTGCTTCTGAAGCCTGAGGACTGTAAACTAATCTACAGGGTAACCATTTTGATCTTTCTACCACGTAAACAAGCCAGCTCATCCGCCCCGTTAGACTCTTGTACACATCAGCTTTGACCTCTGGTTTCTGAACAACGACCATGCTTTCCAATTTGTATCCCAGAGTTTCCTTTCAAACAAACTGCTGAAACAAGATTTTTCCCTTTATTTATTTCTTTACCCTTATCTACAGTTTTTCTATTCTTGTTATTTAATTCCCTGTGGGCTGGTACAGCTGTGTCTGATAGAAGAAGTCTGGCTTATGGACATAAAAGTTACAGATCCATGAAAGCGCTTACCCTCTCCGTCTTGGCCATAGTGTCAAAAGTCAACACGGATTTCAAACGAGGGGTAGTAAACCGAAGTCAGGCTCACATTTCCACCTAAAGCCTCTTTTTCTATTCTGGGGGACAAACTTCTACTCTCACAACAGAGAATTTCTACTTGTACTGCAGTTTAACAGCTTGGTGTTTTAAACAAACTAGCACACGTTATTATGGGCTTAAGGAACAAGTCCAAGAATGTAAGTTTACACCAGTATGAGCAATGATTATGATTATGTTTTACCAAAGATACTCACGGTAACAGTAAGGATTTGAGTGGACATATTTGACCTTGTGCAACCTTCCCGTACAGACGGAGCGATTTGAGCATCGTCATTCATAATGTTTAGCCTCCATTCTCCAGCTGTTGGTGTGAGGCAGAGATGAGCTCCAGTCACATCAAACAGATATATAGAACAGCTCAGGTCTCCCAACAGGCTAGTTTAAAAAATATGGAGCACTTTCGCTTGTTTAGATTGCAAGCCTCCCACTTTGGCTTGTCGGTTGATCCCATTTATCCTCCACTGAACAGATTTCCCTACGTTTAGCCAGAGGCGGGAGTTAATTTCCACTCACGATTGCAGCGATGCTATTTATGCTCAAGGTTAGGCTGCAAGAATCTCACATCAGTCAATGAATTGGAATGAAGCATTTTACAATGGCACAATATATGTATATTTTTAAATAAAAGCCTGAACACATCTTACGTAGATGTGTAAGGTTGCTCCATTTTTTACCCCACAAGAGAGACTTTAGAAAAAATTCCTATTACGAGGCGAGGAGCATGCTAAGCCCATCTAAACCATTCAATCCTTTCCCAGACATGATAGTATTATCCAAACAATAGGCTGGGAATCCTATTGGGTCATGTGGTCGTCTTATTTTAAATCTTACCAGGCTTAAAAACTCATGTTCAAGCCTATGCTTTATCTTACAATATTCAGAGGTGTTACTGAGAGCAGAATTACAAAAGGTCAAAGCATTCTCTGATCAAATTGTCCAGCATCCTGTTGAAATGTCCTAAAGTAAAGACAGTATGCAGACAGATTGTTCAATAGACAATGGTTTACAAAGATCAGCTTTCCAAGGGGCTGTTTCATAGAAACTGTGCTTTGTTTGACAAATAAAATCTGAAGACTAAATTAGGGTGTTTTCACACCTGATAGTCCGGTTCGTTTGGAGACAAAAATTGGAACATTTGTTGCATTTTCAGCTGGTACAGTTCTCTTTCACACTGCACTGCCTCAAATGAACCAAAAACCTTTGAAAAACCTGTTTACTCCCTCGCCTGTGGTGGTGCTGCACCAAGAACCACTGAAGGAAAAGACATAAACCCCTCTGAAGATGACATGAGCGCAACTTCCTTATTCAGGAAATGTAAACAAAACTGGAGTGGCGTCAGATTTTAACGACTGTTTTCTTCCCTTTGGCAAAAAAAAAAATACAAGCCATTTCTGCCTCTAGTGCTGGACTAATGCATTGGTTTTGGTTTATTTTCCCAGAATGCCCTACAGTATAATCCACTTCCTGCTTTTAGAGTGGTCTCCAGTCCACTTTGCATTCACATATGTATTCAAACTGCGCCAGAGTTCACTTCAACCACACCGAGACGTAGGTTCACTTTTGTGGTCCGCATCAGTTTGAGTACGCATTCAAACTTTCTAGGCAAACGAACTAGAGTTCGATTAAAGCAGACTAAGCAGAGATAGTTTGAATGCACCCTTAGTTTCATATCTTGGTAGATGTTCCCACTGAGGAGAGTTGACATTTCCAGATGTAGAGAATTATCCTTTCTCCATTAGGTTCATGATGTATGAGGCTGAAGAAGAATCAGTGAGTGGAATTCATGAATTCCATTTATTAAGACTAAAATACAGCTGGTCCCTTTGTTCATACTATTCTTATGGCCTAACAGAGCAAAATGGCATCAAACAGCAGTTTGTAATTCCCTTTGTTAGCCTCTGCCTAAGCTACACGCTAAAGAGGGCGTTCCCTGGTGTGTCATTTCCTTTAACATTAGCTTTGAGGGTGTTTCCCAACATGCAATTTCCTTTAGCTTTGCATGCAATTGGTCTATGTGAATGCATGTATGTGAATGCAAGCATGCAAATAGCTAAAAGAAATTATTTTTTCTCAACACAGACTAATCCCCAAATCACAGCGAGGGATTTATTAAAATCCCTTTTTCTGATCACCTTTTACCATTCTCAAAATAGACCACCACAAAATGTCATGACAAACTTTTAAGTCCATATTGCTTATCCATAATTTTAATGTATTTTGCTCATTTTGATACTATGATCTCTGTGACTTTTCAAGAAGCTGCAGTATGGTCTGTTTCTTCCTGACATGTATATATTGGGTCTTGGTGACCTGTAGCCAGCCAGTGAAAAAAGTCAATTGTAAATATTATTTACAATGTTTATTTTACCTTATTTATTCATGGCAGTCTTAGCCCTTTTAAAAAGCTAATAACTGTGATTTTTCATCCACATTTGCCACTTTTGATAAATCATAGCTTTAAAAAACGATTCTCAGGGGAAAGATAATCATTACTTACCTGACCAGCTATTAGTTTAAATAACATTGCTCCCTCATGATGTCTGACTCATACTGTATGATGCATATGCATGTTGCTATAGATACAGAGCAGATTAGCTGTACGTTTGCAGAGCCTTTAGGAGCATTTGTTTTACTCGATTCAAAATGGCAACAGAGGGCAAACTATTTTCAGCAAAATGTTGAAAATAGTTTATCAAAGCTTTGAGTTCTGCTCCTCAGATCAGATCTAACAGCCTCAGTTTTTTTTTTTAAGCTATGTCCTTGAGTCTCACTCACACAGCAGCTAGGAATATTTACAGTCTGATAATATTACTGTGCTTTTGCTAAAGTATTCACACTTTTCCCCCCACATGACACCAGACAGGTCAGGGATAAAGCCGACATTGGCAGACCTAGAAAAGCATGGCAGCCCACTTAATCTGACCATGGTAACTCTGGAAGAGCTGCAAAGATTCATACAAGATCCAGCAAACTTTAACTGGACTATATTGTGTGTAAAATGTTAAACGGAGACCAGTTTTTAAAAAACTACTATTACGAGATCCTCACAATGTGCTAACTTTGAGTAAAGATACTATGATTCACAAACTGCTTCCATCCAATTGTCATGTGAATTTTGAGAGAACTTTTAATAATGTTGTGAATAAGTAGAGAAATGCAAATTAGGCGGGTACCCAAACCATTGGTGGGTTTGGTGCCAGTCACCAAGGCCAAGCAATGCGTAATTTTGTCAGATGTTGACGCTATGCATTGCTGTAGCAATGAACCACACATCTCAGAAAAATGGAGAATTCCCTCCTCTGTACTGGAGGTTTGATACTTTTTACAATCTTTGTGTCTCTGTCTCACCATTGGATGGCGGTCTGTGTCTCGATAACGAATTTTGCTGGATGATAAATTGTTCCAGAAGTTATTGAGACAAATGATAACACTGTTGTTTTGAGATAATCTGAGTAATATAATAATAGTGGCACAATAATGCAAGAGCACATTCTCAACAATCAATAAACTCTAAATCCTAATGAACATTCAACACTGGAACTGGGAGACATTTTAAATATCCAAAATAAATAAACAAGAGAACAAACAACAAGATGAATAATCAAGTCTAAACAAAATTACCCTTTTAAAAGGGACCAGACTGAAGACTTTTATCATCCAGTTTTTGGTGGAAAGGGAGGAAAGAGAAAAACAATAAATCATGCAAAAACTCTTTTTTTCCCTCCCAACACCTCAAGCGATCGTCTGACATTTTTGTAAAATTGAGTAAATTATTTTGAATTTGGCAGCTTCCAGCAATCTGATTTTTTTTTTTTTTTAAAGCGTACATGGAAACACAGTTACTACTTCACATTAGTGACATAAAAATATGAAAAATGATGTAAATCAAGAGCAGCAAGAAAAACCTGGTTTCTATGCCCGGCCGTGTCTTTCTGCATGAAGCTGACATGTTCTCCCTGTGATGAATGGGATTTCTCTGTGGGCTTCAGCCTCCTTTCACAGTCCACAAAACATGGTTTGATTGATTAGCTTAATTAATGAGCTGTGTGTGAATTGTTGCTGCTCAGGTAACCAACCTGCAGCCATCTGCCTACAGACATGCCTCATAGTTAATTAACTGTTATTTAAAAACTGTGTTGTAATAATAAGAGTGATGGATTGCATACATGTACCGTTTATTTTAATGTTTTAAGCCAAAAACAACCAAAAAAGAAGAACAATATTTTACCTGAAACAAAATGCAGATATCACCCACAGTGGCCTAAGAAAGTGATGGGAAGTATTACAAAAACTATGAATCTGATTTGAATGCAAACAGCTAGCTGGATTCACTGGCACACAACAATAATATAATAACCTATAACCTACAGAGTGATCTGACATTAAAAAAAAAGAACTCAAGAAAAACATGATTAGCTCAGATCCTCTAATGCGGTGAAAGACAAGCAGCTGCAGCATTATTATCCTTCATCTCTAACAATGGATAAAGCTAAATTAAACACGTAATGGCATCTTTTTGTACATTTGAATGCTAAAATAATCTAATCTGTAAGGTCTCCACTTTTGAAATTTTGCTAGTGTAAAAAGCATGAAATTGCCTACAACATTCAGCTCTTAAAAGCCAATTATGTGATGTTTGGTTGCCAGAATCCTGTCCTGCACGTCTTAAATATAAGACTATAAGAAGATTTCCTGGCTGAGGCGGCAGAACTGACTTCTCATTTCATCTCATGGTTAAAAGAAAGTCAGACGGTCTGTGAACCTTTTTAAAAAGAAACTGTACTTTCTATGTACTTTGCCGTTTCTTTAGATTTTTACCAGATAACAGCAAAGCTGAACAGAGAAAAGCAAATGGTCAAATTTGTGTGGTGAAAAATAAGAAATTGGAATTTAACATGGATTTGAATCTAGACTGTAGATGCTATTGAATTAGTATGAAATGTGTGCTTGGAGTTAAAATATGGTGAAAGTACGCGCGTCCTAAGCAGCCTGAGATTTCTTTGCTTTTGCACTACAACTGACTGGTCCTTTTAAATTAACTTAAACTGTAGGGTTATAAATAAAAAGTTATTTTTAATTTCTACAATAGATAAAAAATATATATATCAGGCCAGACCAAAATAGAAATAATAATAAATTTAAAAAAATCTAAATATCCCTGAATTTTTCTGTGATAATATTTTGCTAAAATTATTTCCTTGGAACAAACTGCTCAAAGCAAACGCGCACCGTGTGTGAAGTTGCAGTCTTGTGAAAAATAACGACAAAGAAGAGACGGCGCTCCATATGGAGGGAACAGAAGTTTTAGCAGCTGTGTTGTGATTTCTCACAACTGCGATAAATCAGAGACAAATCTTTTCCTCGCGCCGCGCGTGATGAGGCAGTTTGCTAACAAACTGCTCTTTCCAGCCAACTAAAAATTCATTCACCCACGTAAAATAATTCATCAGATAAGCACATTTTACATCCTGTGAGCGGCAGTAAACTGAATGATTCAGTATTGTGTTTTAAGGGAGACCTGTTCCTTTGATTTATGTAACAACTTGACCTCCTTCCTACAACATTTCTAGTTATAAATGATGGAGCGACTACGATCAAATGCGAAATGCCGTCCCTCAGACTATGTGCAGATTTGTCGGTAGAAAGGTTCAGTCCTTCAAACAAAAGTAGAAGTGGCTTGATTACTCCCAGCTAGCAGAGTATGTGTAAACCTTTGAGGACATTTATATATTTTTGCAAGTGGTTGATAGGTGTAAAAATCTTTACATACAGACGGATAAAGTACAAAGAAAAATTCCTGTTCTGCAAGACATCTGTTGTAAAAAGGGTGTGGGTTTTGAAGCTTCAGACATCATCATCTGGAGCTGGACCCTTTTTTTTTTTTTAAAGATGTTTACATGCACTGAATAAAAAGACATGCATGCCTCTGTCCAAGGAAAAGATTAGACCAAAATTATCTTGTTTTAGGTCAGAATTATCAAAATTATTAGTACTTGATAAATGCCAGAAAACATAGAGAGAACAATTTTTAAGATTTTTTGTAACTTTCTTTGAATTCATAAGTTTTCATGCATTTGCCAGTATCAGGGATAACTGTCCTTTGACACATGATGTGGGCTAAACCTAAACTGGTTTCAAATTTTTTTATTTTATCAAAAAGTTGAGACCAGATGTGAAATGTAAACATTTCCAACAAAATCCCACGGACGACACCAAAAACGTATGTTGTGTTTTCATGAGCAATTCGGATACAATCAACCATTCCGTTATGCTGCGAGCAGAAAATAATTATTTTCTCACTGGAAGAAATCAATTCTCCATGTGAAGCCTTGCGTGGGGAGCAGATCAACACTTTAACCTCGTCTCGCTCCAGTGGAGCTGTTCAGCAGCCTTCACTGAACCACTCTGATTGACTTGGAAGGCTTCCAGCTCTCAGAGAACCCAAGTCAGCTGTGAGTGTGAGGTAAAGCTTTTCATCATCCGGCGTGGCAAGAATCAAAACGGTGCGTGACAGACCCATCTGAAAATCTGCCACCATGTCCAGATGTGGTCACGGTTACTCAGCGGGTACAGCAACATCCAAACAGTCGACATCTCCACCTCAGGCAAACCTGAGGCAAAACAAGCCCGAGAGCCATCTGCCTCGCTAAACGGGCAGAATTTGATAGAAGCAGTCGCCACACAGTTGCTATGTTGTCATGGTTACTCGCCCGTAACAACGGTCTCCTGGGAGTACAACAAGTACTTGAGGAGTCATGTGATGCAAAAAGGAAAAAGATAAAACGGAGCAGACAAGCAGGCTGGACTGTGAGAGTGTGTGTGTTTATGACAGGTCTGCAGGAGTAGACCGACTTCAGCCCCGTCACACACCAGGAAAAAATTAATCAGGTCCAAAACAGAGACTACAACAAATCCAGATCATTTGTCTTCACTTCTCCCCAAGACAGAGGAGTAAAATCAGCTTCAGGTTTTTCTTGGTAACGCTTCAAACATCACAGGTACAGTTTTTATGTGTTTGGACTTGAAAGTCGGGAGATGAATTACGCTAATAAAATATTACATTTTGAACCCAGTCATATTTCAAACAAAATCTGTGATCTCTGCAATACTTTTCATGTTTACGGTGATGGGCTGCAGACATTCTGTTTGGAATACAAATCAATACGTTCCATTTTGTCTCACCTGGATAGATCACCTTTCTGCGATCTTCAAAGTATTTTCAAAATATTATATAATCTTGACAACTTCTTTTTCTTTTTTAAGTCAACTTTTTAACTAATGTTCTTTAGCAAGCATCTCAGCTCCCCACACAACAACTGGATTTGTACTGAGAAAATTACACTCAAGTGGACTATATTTACTTATTCTATTCAGGAGCATTAGAGTAAAGGTGTGATATTGTTATATTGAAAGAAATTCACATTGCAGTTTCTTTAACCCTGCGATACATATTGCATTCAGCATTTTGGGCATCGTTTTTAATCTCCAGTGTGAACATCAGTTGCCATAAGACTCTCTGGCTGAATGTTATGTTCGCATGAAAAACGCAGGTTCAAAACACATTGAAAACATTTGCCAACAAATATTCCGCTCCAAACTATCCTTTGTACACACGATACTGCAATGGTGATATATTCGCAGTAGATTGCGAATCCCTAAAGACAGAAGTGAGTACATGTGCACTCTACACTTTTCAGAATACTTTAAAAAAATGTTTTTTCTTCCAATTCACAATTACGCTCTCTTTCGTGCTTGTGCTCAACATCCCAATAAAAAGGTGTCAGCATGACAAAATGCAAGATTACGGTGCCTGAATACTCTTGGAAGGCAACATGCTCCTCAGTGTGCCAGTAAACAACCATCTATTTTACTCATTTAATTACAGAGATCACAGTCAGGAGATCCAGCATGTTTCTCTGAGTAGTTCTACTGCCTGCTCTCAAATGAACACGTTTCCCATGAACACGCTGCCTTTCGCTCTTAGGAAAGACAGCTTACTGTAATCTCATGCTTAATGTTCCCCGCAACATTTCACTCTGAAAACAGCTGCTGAGAAACCACTAGAGACAGAAGCCAAACTGCTTCAGAAGCTGAGGATGATGAGAATGAGAAGAGAAGGAATTCACAGCCTTTATCATCTAAAACTGTACAAAATGTACAGTTTTTGGGTGAATATATTATAATGGAAATGATAAGGTGTGCCATGACAGCTACAATAATTTATTATATGTTGACACAAACTGTTGTCCAGTATTTGGATGATGATTGGATACTTTAAGTTAAACTCTGCTTCTTGCACACAGTGATTTTGACAACATTGTGAACGTCAAGTCTATTTGTGTTAATTATGATGATTTCCTGCTTACAGCTGATGAAAACATGACATTTAAGACTGGAGTGTTAAATGTGGGCTTAGTGAAAAAGATTATTTTCAAAAAATACTTCTAATGTGAGGGCTGTGTACAGTGGTGCAGTTGCCTTGCAACAAGAAGGTCCTGGGTTCAATTCCCAGCCCAGGGTCTTTCTGCATGGAGTTGCATATTCTCCCTGTGCATGCGTGGGTTCTCCCACAGTCCAAAAACATGACTGTTAGGTTAATTGGTCTCTCTAAATTCTAGGTGCAAAGCTCTCTAAATGCAAAGCTGGTGATGCATTCACTGTGGAGGAGCCTAAAAGGTGCTACTGACATGATCTATGAGTTGTTGGAGCCTCAAGCAGATGGATGATTCTCAATCATCCTGAACAGAGCCGAGTCCATGAAAAGCTGGAACGATGGAACGGTCTGCCTACAAGCGTCTTTATGGAAAGATGTTCAACAACCTTAGAGAGGAGAGTAACTCACATAAAACCACGCTGAAATATTCCTGTGAAGTTATGATGGAGTTCTATATTTACAGCTTAAAATATCTAGGAGGAGCTGATCTATAACTGTTCTAGAGTAAAAAATAAATTAACAAAACAGATTAGTTAAGAAAAGTAAAAATAAGATCAAGTACATTGTTACACATAGAAACAAATGGTATTTACCAAGATCAATACAGAAAGATTTTATTGCCAACAAATACCCATTAACAAAACCATTGAAACAATGCAACAAGCTACATAATTTTTTTTTTTTACAATGCATCTAAAAACCTAATTGCATAAACTGAAACAATGTTCCCAATCAGACTGTAAATGGCAGGCGGGGGACATTTCAGGAAAATGCAGGCTTTGAAAGAAAACCTGCATTTATTTGATTATTTAATCAAGAAATTAATCAAAAAATTACTCAACTGCTATATTATTTATTAGTTCCAGCATTATGTAGCACAGATAACTGACAGGGTTCATTAAGGACAAAGTAATTGTAATAATTAATTGCTGTTTTGGTTCATCCGTCTGATTTGGTTTCCTTAAAACCAAATCAGACAGAAAACCACAGCATGGACCAGAACCAGCATCAGCAGGCTGCAAGCTTCAGGTCACTGTTCGACTAAAAGACACAGCAATGATGAAAAAGAGCAAAACAGTGGCTCTTAGTTTTGGCAGCAGTCCAGACCATCGGTATGCAGGAGTTGGAGTGGGAAGAATTAATCTGATTTTCCTGGAAGAATCCAAAGAAACTGAGTTCAGTGATCAGGAGCTGCTGCATTAAACCAGGTGGAGCATGAGCTTGAAAAGGTTATGGATGAAACCAGACAGTCGGGCGATGCAATGAGTAGGAGAAATGTCACTTTAAAGACATTTTCTAATGATCAACTCTTTCTTTTCCATTGAGAATTTTTATGTCTTGAGTGTCATAATTCAGTTATCCATGATGAATCATCAAAAAACTGGTTTCTCTGTAAGCTGACAAGTTAAAAGGGTTCAAGATAAAGTTTTTAGAACGCTCAACTTTAGAGTGTTTTTCCATATCCAACCACTTACCAACCAAAGAAAAAAAATGATAAACTCTGCCTCTACTGCTATGAGCAAGAGCATTTTTGTTGGAAATTGGTATGTTCACGCCATGGTTTATGGAGAGAACAAGTTGTAACTCTTGATTGTTGTTTTATTTGTTTTAGTGTACATCACATTGGCCAATGTGCTGTGCTTGTTTTTAAGTGCTTTTAAATAAAATTGTATTCATTATATTGTTCTTATAAAGAAAAATGCAGCAAAGGAGTAGAGGACATTTCAACTTTTTAAGTTGAAAAGAAGCAACAACAAAAAAAAAACACTTGCACCTGCACATGCAACAAAGATACAACTATTCAACCAGTTAGCTGTTTGTTTCAGTTATAACTTAACTAAGCTAAAAGGTAAAGTAACAACTATTTGTGTATGAAGGAGCGAGCAGCACCCAAGTTTGTGTAATGGCACTCTGAGCCAGGTCCTGTTTCTGCTGGAGTTTCCTTCCTGTTAAAGGAGGGATTTTCCTCTCCACTGTCGCCACATGCATGCTCACTATGAGGGATTGCTAGAATGTATGTATAACTGAACTCAAATTACTTTTTGTGGTAAAAGTGCCTCAAGATGACAAAATTGTAGCTATTTAGATAAACTGAACTGTCCGGTGAATTGCAACTCTATCTAAAAAGACAAAAAAAAAAACGCTTATGGAAATAAGGGGCAGATATTGATATGTAAGCCTCAGAGGTGAAGGGGTGTTAGTAAAAGTAAAACTTCTTCCAGTGTGAAAACAGATTAAACTCATCAGCAATTCTAACTGAGGCCTCGCTGGGGAAGACAGAAAACAATAGGGACCGAGGGGCGGCGTTTGAATTTTGATTTCTGGTGCGTCGTCTCTTTCTGTGAGGAAAAATATAAGCAGCACAGAAGGTTTTCACAGGTCCACCCTCTTTTCCAGAAAAACTTTCCCTCTGCTTTTAGGTTTCTGACACCTTCACCTCATTATTGCAAAGGTCACCAGAGCACATCCCTGACGGTGATGAAAAATGCTGCTTTTTAACTCCAACTCCTGCATTAACCGCATATATTAACTAAAGAGCAGTACTTTACTACACTTCAGCGCCTGATGGGCACAAAGACCAGAATACATTTCCAAAAGATGAGAAAAGTAGCTCTTTGTTTCCCTCTAGATAAAACAATGTACTTTTGGAATTTACATGATATTTAAATAGATTTTTTTTTTTTGATACGACAGTATGTTGATGGATTTGGAAACACAGTTTCATTTAACCTGGACTGCCCTCTCGCACCTAGTTGAGCAACACCTCATTTGAAATTAATATTAGTGCTGAGAGGCCATTATAAATTCTGTTTGAGTTGATTGCAGGGTTTGTAATTAATTAACCACAATTTAAAGACTCTATATTGACAAAATAAGCAACATCTTCAACTCAAAAAATCCTTTTAGTTGCCAATTATTGAATTAATAGACATATGAGCTCAATAACAAATATTGTTTTTTTAACTGTTGCGTAGTGTTTCAGGATAATTTGAAAGTCTTGTCCAGCACCTCAAATTGAAATTGAAAAAATAGGTGGAGGATTTGGAATTGGCTAAAACCTGAATCTGCATTTCAAGCTTCTCAAGGTTGAAGTCAGCTTGAAGCTCACAGATTTTAATTGAATGTAAAAAAACCTGAAAAACAAAGCAGCTTTGGGAGAAACAGACACTGGTTGGCTTAATTTTTAAGAAGAATTAGAAAGCTCTTTGAATAAAGCATCTCTGGCAGTACTTTCCTTGAACATTCAGTCTGCTGATAATGAATGAAACCGGCTGCAAATTGATGGAAACTTTAAAGATTTTGGGTGAATAAAACACCAATTGATGGCTGATGATGAGCCTTAGTGTCGTGGATGAAATATGAAAACATCTCATTTAAGTGGTTATAGACACATTGCAGCGTGATGTCACTAGCTCTAGATCCCGCCACCTTTCCCCCTAACTATTTGCTGGATGACAAAAAAAAAAAGCTGCTCACTGACAATGACAGCCATTGGTTTTAGCTGCCAAGTTCTCAACCCAACACGTTAAATCTTAAATGTATTGCTGATATATAAAAGAAAAAGGGACACAGTCCTTTGCTACTAATTGTCAGCACTATGACAACTAGATAACCAGATCAGAAAAAATTTTCAATTAAAAAAATAATTAGTGAGGAAGAAGGAAGTAGGTCAGTTATGCTAGCTTGACTTTGACAACCTTAACATGTAAAGTGCTGCAGAATTCGGTGTTTCAGTTCAGATAAAACTAAAAAAAGGCAGCCCACACACCAACTCTCTGGAAGATCATCAATACAGCAGGTTTTAATTAGATGGTAGCTAATCTAACACAGCGATCACTTATTAAAAACTGTAAGATAAACATCAGGCCTGAAAACATAAAACTGTAACAGACTGAATGTTCTGATCTTTGTGTGGGAAATGTTTGCGTGTTTTTTGGTGTTGGAAAAAAAATAAGCTGCCCAGTTTTTAACAAAGTCACCAGTGGCACATGACCATCTAACTCAATACATTTTGTTTTCTGACACACCATCCCCTACTGCTACACCCTTTCATTAGGTTGGAGGATGGGGAAAAAAGAACCTTTGACCTTTCCTCTTTGCATAATATCTGTCATTGGGTTGTTATGCAGTGACCTGTCTTTAGGCCACAGCTTTAAAATCTTCCATAATTTTGCTAGTCAACAGAAAATCTCAGTCAGGACTAACTGTTCTACCCTGACAAAGCATTTCTTGTCTCCGTTACCCGAGGGCCACCGTGTGCAATAGCAAACTCCATTTTTGTTCAGCTGAACTCGTTGGGCATAGAGAACTGGTACGCAGCCGTAGCAACGGAGGCTGACTCGGTTACAGCGAGTGAGTGGGAGTGTAGCAACTCCAGGCTGGGGAAAAAAACAAAAAACTAAGAATCAAAGAAGTTTCAAATTCTGCAGATGAAAAGGGATATATTTAGAGGAGTTTGGATCTAAAATAGGAAGCAATCAATGGTGTGAACAGAAACACAAAACTACACTTGGGTAATCAGTCTCCCTGACATATTGAGACAAAACAATGTTCTACTGAAATACTGCTATGAGATGACTTTAACAGAGATGCCAGAACCTCACTTTAGTTGTGATTAACCAAACTAGTGTGCGTACACATGTCAATTATTACATATCCTGAAGCAGTCTGCTGCGCTGCTGAATCCCACCTTTCAGTTCTGTGTTTATTCACCTGATTTGAGCATCTTTCTACTCTATTGCTCCCCTAGAAGCAGCTCTGCTTGACAGCATCAGTGAATCGGGGCTCAGAAACCTCCTGGGTGGTGCTGGTGTTGGGGTGGGTTTCTCTAAAGCGCTGTGTCAGATTCTGTGGGCATCCTGCTTCGGGGAGCAGCAAGGCAGTAAAAGACAGAGACCGGTCATCTCTCCTAGTCCTCAGCAGCCACAATTAATGGGTGATTGTTTTTTTATTGCCATTATGACACCTCTCTGTAATTGTCCCTCAAGGCACTGTAGCCAGTACTTTGGTTTGCTACTAGCAGTAAAACAAATAACAATCCATTCACCCATCAAAACAGTCTTTTTAAACTATTGTTGACATGTTTGCTTTATTCAGGTCAAACATGTTGTTGGGTGTGGAAAATATCTGGTTCAAGGTCAAAACCCTCGATTAACTGCTAATGATGTCAGGAAATGTTCAGACTTTAACGAATTCTAGATTTAAGAGTCGGTTCCTTCCTGAAGGTAATTATTGTGGAAAATAGTTCTGAGGATGTCATTATAATATTCATCTGCGACACCTTAGAGGAAAGGGAATCTCAGTCATAATACAGTCGAAATATTTAACACACAGAGGGATTCATGAAGCAGAAGTCATACGCTTTGATGTTCATATTCTGTCTTGTTCAAGTTCTTATTTTGCATGTGACTGCCATATTATTTCTGCTGCCACAACCAAAATGGAAAATCAGATGAATCCAAGCTTTTATTTTTATATTTAAAGAGGCAGCATTGTGTGTTTTCCAGGCACATCGTGCCACTTTGTAAAATAATGAATTAACTATTAACTTTGTTTGTTATAAAAGGGCTATGTATATTAAATATGGTTTGAAGAGAAATTTCAATTCCTAATTTAACGCCTTCAAATTGGGCCTCTGTCTCTTTTAAAAACTCTTCCTCTTCCTGAAGCTCCGCTTTCAGAAAGTCATCACAACATCGCTCTTCTATTAACCCTTTAACAATGTTTAAAGATGTGCAGTTCCACTAGGTGTTTGTCAAATTGTTTCAGCTAGTCTGAAGGAGTTGAGTGGGGGAGTCGCTTTGAAATTGCAGCTCTCGAAGGCAGAGCCAGGCGTTTAGCAGAGCTGAATGGTTGCCACAGGAAGTTGAAAGGATTTCTCAAAACATGCATGGAAGAATCAAAGCAACAATCCAGGGATGTTTTTGATGAGGGAATAACATTAGAAGACAAAAACTGAACTTGCAATGTGTGACAGAAAACTACTGTAGCACATCACGCCATCTTCACAGGGAAACACGGGGGTAGCAGCATCATACTGTGGGAATGCATCAACAGGGAAGCTGGTCGGAGTCAAACAAGGACAGTCCCAGAAAAAACCTGTCAGAAGCTGCAAAACGATTGAGACCGAGGTAGAGATCAACCGTCCAGCAGGACCCTCAACAAACAGCAAGAACTACAACGTGGCAAAACTTGAAAGCAAAACAGTACCGCACAAAGCCTGTTGTAATTTTCAGATCTGTCTTTGTAAAAAAAAAAAGAAAACCACATCGTTTTTTTACACAAGAGATGTTAGTTTGTCACATAGAATTCATGAAAGTTGGTGGTTGTAACATGACAAAATACAGAAACCTTCAAAATGTGTTAGTTGTTTGTCATGGCATTGTAAAAGAAGCATCTAAAGGTGATGACCTCTGAACACATTGACCTTCAGAATGTCTTCATGTGAGCGTGTGTGAGTGCATACCCTGAAATCGATGCCGACGGTGGAGATGAAGCTGCCGGCTAAAAAGGCTCCGTCTTTAAAGCGGACCAGCAGACAGGTCTTTCCCACGCCTGAATCCCCCACCAGCATCACCTAAAGCACAAACAACACAGCATATGGTAATCCACCTGATGAAATTTAAATATAATCATTCATTTTCAGTGATTGGATGCAACATTTAAAACAGTTAAGAGTTTCAAATGTGTCGCTTTGATGCAGAGACGGGCTGTCCGTGGCAGAGTACAAATCAGGGACTGAGTGATGGAAGATTGGATTGACATTTCCTCAGAGCAGGTTATGATTAAGTCTTCCGTTTGCATTTTACAATTCTAATTACCTCTGCATTCTCCATCTGTGGTCCGTCGTCCCTGATTATCCATCGCTTAATCTATTAAATGTTTAATAATTAAATCTCTTAAGCCCTGCTCAGATATTGGAAAAGTAACACCGCCGACTTCAACGGTCGATAAAGTTCCCAGATCTCACTTTGTTCACATGCAGTCCACATCGTAGTTGTTCCTCGTGTCATACGACTGACATTTTGGATTTTCAAAAAAAAGTTTAAACATGTTTCTCTTGGTTTAAAAAAAAAACAACAAAAAAAACACCAAAAGAAACACTCTGCCTCAACAGCTCAACAGCTATTGTTGAGTGGAACAAAAAAGGAAACCGACTGTAAAAAAGGAAACTGTGGCTTTGCGTGAAACATTTACATAAATGTTTGAATGGAAGCCCTATAGAGTTCAATATAAATTCAAAAAACCTAAATATAAACGGCACTCGTATGTTCAACATATCTCTGCATCACACTGGAATGCTACTGTGAACTGCTGAAGTAGCAGCATGCATTTTACAGTAATTACATCACTTTATGCACGGCTCGGTCTAAAGCATGTGGAGACTGCAGACTGAGTGCAGTAGAGCATTAGCATAAAACTAGCCCTCAAGTAATAACCGTTTACAATTATTTATAGCATAGTGTCTACTAAAAGTATCCTCATGCTTGAAAATGTCCACATTTCTTTATGATGTCAGCCCACAAACTTTGACGTAATTAACTGGGATTTTAACACAAAGTAGTTTAGGATTTTGTAGTAGAAGAGAAATGGTACATGGTGTAAAACCTTTGCAAACAAAATTATGAAACTGTTGCATTTCCATTCAGTTTTCTTAGTCTGTGTTGGCCTATGAAGTGATTTATGTAGAGCCACAGAGTAATATAAGTCTGGCGGGCCACCAGGCTTTACTTGCCCTCCACCAGGCTAAGTGTCATTTATGTATTTTTAAATAGGTTTTTTTAATTTATGTGTAAAGACAGATTAAGTTAGGTTTGTAGTTGATGCAATGAATTGTTTCGTCCTTGCACTTGCCCGTTGGCGTCACACACTTTTTCTTCCAAATTATGATGCACCTCCATATTTTTGTAACTCTTCATATTTTTCAACACAAAAACGCAGTGGTGGACTGCCCTAATGCCCCTACCACCGGGCTTGGAAGGTTTTCTGAAAGAAACCCACATCAATCACCATTATTAATCCTTATCCCTTAAGAGTTTGTGGTTGTACCATGGCAAAACTATGACAACAAAACAAAAATTAAGAGGCAAAAAACTGCCCTAGCAAGGCACTGTGACAATAACGCTTATCCACACATGGTGCCAGCATTTCCAAAGAATTAAAAGGAATCCAAGTTATTCAGGAACTGGACATAATTCATCACCAGCCTCTGATTTGGCTTTCCATTAGTGCAGTGACGTGCAATCAGGGGAGGCAGGTGAGTCACCATAACAAGTCAAATGCCAACAATGACAAGAGTACAATCAATATGTCCACTTGACTGTTCTAGAAATTTGTTTCCTGAATGATTTTGACATTTTTCTGGTCAAAATTGCTGATTTTGCTCGTTCAGATATTTGGAAGCAGGGCGAGGCGAGGCAATGGTGTGCTTTACCTCACCTCTTGTGGCTCTGTGTCAGGCCCATTGCCATTTCTCTTTATATCACCAATATGCATGTTTGATTACACATTTAATCCACTCCTGAATGAATGTGAGTCACAGTCTTTTTTGGAATGTGTGTATGATTGGATTGATTTTTGTAAAGTGCCCTCAGATGATGTGTTGTAAATTGGCACTATATAAATAAACTGAATTGATCTTCTGATTGGCCACAAATATACGTATAGTGAAAATGTGCATGGTGAGGAAGAAAGTAGTGTGCCCCATCAGTGCTAATAGGGGGCAGCACTGAGCTCCATTGGCACAATGTTTTTGTGAAATAAGAAGTAGGAAATACTGCTACCTGCAGATAGTTGTCACTTAAACCCAATATATTAAATCTATAATCTCACAATTATGCAATAGCGAAAAAAAAAAAAAAGCATGGGATCGTTTGACTTTTTATACATTTCCACAATGTTTGCTCTTCTTTTACGCATTTAAAAACTGAAAACATCCATTTGGATTAGAAACAATCCAGGTCAACTTATCTTTGGTCCAAATCCCCATTTAACAACAACAACAAAAAAAGTTTACCATTTTATTTTTCTTGCTATTATTTTGTTAAACAATATAGAATGCATTGCTAAATGTCTCAATTCAGGTTAAAGTTTAAATATAAAATCCAGTCATGAACCTCACTCACTGCATTCAAATATTGCATCTAATTTGTGTATATACGCTTTATTGATGATAACTTCAAAGCTATATGATTATGTTCTACTACTACAGGGTGTGTCGGTGCAATAAACATATTTCATCAGCTGGACTCCTGCTCCAGCAAAAGCCTCCTCCTGCTCTGCAGTTAATTGATCTCATTAATTATAGAAACCTGGCTCCATCATCTCCTCTGGGTTATTGCACTAGACTGTGGCGCACTACACAAAGATTAAACTATATAGACAAGCCGCCTCCAAAAGAAAGAATACTGACCGTTTTAGATTTATAAGCACTATAAATAACGTTCAAAGGATGTGACAACAACTAATTTAAGGTTGTTGTTTTTTTCAAAATATTGACAGCAACCACATAGAATGCGTCGAACATGCAACTTGTTTTTGTTCATTTTCAAAACTCTTCATATTTTACTTTTGTGTACAACAGATACGCTCCCATATGTTACCAAAACACTGTAAAGGTTTCAAACAATAGCTAATAAAATCTCACTGAGGCACTTTAGTTAACTTTTTTTTTTTTTTTTTTTTTAGGAATATGAAGCATCACAGAATTAAAGCAGCTCGCGTGAAGCCGAATTAGCGGGATTTGCAGCTGGGGAAACTTGCACGTGCTTTCCCTGACAGACAGGCTCACCGGCGCGAGCGTGTCGGGAGGCTCTCAAAATGCCAGCTCCGCTCACCTTGAAAGCGATGTCGTAAAACTCGCCGCTGTTGCTGATGGACGGTTTGCTCGGGTAGACCAGAGCCGAGGACGGCGCGCCGGCTGCGGCCAGACCCTTCGCCGTCCGCCCGCTGCTCGGAGACGCCTTTGGGCTCTTGGAGGTCCCTCTGCCCTTCGCTGCCTTCTTCCTGGACATGGCTCCGGGTTCAACTTTTAAGCTTCTCAAGTGAAGTTTCGGGTTGGTTAGAGGGGAGAACACTTTACTCCACGTTAAGTTGCTGCTGCTGCGCGGTCGAGGGAAGAGAAGTTCACCTGTGCGTCAGAGTCGTGGCTGTGCGTAAAATAAAATAAAGAAGAAGAAGAAAAGCGTCAGCGCTCTGCCTCTGAGGAGGGGCGGCTGTTGTTGTCCCGCTGGTGCAGCTGGATGTGAGAAAGCTGAGGACTGTTTACGCTCGCGCTGTCTCGCAGTCTGTTGCCTCGTCGCCCCGATGCGAAAGACTAGACTTAGAATAATCATAAAAATAAAACAATAGAACAACTTAATGTTAATAAATCGCATTAACATTACATAGAGCCAAGAATATGTTTTGGCTTGTTAAGAAAACCGATGAATCCAGTTCGGAATACCGAAATCAATCCTACTCATCATCAAAGCAGGTAGTTCTGTCATTAATAGCGCCCTGAGTGACTTGCCTTTATTTTCGCAATTCAGCTTAACGTCTGAACTCGTTCGTTTTTTATTTTAAAAGATCTGAAATCCAGTTTTCCAGAAAAATAGAACATTTCATATCAATTTAAAGAAGACTTCTTAAGTGAAATGTTAAGCTAAGAGCTACAAGGTCAGTCTAAAGACTTGACAGCTGTCCAGCAGATTCCAAAGCAAAGAAAGTACAGTAGGTCATTAAGCCATTGAAAAAAGTCGACTGTGTATCCAAGCGCAATGGAAAGTTGAGTGGGAAAAAAAAATGGTAGAAAATACGATGAGCCATAATTATCAAAACTAACACACATATACATACATACATATATACATATATAGTTTTTAAAAACCCTTTATATATTTCTGTCTAATAATACAAAAATGACTTCAACCTTTTCAACTAAATTAGGCATTTATCAGTGCATAACAATCAAATTAATTAATTTCAATACACCATACAGTGTTTGTTTTGAGTAACTAAAATTAAACAAAAAATAAAAAAGCCACCTGAGCAAGATATGAAAAAATACCTGACATTCTGCACACATTTCTGATTGCAGAGATTAATTTTTAAGATGATAATGAACGGGTTAGCCTAACTCTCCATCCGGACTGACTGAGCTTGAGTTATTTTGCAGAGTGAGTAAAGGCTTTAGTTTCTATATGTGCAGAAATACCCCCAAAAACTTCCACTACGAGAACGTATTGACTGAAAGGGGGTGGAATATGTGGCTGCAACATGACAAAATATGAGAGAAAAAAATTGTCTGTCTATAAAGGCCTTGGACCAACTTCCAGCCTGCATGAAAATATAGCATATGTCACCAGGTTTTAGTCTGGCTCACATCTTTTAGGAACCCATTAATGCATGCTCCACATGCCATTTTTATAACCATGAGCACAAAGGATGTGCTGTCCACAGCATGGCAGACTCATTCTTCTCAGTGTGTATGTATTATTACTACTTTGAAGCAAAATCTGCAGAACATCAATTTCTTTAAAAACTTTTGATGCAGTTTGATGTTTATTCTTGAGGACAGAGTTTCCTAGTGGGACGCTTTTCTGCAATCTTTCCTAATCCTGGCATGTTTGTTTTTACATCAACCCAACAGGAAATATCTCAAAACTAAATTGGTGGAAGGTGAGAAATGTCTGTGACACACAAAACAGTTGGTGGGGGCCTGGAATAGATAGTGGTATGACAGAGTGTGCAATCTGTAAGAAAAACCATCAAAGTCCCCATAAAGGAAAAACCTGACAGAAAGGCTACGAGGAAATTGATTTGCAGTCTGGAGGCGGGGATCGCAGCGAACAAGCATGCAGATCCGTTTGGAGGCGAGGCTATTAAAAACACCCTTGCTGTGCGACTGATGTATCAAAACCAATGAGCTTCAAAACACGAGGTGGAGCACAGACGCCCATCCATGACTGCTGCTCTAAGAAAGACGGACTTCCAAGCAAACGGACCGAGGAACGCTGCCTGTTTAGCTTTGGTGTAAATTAATTTTTCTCACTTGACTCTTTTATGGTAAGAAAAGTGTGTTATTTTATTGATAGCAGTAGCTCAAATAGCATTTAAAAGAAAAACACACAGTTGTATCCCTTAAAATGCATTTATTTATACTTGAAGTTGATCAGAATGTGTCAACTCTAACTAGTGGACCACAGCTATCTTCTGGGCATCAACCGTTAGACACCATCCACATGCTAACTGGTTATGCAAATAAAGCCTTTCATGACCCACCATCACAAACGTAAACATGTGGATCTTGATAATCTTTTCTGAGACCGTGTGCTTTGGGAAAACTAAGATCAAGCTTTTTGTCAAAGAACATTCCAGGCGAGTTTAGGGTGAATCAAAGGTTGCCCCCACAAATATGCAACTGCTGCACATGAAAAGGAACCTATTGGAAGTAATATGTCGCATAAGACAAAGTTATCCCCAAATAAGGTAGTTTGCATATTCAAATTATTGCCCAGTGATGCACTGTGTCTACATCTCAAAGGTGTACCCCATCTCCCCCTCAATGACCGTCGGGGACGGCCACCTGCTCTGAAGTGACCCAGTGGATATAGATAATGGATGGATGTATTCAGATGAATAATTCCAACTTAATTGAGAATCTGTTAGACAACGAGACACTTTTTTGTTTATATAGTTCCAAATAAATTAATTTATTCGTTTTCCACCATAGCTTCCTGACTATGGTGGAAAACGTAAGGCGCTGTGGGCCTGTTTCTCTTCAAACTGTCTTGGGAACCCTGTTCGACTGCATGGCACTCTTTGATATTTCAGGACATTTTAAATAAATGTCTGATGGCTGCTGATGGAAAACTGAAAATGGGTTTTGTTCACCAGGAACAAAACACAGCTGTCTTCCATAGCCATATCAGTTCACAGGGTCTACATCCTATAGAAATACCTGAGGTCCAAAGAGAAGAGAGTTTAAGATCTGTATGTTCTATCCTCGTGAAATGTTCAAGGTGAACATAAAGTGCTGTCCTACTGGCAAAAAAGTTGAGAAATGGCCAAAATGAACAGCAGAAAACCAGGGCATTCATGGCAGTAAAGAAAAGCCTGCTCCTATGTCAATAGATGTTTAAAGTAAGCAGTACAGTTTTTCTCGCTGTTGCACATAATGCTCTACAGCAGTGTATGAGGAATTACAATGGTTGCTTGTTAACGTGGCCGAGACTCTCAAGGTCTCTTTCTTTTTGCTAAAACAGTTTGGATCCTTAGCTGACACTGAGAAATAAATTGTACTGCATGTTGTCGTGGAAAGCAGACTGTACAGTAAAAGGCTTTTCATTCTCCGGGGAATTTATTCATCATGCTGTAACACCTTTACCACAAAAGACACATTTATCTGTTATCTGGACAGACATGATTTGTTAAGCTCAGGGTGAAGTCAACTTTCCAGAAATCACAGTCTATGCATTCACCATAAAATATAAAATCTCTATAAATACACGATAAATGTTTGTGCAAGGAAGGAACGGGGATCCAAAGGAAGGACAAAAAGAAGGGCCATTAATGGAGGGGAGGGGAGAAATAATGTAAGGAAGAGAGGTAGAACAAAGATGCAAGGGTAGAAGAAAGGCAGGATCGAATGAAGGGTGGTAGGAATGCAAGGAGAAGAAACGGATACAAAGAAGGAATAACGGGAAAAATGAAGGAGAGGAAAAGAAGGAAGTAAGGATATAAGGGCATCAAAAAGAGAGGGCACATAGAAGAAACAAGGCATGCCACAAGGGGAAGGAGGTGGCACAAGGAATAATTAGGAAGGAAGGAAGACACAAGGGAGAAAGGAAGAACAGTGGTAGGACGCAATGAAGGAAAGGAGAAGGACACAAGGAAATAGGGAGGAAAAGATACAAGGCAAGGACAGAAATATATGTTGTTGGCTTTCTTTTTGGAAGGTAAAAAGAAAAGCAACAGAAAGAGTTAAGAAGGACCAAACTAAGGGAGGGAGGACAAGGAATGAAGAGGATTCAACAAAGTCCACTGTCAATTCTTTTATTTTTTTGTAATTAAACCCCAGTGAAACAATTCCTCAGCATGAAGCTCCCCAACCGTGCTTTACAGTTGCATTCACATCCATCTCGTTCTTTTTCTCATCCAGGTTAAGAAGTCCAAAATTGGTTGTCCAACATCTTCCAGTTTATGACACCCATGGTTGTACTTGAGCTGTTCCTGAAAAATATTCTAAGCACATATTTTTATCTCTAGAGGTTCAGCTGGGGTCAGATAAGACTGGATGTTTGGAGTAACAGCACCATCTGCTGGTCTTTCTTTGGTATTGCGCTGTCTGTTCTGTGGCTTTTTAGTTTCTTCTCCATGTCTCTGTGGATCAATGGTGGATGATTCAAACTTTTTAAACGTTTTAAGAATTTCATGTGTCAATTATTAAAATTTATGCAAATAATTTACACTTACAGTGTTTATGTTTCTTCTTTAAAACTCCAAGTTTTCCCTGCTGCAGGTTCTGGACCAACTATTGATTTATAATGACCCATTCTTGTCATCGGAGCTCAGAGTTGATCAGGTTTGTTGGATATTTTCGGTTAACCTGCTGTTGACAACACATTTTCAAAATTGTTCTGATCTGGGAAGGCTCTTGGAAACATACTTTTCCCATTTTGTTGTGATCTCACTCTTTATTAATGGAAGAGCTTGAGAAGAAGAAAAAGTAAATCTCAGAGGAAGATGAATAATTTCTCAGCTGTTCCCCATTAATAAAAGGATGTTTCATCAGAGAAAATAATTTTGCCCATCTGCTTTCCTTAAACACTATTTTGTCCAAATGTATTCAAAATAGGTTTTTTAGTCTATCAAGTGTTTCTCCTGTGAATTTGAGATTTTTTTTTGTTGGCTCTAGTGGCCTTTATTTGAAAGTAGTCTGACCGGAAAGTGGGTAATGAGAAAGGGGGAAGACGTGCGGCAAATATCGCCAGACTGGGAATCGAACCTGCGACCACCGCAGGCCTCAATACGTGGGTCATGCATTGCCCCTGCGCCACCACAGCACCCCTATTTGTGATTTTTTTTAAAGAAAAATATTTAGATTTGAAAATGTCTTGACAAAGAAGACCTCCTTAGTGTTTTTCTTTTTCTTTTTGCTATTTTGACATGTGCTAAAGTGAAAGTGAGCTTGTTTTGACACTGTATTCCGGTCCCAGATAGCATGCTAATGTGGCTCAGCTCTCAAAATCCAGCTAAGCTAAAGCTAGTTAAAAAAAAAAAAAACACATGTAGGAAGCCAAAAAGACTTGGTGAGAAAATTAATCAAGTTGACCACTAACCGGTTAGTACGTTTACGTTCAGGTGTCCTCAGCATGTTTTTAGAGCTTAATCGTTTAAAACCGAGAGCTTCAAAACCTTCACAATGATTGGGAATGGTTGTACTGGTGTTCTGAGTAAAGAGACGTTTTATCAAGCAGTTCTTGAGAAACCTGATGTCATCTGCATAGAGTGTAACCTTGGTTCCAAACTGCTTTGAAGTGACTTCAGCTCCTGCTTGGTGGGATGTGTGGGTGAGGCCAGTTCCTGGACTGGAAGTAGCCTCTGAGTCCTTCCAGGTCTACAGCAGGGAAGTAGGCTCCGATGCGTTTTCTCAGCCACCATTTGCCCTGCGCTGCGCTGGCGCTGCCCGGCTGAGAGAATTTGTACCTGAAGTGTTCTCCTCGAACCCATCTGACAAAGTAGAAGCATAGAAAGGTCACCGATGTAGTCATGTTTTTGAGTCCTGCTGTGGAGCAAACAGATAACATTCCATTTCCACAAAAAAAGCTTGCAATATGATAATACTTGCTGGAGTTATCATATTTTAGAGTATTTTATTTACGTCTAGAACATTGCTGTTGCAGTTTCTCTGTTACCTGAGTTCTGATTTGTTCTTTGTGTAGACTTTTAATCAATTTTGTGGTTGAGGAATTGCTTGTATGGACAATTATTCCCTCTGGTTTCGGATGCTGGACAGTTAGAAGGAGTTTCGCTCTTACTCTTTTACCTTCAGATAGTTCTGTTGTGCAACCATGTCCCCAAGTGCTGTTTTTTTGTTTTTATAACTGGAACCAGCTGATTAGAATCTCAAAAGCTCAAGGAACAGCTGAACTTTGACCTCACATCGAAGATAAAGATTTTAAGTGGAGCTGCAAAAGCAAATTAGGTGGATTAGCAATAACTGCAAACAACATTTAAATTCCTTTTGGGCTACATAAAGTATTTCTGAATTGAATTCAACTGCACGTGTCATTTTCCTTCCACTTTACAACAATGCTACTTTCTGCAGGTAAATCACATGAAATCCAAATAAAACACACAAAAGTGTGTGAATGTTACGTGAATAACTTGAAAACAGTTCAAGGGGTATGGATATTTTTGCAATTAACAATAATCTATACTATAATATAATGTTAACTCCCTTGCCAAAGAAAACAGCTGCAACTACGTCTCAAAAATGCAGAACACAAAATAGTTTAAGAAATCTTAATACATTTGAAATAAACTGGGTAGGGCAGTTTAACTCTCACACCTTGTAACGATTTGCGTTTTGTTAGGATAAAGACATAAATTCCCAGGGTTTTTATTATAAAGACATTTTTTAAAAAATAATTGTTATTTGTTCCACCAGGGGGAGCCCTAAGACAAAAGGTGCTCTGCTCAGCAGAGGTAGTTTGATTTACAAGTGAATTTTGAAAGCAAAGCTGGTGATGCTCATGTGTGCGTTTACCTGGGGGGGTCTCTGCCTTGGAAGGGGTTGTGGTCGAGCAGCGAGAGGACGGTGCTGTCGTTGGCCAGCAGGCGTCCTGCTACGTGGATGACCCACTCGCTCTGCTCGTAGGTCTGCGCAACAATGTTATTCCAGAATCAGCACCGAAAAATAAGTACTATTGAAAGGTAGAAGTTGCTAATGCACCTGGAAGGCAGCGAACCACATGAGCCAGTCCAGCCGGTAGTGGTAGGGCGATATGAGGCAGGGCCGTCGGTACACATCTCCTGGCTTACACCTGAACTGGTACTCCTCCCAAACCGCCTCAGGGTCTTTGGGATCTGGGCTCAGAGTTCCCTGGAAGATCACCTCAGTCCGTTCTTTGGTGATGCTTCCGAGAGGACAGAGAAACAAAAAGATTAAATGAGATAAAGATGGGTTTTTCTTTAACGGGGAATACTTTAACGGCACCAAATTACATTACAGACATGTCGTGGTAGAGACCTTCCAGATCACTCAGGTCTTCTGGTTTTAGTTCACTCTGCATCACCACAACCAGAACCCAACATTATGTTTTTACGCTCCACTAATCTGGAGCAAATGTCTAGAAAACTTCAAAACTCCCAAAACACTGAGTTCATTTAAATCAAGGCCAAAAACCCACCTGTTCAGAGTTGCCCTTGATTCATAACTGGAACATTGATCAATATATTTGATGCACATTTGCTTGATAATGGCATTTCACAAACTAATGTTTACTTCTTGTTTCATGATTGGTGACTGTATGATATTTCTACGGTATAACAAACTTTGAACTGCCTTGTTGCTAAAACGTTCAATACAAATAAACTTGGCCTGTTTTCAAGTTGGGGTGTTCATGTTTGGTCATGTGATGAAATCCTCCAAACTGTACCTTCCAAAAGCCCCGTAGGTGTTGACGATGCGCAACGGGTCGAAGGAAGTGTTCATCACCTGCCGCGGACTCAACAGGTTCATCACCACTGGCACGCTCAGGACGCCAATGAGAACACCCAAAGAAATGTTCACCACCCGCCGTATCAACATGCCTAACACACACACACACACACACACACACACACACACACACACACACACACACACACACACACACACAGGAACAGGATGAATCAAAAGCGTCTCAAGGGTGCTTTGTGGGATATGTGGGAATGATAGTCCAACAATGGAAAACGGGCACATTTATCGTTGCTGGGTCTGAATCTTGACAGCCTGGCAGGATGTTACAGAGACACAAAGCAGTAGTCAAATTTTTCTTGGTTCTTTCCCACTCCTGCATGTTCAACTCCTCTGTATAATCCACAGAAACTGTCTTTATTCCTATAAAATCCCACTCTGGTTCTGTTTGAGTTATTAAAGCAAGTTCCCACCTACAGCTATAGGCTTATTTTAAACCGAGTAAAGTAAAAGCAGTAAATCTACAATAAGTCTAGTTATAGAAGGGTGGAGTTTTCTTGCATTCATGAAAGCCTGTGCTATAAGAAAATCCTTCAAGTTTAAATTATGTTTTGCAGTGTTGACCCCTTTTACTAATTTGTTCTGTATTTTACTGTAGTTCTCTTTCCACCGTGGTCAAACACACTGCCTTTTCTGGCATCTATCGGATATTATACAAAATAATAATTAAAAAAACGAAGTGTAAAGACACCTTTTGTGGGTTTGGGGACTTGTCCAGTCACCTCCTTCTTCTGGATCTCCAGCGCCGCCTCCTTAGCTCTGGAGCCGCAGCGAAACAGAAAGCTTAGAGATGCGTCGTCGAAGCAGGCCAAACTAGGAACAATGGTCAGCCAGTTGAGGAAACTCAGGTTCCCGCTGATGATCAAGACCACCTGCAGGCCAGGAAGGAGTGATAGAAGAAACAAAAGCCACAGAACAGAGTGGGTACAATGTACAGTTTAAAAAAATAAACAAATAAAAAACAAGGGGGGAAAAAGCCCTGATTGTGTTTGCTAGTCTTCCACAGAGCTACCTGAAAGAGAATTTGGATGGCTCCGTTCACCATGCACAGCCGGCGGCCCAGGAAGGTGAAGAAGGGAGCGATGAGCTCAACGAAGTGGTTGGACAGAGTCTCGAAGCGGTGGAACCACCACGGAGAGCAGTGCAGGTAGTAGGACACGGGGTTTGGCACTGGCTGGGTCTGGAGACACATTTCAATTCAATAAACTTAGGCTCAATCATACTTTATCTCAGAGTGAAATTAAATGTTGTGACTGTTACTGTCTGACAGTCTCATGCCTCAAGCAAACAACAGGAACTCCCTTCATTGTATCCTCCAACTATCTGTCACAAGACAAGTTGGGTGAGAAAATATTGGCCATTTTTTGGAAATTTCAGGTTTACTCACCTTACAAGGAATAAACGCACAGACTAATGTTTGAGATTAGCCCTAACTATACTAAATGCTATTGAAAGATGCTAAAGACTGATCATTTTAACTTCAAGAACAGAGAAATTCTATTTTGCTGCTCACACAGTGTGACGTCGCCTCTGGTCCTAATGTGAATAAACTATGATCATTCACAGGAAAACTGCTTAGGTCTCCATTATAACAATGGTAAGCTACAATCTGGTCTTGTAAAGGACCAAAGGAGAGAGCCTAATTTATGTTGTCCAAAGATATTTAGAGATATCTATGAGGGAATCAGACATGTCTCTGTAAGATTTACTTAGCTAAATAGGTCAGGTCAGAACAAAAATCGGTCATGGTGAATCAGTGCATGACCAATAGAAAGTTTACAGCCAACATGTTCAATTTGTGAGGAGTACTGACGCTAAGGATGGAAGTTTTCAGCGCTTTGCTTTGGCGCTCATCTGAGAGTGAGTCAGGAGAGTCATTTCTGCACCACACCTCGAGGAGAACTTTTCCAAGACTAAATAAAGATGGAACCTTATTTAAATGAAAGGTGGCCGCACCTTCACCCAGGCAAACACTCAGAGGTTTCTCAGTGTTTGTCCATGCAAAATGTGCTTTGGCTGAACAGGCAAACAGACGCGGGTTAGGTCAGGAAAAATAAATATAGCACAAATATAGGTGGAAAGGATAAAAAAAACGCAGCTGTCAAACAGATCAATACTTTTATTGTATTTTTTTAATAAAACACAAGAAAAATTTGCATTATTTAACAGGCGGGGGACCTAAATCTCCATATGGTGCGTTAATGACAACCCACCCTGTATGAACAAAGTACTAACTGTCCTGTAATGCATCGCCACGGTAACCCCCGAGAATCTGGACAGGAGGAAATCTGCAGTCCCACTGCAGGTCTGAAAGGGAGCAGTGTGTCAAAGGGGTTAACGCGGCGTCAACTGGCGCCATGGCCTTCCGGTCTTAGAATGCAGGTGTGTGTGTGCGTGTGTGTAGGTGTGTGTGTGTGTGTGTAGGTGTGTGTGTGTAAGTCAACATTAGCACTGAGGGTGTCAAAAGCTGAAGTTGGACCAGGGAAACTGACCCAGCGAGGCATAAAATCCACAAAGCAACGAGGCCGTTCAAAACTTTTTCTGCTACGTGACAGATATAAAAGATTCATTCTGTTTCACTCAGAAGGAACCAGTGAAGCTGTCCATCACGGGTTCTCACCGTGGTGCCTCGAATACAATTTTAAGTTTTAGAAATCTTCACTCATCCATTGACTTCTGGCCTAAAAATGCGCAATCCCCAGAGAGTTGAATTGCAAAAACATTCATGCAATACAGTACATCAAGACTTGCAGAAAAACAAGCACGGGTGTTGTAACTGAGATACATTTAATCTAATTAACATGTTCAATAAAGCAACAATCTTTCATAATGATACAAGTGATATCATGACTTCGGCCTTGTGTGTATTTTCTCCAGTTACGTGTTTGATCATTACAGAAGGCACCCATCCTCCATCTGAGACCTTATCATACAGAATGTTGTGGGCCAGATCATGACTGAGCAGAAATGTGAGCAGCCTGGGTGTGACTAAAAGCCCAGGAAACAATTTTATGTCTTTTTTTATTCACTTTAGAAAATATTCAAAACCCAAAATGAAACAAAATATGATTTTAAAAAATATCGATTGAATTATTTTGAATAAGTAAAAGCATGCATCGCCGTATTAGATACACTGCTGTGCAATGACTTAATGGAATAAATAAAAAGTCACCTCATAGTGGTAGTCCATGCAGGTCAGGTCTCTCCAGCACTGGTCTCCTCTGATTTTAATGAGGCCCTGAACAAAGAGAGAAAACAAGCACTGAACTCAATGTGAAATACAACTGGACACCATCCTAAAGTCACAGTTGGGAGTTTGAATACGTAATCAAAACTAATGTTACATGGGCTTTATTCAAATTAAACTTTGAAAGTGTTTTCACACCTGTTAGTCTGGTAGACTCTGTTTGATTGTGGACCAAAATTGTTACATGATCAGTTGGTGTGTTTTGCTTTCACACTGCCTCTGTCAAACAAAGCAAACCCTTTGAAAAACTTGTTCGCCTCTTCGCCAGTGGTGGCGCTACTTAAAAGAACCACAGATGGAAATGACACAAAAACCTCAGAGGAAGACACTGATCACAACTTTCTTCTTTGCAAAATATAGTGGCGTGGCGTCAGATTTTAGCTTTTATTGGATTTCTCTTTCGTTTTTAGCAAAAGACCATGAGCTATTTCTCCCACTAGTATTAGACTCTAGCATTGAATTTGGTAGCATTTACCCAGAATGCCCTGTGCTATAGTTTGCTTCCTGCTTTTGGAAGGCTTCCTGGTCCGCTTGGCAATCCAACCACGCCAGAGTTCACTTTTACTAAACCGAAACCTAGATTTGTAGGCAGACCAGAGGTTGTTTTTTTTCTGGTCTGCATCAGAGTTTGCTTTCTAAGCAAAGAAAATTATCCAAAAATTTCAGAGATGAGCTCACTGTCTTACAAAAATAAGGAAAAAGACACTAAAAGATGGCAAATGGCTTAAATCTTCCAAGAGATAACAGTGGCTATGCCACCTGGGCAGAGAACAAAGGCTCCATTAACAACTGAGGACACAGGTGGTAAAAACCCTTGACTGATTGCAAAATCACTTGATGGCAGGAACTACTAAGGTTTCAGTTTCCACAGTTAGGATTTCATGGTTGAGCTCCATGACAAACACCACTACTCACCCAAAAGGGCAGTTAAAAAAAACAATGTATTTTGGAACAATCGGTAATGGGTAAGTTCCCACCAAATGAAAGTGTTGTCACCACAGAAATGTGGACTGTAGTCACATCAGTAGGAAGAGGCATAATTACCACCACAAGACAAAGGACATCTCATCGCTCTGACAATACAATCTTCAATGGGACAGATTCTCATCAGATCTCATCTAATATCTGCAAAACACCCGATCCCAGTTTGCGAGATTCATGCGGTATGAACAAATTAGGGATTCATAAAGGCATATTCACTTGTGTGGCTGTTTTCCATCCAAACAGCAAAGGGAATAACCTCTTATCCAAAACACGAGACCGCCGATATTGACACATCAGCTGGTCATGTGGCTGAGCACGGAACGCACAGTAAGGCGCCCGCTATCCTGTTTGATTAAATTTCGGAAAAAGCAGAACGTCTCTCTCTGATTAAGAGCGTGGCTGTGGAGGTGGTGAGGCCCAATACTATGCTGTTTATCCTCTTCAGTCATGAGACGAAGATGTTTCACCAATTACAACTGGATTGAAAAATATGGAGCACCAGGTAGAGAGATAGCTGGACCTAAGCCTACACAACTATCCTCTGATAGTGGAATACTACTGGACGTCTCTCTGAAAACACCAGGGACACATGGTTAGCATAGCATCACGCTAACATTATTTTCTTCAAAAGAGACACAAAAGTTCACCTGAGTTGATTGGAAGATGGATAAAGCTCAACCCCGGGCGACGTTGGCAGGAAGCCCGTTGGAAGCTATAAAAGACTTAGAGAAGTCACTAATGGAATAATCTCATCTGTCAGCATGTGACACCAATAGGGCACCATGGCGGGAGTTTTTAGAAGTCCTAAAATAAGGATTGTACCACCTTCCAAAGAAACATTTAGTCTCATCTTCAATGGAACAACAGGCCTTTAAAGAAACCGCATGATGCGATGGAAACTGCTGCATTTACACTCTGAGCAACTGGCAAAGGCTTCAACCTCTACCAACATGATGCTGTTAATTTATAATAAAGCTACTAACATGAGCCTGGCTCCACTGTAATCAAAGATTCTCAGTTGGATTTAGGGGTGTACGTCACCTTTAAGCCTTTCCTGTGCAGCTCAAGGTGTATGTTTAAGGCTGATCGCTGACCAACCAAAATGAAGGAACTTGGGGACGATCAATCAGTGAACCCCTAATGGCTAACAGAGTACAGGCAAGGCAACTAGATAAAAATTCACACGATACCTTTCAAAATGTTGTCGTTTTTGTTTTTTATGTTTTGATTGCGTTTTGTTCCTATTCACAAGCACAAAATATTTGTGTAACTCTGTCAGGGAAAACAGCTTTGAGGTACAATGAAGCCTTGGGTTGCAACACTACATTTTCAAGGTACAGTATATATTTAATCAAGGCTTTTCATAATCAACTAGCATTTTTATTTATTTTTTTTAAATCACCTAGTAGCCTTCCAGTAGATTAGTGATTAGTTCAATTAAACGTTTGCATCCATCTATGAAAACACCAACTACTGACTCTAAATGGGACAAATACTGCATCTGGATCAGCCGGCTGTATTGAAAACAAAGCTAAGCATGTCTTAGGCTTCAGCTGAGGTCTTTAAAATCTAAAAATGGAGAAGAAAATGGAAATGTGTAAAACGTAGAGCCTGACGTGTCGCAATCCAGCATCAGTCTGAGAACATACCAAACATATTTGCAGTATTACTCAGTCACTTCGCTATACTTTTGCTACCATCCCAGCCTGCTGCTGATGCAACAAGCTGTTTCACTCCAGAGCTGCAGATACTTTGTTGCAAACGCTTTCTTTGCAGTCTGAACAGTTTCAAGGCAAACCCCGTAGACATTATTGAGTACATCACCACCAGAACGGCGTTAAAATATGGCGTGACTTCAGCAGGGTTAGGCTGGAAGAGAACCATAAATATACCGATGAGTTTATATGTGAAGTAGATTGCGTGTTTCAGCAAAGTGGAGGTGTGTAGAGTTTTCTCCGTGCTCCTGCTGGTAGGAGTTCCACTCGGCTGGTGGCGACGGCTTGTCAAATAAACCCCAGCTCTGTAATCCCCCGTGAAATCTGACAGACGAGGCGCTGTGTTGTTGAGTCGATCACATATTTGGTTTGGCTTTACCAAACACCGGCAGAGTGCTAGAGCAGGACAGCGGTTCCGAAGTATCGCTTTAAAATTAGGAGGACAAACACCAGAATGATTCCATCTGCTCACTGTTTGCGTGAACTTTTGCCCATATTTTAATCCCATTAAAAACACAAACTATCGATTTTTGCCGGAGCTCCACGCGATCCATCGATTTGAAGGACTGAATAGTTGCGACTTTGACTCACGGCTCCCAGCATGATGCGAACGATGAGCCACCTGAAGGTCCAGATGCAGACGAGGGAGGGGGGACAGCTGCTGGGAACCTGGGACAGAGTCCACACCGGACACAGGAAGACAGCCAGGAAGCCCGTCTCCAACAGCTGGCTCTCCCAACCTGCACAGACAAACACATTCACACAGTAAAGCAGACGACGCTGCCCAGGCCTGGTTGTGATGTCACTTTTTTTTTTTATGCAGGCAGTGCAGAAATTTATCACAGTGATATTTATTTTTACACTGAAGTCTTGGGGGTTTTTTTATACTTAGGACAGAAAGCAGAGCCACCGATGCAAACATGTTCGTGTTTGTGTTATTTCTTTGGTTCAGCTGCGCCACAGACTCAGTGGTCTGCAGTTTACGCTCCTATCTGATAAGTTCTCAGGATCGTTAGCTCTCTGCTGAAAGAGGAGTATTTTTCCATTGAGAATTGAACACAACTGTTGAATTGTTGCATTTGTTTTTGCTACAAAATACAAGCGCGGACCCGTTGTACCATAGAGAGACACGGTGAACTGAAACACACTTAGCCTTAGCAAGTATATTCTTCTCAGTTTAGCATTTTAGCATAAAATCAGCTGTTCGTAAGAAATTGCATACAAAAAAAAGGAAAGAAAGAAAGAAAAAAAAGGCTGAACGCCACTACAAATTTAATGAAACAAGGAAATAATTATTAAGATCTGTTTCCAATAGCAGTTAGCTTACAAAAATGTAATCATTTAGCCCCTATGCCCAACAGGCAATTTTTGTTCATTTAAAAAAATACATATATTTTTGCTTCTATAATCATTTGGTTTGTTTAACAGCTCTTAGGGCAACTTTTTTTTTTTTTTTTTTACCCCTCCAGGGGGTCTTTTGTGGGCTCTAGTGTCCCTTATATGATAGTAGGCTGACAGGAAACGGGGAAGGAGAGGGGGGAAGACATGCGGCAAATATCGTCGGGTCCAGGAGTCGAACCTGCGACGGTCGCGTCGAGGACTGAAGGCCTCCAAATATGGGTCGCGCTAACCACTACGCCACTACGGCACGCCCAGGGTAACTTTTTTATAAGAACTTTTCTTTCCACCTTTTACAATTTTTTGAAATCCAACGTTTTACAAGCGCTTCTCATCCTCTAAACACCTTCGCACCAAAAATATCCACATTTTAAAACCTGCTATTGTATCAGACACATTAAGTCCTTTTTTGGTCTCATATGGCTCCACAAGGGGAAATCCAAGACTTTAATGAACAGGACTACAACGAGGAAGAGAACTTTAAAGTAACCCAGTACAGTAAATGAAGCAAATCTCAATTTTTTTTTTTTTTTGCAATAAAAAATATAATAATTTAAAACAGAAACAACCGAACCGCAATTTAAAGAGTTAAACTTCTAAAGAGACTGAACATTTGGTAAGTTTGAGGAAATATGAAGCAGTTTAAAGAACAAATATTACTGTATTTAAAAGGAAGGGTTTTTTTTTTTAAGTATGCACATTTTTGCCATTATGGTGTTTAGATGGTGGTAAATCTGAGAAAAGAAGGTCAAAATTATATCAGGACCTTCCTTCTCATGCTTCCAATCCACATCTTCGTTTGGCGAAGGAATAACAAAGGAAGCCCTGGAACTAGTATGACGTTCACTTACCAAAGGAGTACCTAGAAAGAAAAAATACAAACGACATCAGAATTTGCTCTCATTTTTGAAAAATGCGTAAAACTTTAACATGTGTTGAAATAACCAAATGTTTTTTTTTCCTATGGAGGCCGTGGCATGATGAATACACAGTTAGCTGATAAGGTTTACATTGACGTTTCGGTCAATGCAAAACACCTTGCATCATCAAAACTGCTGTTTCTTGTAGAGTGATTCTGTTTGTGTTCTTACTTCCTCCTACACACACATATGTTCTGCACCTGATTAGATGAACCACAACTGCAGCATCAGGAGGAGGAACTGGACCACACTTAGTGGGATGTCATCTGCAGTTTTGCCACTAGATGGCACTAGGTCATATCCCATTTTAAATGGCAGATGAAGAAAACCATAAACCTTAACAAAGCAGGCTTCTAAAATAAACCAAAGACATATAACTAAATAGATTACAAAAAGCAACCCTACACTTATCTGTAGACACAATCCTGCTGCCACCAGTGCAAAGCTTACCCACTTTTGGCAGCAGCACTTCAATGGGGTTCAAGTCCAGCAGACTTAATCACACCTCCATCTCATTTACAGTCAAGTCTATTTGCCACATTCAGAGAAAAATATTTGTTTATTTAGCTAATAAAGGCTCCGCTGTGTGCGTATACACTCACCACAGCTGTCCCACATTGACCAAGGAGTGGTAAAGCACCCACAGAGTCACCATGATCACCATATTGGCCATCCCTGTCACCAGGACGAACCCTGACAACACCACCCCAACCAAGGCAATGCAGTCAAGGTTGGCGTCCATGCTGGTCCAGTCCAAGAACCAGAGGACAGAAGGTGCGTATGCCAGGGCCGACGTGCCGATCCTTCCTCCGACGTAGCGCTTGACGCTGTTCAGGTAGTTCTTGCAAGGCATTAGCCCATTCTCTCCAATCAGCTGCTTGTTCTGGTTGTAGGCAACCATGAAGGCCACAACTAGAATAAAAAAGAAAACCTTAGCATTAATGTCTTTTGTGTGTAGAGTCAATATTTGCAGTGTTGACCCATCTCCAACCCAAGCACCAGTGTTTCATGCTTTTCGCAATCAATCTATTCATTCAAGCTGGAGTTTCACAATTTCACCTGTGGGGATGATATGACTGCACTGACATTAAGTTAGCTGATCGATTTTGTTCCAGTGCAGAAATGTTTTAATACACATTAGATCTATAAAAGCAATATGGATGTCCTTAAGTACAATGACCCCGCAATGTAGGCTACAATAGAAAACACCAGTGTTGCTGCCAAAAGAGTATTTCATAGCTACACAATTAGCAACATGACCACAGTAACAGTGTATCACAGTGTTACAACTCGCACACACTAACCGCGGAGTAATCAGGGTTCTGTGTTCATCGTGGTCAATACAGATGCTGACAGCTGTGATATTGAGGCCAGGATACAGTAGGCTTTAAAACTACAGAGCTCGTGGATCTAATCGTTTTGAAGAAATTTATTGAGCAGTTTTGGATTGGAAAAGGAAGCACTGAAACAGCGAACACGGCCCGGTTCTGGAGAAGTCAGAGAAACTCACAGTAAATGAAAGAGACTGAGCGCAGCAGCACAATACGAGTGAGCCAGTAAGTTCCGGGTTGTAAGGACACGAACTGCTTCTTCTCCGAGTCTCCATTGGTGGCAGTTCCGTCTGAAGAGCCGCCAGGGACTCTCTCCGTCTCCGTCCTCCTGCTGTCCACGCGCCTCTTCCTCACCGAGCTCTCTGAAGCTGCAGCGTTGGCCGCCATGTTTACGGCGCTCTCCGTCACGTGACAAAAACATATCCGGAAGTGAATAACAATGACTTAAAACCCCCCAAAACAACGTTTTTTCTGAAAAATATATCTAAGTAAAACAAGACAAAATGTATAATAATAATAATACATAATAATAATAATAATAATAATACTAGTAGTAGAAATAAATAAATAAATAACATTATTCTCAAAACTGTAAATTTAATATAAATTATTTGGCCAGGTAAACCATAAAAACAAAGACAATAATAAGACAACTGACAGACCTATGCAATAAAAAAGCCAAGATAAACTTACCTTAGTATTTTAAATAAAGAAAAAGAAACAATAAGAAATTTGTGAAATAAAAAAGAAAACTGATTTTCAAAAATACACAAACATTTATTTTTTTAAGTTGTGTGTTTGTATATCCTTATAGCAGGATATATAAATACACAGATGGTAGCAGATCGTTGCAAAGGGTTGTTTTAAAAAAAATTGAAGTACACTGAGTGCTAAAAGTGTCACAAGTTACTTAGACAAGTCGTGTATAAAGTACAACTGTAAGTGTGAAATTCAGTAATAATATTGCTAAATCTGCATTTCATAATTATGTCAGTGCTATACACTTATGGTTCCTTTGCTGCTGCAGTGCTGCTGCAGTGCACCACAAAGAGTTTTGATGGGGAAAACTGCCGACTTGATTATTTTCCAGCGGACAGCCATTGACACCTTCCTCAAGGAGAGTAAGCGACTAAGGTCTATTACTAAAGAAGCTCATTATTTGCAGAGTTTTGTATCCAAAGCAAATAAGCAAAGGTTGGGAAGAAAAAAGTGTGACAGGACTTTTTTTTTTTTAACAATAGTAATAATAATAATTACTACCATATATTTCACAAACTGTCCATTTGTTTTGATTTAGAATTCATTTAAGTGCTAATATATGTTGTTTTGTACCAAATTGTTTTTGATAAGTTTAATGATGCAGGCTGTTTGCAGGATACTGAATACAAAGAAAATACGGTCAAGTTCAGTGGAAGAAAAAAATGAGGCAGAAATGTTTTTATAATAATAATTACTATCACATATTTTACAAAATGTCCATTTGTTCTTTAGAAAAATATGATTAGTGACATACAAGTCTTAATGCATGTCCAGTCTCTAAATCTGAAGGTCCAAAATTATTTTGAGGCACGTTTGGGCCTCAATAGAAAGGCTTACATCTTCAGGCTAGTAGAGAATAAGGGTCCAAGTTGACTGCAATTTTTAAAATTTTTTTTTCTCAACAGTTTTCAAAATTGCAGACTTTCTAAACTTGGAATTCTGTCTGACGTTGAATTTTCCAATTAATTGGGGAAGGAGGTCCCCAATGTTTTTCTTTTTTTGTGTGCAAGCCAATAGAGGATGGAGGTGGAGAGATGGCAGAGTTTACTTTTCGATGAGCTTGTCAAAGTTATCATACATTGGGGAGAATGTGAAGGGGGATGGCAGCCCCGTGCCAGATCTTTCCAGTGAGGGAACTTTCTTTATTTTCG
Source organism: Xiphophorus couchianus (assembly GCF_001444195.1). Classification (NCBI taxonomy): domain Eukaryota; kingdom Metazoa; phylum Chordata; class Actinopteri; order Cyprinodontiformes; family Poeciliidae; genus Xiphophorus; species Xiphophorus couchianus. Next base: position 16,572,513 of record NC_040237.1, read on the forward strand.
TGGCGATCCAGTCACAGCAGCGCGCTTTCACGCATTTTGGAGAACTTTTCGCGAACTTTGGAGGCGCTAAAATAAGCCCAGTAACAAACTATGGCTGAAGCGCACAGCTTACTTACTGAGGATCCGTGCAGTCCACAGAGCAGCGGCGGCTCTACGCCCCGGCACGAACCGGACCGGGAGCTCGGGAACTCTCCCGCCGGATCTGACGCGCTGGCGGCTGCGCGTCCCCTCGCTGGAGCGGAGAGCTCCCCGGAGGACGAGCGGTTCCCCGCCTGCATCCGGGACGCGGTGTCGCAGGTGCTGAAAGGGTACGACTGGTCGCTGGTGCCCGTGCCGAGTCAGGGGGAGAGAGGGCTGAAGAGCAAGCCGCACGTAAAGAGGCCGATGAACGCTTTCATGGTGTGGGCGCAGGCGGCGCGGAGGAAACTGGCGGACCAGTACCCGCACCTCCACAACGCGGAGCTGAGCAAGACGCTGGGCAAGCTGTGGAGGTGAGTGGCTGATTTTATAGACATGCAGCAAAAGTATAAGGAGGATAAGATTCACAGTACAGTAAAACACAACAGACAATAAGTGCCCCAAAATGTCCCCAGAAGTTATTCTTGAAAATAGACATAGATGTGATGGAGACTTTTGGTGTTTGAAAATAGAACATTTTAAATTTTACATTGTAGGGCTGGCATATGTGGTTGACCCAATCCAATGAGTGAGGTATACTACTTGAAAAATGAGAAAAGTGATATTAGAATTTTTGAAGTGAGATTATACTCCGTTGATATCTTAAATTTCATCGATTACTTTCCTTGTTCCTTCATTTTTCATTAATTTAGATTAGTTAGACCCGGAGGCTGAAGCCAACAGGAAGACACAATCATGGAGATCCAAGACATAAGTGGATCTCTACCACCTAAAATCTAAATCTAAAACGACATCTTTGCTGTTTATGTAAATGCTATTTTATGGGCCTTTGAATTGTTGTGACATTTGCATTGAGCTGTATTTTACACAGCAGCTGATCCATATTTACATAAGTAATATTATCCCTATTAAAAATATCACAATATGTCTGAGATAAAAACTAAAGCAATGTAAAAAAAAGCACTTCTTTCAATAGTTTGTTTTCCACATATTAAAAACCAATTTCATATATGAGCGCATGATTCCTGTGAGGTCATTCCATCAAAAGGTGTGTAATTTATATCTTAATGTCAGAATTTAACTATAAGGTTTCACTTGAAAAATAACCCAAGTCTAATGTTTCAGTCTGTTTTTAAGCTTTTTCAAGCTTAAAAATATGCAACATAGGTTTTGCTGAAATATAAGCACTATTACAAGTGAAAGACTCTATTTTCACACCAACCAATAAGGAGCCACAACACTCACTAACCATTATATGTGGAACATTTTACAACTACTCGCAAATGTTAATATTCTGCTCTTTTCAGCTGTTTTTGAGTCACAGTCTTCAGTGTTTTTAAAAAAATAAATAAATCAAGGCAAATGAATAAACCCGAAGTTAATGTTACTGTGGTAGACGCTGCAGTCTACTCTTTAACAGACATGCCGCTCGTTACCATCTTATCAGGCTAACATTATCAGGCTATAATGTTAGCCTGATAAGAGGTATTCGTGTTGCGCCGATATGTTTGTTTTAAGTTAGGGAACAATGTACTAACTTTATATCAAACCGCTAACTAGCAGTGCACAGCAACAAGTGATTTGGGGGTTGCGCAGGACTATTCAATGCTACGTACAGATGAAAAAGAGAGAAAAAAGAACACTTTGGAGTTTATTCTTAGCACTTCGGTTAAAGGTTTTAAACCATTCGGACAGTATGATGGAAACATTTTCTAACCTTTAAATCACAAACACTAGTGGTAATACCAGTCTCTGCCTTTTCTAAATAAAAAAACACTTCACTTCACTTCTTCCTGTCTTTTGTTTCAGACTTCTCTCTGAAACAGAAAGGCGGCCATTTGTAGAGGAGGCTGAAAAGCTGAGAATGCAGCACAAGAGAGACTATCCAGACTACAAATACCAACCTCGAAGACGCAAAAGTGCTAAACTGGGCCAAGGGGACCAGAGACCACAACACCAGCACCAGGCCCAGCAGGGCTTTTATAAGACGGAAGCTGGGTTGACCCGGCTAGGTGGTATAGGAGAGGCCCCCAAGCATTACCATCCAGACAGACCAGGTGACGAGATTACAAAATCTCAGCAATTACAAACTTTCATGTAAAGTGAAAAAAAACGGAATGTTTTTTGTCTGTTTGTTTTTAGGTCAACCTCATGGTCCTCCAACACCACCGACTTCCCCCAAAACTGAGCTCCACACTGTTAACAAGCACGATGCCCATCATCCTGCTGACAGTAGCTCCGCTATTCATTCCAACCGAAACATCGACTTCAGCAATGTGGACATTTCAGAGCTTAGCACCGAGGTCATCGGTACCATGGATGGCTTTGATGTGCACGAGCTGGACCAGTACCTGCCCCCGAACAGCCACAGCACAATTCATCCAGCCCAGATGGAACCCGGCAGCCTGAATGGATCATACATCCCCCAAAGCGCCCAAGCTCACTCACACAGCACAGTCAACTGTACCCTCAAAACACCTGAAGGGACATCAGCGGAGGTACCGCAGGAGGACACTGGTCAAAAACCTCAGATCAAAATAGAGCAGATGAGCCCCGGCCATTGCAGCTCGTCACCTTCCTCTTCTACTTCACCTGCTCCGCCTTCACACCGACCTCAGTACACCTCTCTTAGCTCCTCCACCTCCGTGTCTCCTCCTAACCCGCCGGACTACACTGACCTTCAGAACGCCAGCCTCTACGGCGCGTTTTCAGGTTACCCCGCCGGCCTGTACCAATATCCGTACCTTCACTCATCTCGCAGGTCGTACGCCGCTCCGCTCATCAACAGCCTGGCTTTGGTGCCGCCTCCACGCAGTCCTCCCTCTGTCTGGGAGCAGCCCGTCTACGCGTCACTCTCCAGGCCTTGACAGGGACTGTCAAGGCCTCAGACTCAACCACAGCTCACAGACAGTAGACAAAATCTCATCTGTTTCTGTGAAAAACATCACGGGCCTGTGTTGTCATGTAGAAGAAATCTCAAGACTGACAAGTACTTAGAAATATGTTTGAATTTGGATGTCTTGAAAGGGCAAATCAATAAAATTCTCCAGACTCAAATTCATTTGGCATTCCATACCTTTGTAGTTTTAGCTGAACCTTTAAAAAAAATCCTTACAATCAAGACATCTGCTAACACCCACCTTGCACCAGGGTTGTCTCATACCACCTTTGACAACCGGGTTGATGATGTCATTCTAATAAATAATATCTGCCAAATGAAGGTAGCTCATAGGTATATTAATTTATCAATAGTCATAATCTATCATATTTGACAATAGTCATCTGGTTCAAATGGAGTTTAAAAGTAAAATACATACAAATAGGTGGTCTTAAGTACTGTACAATGTACAATGAAATTATATGTAAGATTGAAGCTTTTTAAAGACTATTTCATTGAAAAATTCATGAAAATATCTCAGCAAATTTTGATATGCCATGGTTTAAGTGCCTGGGTACCAAGGATGGAGTCAGGACTGGTTCTTGCTAGACCAAGATCGCACCCTCCAAGAGCAAGAGCAGCTCTTCTGAGACCAAGACTGAGACATAACAATCTGAGACCGAGCTCAAGATCAGGAAAAAGCAGGTTGAGACCGGTCTCGAGACTTCTATCCCTGATGGGCACCAACTTTGTTTATGGGTTATAAAATTGAGACAAGACGCAACAAAACAGCATAGTGTGGGTACAAAATGGGGAGAACAAATAGAGTTTAACGGTACCTGCCACCAGTCCAGCTGGTAGTAGTTTAGGACAGTTTCTTAAACATACTTGAGCAACAAAACCACCTGTAGGTTGGGACGTGGCTCCCAACAATTTCCACTTCTCTAAAAGTGAAACATTCACAACAAATTGACCTCTTTGCAGGTATTTTTTATTTATTATACGTATATTAACTGCCCAGGTAATCTACCATGAATGTTTTGGACTCCGGAAAGAAACCTATGCAGAGGGAACTCAACCTACCGTTGTGAAAACATTCAAAGCAAGTTTGAATCCACAAGCTGCCTGGCGACAGTCCTGCAAGCCTGCTGTAATCTCATGGTATTTATCGAATTCATGTTTTAATTGCTCTTGTCCACTGTGCCTTGGTCTTTTGCTTATAAGGTTTCCAGTTTGCATGAAAAAAAATCAGAGTTTATTTTTTGTAACTTGTGCAATTTGTGAGATGATTTATCTAATGTGGGACCTCAGCTGAATAAAATGGCTCTGATTGATTGTAGAGGGTGTGGCTTATTGCAAAGTATTCTAGCGTCACATTACATAAGAATAACATTTCTTAGGCAACAATTATAGATCCAAAAGGCTTTAATCAGATATTATTGTTAAAGTCATTCTACAGATACAAGACATTTTATAGTGTATTTTGTATGGTGTGCAGAGACAGTAGACTTTAGCTCAGAAGATGTGTTTACAACTAGGGGCAACAAATAAAAGCACCAAAGGAAACAATTTGTTTAGAATTTCTTATAAGGTTTAAATGGAGCAGTTTAGTGATATGATTGAGCACATCTCCCCAGTGGAGACTAATAATGTTTATATGGATAGAAAAAATGTTTGATTATGTTTTCAGATTTTGGTCTCTTTGGTCAAGTACCTTATTTTGCATTTTAAAAAAATTTAAAAAAGTCTACGCCCCCCTTTTGGTTCCATACTCTTACACCAAGGTTCATCTGCCTGGTAACAGAGGTTTGTTCCGTGTTCCAATGACCGACTGGATGTATTACTTTCAGCATGAACCCCGGGGTTCATGCTGGAACCCAAAGGTCCCACCCGGTTCTAAACTCTTCCTGTTGCCTGTCACGTACTGCTCACTGGCTCTCTGTCTCAGCAGTTTACCATGAGAACCTGGCAGCCAACAACAACAGCACAGCCAGACAGAAGAAGCATTGACAAATTTATGTTTGCAATGGCTGGAATCCTGTGGAAGGTTATGTCAGAGAGGGAGATCATCAGGTGGCAGGTACACTGGCAGTTATTTAGCCCACTTTTCTTTCTACTGGAAAACGTCCAAATCATCATGACTTTTAAAGGAGAACACTGACCGCCGTCTAGCAGATTTCCCACTATGAGAAGACGGGTCTTTGCAACTTGAAACCCAGAAATTTGCCAGTGACAGTTTTCGACCAAATAGCTGTTGATGAGAAACAACAGCCAGGGTTAGTGAAGGATATTATGCTTCACCGCCCAAGGTAATTATCTGTCAAGAGCTCTCAGCTGAAAAATAGATATATTTCACTTGCTTTGAGTTACTGCTTTTTGTTATGTTATCGCACTCGTGGAGAGTGGGTGTCCCTCTATCGGCTCGTTTCCACTGAGCGGTACGGCACAGGTCGACGCCGTTTGGCACACTATGTTATGGTCCAATGTACTCAGGAAAGCATTTCCTGAGTACATTGGACTGAGTCAGGAACTCATTGGACTGAGTTCCTGAGTTGCTAACATTTCTTCATACTACTGCGACGACAAACATGACGACTAGTGTATCTTGTGCTTGCCGCACACAGTTGTAAGTCTATACAATGCAGGTTGTATAGACCTACAACTGAAATGGGTCCAGGAATGGTGTGGTATGGCTCGGTTTTCTGGGTTGCTTTTACAATCGAAACATACAAAATAGCATACCAAACCACACCAACCCATGCTGTACCGCTCAGTGGATATGAGGCATATGTTATACACAGTGTAAGCACCAGGAGGAATTATGACTGAAGTTGGACACACTGATCAGGAGAATGTGATCATGTTTAGAAAGTGTCAAGTTTTCCTGTGTTTAAAACACCAAATTAACTCAAGACTACTTTGCATAAGGATCACAACACAGAGCTCAGCTAGATATATGGGTTAGACACCCATTACTCAAATCTAACGCATGCTACACCTATGAATGGTAAGAGCTGCAGCATCTTTGGTTTCACAACACCAGCTGCATGACCTGAAAATGGTCTGTGATCTTCACAGATCTACTTATAAGATGTCAACAGATCAAGTGATCCTTAATTGGGAGTTCATGGATCTATTGCAAAACCATGATCTCAAAACACCTAGATATATGAATATTTCTGGCTTCTTGTAACCTACTAACTTTCCAACTTCAGGGGACAATGGGCTTGATTTTTCCAACTTTAAACACTGAAATTCTTATTTCCATACAGCAAAATTATTTGTGACAATTAGAGCAATGTAATTCTGACACCATTGTAAGCGATGGTTTAAGGACAGTTACTCCTCCAACATTGGAGGAGTAACTGTGTATACAGTCTAATGGCGCCATCTGCTGGACAAATCAAGCATTAACCTAACATCCAGAATGTCCTCGGCATCGTTTCTCAAAAATGCTAATACCTGAATAAAGGGTGACTTTTAACTGCTGAAATGGGGCTCTGTGATGGTGGCAGGCGTGGTTCTTTGAAGACCACAGCCTTCGTGAGTGTGATGCTGCTTTCTATTTACCCCGGAAGTCAGAACCAGCGGCATAGAGAGGCCATGCCGCACTGGTCATGGGAGCTGGGTTTGAGGTCAGACCCGAGGTAACGGCGTTATAGTTAAGAAGTCGGGATTTTAACATGGCGACGTCCATAAACATTGTATTACAAACCTCATTTTAAGCTTTACTTTCCGCAAGCAAACACCAGTTTCAGACGCAACACGTAACATTGATTTTAGACACGCTTATATGTCTTGTAAACCTGCCATCATCATAGCTTACTACAGTGACCATATTGAAACACCAAATACGCCTTCCGAATGTTAAAATCTGGGAAATTTGACTACAGGGGGTGTTCCAGTTGATTCGAGTAGTTTTGACAAGAAACTTTAAAGAAAAAAAATCTACATCAATATCAAAATATGCATTATTACACACTTCTACTGTTAAATATGTGGCGGCCCACAAGGGTCAGTAAAAGGCAGAAACCACAAAGGCAGCTATGCCAAACTTGCTAGCAGCTCTGTTTTAGACTAAAACAGAAATCATGCTAGCAAATTTATCATAACTTCCGTTGTGACGTTTGCACGTTGTTGTCCCTTCTGGGCCGCCATACAAACAACAAATGAGACACAGAACATATAAATATTGTAATCTTGTCTCTGGTTCCTCCATTTTAATTTTTCAAATTTATTTCCCACGACGATGCAAGGATCAACAAAACAGTGTGCCTTTGAATCAAGATACAAAGAACAAATTGAACATTTGTAGAAGTGTTCTACAAATTATAATCCCGTCACATTACAATCCAAGAAAGCAGCAAAGAATTAGCATCCCACGATGACATGGTATGTTCGACAGTACAAATAAATAAGGGCGCGGCTTCTGTTTGGGGTGGAGTTTTTCTAAAAGGGACCCTGGTTGGACGCGGAGGATCAGCATGCTCCGCCGTCCTTAACAGCAGGTGGTGTTCACTGAGCGTTTGTGTGCAAGTTTCGTTTGTAGGCATGGTTGTTGTTAACAGCACTTGGTAGAATTCAGGTTTCCCAGGGTTTCAGCGCCAGAGGTTGGACCTCGCAAGAGTCCTCAATGAAAACATGACAATTCCACACGCACGATTAAGACACTGTGGTCTAAAACTGTACATTCAATAAATTAACAACGTGTTGGTCTTCGTTAAGCGACCAGTGACATGACTCTAAGTTACATAGCTACATTAGATCACAGGCAGAAAGAACCATTCACAAGATGAGATCCAAGGGTGTAAGGGTAGCTTGATGCAGATGAGGGGTCCACATGGCTGAGGGGCAGGAGAACAGGGAGAGGGAGTGGGGTCTGCTATGACAATGTACAGCACAAAGTTGGTAAGAGCAGTATTAAAAGACATCATCTCTACCCTTCCGCCTTAGATCATACCAACCATCGTCTTTAACATAGACTGGAGTCCTTCTGTTCTCCTTTTCTTTTCCAATCTTGGCCCATTCCAAAAACCTCCTCCTTACCCAGACGGGACTCCAATGCCTCCCCACTTGTTGTGCGGTGCGGGGTGGGGGGCTGTCTCTGATCTCTCTGACTGGGCCGGTCCAGATGACTTTGGACTTGCTGTAGGCTTCAAGGCTTGTGTTTAAAATGGGCCTCCACTGAAAAAAAACAATGAAGGAAACAGAGATTAGGTATGGACACAAACCGATGCACATTTAGCCTTCCTTAGTGTGTGAATGTTACGGCGGCCGAGAGGTAAACTTCTACATATACCAAAACGATGCAAACAAAAAATGCTGCAATCAGAAAAAAAAAAGAGCAAAAACCTACAATTAACTAAAGAAATAGGAAGGAAAATATTATGCAACCACAGGAAATGGAAGCAAACAGAACAATGTGCCACTGTAGATGGACTTGATGCGGTAATCAATCAAAATCAGTTTCGGTCCGCTTTCCTATCGGCACCTGCCCAACATTCCAATTAAAAACCTGCGTATTCCTGTGGCCTCATCGGTCGATTGATGACTCTCTGGAAAGCCGCGATCCAGTCGCGCTGCTCGGCCTCCGTCTCGCAGGCAAAGAGGAACTTCCTGTCGGGCGTGACGATGGTGATGCCGTGGTTCCAGTGGTAGCCCTGCGTGGACGGGGGCAAGCCGGCCAGGACGGTGTAGCTGTTCTCCTTGCTGCCGATGAACACTTCGCCCCGGGCGTAGGCATCCTGGGGGCGGGGGGCAGAGAGGGTCACGTTAGTCCAACATGTCAGGCCTCTAGAGGATTGGGACAGAATCTGGTCTCTTCTCACCAGAGGGTCTTTGAAGTACATGAGCCGCCGGTCGTCCATGGTGAACCACCTCTTCTTAAAGCCTTCCGTGTGCTGCAGCAGAGCGAGACAGAGAAATCACAAAGAGGGGAAACGGAGGGAAAAATTATTTTTGGAACTGCAGTTTGCACCCAACATAGAAAATAGTGGTTTCAGCAATGCTTGGCAGAAGAGAATAAGGGAAAGGCAATGAGTGAGTAAATGAGTAAATTAGTAAGAAAATTAACAAGTCTAGACCAAGGAGAATAAAAAGCATGAATAACCATCTCAAGTTCCTGTTTTGACATTAACTATTTCTCATATGATCCAAAAAGAAAAGTCTTGGATTACTTGTTTTGAGGGACCTTCAAGGGACATTGGTTGGCTGAAAACAATGTAAAATTCTTGGATTTGGCTCGATGAGCAACTTTATCCGTCTGATCAGAGGAGCCATGCTCTCCAGGTTGATCATTAGAAGCTTGGTTCTCCTAGAGTTCAGTTGAAGGGAGTTATGATGTAGGCAGTTTTTCTTTGAGGCACTTAGGTAATTCAGAAAGTTCTCTCATGATTTAGAAAATATTCTAAAATGTATTATTGATCTGTCCAATAGAAATTATTGATTTACTTCCAGTTTTACTTTATTTATTTATTATTTATTATTTATTCTTCAGTGGGTTCAATACAAACCTTTGGGCCGGTTTTCTCCATGAAGCCTTCTTTCATAAAGTTCCGTGTTAGTTTGGGCACCAGCTACAAAAAAACCAAAAAACATTAAAGAGTTGCATGAAATATTAAAAAGTACAAATGAAGTATCATCATAAAAAAGCCTAAACTGAATTAGGTTTACCCCATCTTATATAAAAATATTATTTTACATATTACATATTAAAGCTGTCACTATTTTCTGAGAGTAAAGTATGAGAAAGATAATCTATGAAAAATTGAGCTCCTCTTCCTGTTCCTGTGGTTATACTGCCATCTGCAGACATACACTTCTCCCAGAAACAACCAATCAGAGCCAGGAGGAGGGTCCTAGCGTTGTCAATCATGCTAGTAGATGCGTTTGTGTGTGTGTGTGTGTTTTGTTTCTTTTTACACCTACCAACTAATGCCAACAACAGTATAAGTAACTTTAACATCATAGAATGGTAGGTGGTCTTAAAATTAATAAGTATTCTATTAATACACATTTTTTATTTAAGATAAGCAAATTAATCTAGATATTAACAACCAAACAAAGATGCCCAACTGGAACATTTCTGAAGGATTAGAAACAGAGGATGAAACTGGTAGAGAAAATGAGTGTCAAGGAAAAATCATCTCATTTTAGGCTTTACAGGGAAATCAGTCTGAATTTAAAACATGAACCATCATCACCGAGGCAGCGACCGGAGCCACAAGCCCGACTCCCAGAAACGTGTTGGATTAAAGTGCGTCTTTCTCACCTCCTCGTCACTCGCTCCGGGGAAGGCCACCTGCAGGTAGTGGAACCGAGCCGCTCTGATGGCGTTGAACCAGTCCACCATCTCCTGCCAAGCACACAAACGCTCTCATTAGGAACACGTCCTGCACGACGCGACATCCACATTCTACCAGCCCAACAAGGACTTTTTTTGTTGTTTGTTTTTTGTTTCTGATGTAGAAATATGAGTTTTGACTTCCGGTCTCCGTCAGTAGCTCCACCACAGACTGAGACAGACTGAACTCCATGAACTCTTCCTTTCACAATCCCTCAATACTCCTATTCTACCAGCAGAGGGAGCAGTGCTTTTTTTTCCCCCCCTGCACTCTCAGAAATTCATTTTTCTAGTCAGTAATCTTTTAATAGCTGATAAATTTATAAGATTAAACCAGAAGCTGCAACAGAAGTGAAATTTTTATGTAATTTTCAAGATTTCCCTTCACATATCATTGACGATGAATAATCATAGAGTCAGAGTGATGTTTTCATTTCCTCGAGCTAAAATGCATAATCTAATTAAGACCAGTGGTGGGCAAATGTTTCGCCATGTAGGCCGAAGCTGTGCAGTTGAAAGTACTCAACTAAGTAGTAAATTTACTATTAAACAAAAATGTGAAAACTACTTCTACTGGAATTTTTTGTTTGTTCTAAATGCTTAACGATTATGTAAAGATAAAATATTTTAAGAGAGGAAATGAAGTAGTTGGATTCAGGTTCGCTCAGACTCGCACCTTATTTAAACCCTAATTTAAAGAAATGCATGTTATTTTGGGGGCCTTAATGCAATAGGTTTTTCTCAGCAATGAGAACAGGGTGAAGGTGAATTTTTCTTCAAAGACAATTTACAATAATGACCTAAAAATGCAAGTTGGTCCTCACAAAGATCAATAACGTTTCATTTCCAAAGAACATTTCACACTGGAGCTGGAAGACATTTTAAATATCTTCCAGAAATAAACAAAATAAAACAGGCAATGAAGTCTCAACAAAACAAAACTGCTGTACCAAACATGTTAATCATTGGCTCAGAAACGTTTCAGATTTATCTTTATAACTGCAGAGCATTATGAACTACTCTGACTTTTCCACATCAAGCACACACCAGCATTAGATTGCTTGCTGTTATGTAGATGAGTTTTAACAGGATTCAACAAATTCCCTGAAGGAAATTTGAAACTAATACATGTTCATGCATTAGGAAAGCTGTCTGTCCTTTTCATAAATGTTGCAAAAGTCTGCAAGCTCATAACCGCACTGACTTACATGACTCTTTGACATGTAATTTATTTTCCACACGATTTGGAGCACATTTGGCAAGACGCGTTCAAACCGGTTTCATGGACGTCATGGGATTCCTATAACAAGAGTTGGCCTGGCATTTGAAAGTTATGCTCCAAAAGGGTTGATGTTGAGCAGAAAAACCAACCGTATTTCACCGCCACCTCATGCAAAGTGATCATCCGGAGCCGCAAGTGTCTCTTCGGATCTTATAAAATGGCTCTTTGTAACTTCGGCTAAACGTCATGTTTATAAAGGGGCAGCATTATCCGTTTTCCAGGCACATAGTGCCATTTTATAGCATAATCAACTAACTCTGTTAACTTCAGTGAATATATGAAATAAAATACATTTGACTTCATGATTTAACGCTTTGAAATTGGGCATCTGTCTCTTTAAGAAACTCACGCTCTTTCTGAAGCTCCGCCTTCAGGAAGTTATAACATCGTTACTCTTCTGTTGACCCTCTAATAACGTTTTTACCAGATTTTCACTGAGAAGTAGCCCGCATAATGAGCTCAGCAGATACGCAGTTCCAACGGGTGTTTGCTAATTGCTGCTAGCTAGTCCAAAGGATCCCTGAGTCTCATTATAAATTGAAAGAAAGCTTTAAAAAAAAAAAGTTTTTTTCAGTTAGAAAAGTTACTTTCTCCAATGGATTAGTGTTCTAATAGTTTGTTAAGCTCCAGAAATAGTCTTCACCAGTAGTACAAGCTTTACCATCGCCATCATGTTAGTCCCAACCAGCAGTGACAGACGATAAGAACAGCAGCAAACATATTTCACGTTTATATTCTGCTCTGAACAAGTCACAAAACAAAATCCTCTAATCTGTCTGTGGACTTTGGAGAATGTTTTATTTTTTTATTACATTGGATTTATGTGTCACTTATACGACAGCTGCGCTGGCATGCCATATAACAAGCTGAGGCGACACCAGCAGAATGCCCCGTTTACAAGCGGCAAACATGAAAGGAAATCAATCACCTGAAAACCTTCAATAATCAATTTTAATCCTGCTATATTTAGGGATCACTTTCAAACAGATGTGTAATAAACGCTAAAAATGTTTACAGCACACAAGTTAGAGTTATATTCTGGCTCAAATATATCAGTTTGAACATTTTGGACCCGACATGTTTCCTCTGTCTGTCCTTCCTTGTTTTCTCCAAACTTTGATTCGTATTCTTTGAGGAAAATTAAGTCAGTCTGGGTGAAAAAGCTTCAGGATTCAAGTCTCTCATTCAGCATAGTGTTTGCTAAAGCTAACAAATAAGTTTGAAACTTTCTTTGTTGTGTTGACCGCAGATTATTATTATTTTTGTTGACTAATATTCTCACAGTTTATTCCTGGCTCTTATAAATCCCAGTGTCGCTCTTGTTTAGAACGCAACATTTATTTTTAGTGCACTTTGGTAGCTTAATAAAAACCATCTCCTTGTTTTACACTTTGCCTCATATGGAGAGTCTGGACCTTCATCTATTGAGAAATGATTGCTAGACGGCGGCGTGGACTCTGTTAAATTTTACCCAATCGCTAACAATTGTCTGTGACTTTTGTAATGCGCTAACTCAATGAAGCTTACCGGAAAGTGCGTCCGCTGTAAACAGCCCCGCAGAGAACAACGCCTTTGCCAGCAATAAAATACCTTAAACATTCCTCTTGCTCCGACTTTAATCTCCCAATATATGGAAGCCTTGAACCATTGCAGAAATACAAGCAGACTACAATTCTAAAACAGCGCAGAAAATAAACACGTGTTCTTTTAGTCACTGATCGGCCCGGTTGAAAAGCAAATGGAGAAATCCAGCTCAATGGAAGAAATCCAAGACAAGGACATTGAGAATCAAGTGGAATTGTGTAGGAATGCAATGGCCAATTTGGTAAAACTTCAGATTTTTGTGGCATTCTGGAGTGAAATTGACATTTCATTTTGTCCAGCTTTGTTTTTTATTTTAATTGTGCTGACAAGAAAATGCACTTCTGGTAATTTCTTTTGCATTTTGGACCAATGGTCAGATAACTCTCAAGACCGGGAACTTGTGGTCAAGAAACAAAAACACTGCCCTTAACACCAGTGACAGTGGATCACCATCAGTCAAGATTTAGACCAGGATGTGACAGTTAGCAAGGTAAATTACAGAAGTTCTAAATGGGAATGCTCAAAATATAAATATTTAAATATTGACTCTATAGATGTGATTCATTTGCAAATAAAACAATTGGAACTTCAGCAGAATATTGTAAAAACCTTTGGCGCAAGACAAAAACATTTCACTACTAGTTCATTTTCCTACTAGACCACGATGGAAAAAAAAAACTGACCCAAAATTTGTCGCTACGCTGATGACTCAGTGTTTTCCATCAAGCAGATAACATTTATATTCTCCCCATTTTGCTCTTCAAGATTTTCCAGAGCATTTGAAAAGCCAATCAATGCAGTACTTGTACATTACTCACTCAGCGGACACAAGAATATCAGTGCAAGATTATAAGACTGTACCTTAGCGTCACTGTGGTAGACAAAGATGTTTCTTGTGCTGTTGTCTTTCAGGTAGGTGATCTGCAGGCCGCAGGGATTCCCTATCTTGGCCGGCTGGAAGGTTGCGTTGAGCGTTTCGATTTTCATCATCGCCTTAGGATCTCTGGCCTTGATGGAGGCAGGAACAGTACGCAAAGGTTTCATACAAGCACCGCGTTTTAAAAAAATGTATTGCCAAGTCAAAACTTTGACGTCGCTTACGTCCTGCTTGTTGAAGTACTTAAGCGCTCCGTCCCTTTCCGACAGGGCAAACTTTCGACTGAGGAACTGGCCGTTGTCTCTTCCTCGTTTCCATAGAAACCCTTCTCTGTACCCTGAATGGAGAGAGGGAGGTGGAGGGGGGGAAACAGTTTGAAGGGAGGACGGCACTAAACCGTCTTTAGAAGACATTCAACAGAAGAGTCACCTGCAGTAGAAAGGGTGAGGCATTTCGACCAGCTTCTGTCGGAGGGGATTTCTTTAAAGACGACGATATAAAGAGGAAAGAGTGCATGAAATGGAGAGTAAACACGGAGGATGAGTCAGCAGACGTTCTCTCTTGTCTTGACTATCGACCGTCCTGTTGCATGTGACGCTGTCATGATGTGCCGTTTTATCTACGGCCCGTAAAGTCACCCCTCCTCAGTCTATTTCAGTAGATGGCTCTGCCCACACAGCATCCTTTTCTTCCATTTCTAGCAGGCTGTCAAGTGTTGTGTTTAATCCTGACCCATTTTAACAGAATAAAGATTTGTAAGGATGATCAGGTAGCATAATCTGGAAATCAGGGGCTGGTTTATATTCCGCCCACGTTTCCTGACGCTGAACGGTTGTTTTCCTGATTCCCACAACAACAACAGCGCCGTCAGAAATGTGTATGTGAATCTAAAGCGGTGAGACCGACTATGCAAATTACGGACAATAAATCTATTTCTAGAAACGGCAGAGAATGTGTTGTAAACGTTTGCTGGAACATTGCATAAATCGGTGATTTTTAGAATCTATGGCTCTAAATCTGTTTTAGAGAGGGAACTGAAACTTGTCAGGGCTTTTTTTTTAAGTTTACTGTTTCATTGTTTTAGACCAATTTTAAATAGATGGAAAATTTGAATGTTTCCATTTTGGTCTCCTGATGTTTGTAAAACAGCAGAAGGGGGAACGTGAAGCAGTTCGTAGTGTCACGGTGCAGTACTTCAACAAACGCTTTAGAGAAATCTACTTGATTTCTAAAGCGTTTATGTTTAAAAGAAACGTAAAGAAATGTTGCGTTCTTTATATTTTGGATTCATTTCTGACTTTTTTGGTTGAGGGGGAATTTCAGAACAATTTCCTGAATTACTTAAAGTTAAGATATCACCATATCACCATAATCATTGTATCGCCATATGATAGAACATAGTGATACTGTATATGCGGTTCGCCATCTAAAACGTCAAAACTCGTCAACTTAATTTTTTTTGTTTGTGTAACAACTCACATCCTAGACGCTATTTTCATGTATACTCATTTTTGTCCCCCTCATGTTGTTTTTCTCTGCTTCCTTCTTCACCACCGTTGATGAGCTGTTTTTCATTCTCCTGCTCTGCTGTCTCTGCTTCGCGACTTCCTGACTCAAAACATTGACCTACACGGGCATTACCTCATAGATCAATAGCCCATCCCCACCATCAACTCTTTCCTCAACGCTTTCCTCCTCCTGTCCTTTGCATACCATCGCTGTTGGCGGTCTGGGTCATATTACTGTATATAGTCAATTTCAGCCACCCACTAACACACACACGCAGTCAAACAAAGGCTGGGTTCTCACGCCACAATGCTCAAAAAAGGGAAGGAGGATGGAGAAATGAACAAATAAGAAATGACAAAATGATTCATTAAACCCTACTTGCTTTTCTTGTGGGCGTGTGTGTGTGTGTGTGTGTGGCGTGTGTGTGTTCTACACTGTTTCAATAAAAGAGTGAGGTCACTAAAAACCAATCAGAGTGGACTATCCCTTCACTATGATGTGAAATGTATACCAATAGAGACACTTGATCACAGATCAGCACACCTAGAGTACTTTTGGTCCCAACACACACACACACACACACACCCACACACACACACAGCAGAAATGCACTCTCTGTTTTAATAGCAGTTCTCTCTCCAGCAGTGACAGTTACAATGTCATTGCTTCAATGGGCGTTCAACTGGCAAACGTATACACAACGTCCACTTAGCCGAACACAGGAAGTTTGAAAGACATCAACGGACGTTTCAGGGTAATTGAATCTCTGAAAGCCGGTCGCCACCAGGAGACGTTGGTGCAAAGAGTTTTCAAGGTTTTGCTTATTGGGGGGTGAACGAAGAGAGCCTGACACGGCGAGTCCCTTTCTGGATGGAGGGTGGGCATGTGAGTCCAGTCAGATGTGAAGTCAGAGTATGCGTTTGATTTAACAAGAACAAAACAAAGGAAAACAGCTACACACGACCAGGAAAATCAGAGTTATTCCCAGATCTTCAAAGACTGGCATTACATTTTCAATCTAAATTTCACCAGGGTTTCCCCCAGTGTTTTATAAGCCTGGCGGGCCACCAGGCTTTATTTGTGCCCCCACCAGGCTAAGCATTTGTTATTTATTCAAGGCTTTTTAAAATGTTTGCATTTTTTAAGACTTTATAGTTGGCGTTCAGGTATTAATTTTCCAGTCTTTTGATAACACATAATTATCAAGTGAAATTTTCAAATTTCCTGTCAACTTCAAACATTCTTTTACTGAAAAACATGACGGGCCGCTGGATGAATGACTGCCGAGCGCACAACCACCGGGCTTAGCAAGTTTTCTGGGGGAAACCTTGTTCACGTTACCATATGTTTATGGTACTTTCCTAAGCTAATTAGCTTCATATCGCTTTCACTGAGAATACAGAGAAAAGGAAGCATGAATACTACAAATGCTGGTTGCTAGTCTCATACTAAGGTTGCTCTTAATAGTGCTTTGATACAAATATAGTGGTCACTTCCATGAACCACGTGTAGTTCACACTTCGACCATTAGCAACCTTAATATGAGAGGCACATATATCAACCAAAATTTGTAGAATGCGTACTTCCCTTTGATTGTATCCTCAGTGAAAGGAGGTATGAAGCTAATTAGCGTAGCGCCTAACAGGCTGAGTCACATGTTTCGAAGCAGATAGACCTGGAAAATGTAGGATCCAGGACTTTGAGAAGTGGAAATGAACTCCACTGCTGAAACTAGATAAAAAAAGGTTCACATCCACTAATCTCTGCCTTCATGATGACACACACACACTCAAAAAAAAAAACTTTTCCTACTTCACATACCTGCAGAGTAAGGCTCCTGCTTCTCGATGAACTCAAACTCGTTTCGTTCGTACTTGGCTCGGATCCACTGCTCCCTCAGCAGCCTGGAGACTCAACGAAAAGCCACGGTTAGCTTTTAGGGGAACTGCACACACATCTAAAGTGATCTGCTCCAGGACCCGCTGCTGCTGATCACTGGTTTTCAGCTGGTTTGTGTTCATTTCAAAGTTCTTGGGAGTTTTCAGTCAGCAGTAAAAGACTCTACATGCAAAAGCAGTAAGGAGGATTTCCCCCCTCTCTCTTGCAGACAAATAATAAAAAAAATACAAACGCAGCAAGTTCATCACCATGCCAACAAGCCCTCTCATCTGGTTTTCTCTCTTCATTTCATTCTCTCCTATAGACTCAAAAACAGGTTTTATCCCGCTAAGAAATGCTTTTTTTAAAAGCATTTCTGCATTTATTTTAGTCTCCTTTGTGTTGAGAATAAAATCAACCGTTCTGTCAGCACAATGAGATAAGAACCTTTTGACTGGAATCCTTTGAATGAGATCCTCCAGTGACACTGGAACCTGAACACTAATCCCTCGTGGTGCTTATGGGGAGGTGACAAAGCATTTCTCCTTTCGTCTGAGCCGTCAGAAATAAGAAAGGAACACTCTTAGCTCCCGGTTTTGTCTCTTTGCTTTAGGCCTTTTGGAAGGAAGGCACACATGTTGCAAAGTAGACTTCTCAGTCCGACTCTTTGCCTCATCTAGTAGAACAATTTCACACTGATTTTGAGCTAATGGGGCACACGATTTGGAAACAATTGAAGAAAACATATTATTTAATATTAAAATTATGTAAAATATTGAATATGACTTAAAATCTTAATAGAGACAGTGTGCCTCGTGTAATTTTGTATCAGTTGGTCACAAGGCAAGGCATTTATTTACAGGAGTGTTTGGTTTGGAAATTGACCGTCCCCAAGTGAACCTCTGAGCGCTTGAGGAGGGAGCGGTAGAGAACAACTGGCCGGAATCAGCGTTCATAAATCGGATCAACCTTGAGCTAAACGCTCCTTACTCCGTGGAGCGCGAAAATCCAATATCCAACTTGAAAACAACTTCACTGCGGTCGGTAACACAATGAAAACGCCGGAATAAAGTTTGTTTTGGTCTGTGGCCTTTAAAGATAGCGCTGAGCGTCATACGCAGTGATGTCGGCTCCAAAGCTCTATAATACCCAGCATGTTGATTTAAGTCAACATGACAATGATGCTATTTAAGCTAACATTAGCCTAGAAACTAATTTGGATATAAAAACAAATGTCAACTTACTGCATGGATTAAGAAAATATTACCCAACATGCTATTGTAAGCCAACATAACAATGATAGCATTTAAGCTAACATTAGCCTTTAAGCTAATTTGCAAATAAGAAACTAAAGTGAATTTACTGCATGGATTAAGATACTATTACAGAACATGCTAGCCTAAGCCAACATGAGAATGAGCTAACATTAGCTTTTTAGATAATTTTACTTGTCTCTTCACTCTTCAGATTACTCAACATATTAGTTTATACTTAAGCTCACTAAGCAGGATTATGCAGGATTTTTAATAACAAACAGATAAAGTTATCTGTTTTAAGCAAGCAGTTTTGCTGTAGGCAGATTTTCAGATGTGTGTTTGTACTGTTTTACTTTTCTTTGCTGCGTCTTTTTATTCTATTGCATTTCAGCAAGTGTTCTGCAGTTGACTTCAAATTGTGAATGTTGACGACATTCAGCCTAGAGCATTCACACTGTACTGTGAATACTAGTTCATTTATTGGGTCTCACATTATGTCTTGATTGAAGTGGATCAAATGAACATCATTTTCTGAGGTGGCCAGCGGGGTGGAGATCTTTTTTATCCTTTTCCTTCCACTTCACATATGTGCTAGTTTGTGTTGGTTTATCATAAAATATGTTAAAACTCTTTAGCTTGTGGTTACAATGTAAAAACTACAAGAAAAAAAGTTTTGCCCGACACTGAACGTTTTTATGCTCTGCACCATATTTCAGCCGCCAGACAATGTAATTTCTTTTTAGATCCAGTATATGGTTGAAAGTTTTAAATTTAAAACAGGAAGTGGTCTGAGGAGGAGCTGTGAAAATACTTATTATTGCCCTTTTTATAGACAAAAAGAGGAAGAGGAAGCAAGGAGACCCGCACAGTGAGAGGTGTGAAGGAGTGCACATTACCAACAAGTGTGTTCACACAATCTTGACATTGACACAGTGGTGTAAATAGATGGTAGATAATATAATAAGGAGGACAAGAAGACTACATGCACAACTATAAAAGCGAACCCTTTATCCAGATTATTGGCCATAAATATAGTATTTTTTCTGGCACCATTTGAGAAAGGGACATTCTTCATGATGCTGGAACAGTTGAAATGCCAAACAATGTTTGGTCTAACATCAAATAAAAGTAAAAACAGTACATAACAGAATATAATACTTATGAATACCTAAGAACTTTTTATATTTGTACTATATGGTAGCATTTATTTACCATATGAAACTAGGAAATAAATTCCCACCATAACAAGATTTTTGTTTTTTCTAGTAGAAACACAAGGAGAAGATGGAGAATGAGAGCGAGCCCCTTTATGAATTTTTAAGAAGTCATAATCTGTCAGTGGACAGATTATTTAACAAGATGTTTTTGCATCTTGTTAAAAACAACAAATGTTCTCTTTTTAAGATATACAGCTAGTCTCATTATGACAAGAAAGTGTCTTATTTTAATGAGATTCTGCTCCTGGATTTATTTTCTAGTTCTGGCAGTTAAATGCTTCCGTAGAATTTTATGCTAATGGTACTCCCACTTTTAACATCAAGTACAACTTTTCTGCTTTTCTCCTACTTCCTGTGCACATGTTCCTCTGTATTTCAATGCAGCCCAATTGTCTATTTCACAAATATTTAAGATTTCTTTTCAGAGAGCAAAATAATAATAATAATAATAATAATAATAATAATAATAATAATAATAATAAAATAATAAAATCGGAAACAATTTTTAATTGTTAATGATGCTGAAAGGCTGAGCTGTTACATCATAAAAATCTGAATTTATTTTGTTTTTAGCACCGACTCATTTGACTAAACCTCCACTTGCATAGAAGCCGTTATTTTTGCTATCGTCACATGTACGCCTGGTAAAGGCGACAAAATGAAGTGACAGACTGAAGACTGGTGTGAACACAGAGTAACATGTTGACCGTGCAGCTGGCTCAACGTTATATCACCACATTTCCGAGAAGAAGCACGGCTGAATCAATTTATAAATTTTTTTTGTGTCGCTCCCCAGGGACTCGTTCTTTAACAGAACGCAGTTTAATGGATCCAGACTGAACAAATTTCAGTCTGTCTAGCTCCTCAGATATAACTTTATTTTAAATTGTAAAGCTCTTGGACACAACTTTTCACAAAACCAGCTCATAATTTAGGTTTGGCATCACTTCTGAAAAGAGGTGTACTTACTTGCAGTCAGTGTGTGTTGGTCTGTAGTAGAAAGCAGGAACCTTCTGCTCATACTTGGCCTTAGCGGCGCCGTTTCCCATAGTAGCCATTAACTGCAACCGAGACAAAAGACATGAGCTAGTTATGTTGTTAAATTGTTAAAAGAGGAGCCATGTTGTGATGACTTCCTGAAGGCAGAGTTTCATAAAGAGCAGGAGCTTCTTAAAGAGGCAGAGCCCCCAATTTCAAGGCGCTAAATTACAAAATCAAATTAATTTTAAGTCATATTTGACATGTGCAGCTTTTTTTGTAACAACTAAAGGTAACGGTTACTTTGTTGTGCTATAAAATGGCTCAATGTGCCTGGAAAATACATAAAACATCCTCTTCAGTTCATATCCCATCTTATTATAAAGAACATGATCCATCACTGCCTCCTTCCTAATCAAACATCAGAGACGTTTCAGGCTAATTGAGTTCCAGTGGCCACTCTTGGGTGATGTATTTTGTGTGTTATTCAGCTCAGTCACATGGAAATATGTAGCTTTATCTCACACACGTTGGGAATTGCTCATGATAGGAATCTGGAGTTGAAAGATAAAGTTGACACGGTTGATTTGATCAAACTGGGAGCTGGTACAGTCGTATTAATGAGGCGCTGGGTTCAGCACTTTGGGAAATAAGCTTAGTGGATTATTTGCTGAGGCTCAAATAAAGATACCAGTAGCTTCCTGGAATCTCAGCTGGTTGCTTAGCAACTACATCTTCCCAAGGAATAGTCAGGTGCGTAAACCCCCAGTGGAAAACTTTTGTGGCGTCTCGCTTGCAAACTGGGAATGGCATCAACATGAACATTTGGGCCAGTAGAGACAGTAACCAATATAAACCTTTTTTTTTTTTAGTTGAATTTGATGCAAAAAGACTTTATGAACTTCACAAGGAAATAAAATATCCTTGACTCATATTACCGAAGTTTTTTCAAAAGGTTTCTTTTTCAGGCCTTGGTGGCAATAATAATAATAAAGGCCTAATGATTTAATTTAAAAATAAACTAATTTTTGTATTTGAACTTTTTTCCTCTTACTGAAGAAACAGAAACAAAGACAAAAACAGAAAAAAACTGCAGTACTCCCGCCAGCAGGGTAAATTTTCATGAAACTGACATTCATGCCTGGTAATTGCTTAAAAAATAAGATCCAGTAACTGGCAGGTTAGATCAGAACGACTCGTCTTCAACTTCAAACTGACTCTAAGTGAGGAAACCGTTCATATCTGCAGCTTTTGTTGCACCTTTACTGGAGCAAAGCGGTCTGCTATCCTGCATCATCCTGTAAACGACACCATGTCGACGCATTTCAGTTTCCAGAATACAGGCGGTTTTTTTGTTTGTTTGTTTTTTATTATTGTTATGGGTTGTTTTTTTCCTGGCATCACTCCCAAACCACCAGTCTGCATTTACAAAGTGTCTTCTGGTTGTCATGGAGACTTGCTGATGAAAAGACACCCCTCCTTGTTGCAGTTCTCCAACAGTGAACTCAACAGACTGTTGACATTTCTGTGCCCTCTAGTTTATAATTAATAATGTGAAGATAAATATGGATCCAAGTCCAGCCTAATGTCCAGTGGCTATAGATTACATGGCCACTGGACAACCCATTGTTCCCCATTGTTCCCATGAAAACAATGGGTTAATTTAACAATTTAGTGTTTTCCCAAAACTCCTTGATCAACTTAAAAAGCCAAAATGCAAAATTTAAAATAAAATCTTATTTTAAAGTCTGCCTACTTCTCTGCTTGGACTGTTTGCTTACTATGTATTAGTGTAAATGCCACACCCAGTACGGCCTGATCTCCCATGGTAACGTACGAGTGTTTATTCCCAGAGTCATAACACAATCATAAAAATAGTCTGCTAGACATGAACAGTGTATCCAAGATTAAATTACAAAAGGAGCTCAAACTGTGAGAACTGGTTACCATGGAGAGGTTTAGACCTACTCACACTGACCACGGCTCACACTGTGTTGGTCAGTGTCAGTGTTTGGATGCCTCTCTCTGATGGTCTGCTGTGGCACACGGTTTGGTTGTTTATTACTCATCCTGATTAACAGTTTTACATATTTCATACTTTCCCGTGGTTAAATAAAGCATACTAAATACACAGTGGAGAAAGTATTTCATTTGTGACTTCAAGTTTTACCGATGTCTTTTTTTTTTTCACAGATTCTCTTCAACTGTGACGCATTGTATGATTTTTAAATAATTAGTTAGCATCCAGCACAAATTCTGTCTCTCACAGACCCGTTAGTCTGTCTTTAGGAAGTTTTTAAAGGACTTTTAAGACCACAATGAATGAAATTTAGGAACTGCACTACGACAGAAATGTACGAAAGAAAACTGCATATTTTATACTTTAGTGTAAAATATGCACAAAATGCTCAGAACATCTTATGGGTTGGCAACAGAAGTGAATCAACTTTCCCATGACAGACACAAAAAAGCTAGCTAGGAAATAGCAGCATCTAGTTAGCAGTCGCCTCAACCGCCTCAAGTCAACAAACAGGATGAAGATACCTGCATGCGACTCAAGCATATGGCAGGCAGAAATGTACTGCAAAAAAATAAACTATGTAGAACATAAGAGATTACATTGTTCTGCCACAACAAAATGTAAGACCTGTGATCTTATTTATTTTTGAAATAATTTAAGACATTCCAAGGCCTCATGAATTTAAGAACTTCTAAGACATTTCAAGGACACCCTGGATTAAGAGGAAGGTGAAGGATCAGGCCACGACTACATGGAAGGCCCAGGGCAAGACCCTGAAGAGGGCTGGGACCACAGTTACCAAGGTTACCACTAGTAACACACTACGCCATCATGCCTTAAGTTCCTGCCACGCATGCGAGGTTCCCCTGCTCGGGCCAGCGCATGTTCAGGTCCAATGTAAAACTTTCTGGTATCAACTCCACTCACCAGTGTTTGGAGGAAGAAGGATGAGCACAATCCCCACAACACCATCCCAGCCGTGAACCATAACGGCGGGACAGGACAGAATATGCAGTAATTTCACTGAACTCCCATGTAGAACCTCAGAGCATTCTGGGAGATGTAGGCAGAGGGAAGGCTTTAGCTTTAGCCGCTCAACCTTTCAAGGGTAGCTAAGAAAGGTTTGAGGCATCAACTAACTCACTCACTCTTTGGTTACCTAGCAACAACTTGAGTAACTTGTGGTTACCTAGCAAACTAGAGCAAGTTGCGCAGGTTTCGCCACCGTGCCTGATAACGACTTATGATAAAGGATAAAACTTGAAAGGTCACGTCATCAGTTTGGTATTATTTCAGACATCTAAAACAAAAACAACTAATCAATAATTATCGACTGATGTGAAACGCTTATGTCAGCCGTATAGTCCAGCTGGGCACAGTATTTACATTTTCTTTTGTTAAAAAACATTTATCCTCTCCTTCAGCCCACCTCCACCTCGCTGTCCTCCCACGTGTCCTGCACCGACTTGACCTGGCTGATGTGGGGGATGCTCCGGTGAAGGAGCGAGCAGGCCTGGCAAACGAACACGCCCAGAGTCAGCGACGCCCAGTCCGGCTCTGCGAGAGAGAGAAAGATGAGGGAGAGTTAAAGAGGCAATATGGTGTGAGCAAACATGGAGGCGGAAGGGAAGGATGTGAGTTCAGACGTAGAGGCAACCAAGACAACAGGCTGACGGAGTCTGAGTAATAAATACTGGTGCCGGTGCTGGTCGGGGTGGGAGAGGAGGGCACAGACGCACATTTAGAAGGTCGCTGCTCATAAAGCAAGATGGAAATCCTATTCGCTGCGGCTCTCTAACAGGAAGCAGACCGCCTGGGATCTGATCAGAAGTCAGCTGAGGCAGTGATCAGGTTAGCTGCATTACCGCGCAGCGGAACACGCACAGGCTCCAACACGAAAGCAGAGAATTCTCACACACACACACACACACACACGCCAACACGCTGATGTACGGGCGCCGAGTGTGACCTGGATCTGCGGCCGAACACAGACTGATCAGCAGCTAGAGAACGTGAGGGACTACACCACAACACGGCAGTAGCAGCATCCGTGGGTGGTCAGCAGTGGAACGGTTGAGTCACTCAGTCACACACACACACACGCGCACACACACACACACACACATAAAGAGAGAGAACAAATGAAGTGTTCACAACAACTACAGGTAGAAGAATAGAGCCAATGATAGGTCTGAAACGATGAATTAATGATTGAAATAATTGTCAACTAATTTAGTAATCGATTAATCGTTAGCTGGAGTATTCAGAGTTTTTTTTTTTTTTTTAATGGCCTTTTGGTGAAAAGTCTAGTCGACAGACATAAAGTCAAAAGTGTGCAAATATTAATGTATATTTACATATTTAGCATTTAAGATAAGAAAAATTTTGTCTGTAAATATGTTCTACCGAGAACTCTCTAAGTTGCATAGTTTCAGCTTCACCTGGTTCAAATTCTGTAAGAAAAAAAAAATCTTCCTTTTCACCTTTTCCTATCTAATTATTAATTGGTTAAGGTAAAAAAAAATATTCAACTGGTCAATCCTTCACTGTATTGATGAATCCTTTGCTACAAATGATCACAAATCGTACACTAAAGGAATGCTGTCATTGCATTTTATTATTTAAAAAAGAAATTGAATTGTTTATTTGTATATTTTTAAGTATTTCTAATATTGTGCAGGACAGAAGATAAATGAAAAATCTGTGAATATTAGAATATTGTGATTTTTGTATTCGATTAATCGTCTGAATAATCGATTACTAAAATAATTGTAAGTTGCAACCCAAGTCAACATTCAAGAAGAGTGGAAAAATGATGAAGGGTCTACATTTAAGCATTTTACGTTGTTTGTGACTCAGAAAATCCCGCACTTTGAAAGTCTCTCAATAATAACAAAAACATTTGTTTGATAGAAACCCATAAAACAACGCTGCAAAAGTTTTAATGTCTCTCGTCGAAGTGGACTTTAAAATAACTCGGAGATGAAAAAGTTTAGAGACAATGTTGGGAACGGGATTGAAGATTTAAATCTCTTGAGGTTTTCGCCAGCGTTTTAACAAAAACCCACCTCGGATTTCTCCCCGTCGCCCCGGGATTAGCGAGCAAAGCTTCGATCGATGTCACGTTATCCTTTAATCATTCTGGATTGTGATTAAGCACAACTGCACCCAGGCCTCAGTGTGAATAAATCAAACGTCTTTCTTTAAAGACCTGCTAGGCCTCCTGCTTACCAGCCTCACACACACGCACGCACCCAGACAAACACACACCCACACACACGCCGGCTCCACCACACACCAAAACACGCCGCCTGCCATTTAGCCGTGAGGTCATCTCTGTCTGAGTCAGAGCTTGTAGATGAGCAGGCAGCACTCAGGAAGATTACCACAGCAGGATGACTGACTTACCACACACACACGCGCACACCCACACACACACACACACGCACACATATATATATATAAACAGAGCGCGATCTTAACAGATGTGTGATTCAAAACAGCAAGCTGAAAGCGTGCTAGTTCCGCACACAGTGACTTACAGTAACAGTCAAACACCTTAAGGGTCAAAGTGTGGCCTGGGGGGCATTTGTGGTCCTTGAAATGATTTTGTTCGGCCCCTGATGACAAGTCAAGAATGGTCAAAATCTGGTCAACAGAAGAGGAAGAACTGATGACACAAAAAAGTTTGACCTTTTGGATACTTAATTAGGTTCTCTCCGGGTTCTCCGGCTTCCTTCCACAGTCCAAAAACATGACTGTCAGGTTAATTAGTCTCTCTAAATTCTCCCTAGGTGTGAGTGTGTGTGTGTGCATGGCTGCCTGGCGACCTGTCCAGGTGACCCCGCCTCTCGCCCGGAACGTTAGCTGGAGATAGGCACCAGCTCCTCCCGACCCCTCTAAGGGACAAGGGTGTTAGAAAATGGATGGATGGATACTTAATTATAGAGATATTTCATTTTAAATGTGTGTTTATAGTTCAGCAGGTAAAACTAAACACAAAATCACAGTGAACTAAGTTTTGCATCGTTTTATTTAATACATTTTGTGGCCCAGCAGTAGTTTAAATGTGACAGTTTTCGGCTCCCGGGGTAAAAACGTTTGGACATCGCTGCCATAATTTATTTGTAATTTATTGATTTTTGTCAAATTACAACCAGAAACGTCAACGTATCGTTTTAAGACATCGCAGAAAGTAACGTCTGCCTGGCTGTTACACGTGATGCTGCCACCACCATGTTTCCCATGGGGAAATTCTGCTCAAAGAGGGATGGTAATATATATTTTTTTAATTTAAAAAATAAATAAGTAAATAAAATAGAATACACTGAACTAAGTCTGAATTTTTTTAATCTTTATTATGGTCCTGTTGCACCTTGGCTTCTATTGCAGACTATAACAATAATACTTAATAAAAAATGCCTGTTTGTATTTTACACACATCATTTGAATGTCTGGATGCAAATGCAGACGGCCATTTGCAACCTGGCGGGAATTAACCAGCTGGTCCTGTCCGCTGAGGTCGCGACCCTTACACTAAACAAAACACCAGCGCACAGGAAGATGCTGTCGTTCCATAAGCTTCTTTGATTTTACTTAACGTGTGTTACCTTCGGTTCTAGGTGGCTGTGGGGGATTTGATCAAATAAAATGTTTTCTTTTCTCACATTTTACTTGCCTTGAAAAGACGAAACTTAATAATTACACATTGTCTTTGATTATTCTATAAATGTACAGACTGTATTGACTTTGTTGCTCCAACTTGGATAAGAAGTTTTTTTGTTCTTTTCTTGCTAGTGACATACTTCATAGGAAACACAGAGTCGTGTAGCAGCTCAGAAGTTAAAGGTAAGTGTAGGCAAAGGTAGATAAGAGCTGTAGAATTTCAACCTCTCCTTTATGAATCCAGTACAAACACTTTAACATTAGCATGAACTACAGTGGGTCTGTAAATAGAAAACATTTAACTTTTTTCACCATCTTTTCGCTTTCAAATTTGCAGTGATGGTTATCGACATAGGAATAAAAGTGTCTACATATATATTTATCGCTCATTTAAGAGCTAAAGGGAAGAGAATAGTTTTAAATAGAGAGAAATATTAACATATTTGTGTTGTAGAGGCAGATGGAAACAACACATAGTTTATTTTAAGCTACATGCGGCTTAGAATAAACAACTGTACAAGAGCGAAAATCCACTTGTACCATCCAAGGCTGTGCGCCGACGATAAAATGCCGTCTGGACTTAAGCTCTGTACATTCTCTACAAGAACCGAAAAATTTGCTCTTAACTCGAGAGCAAGAGAAGAACTCTTGCTGGCCAGGAAGTTTCATACCTCTAAAAAAACTAAGGCGCAGATCTTCTAGCAGGCAGGCTTCTTGGAATGCACCATGTGAACATCAATATTTCTCAAAAGCCATGGGTAAGAGAAAAAGTGTAGCCCAGAATGTGTGTCAAAAACAAGCTGCAAGAACTCCCAAACCAGAACAGGAAGAAAAAACCGGGGAATAAAGAAAGTACGGAGCGAAGGAATGAGCAAAGCAACGAACAAAAGAACGAACGAAGGTATGAACAAAGTAAGGAGCGAATGAAGGAACGAACAAAGGAACACATTAACGAAGGAATGAAGAAAGGAACAAACGAACGAACAAAGAAGGGAACAAAATGAAGGAACGAACAAAGGAGCCAACGTTCATTTAACGTTGAATGAAGCAATATTGAATGAACGCTCCTTCATTCAATGTTCTTTGTTCGTTGAATGAAGGAACGAACAACGAATGAACAATGAAACGACTGAAGAACGAAGGAACAAACGAAGGAACGAATGAACAAAGCAACAAGCAAAGGAAGAAAGCAACGAAGTAAGGAAGAAATGAAGGAACTAACAAAGAAACCAACGAAGGAACGTGCTGTACTTATGATTTAGTCCGACAGAGTGTACTTTTGCTGTCTTCACCTCAAAAATAAACATTTCATTGCCTAAAGTGCGATGAGGTTAAAACGGCTAGCTATGCTTAAGCTTGTAAGATGAACAAGAATATTTATGAGTAATGTATCAATACAGTTACTACTTGACCATAATTATAAAGATCTTACTGTGTTAACATCAACCCAAACACAGCAACTCCCAACTGTAATGAGCTGGAATCGTTTCTCACAGATTTACCAGAAGCTACAGAACATGCAGAAATTTTGGAATCCTGCTTTTTTCCAGAGTAAACAATAAATATCAAACCAGTAACTCGCAGAGCGATATCCTAGAATGGCTTAGGCCTCACATCCCCATCCAAGATCCTGCTGGGGTTTTTCTCCCCCTTTTTTTTTTTGTGTTTCTACAAACATCTTCCCCACCGCCTCAGAGGACTGCTGAGCCCTCTGAGGTGTGAATAACTCATCTGTGTGTCCTTCGCAGAGGTCAGCACTGCGACGCTGCTGAGCTATAGAGAAACCCCGCCATAGCTCCCAGCTCAACCTCTCATCAAAGCTCACCAGCAAAGTTAGAGGTTGGGGGGGGGACAAAAACAAAAAAACGCATAGGTAAGGAGGAAGAGTGACTAAGCATAAAAAATCAATGAGCAGTTTACGTTTATGTGTTTTTCCAATCCATCTAAAAGTGTTTCTGTTCAGTAAATGGATGGAGGGGATACAGGAAGACTGGCAGAGAGGTCAGCCAGGTCACCGCTGATGATGAAATGCCCTGGTTTTACTAAGGAGGCTGTAAATGCGCAGTATGTGACGTCATACAGCACCCTGACTTCTCGCAAATTTGATTAAACTGTTGCCAGAGTCGAGATGAACTCAGCTGGTGTATTTGAATTTGTCTTAGTCAGAGGGTTTAATTAGGCCACCGCCCAGCGCAAACAGATATGCTTTGTTATCAAAGCAGCTAGGGCTGCAATTAACGATTATCGTAGCGATCGACGATTAATCGGATAAAAAAATATGTTTTTGCCACATTCTGCAGATTTTTCATTTAACCACGCAAGCCTTTTTTTAGATAAAATATTAGAAGTACTAACACTTCTAATAAAATATACTTCTAATATTTTATCCAAAAAAAAGATAAATGTTTTTTTATCTTATTTTTATCAGTTGCAAATAACCGTCGCATCAGTTATTTGCAACTGATGCAAATAAACAAATAATTCAATTTTTCAAACAAGAAAATAGACATTTCATTGCCTAAAATGCAACAACATAGCATTCCTTTAGTCTACGCTCAAGTTCTAGGTGGAACGTATGTACAGACAAAGGTTGTTGTTTTTTTTTCCATCTTAATCGCAAACTGCTTAGAGTATGTTGTTCTTTCGGCAAATTGATTTTCTTTGTGTATTCCAGTTTAAGATTAATCGATTGTAAAATTAGTTGATGACTATTTCAAGAATCCGATTAATCACTATGGCATTAAAGTAACACACACACACCAACACTCTTCTCATGCTTATAATCTAAGCTACAGTTTTCTGTGAGCGCCTACAAGCAGCAGCACAGCCCGACGTTTTCCACTTACTGATATGGAACCAAACGTTTTCCAATTCTGTACTTTTGACGAGTCCGTAATGAAAATGTGGTTTAAAACGTTTCATCTCTCCTGGCCGTTGGAGAGCATTTACAATACCCCCTCACTTATGGACAGTGAGATGTGTGTTCAACCTGCAGTAAACTGAGCACTAAAAACGGTTGCTTGCATCATCGTCAAAATCCCCTATAGCCACATGGCAGTCGGTTTATGTTGCATTCTGGTCTCGGTGATGCACATTTGTGGCAGGAAGTTGACATAAAGTCATCACTGACTTTATGTCATTATTATGATGACATAATAATGAGTTTATTGGAATTTTCCGAAAACAAGTGCGGCCCAGAAGCCTCCTGTTTATGATGCCCATTCCCATTCAATAACAAAATATTACTCCATCAACTATTTTTTTTCTGATTTCTTTTACAGACAGAATTTAAATAGGGGTAGCTTTTTTTTAAGACCTAACAGATAAATAATAATAACTACACTTTTTAAAATAAATAAAAGCTATTTACAGTAGGAACTTTAACATAGATTTAGAATGTCTGTCATGGTATTATTCAAACTCAGTATTTGAAAATTTATCACAACATACAGATTTCTAGACTGTAAAAATGGGTGGGACTGTCTGGTATTAGGGGTATACTGGTGTAAAAAATGTCTGTCTATATCAATATCCACTATGAATATTGCTGTTATGGCTGATGCACAATATTATTTACATTATATCTATTGGTAGACAGGGGCTACTTGGTAATTGTAAGTTTGGAAAAAACAAAAAACAGCTGTGGGGTTCCTCAAGGCTGTATTCTCGGCCTACTTTTAGTTAACATCTATAGGATCCCACAGCTCAGATTATAGAGAACCACAAGTTCTCTCACAATGTTTATGCTGATGATGACACACAAATTATATCACTGTGTCACTACATAACCACAGTCCCTACACTCACTGAGTCACGGCGTTGATAATCTCAGTGACCAAATGGGTTAGAAAATCCCATAGCCTTTCACAGAAAAGATAGAAGTCATTGCTTTTGGACCCAGAAGTCAGAGGGATTAGATTCAAACAGACTAATTCAATGGTCTTGGGTCGAAATACGTTTCAGAGTTTTTGTCAAATGTGAATCATGTTGAGCCTTCAGTTTGTCAGAAACCAGGTTTCTTAATGTTCCCAGTAGTAGAACTAAAAATAAAGTTTTTGAACCATTCCAGGGCTAAAAATTAATCTCCGATGCGTTTCAGTGGCAGAGGTCAATAACGACACTTTGCCTTTGTGTTGCTATGCAATTTATTCCCCAGCTAAGACGGGTTGGCATGGATTGGACGGGTCAAAACATTCTATGGCGTTAGCATTCCGTATACCGTTCTGTGAAAATGTTGTTTCCCCCTTACAGATTTCTTCTGTTTTCCATTTCTGTTCACACTTAAAAGTTTAGAATCATCAAACCAACTCTAGTATCAAAGACCACCTGAGTAAGCATAGTGTGCTTTTAAACGATGATTTCATTTGTTAAGACACAAAATGCTATCCAAACCATACTGTTCCTGTTTAAAAAAACAGGGGAAAAAAGGAATTGAGTCATAAAAACCCAACATGTCACTGAGCCATCTGTTGGCGCCAATGACTGCCGTCAATGAGTCTTAAATCATGTCCACGCAGTAAGATTTACTTCTTCAGAAGTTTTTCATGTTTAAACAACAGCTTTATAAAAACAGAATGTATCACACACAGCAATGAAGATACCAAATGTTCATGCAAAATAAAACTCCAACTTTACATGAATTAAAACAAACTGATCTCAATTTGATTTTATTTATTTTTGTGAAACATGCACTTCTTGTTTTTCACCTTTTAAATGTACTATTCAGCTGGACTGAAAAAGAGGATCAAATGACGTTTGTTCACATAATTTCCAAAAAAAGTAGGTAAAGTTTCCTACAATACACATTATTCTTCTATACGAGCAACATCCTTCTGAAATATAGTTTAAAACTACTCTTATAGTATTCCTATTGGCTTCCTTTTATGAGGTGAGATAGTACTGCAAAAGCATTTTTCTTCCCTAAAAGAGGCAGATAGATAGTAGTGAACCAGACAGCACTCTGTCCCCATGCTGGGACTGAGCCACCAAACTAGCATCAATAATTCATGTCCTGACCATTAGGAGTTATGAATTATAAGCCTGGGAGTTCCTGGTAACAGAGAAGAGGGTTTGCTGTAGTTTTGATTGATCACTGAGTTTCCTTACGGTTTTTATTTGTACTGCCACTTGTTTCCTTAAATGCCTCATGAAGGTAAACATGGAAAAATGGTTAATTAGCCATATAAATTACTATTCAGCTAGCTTTATTTCAATGAAATCAGCAGTAGAATGTTTTGATAGTTGTGGTGTTATGTTTAGACAGAACCTTACAGGGTATTTAGCACTAAATGACTTTGGAGATACTGGAAGGAACGGACAGGAGAATCAAGCTAGCTAGCTAGTTTCAACCTAGCTAGCTAGCCACAGACTTCTGCCTTCTGACGCACAATTTTCTGACCTACAAATTACTTCCATGTTTTAAAAAGCAAAAATATTAGCAGTTCAAGCTAATATTTTACACCACCAACCATTACTCGTGTTGGCCACTCTTCCAAATATTGAATTAGCATTAACAGACGTCTCGACATTTGGCTCGGCACTTCTCTCTCCGAAGGAGAGAATGATTTTTTGCAGCACAGCCAATTTCCTGTAAGTTTCACAGACTCAAACAGGCGCATTACATATGTTGTCGTGACCAAACGTTAGCGATTATGTAAAATTTTAAATCTCAACAGTGTCCACAACTCCAGGAAGTAATCGTTCCCCAATAGCCCAGGGTCCAGAACCTCTGTACGAAGCAAAGAAAAAGAAGCTGGTTTTACCAGGCTAACCCAACATACTAGCATGTTTAAGTGTTCAGTGGGCCACATGTCTGTGCGCTCATTACAAATTAGCCTTATAGCTAAAACTCATTCAGCATAGAGTACAAAGGGGCAGAAAATTCACAAGTCATTAACTATGACTTTAACATCAGTACTCTGGAATCACCTGAATGTCTTCGGTGGAAAAATGATTTATTTCTTACGATTATTGAACCTTTTGATAATAGATGTTTCATGGCCAAAATAGCTGCAAAAATCAGGTCCCATGTCAAGATCCTACCCTTCACAGATGGTAAAAACATATCGGCCAAAATAAATAAGAATGCTGATAACATTTATTTATGGCAATAATACCAAATGTAGTTAGGCTTGAAGATAAAACCTGCCAATAAAATGGATGGATGGATGGATGGATGGATAAACCTACGGATGGATGTGGAAACTTATAGATGAATGGATAGACGGATGAATAGATGTATGAAGGGATGGATGTGGAAACTTACAGATGATGGAGGAGTAGATGGATGAATAGATAGATGCGGTGCAGATATCTGGTCAGGTTTTGTTCTCCATGGCGACCACTAGCACCCACAGACCCAGTGAGAAGATCTTCTCCTCATGTCTGATCTCAGGCTGTTTCCCCTCCACCTGTTCAGGGACCCCCGCCCTGACAGAGCTATCTATCTGATTCTGCCAGAGTACCACTGGCTTCAGGGACGCACACACACACACACACACACACTCAACGAGAGCCATGCCTCAGAGAGGCTGTGAGCAAAGCCAAAGCATCCTGGGAGGGCTGGGCTCCCAGCACTGGGCGTTCAGCCCGTACTGGAGACTTACTGGTTAACTGCCACAACAGAGAGGACAAATAGGCATGGGATGGAAGGAGGAAATCACAAAAGAGAGAATATGGACTGAAAAAAATGTATCTGTCAGGAACTGGAGCATATAGAAAAGATTTCCAGCTATAACAAATAGCAACTGTAGTGCAATCCACACAGTAAGTAATTAGGGTACAAGCTGAGGTGCTGACAGTGGATAATAACAGACCACACATTGACTACACACAGTTAGGCAAAACAATGACACACACACAAAGATAACACCTTTATGGATTTATGATTCAGACTTAAGTCCAGAGTCCATCCTCTTCTAACTATAATAAAGAAAACCATTTTAGATTTCTGCTTCTTTACCTAAATGGACCAGATGGGAAACGTGAGACTTATTAGCTGTCTCATCTCCCCTTCTCCTCTCCCACGGTGCAGCCGCCGCATGCTCAGCCACCGCCGGCTTCAGGGAGATGGGGGAGCGGGGAGCGTCCTACCTGGGTTGCCGCAATCAGCGCACATTTCGTTGCCAGGTTTCTCCAGCACGTCCTGCAGCCGCAACTTGTTCCCGTCCGCTTCCAGCGCCATGGCGTGCGTCTTGTCGGTCCAGCCTCACCGCGGTGGGGTGAAGCCTGTCCGAGAACATCCGCCGCCGGAGCCCGACAGACAGACAGTCAGAGCGGGAGATCACCTGTCACCTCCGGTCTGAGCTGGAGCGGCGGAGACCGAGCTATCCGTGCCGACGAGCCGCTGTCTCTGATTACTCTGGCACCTTGTCTCTCTGACTGCATAATAATGAAGCTTGAAGAACAAACACCAGAGCCTCCTCCACCTCCTCCCTTCTTCAATAAAAGACGTTGAGAAGTGAGACATCTAGCGGCACAATACGTAAATTGCACTCAGTAAAATGAAATTTAATACAAGAATTTGAAAAAGACGTGAGGTGGCATTGAATTGCTATTTTAAAGGTGTCGTCCGTTGTACCTTCATCACCTCAAAATAAGTATAAATGAGTAGAAACAGACACGATTTGTTAATTGTTCTGCTTCGTAACTATAGGCTAGCTGCTACCAGCAATACAAGCTAATAATATTTAAACGTACGTCGTGTGCAGTTAAAAATGCTCAGTGTGTGGATTTGATGAGATACAAATTGAGAAATGTGTGAATATACTTGCAGTGACGATCCCAAGAGAGGGGTTAGGGGGGCCATGGCCACAGCTGGAAAAATGCAGGCCATTATTTCGTGATTAGTTCATACAAAGGCATAGGCATCTTCTTCAGTCCAGACATAAATGTAAAACAAAATAAATAAATGTAAAAAAAAAAAAATACATTTATTTACTAAATGAATAAATAAATATATAAATAGGAAATTATTTTGGTGTCACATTGAATTGTTTTTGCTAGTCTGGTCTGGTTACACTTGTGAACATTATTTGGTGGCTCCACTGTAGTAGTTTTTTTTTTTTCTGCAGCCATGGCAAATGTTTTCAATGTAGTTGAGGCTGGTGGTTCTCAGCGTCACAGCTTAACCACCTGTTGCAAATAAAGTCACAAAGGAAACTTGTGGGCCAATTTAATCAGAGATTATCTTCTCAGCTCACTGTTGATGTTGTGAAGAAAAAAAAAGTAGCTGTAATAAAACTTTCCTGAGCTTTTATTTTATTTGAAGTCCACACTGAGTCACTCAGAGGTCTGTTAAATAAAAACATTCTAATAGATTAATGTCTAAATAATGAAAGATACTTTGTTAATTTATGAAAATCTTTCAAATGTTTGGGAAAGCCCACATTTATAAGATCATAATTTTGCATGCTTATTACATGTTAAATCACCTTTCTTGTCTCTCAGTGGGACAATAAAGGAATATCTGCAGATATAAAATGCTTCACACAAGTCAAGAAAGTTTAAGAATACATATAAAAAGTATCTTTTCTTAATCTTAATATTCTGGCATTTAAGACGAGATAAAAAAAACCACTGAAAACATTGTACTCTATGAGTGTTAAACATAAAGGTCTTACTAAACAATTAAATAAGTTAACTGAACTGAGCTCCCCGATGTTAAAAAAGTTATATATATATATATATATATATATACATATATATATATATATATATATATATATATATATATATATATATATATATATATATATATATATATATATATATATATGTATATATATATATATATATATATGTATGTATGTCTTCACAAGTTTGACATGTTTGTTTTGTCCATTTCACTTATATCCTTAGGTTTTTACTCATACTCAAATAAAACCAACTGCTATATGCCTTTGAAGTTGCCCATAAAAATAACAAATCAATAATTAACTCGTATTGAGTTTCTTTCACCATTCAAGTTCACAGAATAACTAAATATATTTAGCTATTCTGTGTGGCTTTGCGCATTTACTGGTGCGTATTTAAGCCAGATACAGTAGTAGCCTTCAATGCAAAAAGAAAAAAAAAAAAAAAAAAAGAAACAAACATCGATGTAATCTGTTATCGACACTCGGCGCGATGGACTCGATTATTAATGTCTGGTTGCTGACACCAAAACAAAACGTCACATTCCGCGACGGCAGGGTCGCAGCCTTGTTTAGCTCTGAAGCCGCAGCTTCTCCGGTTCAGATATTCTTCTTTTCCTTTAATATAAACGCAAACATGTCGACCGCTATGAATTTCGGCTCGAAGAGTTTTAAATCTCGGGCTCCGGATAAAGGCTCCTTCCCTCTGGATCATTTCGGTGAGCGACTGTCGCGTCGTTCTTCTGCTTAAATAACACCTGTGACCCACCATTGACCCTTACCTGTAATTTATGTGTTCAACAGGTAGTTTAATCATTTTCAAGTTTTTCGGGCCATTTAATGTTGTATCTATAAAATACAGAGCAAAGCACAGCTATTTTTTTTTAACAATTAGGACTGTTTTTAGCGACATAATTATCAAAAATGTGCAATAGAAAACAGCTCGAAACTATGATGGTGAATTATTTCCAAATGAACCATCAAAGTAGAAGACAGAGAAACCAGCACAGCAAAAATAAAAATAAAAAATAACATAAAAATAGTGGCTTTTTTAGATCTTTTAAAAAAAAGAAAGTAGTGTTTTTTATGTATACATTTCTATATATATATATATATATATATATATATATATATATACACACAATATAATTTCTTTTTACAAAAATAAACTTTTTATATGTCTGTATGTCTGTACATACAATAAAAAGATAAAAATAAAATGTTTGAAAAATGTAAAATATAACAAAATTATATATATATACACACATTTTTTTTATATAAGATAAATGCTACAAAAAAAGGTATATTTTTAAAAAAACGCTTCATTAAATTAGAATAGTTTAGTAACTAGAGATACTTATTAGATTCTGAGCTAATCATAAGTAGCCCAGATTTCTCAAAAGCAGAACTTCATTATAATTCAACAAATGATAAACAACTACACTAAGGGGGGCACACTAAACAAAGTTAGGGAAACTAACTTATTTAATTAAATCCATAATCCGAGTTCTTTGATTCCTGGTCTTAAACGGCAGAAAACGAGCCACAAAAGACAAACTGCAAGTGGAAGGATGAATAACAACATGAATATTAGGTCTTATTTAGAATTGAGCGTTTCTGTTGCATCCTAAAACATCTGTGGTGAACGGCGAACTCTTCTTCTCAGGAGAGTGTAAGGCCTTCAAGGAGACGTTCATGCAGTGTCTGAGGGAAAACGCCTTTGACAACTCAAAGTGCCGGCTGCAGTCCAAAGACTATCTGGAGTGCAGGATGGATCAGTAAGGAAGCCGCTCCACTCGTTGCCCTTCTGACTCTGAACGGTTAAGACAAACTGAGCTCCGTGTTTTCCTGTGTTTTCCAGTCAGCTCATGGCCAGGGAGCCTCTGCAGAAACTGGGATTCAAGGACTTGATGGATCCTCCTCCCAGCCAAGAGGGATCCAAACCCTGACCCGGTGTCGCTTCCACCTGGAGTCCCTGCGGACTCAAAGTATCCGACTTCCTGTTGGACGCCATCCGGAATCACACGTATGGTAGAGAGACCGCAGTGTGAAGCGAAGGAGGGCTTAAGGACTGGGAATGGAGGCCGTGGAAGCGGACACTGGGTTGAGATATGCGACTGCGGATTGTAAAATAATGTGCTGCATGAACAGAAAGTGCTTAATATAAAGAGCTGATGTTTTGTTTTCCTCAAAATAAAGTTGTTCCTTTTTTTGTTGCTGTTTGAGAAAGAGAAAATGGTGGATTTGAATTCAGTCCTTTAGGCTAACTAATCCAACTACATGCATCTGATTTTAAATCAGCTCAACTTGTTTATAGAAACGTTTCTCAACGTCTGCTCTGTTGATGATCCGTCGGCACAATGGCCTCTTAGGGGCAGATGGGAGAAAAAAAAAAAGAAGGCAGGAGTAAATTTCTACCAAAAATCTTTGTTTTCAAGCTTTTATTTCTGTTGATTCTAATTACAGTTGCTGAAAACATGACATTTAAGATTAGAGCATTACAGAAGACCAAATAAAGAATATATATTTAATACATAAATGCAGATTTAATGAAATGAAAGAGCCTGAAAACGTTGAAAATGTTTGCATGTTTGAAAATGTAATGTTTAATACCTGCTTAAAGGTGGTTGTTGTTTTTCAAAAAGTACTTTTATTGCGACATATTGAGCCTCATTCAACACAAATTCTAATTGAATGGATGTGTTTTTATTAACTTGAGATGTAATATTCATTTATTAACATAAGTTTTAACTCACATTAAGGTATATTTGGTGACTGAACTATTACAAAAATCCAGTTCTGAGTGTTTTTAGGGGAAAAGCTACCAAATGTAGCATTTTCCTTCATGTTGGCCTGTCACACAAAATCCCAACTAATATTATTTAAAACATCATGGTTTGTGGTCGTAACATGAAAAAGCATAAATGTAACACAGCACTGCATTGGTGTATTTGTAAACTTTACACTTTTCAACGTTTTCAGGCTTTTTGTAAGCCACCAACATACTGTACATCCCAATTCAAGGAAGCAGGAACAGTTTCTGATTCAGGCTCAATATATTTCCTTTCAATGCAGCCGGGTTTCCTCGCTTCTGACTCGCAAAGACATCCACTGCAGGCAGGTGCATTTTCATCTCAGACAAAATGATTCCAAACTTTGCAATTTTCCACATTGTGAGCGTAAAGCTGGTAAAAATTCAAAACCGAAAATATGTTTGTTTGAATACTTTCCACTGGGAGCGGCAGCGAGAATTTAGATGAAGAAATTATTCTGTT
The DNA here is from genome assembly GCF_001444195.1 of Xiphophorus couchianus. Lineage (NCBI taxonomy): Eukaryota > Metazoa > Chordata > Actinopteri > Cyprinodontiformes > Poeciliidae > Xiphophorus > Xiphophorus couchianus. The sequence continues at coordinate 16,612,045 of NC_040237.1, forward strand.
ATTGTTTCTGGACGACAGTTTTGCTCCTACACTAATTTCAACAGGACACAATTCAGCTGTTTTGAATATTATTTAAGGGTTTAGCTTCTGGAATTAACTTTTCTAACATTTTCTTTCCTAAAGAAAGTGGCATTTAATACGTAATTAATCCCACATAATCCTCAGGACAATGAGGAAAACATTAGACTTGCTAAAAAAAAATAACTAAATCAAAAAGAAGCAAAGGGTGTACTTATTTTATTAATTTATTTGTAAGACTCTGGAAATATTAGCTAGTTAGCTTAAAAGTAAGCTCTCAGGCATTTCAGCAAGAAAGCTAATTCAACTCTGATTAACATTGCGGATGTTTATACTAGTTTTCCTGATTTTAAACTTTTACAGAATTTACACTTATAAGAGCAAAGGCTGTAAATACACCAATACAGGACAACTCTGGACAGATGATTCTTTTTTTTAGAAATTAGTTTTAAAAAAAATCATCCCAACTGCGGGAGACGACGAAGTTGAAACTGATACCATTGGATATCCAGTACCTCCAGATGCATTATGGGTTCTGTAGGCCGCTACAGCCCAATTCACAGCACAGTGCAGTTTATTCCTCTCTGTGGAGAAAACAAATGAGTCCATGACATTTGAGCAACTTCCACATGGTATTGGTTTCAGCGCTGAATTTGGGTTGTTTATTGTCTGACATGAATGTTAACACTTACAGCGGATAGTTTTTCAAGTCTCGTTGGCAGCCAGCTTGCTTTTGGATCCACGCAGTATGAATTGTTTGAAACAGTCACGAAACTGTGCAAAGGAAAGAAAAACAAGAAATGTGAACACATATAGATGGAATAACAGTGCAATGTGAACGGAATCTTGACTGAATTCCAAATCTAGATTTTTTTTAATTGTTTTTTTTTTTTTTAGAATCCAAAATTGGGGGGGAAGCAGCTTGTACAGAGCGATTACTTACATGAAGGCATGCACTTTGCAAATGTTAAGTGAGTACTCCCTCTGTTCGTAGCAGGCCCGGACCGCTTTGCTGATGGGGGCAACCGAGGTTTCCACACAACACGAGAGATCAATTCCAGCATGAAAAGCAAATGTATCCACTGTCCCGTTTTTCTGTCCTGCAATGCAAAACACACAGAGCGGTTCAAAAATGGGGGGCTGGGGGGGGGTCCATGAATCCGGGTTTTGTCACAGAGTTTTCAATGCGTGATGAAGCCTAAAGTCGGAAGCCGATAAAAGAGGAAAACGGAAACTGAACTCACCTTGTGCACGAAGAAAGAGCAGCCCGGTAGCACAGATTATAGCTACTTTCCAGTTTGCTGAGAAGGACATCTTGGAAGTAGAGAAAAATAAAAATAAATCAGGGAGATATAGAGTCGTTTAGTAGTAGTCTTTTAGTTCTTGTTTTTCAGAGTTACCACTGAGCAGCAGTGAAGCTCTGACTTATCCAAAGACAAACCCTGCTTATAAATTCAAATCAGAAAAACGGACACTCCCTCTACTCCTCATTTCTCAGGATGAAACGACACTGGACACAAGGTCCAGTGTGTCACATAACCTTGTGACCAGTTGCTCAATATTCCATTTAATAAAATCCTTTAAATAGGAATGTGACACACTGGACGATTACAAAGAACACACCGGATGACGTTGCTCTGTGCTGTGTGACAAACAGAACTCAACCCAAACCACGTCCGAGGGGCAAAGGGATTTCTTCTCTTTTATGCTCAATTTTTTTCTTTTCCCATGCCGTGTCTTGATGAATTTGCCACTCGGACACATTCTTTACACTTTTGGACGATGGCCCTGTATTGGTACACCCTGCTGTAAACTTCCAAACAACATTAAGCCTGACCTGTCTGCTATCTGATGTTTGCTATGATTCCTTGATCTTGATGCTGTTTGTTCCCTAATGTCCTCTAACAAACATCTTTACAGAACAGCTGGATTTATAGCAAGTTTAAATATCACACACGTGGAGTTTAGGTAAGAATTAGGTGACTTCTCACCCAACATCTTTCACAATTTGATGTTAGGGTTGTCCATTTTGGCTTGGCTCAGTGAGCATCTTGACTGTGAAAGTGACGTCAGGGTTCCATTGACGTTGCCGTCTGTGTTGGACAATTTCTCAGATTTACAGCTTCAGGCAGCCTTGTCTGATGCTCTGACATCATCCTCGACTTCTTATGATTCCTTAATGTCTTTTCCAGTAAATTTACAATAAAAAATGGGAGTGCGGGGGGAATATTAGAAGCAATGATGAAGGAAGCTAGTTGCTTAAGCAACAAATCACGCGTTATGTTAAAAGGTTATTATTCATTTTACTTTATAAAGTTTAAAATAAATGTTAAGCTTGGACTCAAAATTATTCATACCGCTGATAAAGTTTTTTGGGGGTCAGTTTGCTTTGATCTGAAATGACAGACTTATTCCTTAAATTATGGAGAAGAGAGCCTTGCTGAGCTAAGCTGGAAAAATTGCTGATGACAAATACAGCGGCGTGGAGGTCACGGCGTAGGAATTTCAAAGCCTAGAGAAAGTCTGTCTGGTGTCGTTTCCTTTTTTGTGACTCTGTCAGTGATAAGGCTGCAGACTGCTGACTCCCATACATGATATCTCAATGCCACAGAATGACTGGGTGCATGTGAAATGTGTATTACTGGAGAATGACAACAAAGATTCTAAATATTTGTCTGTCCTAATCGTCCCACTGGTTTTAGTTGTGGTTTCATTGAAAAAACAGCGAATAACTCAAATCATTGGTACGAATCATTGTTTTCAAAATGAGCAGAATGGAAGCGTATCTGAAGGTGAGATATGAGGATGATTCACATGTATACGTTTCCACGTTTTCTTTTTTTTCTTTTTTTTTTTTTTGTGATGTGGCCCAGAATTACCAAGTTGAAATCACAGGGGCCCTCATGTATACAATTTGCTTCAATTAAAAATTTTTTTTTTGTTTATTTCCCAATCAACAGTTTTCCTTTTCCCTGCTCTTAGGGGTTCAGCCAATGAGCTCCCTGGAAAATTAATGACACTCACGGATTGGCTGCTTTGCCGACATCAGCCAATAACGTATCACGTAGCAGTACAGCTTCCTGAGTATGCTGAATTTTCCTTGTAATATTTTGTGGTATGTTGTAAAAAATAATAATAAACAAAATCCACAAATAGGCAAATTTTCCACAAATACTTTAGAGTTACTTACCTCCTAAAAATGTGCAAAGACTGAACCATAAATTGATGGGTGGGGAACATCACTGTATCTCCTGAATTTCTAAATGTAGAAGTAACTACCACTTATGGATAATCTGTTAGCTTAGACCGTATGCATCAAAGCATCAATGTTTTCCTCTGTCTTTCATGTAACGTCGCTGCCTATAGTTACTGGATGGTAGCTTTGGAACAGAGCCAGCTTCTCTTCCTTTGCCGTCTTGTTTCAGTAACACATTTCTTGTCCAAGTGCAACGATTCCTCAACAGTTGACCTTGTTTGACTGGCCAACTCCTGAGCTGCTACGCTTCTTGGTTCCTTCGGTTACTGTCACTGTGGTTTCATATCTCACTAGATCAGTGGTTCTCAAACTTTTTTCAGTGATGTACCCCCTTAAAAATATATTTTTAGTCAAGTACCCCCTGACACGGGCAAAACATTTTTGGAATAAAAAAGAGGTACAGTGCTGTAAAATCACTGTCTGATTTATTAAAGCCAAACAACTTATATCAGTGAACCTGACAAATACATCCATATTGCAAACATTGCATGGTTAAACAAAAAGAAAAACAGAAGACGGTGACCACCAGGAAGGTATAAAACCAGTCAAACCGTTTTATTTTAAAGGATATTGAAACTAAATACTGAATATAAAATTCAGTGCATGAACACACATTTATATTTTATCGAACTTTTTACAAAATAATTTTTCCCAAGACTTATTATGAGGAGCTTACTGATTTTTTAAATCAGTAGGCTCACGTACCCCCTGCAGTACCTCCACGTACCCCCAGGGGTACACGTACCCCCATTTGAGAACCACTGCACTAGATTACTGCAGCAGTTTCAGATCAATCTGAGTGAATTGGTCTCGCATCCCGAGAGAGTTTTTTTTAAAAAAAATCTCTTATTTATGTTTACCTCTTGTGTCCTTGATGCAGGTTAAGTGATTCCATTTAATTATCTGCTAGTTACCATCATTTTTTATTATTGCGGGAAGTAATAATAACAAACATAGAGATCCATAACAGTAAGGTAATTAAATCTCACAGGACACGCTCAAAAATTCAAACATTGAAATAAAAAATACAAATTAAAGATCAGTTTGATCAAATTAATCTTTGTATAATTAGTAAATATATTTTCAGGTGAATAGAAATGTCTTCTTTTATTATTTGTTTCCTCACAGTGTTGAAAAACGTCTGTACTTGCTCTGTGTTCTGACCTGATCCAGCTCGGGTTAAAGCTGGATCAGTATTTTCAGTGCTGTGAGCACACTGAGCAGCTTGGTGCTGCTGGTGGTCCAAGTGTCAGTAGATCTTATTTCACTCAGAAGAAGCTGAGCAGGAAGTGAGACTTCCTTTCAAAAGCTGCTCTGATTGGTTGGGTTCCGGGTCCAGGTTTCCTGTTTGTGGCGAAGCAGCCGGACATGAGCCCCAAGCCTGCAGCTCACGCTCCATCAGAACTCATGCTCTGTAGTGACATCAGCAGCAACATCACCCAGTTCACCAAGCTGGGTGGTTTCTATGGAGACCACAGCCTGGTTTCCTGCAGGGGTGAAAGGATAGAATTTTAACAGGAAGTGATCAGAATGCGTAATCCAGTCAGTTTCACTGCTGATGTGTCATTTTCACTTCGTCACCTTTTAGTGTCAAAGTGGCTGCGTTGTGCACGTCGCTTACAGGTGCATCTCAAATAGTGTGAATATCATGAAAAACATCATTTATGCGAAGTTATACTAGAGATGTTGTCACAAGGTAAAGATATTTACCCGAGCCCCTGCTGCAGCAGATTGAAGCCAGCAGGACGCTGCACACGCAGTACGGGCAGAGGACCAGCAGGTGGCACAGGAGGTGCACCAATGACACAGAAGGAGAAGGAGAACTTGCTGTATGATTAGCACCATCAGCTGAAGAAGTGGAAGCTGTCATGGGGTGGGAAGATGGTTGAGGGAGAGGAGGATCTGGATAGAGATAAAAGACACGTTTGGTCACTAAAGCCGTCACCACCTGCTGGTCAGAGGGAGGAATTGCTGCAAAGTTAGTGATGGAATCGGCTGTGTTTGCTTAGAAATTGTGCCAGTTGAGAGAATAAACTCAACTTTTTCATAAATAAGATATCATTGTTATAAATGCTTCCCCATCTGCGTCTGTGTGTAGTGCTGGACTGATCTTATTACATGTTTCTGTAAATAGACTATTATCTGCATGTTCTATACAGTGAGACGATATTTATTGTGAATTGAGGGTACATAAATGAAGTGAAATCAATCATCAGCCCATGTCTGGACACAGGAAGTGATGTCACTATCCTCACCTCTGACTCTCAGATAGCTATGAGGTGATGATCCAGAAGTGTCAGTAGAACACCAGTAGGAACCTTCATCGGACTGTTGGACTCTGTGGATAATGGCCTTCTGAGATTTGACTCCATCTCCAATAATATGACTGTTCCTGTAGAAATACGCTGCACGGGTGGAACCATCTTTGTGACGGCAATGCAGAGTGACGTTACGTCCTTTCGCCACAGGAAGAGCAGGGACCTCCAGAATAAAAGCCCTGTCTGAACAGAGAGACACATCACAAACATCATGATGATACAATGTCAGGTTCAGAAAAGTTTGATGTGGTTCCAACAAGTTTTGATAACTCTCCTAAGCTGCGTTCCCCTTAGTCTGGTAAAAAAAAAAAAAAAAAATTCTATGTCTAGACCCTTGGCTATTGAGACATGATTGCTTGCTGGACTATGTTAGTTGATCTTAAATGGGAAAGGTGTAAGAATTACTGTATCTCATAATATCCTAAACTGGCTCTGATATTCTTTGACAGACAAGGATTATTCTATCCCCTCTTCATTATAATGATGAGATAACAAAGATCATTTGTGAGGGACCCCAAAGCTCCACTCTCTGACCCTTTTATTTGATTCCTGAGCAATCCCCCTCGCTCAGATTACTACATTTTCTACAACATATTTATGCCAAGAATATGACCACTTGACCATACTTCACTAAAGTCTTTGAGTTAAGTGTTCAAAAGAATGACTGAAGTCAATGGTTTTGGTCCCAACAATACAAGCACAGAGTCCAGGAAGCTGAAGACCTCAGACCAAGCAAAATGCCATACCTTCTTTCTGGTTAACAGTGATATTGATGTGGTCACTCCTCTGTCCTGCACTGGTTTCACACCAGTAAACTCCAGTGTAAGAAGACAAAAGGTCAAGGACACAGGAGGAGTCCTTAAACACTCCAAAGTCTGATCCAGGTGCTCCACAGGTTTCAGTGAGTGTTCCTTTGGTCCTTTTAACTGTCCACCCATCAGCTGTCTGTCCATCCTCACAACTCAGAGACACTGACTGTCCACTGAAGAACTGCTGAAGGTCTGGTCTGACGATCAGAGACACTGGAGGACAAATGGGAAGATAAAAGAAATCCTTTGAGCATTTATTTCTTCAGTTAGCTTGAGGAATTTCAAGAAGCTCAAGCCACATTTGTCACATAAACCAGTAAGAGGATCCAACATCCTGTGGGAACGGGTCATATTTGTCTGGCAGATTACAGTTTGTTACTTGTGGAGTACCACAGGGTCCTGTATCGTAAACATTTCCATTGTTTTTACTGATGGTACTCAGACATTTTGACTAGCTCATTAACAGTAGTCTATCTCGATCATCTGTATGTCACCACTGTCAGTAGCCGTGTTACGATCAACATTTTATATTCACATTTTGAGGAATTGCATTAGAAAAGGTTGATGGAACAGAAAAATTCTAAGTAACTTCCTCAATTTTGGAAAAAGAAGTTTTGTGCTCAACTGAAGTGGTTTTTGGCATTTCTGAAAAGAGTTAATGCTCTAAAGGGGAGATAGAAAGTTTTTGCTAAGTACGCTTTGATGGTCAAAGCCTACTCTGCTAATACGTTTCTACCGTGAGGTACGTTTCTGTACCTTGTTATATACTTTCGTATATAGCACGGTAAATGTTTGCTACGTCAAATTTTGACATAGTGAACGTTTACCTCACTACCTCCTCATTGATATTACAATGTATAAGTAGACAAATGATCCAACCTTCAGAGACAGTTCCTCCTGCCAGCAGAACAGCGGAGACTCCTGGAACATAAAGGTTTGAAGAGCCACAGTCAGCAAAAAAAGGAAGTGGTGATTGGTTACATCTAGAGGAAGTTTTTTTTAACGCTTTATAAGGATTTAAATTAAGTAAATTAATGCACCTGAACATTGGCAGAAAAACATAAACTGACAAAAAAAAACAAATTCTCAACGTCACACAAGCAAATTCTAGAATGATAATAAAAGAACTACTAGATAAATAAATAAGTAAAAAAGCTGGGGCAAAATTTCTGTTATTTCACTTCCATCTTCATCACCATTCAGAACCCGTCTGATCAATTCTTCACGGTGTTATTTCATCTGTATGAACCTGCTGTGACCCTGGAAGGACAGACGGACGGAGAGGTGGATGTAGAAGTTCTGGTTATGGACTCACCGAGCAGCAGACACGCTGATGGAAGCTTCATGATGTCTGGATGGAGACTGAAAGATCAGTGACTGACAGAAGGATGTCCCGCACCACTTCCTGTCATCAGAACAACACACCTTCTCCGAACAAACAGCTTCTGTCACATTTATAGGAGAATCATCGGTTTCGCATCCTGTCTGAAGTAGCATTTATGCATCCTGTTACTGCAGCAGTGCTGGTGTGTGATTCTGAGCCGACCTGATGAAGATGACTCTTTAGAATTGGGTTCTTAATACAAACTGGTCAGTTTTTGTTTGCTTTCGCCCCCCCAGTCCAAACGAAACAATGTGTGGTGAAATATGAAACGACACTGAAGAGCTTCGACCTTTTTAATGGCACCAATTCAAATTTATCAGAAACTTTACTGGAAGAAAATACTTTATATAAAAAACACCAGCAACAACAAAACATTTTCATAAAAAAAGAGCTGACGTACAACCAAAGGGAAGCATGGAGGAGGAAGAGTCATGATTAGTGAAGGCTACACATATACTTGACTTGAAGGTGTTTTAAAAAGCCGACTGGGTTCTGCAGAACTTGAATACTGGGACAAGTGGAGATGTCCAGCCTCACGGACATGTCCACATGTGGAGGTCTGTCCAACCATTTGATCCTCCTCTCTGCAGAAACATTACATACGCGGAAAACTAGAGAAAGACAGTTCGCTGGCTGACCCCACTGATAATCTAGACAGTTCCTGGAAAATTGGCAGACTTCTGGAGACGTCTGGAGTCATCTCCAGATCCATCTGTGATCTATTAAGCTGAGATCCATCTCTGTCGTAAGTCCTGCAGAAGACACGAGACAGTTAATCAACACAAATTAACAGCAGAGACAGGTCCTGTGGACGTGGGACAACTTTGTTACACAAAGCTTGATCTAAGAAGAACAGATAATGGTGTACGGACAAAGAGTAAGCAGATAGATCAGGTTGATTGTAGTAAAATCGTCCTCCAAGGCTGCTCTTCAGACTCTGTCTCAGGCTGCTCCTCTCAGGCATGTGGTCGGTTTGGTCGAAGTTCGTGTCAGACCAGACCAGATGTTCTGTGGACCACACACAACTATTAAAAACAATTCGGAACCATGAAAGCAAGTATTTAAGCACCTACCAATATTTAAGGTCTGTCAGTTGCTGTCATAAATGTGTGCAAAACTTTGTCAGTATGCTGCTGAAGTTGAACAAACACAATTTCGCAATTGCTGTGTTTCCATTAAATAAGAAACACAATTAAGTGTCAATAAAAAATGTGCTGCCCCATCACCCTACTAGTTCCTAGTAGTGTCTTCTTTGTGGTTTGCCCCGGTGGCAGCATCTGGTTGTTGATCATGCGATGCGAAAAAAGTGTTTCCGTTGCAGTTTTGCGAAATACACTTGCAGTACTTTCTCTGCAATTTATACAGCACCAGTTAACAACTGATGTGTTAAGGAACTAGTGCCTGGTCAGACTAGGTGCCTAGAATTAGTGCCTGGTCAGAAATAGTCTTGGGGTTCTATTTGGTCAAGCAGAGGGTTGGATTGCCTCCATATCTTTTAGACTATTGAATGGGTAGACTCTGACCTCTGTATCATCAGATAATTTATGATCTGCTCCATATGGTGTCAGGAGGTGTTTCTAAACCAGCTTAGAGAACAGGACATGGAAGTATTCACAAAGCTAACCTTCAACAAAGAGAGACACAACCTTCTGCTTCAGGTTGTGTCCACCCTTTTGGACGGTGCAGACATAGAGACCATTGTCACAATGGTTGGGGCTGTACAAAGTCAGACTGAGATCTCCGGTTCTAAATGGGTTGTCTTCCATCTGTGTAAGACCGCTAACCATCTCAGGCCAGTGCAGGGTGCTTGGATACAGGTGGACCACCTGGTCCGTGTCTATACGTCTCCACTCTACTGTTGCCGTGGGAGGAAGATGAACTTTGGTTTTAAAGGGCAGGACAACAGCTTCCGCACCCTCTGCAGTCTTCACCACTTGCAGCTTGTAGACTGAGGAGTGAGCAAGAGAGCATGGTCAATCGACAGCTGAAGGTCATGATCTACAGTGATGGTGGAGAACATCTCATCCTGCTATATTTAGCCAGAGTTTGTCTAAAGGTTTCAGCCTGAACATGAAGCAGGTACAATCTCAAGGTTTACATACCTGGATTATGTTTTATCCTCTTGTATCTCCTATAGAAGACCAAACCAAAGACAGCAGCCAGGACGAAAAATAGAATCAGCACCACTGACATAGATATCAACCATGTCGGATGAGGACGTTCTGCAGTAACCACAAAGAAAACATCCAAGGTTCAATCAGGAACTGAGTGACTTCTATGTGACTATTTGGCAACACTACAGAATCCCACAATGACTTGGATCCGCACCAACCCTTTACTTGGAGATGTACGTGGATACGGCTCAATTCCCGTCCGAACCTGCGGACAGTGCAGGTGTATGTCTCACTGTCAGAGACAGTAGGGTTCTTCAGAGTCAGACTGAGGTCTCCGGTCTGCAGAGCATCCTTGCTCATCATCGTTCTATTGCTGTAACGCGGGTTCTGCTCAGACAGATCATCGCCGCTCTGCTGATGGATGTGAACAGTAGAAAACCTAAGGTCCTCACGGCTCCACACAACCGTGGACTCCATGGAAACAGAGACGTTGACCTGGCAGGGCAGCTGGACCGACTCCATGCCGTCGAACACCTCCACACCCAAAGCATGCTGGGAAACTGAGAGAAACACAGACTCAATTGTTTTTTTCTACATTTTCAAACAGCCAAGACAGGATGTTAGCATAAAGTTAGTAATTAAATAAATAAAGAAGTAAAGTTTATTTACAGTAATGAGCATCCAGCCATCCATTTTCTAACACCCTTGTCCTTTGTGGGGTCAGGAGAGGTGCTGGTGTCTATCTCCAGGGAACGTTTCGGGCGAGAGGCCGGGTCACCCTGGACAGGTCGCCAGTCTGTCGCAGGGCAGTAGTGAGCATTCTTCCGCTAATGGCTGCTAATTGCCGCTAATAACTAATTTTTCATTCAGTGGTTTAGTGTTTTTGCTAACTTTTAGCTGACATTTAGCACACTTAGCTTCCCCTTGATCGACTGTTCTGGATAAATTCTAAAACGCTAATTCACTTGTCTGCTTTCCAAATTTTCAGAATTAAGTACAAAGTTCAACGTCAGCTTGATAACCAAATTTGCTCATGTTGAAGTTTCGACTTCAACTTGATAATAGATTTTAATAACTTTAATACTTATTAAAATGTATGTAATAAGTTGAAAACTATTAACACTTCTTCACCTAGAAGTTTATTTCCCTGCTCTTATTTTGAAGTCTTTATGCAGGAGTTCTGTTTCCTCTCTTTACATCGCATTTTCTGCATTTGTTGTATACTTGCAAGTGGCAAGCATACAACAAACGAACAAAGTAGAGTATAAGACCGAGGTGAAATGGAACTGACGTAGCACAAGAGTCAAACTTTCTGATCGGCTGGATCAGAAAGTTGAATGGGTGTCTATTTGGTCTACGTCTATTCATGCGAAGATTCATCAGTTGTTACCCGTTTCATGCTTGTGTTAGGTAGACCTCCAGTCATAAAAGACATGCATCCTAAAGAACCATAATTGTGAATAAAATATAACCAGGCGCTATTTGAAAACCTGCAAGGTTCTGGCAGGATTTTGAACTCTTGAAACACACTGTGAATTGGATGAGTGTGAACTAACATTGGCTGGTATTGCTGGCTTAAAATCATTTACACTGTCACAGCGTAACAGGTTACAGCCTGTAGCTGGAAGCGAGCGAAGAGACGTTGGACATCATCATGGTAGACCGGTTATGCCACCATGTAGCGTCATCAAGTGGTTAACTTTTAGGGAAATCCCTAGAAAAGGAAGTGAGTTGCTATGGCAACAAGTCTGAACAGGTCTGTGTCTAACGACAAGGGCAGGTTCGGCTGAGTTAGCTTTGTTCACATTATATCGAGTCAATATAAAGAGAATGTCAATATTCTAAAAACTTTCTGTATGACTAAGTTTGCTGTAATGTTCCTACTATAAATTGAAGCTTTATTTGGTGCTCCGGTCCTCACTACACGGTGAACCAGCAACACAGAGTGATTAAATACACTGGAATAGGTAACAAGCTGAAACAGGTCAGACCAACAAAGAAAGGCTGGTTTGTTCCACTTCTCCTGGTTATGGAGGTAAATTCAATTTTTGTCTTTGTTTCAGGATTTGTGGAGAACATAGCTGGATAACGTCTAAGTCCAGACCTGGTAAAACGTCTGAGACACCAGGAACATTCACCTCTCTAAAAGAGATCATGGAACATTAAACAAGACAGCACCGAGAACACCGCACCCTTTAGAAGAACATTCAGAGATTTTACCGTAAAGGAGAATCCCAGCTACAACAAACATTTTCATCCTGTTTTATGAGACCCTCTAGGTGAAGCGCTTCTGAATGAGCACGAACCTTGCAGCTGTGCCCCTCCCAGCACTGAGTCATCATGGTGCAATAGATTGGCAGAAAGGTGACCTGATTCTGATTCAGTGCAGAAGCAGAAAAATTACCCAGGCTTCTGAAAGCAGAAGTCTGTGGTCTTCTTAGGACTGATTCATAAAATGTAAACCAAAAGCCAAAGCCAAGGATCATGACAGTACCCCATCCCCAAACCAATTCCCAGAGAAGTAATGGAGAAATACGGCATTTTGTCAGTGTTGGATCAAGCAAAGACGATTCAGTGAGTTACATGTTGGAATGGCAGGGACAGAACGAGGCATAAAAGAACTACAGACCAAGTGGCAAAAGACTTGGTATAATTTCCGGACTATTATACCCATTTATTGGTGATGTGGCCAATAAATGGGTTTTTACAGACTGGTTTCAGCACATCCTCAAGATCGAGTCTGTCTCCCTATCAAGAAATATTTGTTCACCAGCTGTACTTCTGCTTAAATTGTACACTAGATTATCAAATAACTTTGAATAAATGAGCTATAGACACATCCTTAATTCAAACCTGTATGAATGCAATTTAGAAAACCAGGAATGACTATGGTGGCTTTATCAAGCCACCATAAATGACCCTTTCAGGTTTTCAAGTGGGAGTGGTGTAATATGTGCTGTTTTCAAAGTGGAGACTGGTTTTACCGCAACCATAATAGTCCAGCCTCTAGAGTCTACTGTCCGCTCCAGATATATTGGATTCATACTGTGCTCAGAGATCACTTACCCAGCAGGACCAGCAGCTGCTGTAGAAGCATCTCAGACCTTCTACTGCTGAAAGACCTGCAACCTTCTAAAAGGTACTCGAACTCCACAATCAGATGCAGAATCCGGCGGTCGGTTTCAGATCTGAACTTGGGGACTGTCGGAGGTTTTCTTTTTTCACCTTCAGTTCCTAATTCAAAGATGAGTTATCACATGTCTTTAGATTCCTGTATCTTGAAATTTCAGCTCCTCCTCTGTGTGGACGGGAGTAATCACCCGTATCAGGGTTTGTCTGGCCGAGATCATGGAGACAGTTCCAGATTGAACCTGGAAGGCGTTTTGGGACTAAAGCAGACAGACTGTCATGAGAGACAGACCTGAGACGGACAGCTCTGAGACTCAGGTTTTATAACTGTATTCTCTGCGGTCTACTGCCCCCTGGTGGGCATAAACTACAATCACATTTGTCTTCATCAGATCAGCAGCGGCTGGATGGAGAAAGAAAATAATGATGCATAGGCAAAAGTATCCAAGAAGGAATGAGGGCTGTAGTTCTGAAAAGCAGCGGTACATGAAAGTAGATATAAATCCTAGAACAAGAAAGTTTATTGAAGAATACTGTGTCAAGGTGAGGTTGAGTGGGAAAAAATAAGTGTTTCATAAAGATGACAGTGTTTTGTTTTGTTTTATTGTATTTTTTTTAAATTCATTGTTTATGAAAAGATAGCCGTGTATGCTTTTAATGTAATACTCATGGTTTTATTTACCAATATAATGTAATTAAATTCAATAATAAAAAAGGACTGAAAAAGTCTCCGTTATCGCTCGTTCACTATCGTCCCAATAAACCACGTGACCGTCTCTCGGCTAGATCAAAGTGTGTCGTAAAGCGCCATAAAACTGCTCTGACGTTAACCAATCAACAGCCTGGACGCCTGTTACGCAGTCAGGAAGAAGCGTGGGAAGGCGTTTCATCTGTGAAATATTTACCCCTGGATTTAGACTGTCAGGTAGCATTTCCAAACGATTTCATGTAGATACTCTTAATATCTTCCGCCAGTTGTTATTATTTTCACCCTCAATATGCCTAACTGAAGTACCAAGATATGAATATCTTCATGAAAACTGTTCTGGTGTCACGACAGCAATGACCATTTTAGACTATCTGGAGGGAAGCTACCTGATAGTCTAAACTCTGGGTGAATCAGCACCTTCTCAACCGGCTTCAATGAAAAATTGTTTCCCGTATTTTTGTATCAGCCAGACAAGGTAAGCTGGGCAAAAGAGTCCCAAGACGGTTTAAATGCTTTCTTTTGGTGAAGAAAAGGAAAAGGTTTCGCATTTCCAAGCTGCCTATAAGAGAACTGCCATGAGTATAAATCTGTAGGACATTGTTAGACGATTGGCATCCAGATGAGTTCTACAGGTACAAATGAGACAGAAGAAAGAGGCAACTCTGCAGGGGGTGCCAGGACTCTTGCACTAACTGTGTTCTTTGCTGCCATTGGAGGAACTTTCCAGTATGGCTACAACATCTCAATCATTAATGCCCCGACCAGTTATATCCAGAACTTCATCAATGACACATACATGGAACGCTGGGGAACAGGCTTGGATACTCCTCAAGTAACCCTACTGTGGACCTTTATTGTCTCGGCGTTCTCCCTGGGCGGGTTGCTGGGGGCCCTGTTGGCAGGGCCTATGGCGGTTCGTTTTGGGAGGAAAGTCTCGCTGCTTTTGAACAACTCCTTCCTGCTGGTTGGTGCTGTGCTTGTGCTGACATGTAAGGTGGCAAAATCATTTGAGATGATCGTCCTCGCTCGTTTCCTGGTTGGGATTAACTCCGGGGTCAGTATGAACATCCAGCCCATGTACTTTGGAGAAAGTGCTCCGAAACACCTCAGAGGCGCCGTGGCGTTTTCCTCGGCCGTTTTCACTGCGTTTGGAATCTTCTTTGGACAGGTTGTCGGACTCACTGAGCTGCTGGGTTCAGAGCCTCTGTGGCCCTACTTACTAGCTAGCAATGCTTTGCCGGCATTGATCCAGCTAGTGACCCTGCCCTGGTTTCCCGAAAGCCCCAGATACCTCCTCATTGACCGTGGAGACAGGGAAGCTTGTGTCCAGGCTCTTGGAAGATTGCGTGGAGGAAAGGTTCCTCCTCTGGAGATGAAGGAGATGCTTCAAGAGCAGCAAATGTCTGCGGCCTTAAATTCTGGTTCTTCTGCTCCTGCCAAGACACCGTGGTCTCTGTTCAAAGATCCGGACCTACGACTTCAGCTCAGGACAGTCATGACTGCAAGCAGTGCTATGATGCTCTGTGGCAACGACTCCATCTACTTTTATGCATACTACATATTTCTGGAAGCAGGGATTCCACCAGAGAAAATTCAGTATATCACCATTGGAACAGGGGCATCTGAGTTTACTGCTTCCCTGCTGAGTAACGTCCTGATTGAACGGGTGGGCCGCAGGTACCTTCTCATCGGTGGGTACAGCCTCATGGTTTGTTGGACCATCGTCTTCACTGTTGCTCTCACCCTTCAGAGCCACGGTGTCACAGGAATGCCATACCTCAGCATGGCATGTGTGTTCGCCTACATCCTCAGCTTCGGCTTGGGCCCTGCGGGGGTCACGGGCATATTACCGGCCGAGATCTTTGACCAGACAGCTCGGCCAGCGGCGTACATGGTCGCCGGCTCGTTTATGTGGATCAGCCTCTTCCTGGTCGGAATGCTGTTCCCTTTCATTGTGAACGGGTTAGGAAACTACTGCTTCCTGCCTTTCCTGGTCGTCTGTGTGGTCTCGGCTGTTGTGCTCGGTCGAACCATGCCAGAGACTAAGGGGAAGACTCTGGCAGAGATTACAGCTGAGTTTGACAGAAAAAATGGAAGGGCCTTCCAAGTTGAAGAGCCTGAGCAGTACCAGCCGGGCAAAGCAAGCTCCTTAGCAACAATGGAAGCTAATTCTGAATCTGATCATAAAACTGACGAACTTCTAGGAAAAGTGTAAACGGAACAGCGGTATTGAAATAATTGTATGCACTTTAAATATCATTTGGTTAACATGTCATACAGATGTTATGCATTTCTTGGTACCCCTTGTAAACTAAATACCTTTACCAAGGGTGCTGGCAAATTGCCTGTATAATGGATAGATATATGGATATCAAATGATGATCCTGTTAGAAAATGTTGGGATTTACTCCTTATAATGCTGGAAACTAACTAAATCTTTTATTACTGGCATACTGTAGCGTGACACAAACCAGTGTAAACCCATTAACCTGCTCTTAACACGACCGAATACTTTAAAGCAACATTGAGAAAGTGCCTTTTACTGATGCTTAACTTCCTTCAGGATCCAACATCACAGAGCCAGTCTAAAACACAGCATACCTACAACTTAACGAGCTTACTCTAACTCACCACCAAAATCCCTTTGAAGGTTGTAGCAAGTAGATATGTTGGCAGAGGAGAGAGTAATCATTTGAACTGCATGTGATAAAGGATTATCTACGGTGCATGGACACATCTGTACTCCCAGAGAGCCGTGCTTGTTTAGTGGGATAATCTTTCCTGGCTCTCCAGCCCACCCCAAGCAATGCCCTGCGCACGTTTCCCCATCTACCAAACCATGTGCGACAATTTTTTATTTACATTTATTTATGCACCGGCTGGATTGCACCATCAATTTAACTATACTAGTTAAATTCTAATATACGTTATGCCCATAAGGACATATATTTGCATTTCGTAAATGAAGAAGAAGAAGTTTAGAATTTTAGCTGCACTACTTTAAAAAAAAAAAGGCCAGCAGATGTCAGCATTGTCCTCAAACTATCTGTATGCTGGAATATGATGGGAAAGTCAGGAGAATGAATGGGATATTAACTTCCAGGCATGAATGACACGTTTTCCTGCCAACAGCTGGCACTTCCTCACTCCTGTAAGCCTCCTGCGAACCGTCGGTCCCAGATTCTCTGTGTTCCTTAATTACATCCAGACGCCAAACTGAATCAAACATGTGACATATTCATCTATTTATGCGTAAATCTAATGTTTTGCATGCTGCCGACTGTTTGCCTTGAATGAATGATTGAATGTACAAACACTGTATGGCACTGTTATTCCAAAGAGTTCTCTGACAATCGTCAGTGCTTGTATATATACACACACACATATATATATATATATATATATATATATATATATATATATATATATATATATATAAATCTCTGTAGCATTCTCAGGCTCTATTTATAGGCTGTCGTTTCTGCAGGCCAATATTTATTAGACAATATTTATCATACAGATGGCTGTCCTGCATATTCAATGAATAAATAAGATGTGATGACTCATGCTTGTCTCCTGTCTGATGCGGTTTGACTGATTCCAGCAGTCTTGAGGCGGCTGCTTATTTAAAATTGCGTTTAAGCACACCACTCAAGCTCCATTCAGTCCCCAGCATTTTAGCTCAATTTCTCCTGCCCACTTGTGTTAAATTGTCACTGTGGCTCGGTTTATTAATGGAAGCTCGCCAGGAAGGTCGCAAGACTTCAGGTGAGCTTTTTCAGTAGATCTCTCGATTTAGCATAAATAAGCAGAATATGTTACAGAGAAAATAGATGTACTTTTAAGTATAGCTCAGGCTTTCCTTTTAATATAACGCCCCAAAAACGATAAACCAGTCAGATGCAATTTGCTTGCTGTAATATCGACTTCAACTTCAATCCGATGAGATTCATAGCTAATCTCATCAGATTAACTATAAACACCTTATCTATTTTTTAAATATTTTTCTGGTATTAAGAATATTTTCTGACAAAGATTATTGAGGTGCCAGCTGCATCACTTCATATAAAAGGCAACACAAAAAAATGAACAAAATGCCGTTTAAAGGGAACGCCACACTCTACATTTTATGTAGATTTTTCCAGATCTTTGTGTAAATCACTCGAATGGAAGGTAAAAAAAATAAATAAATAATGTAGCTTTTTTTTGGGTGAAAGATAAAATGTTAAGAGGTAGGACAATGAAAAGGTTTTAAACATTTTTTGCAAACAAAAATCTGAAAAGTGTGGCATGCATTTGTTTTCAGGACCCCTGAGTCATGAGTGTATTTTAGTCTTATGTGGACTAAAATCTTTGCTTTCTTCCAATACTTAGTTCACTCCAGTTACTTTCTAAATGACGTCTACATTAGTTTCACTGGATTTTAATGAGGGGTTAATCAAAGTAAAGAGGGGGAGACTATTATTGTTTATCATTAGTTTCAGATAATCAAAGTGTTTTTGCTAGATATAAATCATTTAAGAACCTGGTACATACAGCAGTATCATAAAAGTGAGTACACCCTTCACATTTTTGTAAATATTTTATGACATATTTCCCTATGACAACACTAAAAATATAACATTTCATTTATAACGCTTCAATATAATGTAAAAGTAGTAAAGTGTAAAGCTTGAATTGCAGTATAGATTTGTTGTACCCTCAGAGTAGCTCAACACCGAGCTAATTATGTCTCAGCTACTGGCAACAAACGTGAGTACGCCCTTAGCTAAGGCTACATTCACAGTCTTGTTGTTCAATTCCAATTATTTTTGTTGAAATCTGATTTTCTTTTAGTGGTTGTTCATACTACTAATTAGATGCAACCGCGATCAGACCTCTGTGTGAACAGTTTGCGACCCCAAAGCGTACGCAGAAGTCAAATGTGAACGTCCTTCAGCAGCGGCCAGTAATACGGAAGTAGTCATTTTAAAGCTTTTCAACAATGGGAGCCGACAGCATCGTCACAAGATCATAACGACACGAAGGAAGGAAATAAGAACAAAACGCATCTAATGGCGATGGCCTTCGGTTTCGCACTGACTGAAACTTGTGGAGAGAAGTCCGTTTGGATTAATAGTCGGAGCCAAGAGTGGTGGAGTTCTGATGTGATCCGCTCCACTGGCACGGTGTAATTTCACAATTATTATTTTCGGCCATTGTTTACGTCTGGAGTTACCGATTCTGGCTTCTTCTGTTGCAAAATTATTATTACTTGAAAGCTATTGGATACTTATCTGATCTACATAGCACTACACATCACAGTTGGGGTCGTGAAAAAGTCAAACATGTTTAGCATTTGCCTGCTGTGTGAACATAGCCTAAAACGTACTGATTTAAAGCTGATTAACTAAATTTGTACTCCACATGAGCTCGATGTCAGATGGATAAAGCTTCCGTATTATAATCTCAGTTGACAGGCAGCGTGTTGTTGTGTTGACGGACATGAAAGCGGCCCTGTTTAAATGTTAATACAAATCAGTTCAACAAGAAGCACCTGTTTATTTCTCTTTCATCGTTGCTTCGAGAGCCTCTCCTTCTCGCCGCCCGATGAAGAATGGACAAGTACCAAGGCAGCCGAGGGTTTCATCTTTAACAGGACCTTTTGTTACTATGAAAACATACGAGGACGTTGCCAGGCACCAAAGCGACAAGGAAAATGAACCTTGATGTCGACAGAAAGAGCAATAAAAGGCAACCATCTTTTATGCCGGAGAAAGGCTTTGTTTGCTCCAACAAACATTGCCAGGATAGTTTTAATAAGAAAAGTTCCTTCAGAGATTTAGCGACTTCTGCGTGGAGCCCGGTAGCAAATCAACTTGATGATGCTATTATAGACCAGACAGAAGGTCACAACGGCCCTTCGAGAGAGGCTCATCATCATCATCAGATTAGGTTGGACCACCGACATGAGCCCACGGCATGGAGAAAATTGTGACATTATTACAATTTGACCTTTTCTCTCAGAGAAGGGATTGCAGAGAAATCTAGTTAGAAATGGCTGAAAGCACATTAGAACGATGTTGGACCTGTTCGTCGCATTCTGAATAACCTTCAATTCATTTGGTTTAATATGAATAGTTACTATGAGTACGATATTACCGAATTGTAACTTGTGCAGTTTGGTTTAATGGTTTTGTAGAACTGAATTATGGATGGGGCAGCATGGATAGGAAACATATCCAAAGGCATAGAGCCTTTCCAAAAGGAAAATGTCTCTTTTGAGAAGACTCATAACTATGGAAGTCCAGCACTCGGCGTAAACAACTCCATCCATGACTCCCCAACTTCTGTCCAACAGGAGAGCTGTTGAGAGACTCCCACTTTGCTGGGCTGAATCCTCTGGCGGGTCCTTCTTCCTGCTGCTGTGATCACGCTGAGGGGGATGGGGGATATCATCAGGAACTGTGAACAATCTGGTGTTTGTTGAGTGCTGGGTTCCTCAAAGCAGACATTGAAGATGTTCATGGTACCTGGCATAGAAAAGTTCCTTGAGCACTCTACAGTCATAGTGATACATTATGCTAGTCTACAGAGGAGACGTGACCTCGGATCTTCTCAGCATGTGATACTTTGGCTCTCAACAGCTCAATTCTGGCCACTCTGACCGTAACACCTTACCCATTGCCCTCATTTGAGATCTGTACCGTAGGATGATACATGTATATTTCTCCACATCAATGCGTCTTTCCCATGTGGGTGCCCCTCTGAAAACCATTCACCGAAAATAGTCCGGTGACCGTCTTTTGGACAGGTCTGCTTTGTTTTAGCAGAGACTAGTAGGCATGGAGCAACATGACAGATATGTTATCAGAGTCCATGGCCCTGTGTTTTATTTCCTCTTGCTGGCATATTGATACGTTGATGAAAACTCAACAGCGTATCTGTCAGATTTGCGTTGTTTCATTGAAGAAGGCACCAAGGAGTTTGTTTTAGAGCTAGTGGTGTTTTGAAGCTCATTTAGCACATTTTTAGCATTAGCATCCCATGGTACGTACAATGAATATGACTGAAGTGTGACAAAATATATTTAGCATGATAATTTATAATGCTACACTTGCATATTTATTGAGGGTTGTAGTTGTGCCTCACCAATTTTCAGATAAATAACTAAGAGATGTTGTGAGATGTTTAAAGCTAATTCTGTTTTAAATTCTCACATTTATGATGGATGTAAATTATCGGCACAAAATTGGGATAATTCTAAATGCAGCCCACAATTTTCAGATTTTATTCGGAACAATTCAAGATAGATCACTTTTGTTGACCGACATTAATCTTTTGGTCGATCACATAAAATCCCCCAGTAAAAGTTAGCGATTTTAGTAAGGGGTGTTAATACTTTCAGAAGGTAAAATACAATTCTATTTAGATTTAAGCTCTTTTTCCTGTACCTTGATCTTTGTGTCTAGCATTGTTACCTTTCTTGGAGCCATATTCAGATCAACGTATTGATCTCTAGTTGGAAAAAAAGTGACATTTCAATAAAGTAATAAGCAACATGAGAGAGAAAACAAATTAGGCACATTTGTAACGACTAAGAGAGAAATACTCCGGTTGCTTTGACACCCAGAGGGAGGCCCAAGGGCATTTTAAGGGTTGTAAATGATGAGATGCAGCCAGAGAGAAGACATTTACGGCAGATGTGGAGCTTGGAGAACTGCCTCCCTGCGGATTCCTCCGGGTCCGACGGCAGGACGATGGAGGAAAATCTCATTTTTGTCCATCATCATCCATCACTGGGAGAAGAAACCTTCTTTCAGGGAGGGGAGAACCCCCAGTGAGCGTAACAAGGACCGAGCAAGCACTCCCAGCGGCACATTCCCATCCACTTTAAAGGCGTTTACACACCAAACTGTTATTTAGAATAAGTAGCAACAAGAGGCCCACCTTCTGACACGTCAAATCAACACATTTCACAACGCTGTTCTTAAAATACTCAATGAACAGGAGTCATGTGAAGCGATAAAGATTCCATTCATGAGTCTGCAATCAATTTCAGTAAGAATCACAACAAATAAACTCGAACCAAAGTTAGACCAGCAGGAGCCTTCATTTAATTTGTCTGTGTGTGTGTGTGTGTGGTGGGGGTGGGGGTGTATGTGTGTGTGGGGGCGTATGCCTATGTGTGTGACATCGACTCACTGCTGCTAAGAAGATGTTTCAGTGAAGTAAACTGAAGTACTTTTATCTCTGCCGTCAATGTGAGATGTGTCAATTTAGGAAGTCTGGAAAAAATGTTGATCTCCACTTTGCATTTGTGTTTTTTTTATGTTGTATCCCAAATGTCTATGGGTAAAATTTGAGATTAAGAGTGTTTTCACACCTGAAAGTCCAGTACACGATCAGGTGACCGTAAGCATTAGCATACTTGGGTCATACAACAGCATATAGATCCAGATGGACTAGGTTAACCGAAGGCCTGATGTAAGTCAGGCACAACTTTAAGCATCGTGTAAGCCAAAAGGGTGTATTCCAAACTAATTACGCTAAATGCAGAAATTCTGAAATCTACATTTGTAAAGGTTTTAATAAAATCCTGCCAATCAAATGTACCCGATTTATTTAGCTGCTTTTAGAGCAGATGTTTCAGAAATTTGCCACTCGGCAGTGTTTAACTGTAATAAACAATTTGAAGGCTAATGATTTTACGATGAGAAAGAATATTCACAAGATTAAAGACATCTGCCAGACATTTCTGAAATGAAAGTTACATTATATGTAGATTATACTGTCATACTTAAAAAATACAAAACTAAAAACCTCAGCGCTGTAGCTAAGACTCTAAAGACATTTTGACTAGTAAAGTTCATGACGGTGCGATTCAATGCGGGAAAAAGCTTTTTCTCTCTAAACGTATCGTGGTTGAGCAGCTCAGGTTTGCAGCGTCGCCTATGAATCAAATAAAAATAGTTTCATCGCTCCTTCAGGAGCACCACTCCTCTTTAGAAGAGTCATTCAGGGTCATAAAATCTTTCAGAATACGTCTAAATTCATCAGGTTGCCTGATGGAATGAGCAAAACTGATGTGACAGATCTATCATCATGCATCAAAAATATTTCCAAACTGTCAATTTCATAAAACAGCTCAATTCCACAAATGATTAACTAAGCCACCACACTAATTATTGTATGTGGCAGGACTACAATATAGCTAAAGGCCCCTACATGTAATCATACAGCTTGGCCTTTCTGTTGACATATCTGATTCAGAGGTGCTGTGACTGAGTAACATTAGTTCTGGTTGGAAACATCAGATTTTTTCCATTTGACACCTTCAATCAGAAACAAAACGTGTCCACAGTGAACAGGGCTGATATCGACCGGCTTTCCTCAATTGGGAGCCTCTTCAATTTCTGCATCATTGAAGCATCTTGTCTCAAGGGGAGATGGCTTTTAATCAGATTGCTTTTCACACAACATTCATCGTTGCTTTCCTCAATTCCCTTTTTCCGTCACTCTTCGTTTTGCTGTTAGCCAAACGTTTGTAGAGAGAAAACCCATCTAACTGCTGCCTTCTCTTCCTTATATTTCTGTGGCGTCCACTTTGGTGGTGTGGGCAGGGGCTGAACATGGCCAGCTAGGAAAGGGGGTTCATTCCTTAGCACACATCCCCTCTTGCCTACTGAGCAACACTCCCCAATCGGGTTTTGGGGTGTGGGATGATGAAGAAGACTAAGGTCACTCCACAATCTCTTCAGATCTTCAGTTTGCTATTTGACAGGGTGCGCTGTTATTGTGATGAGGCTCAACGTACCCTTAGACGACAAATCATTGGAAGTTATAGCTATGCTTTCTGCCTTCTTCAGCATCTGAACAACTTCCTGTTCTAAGCTACTGCTTGTTTCTTGTTTTGTAACTCTGTCACACTCTGTCGTTCCAACTGGAAACTCAAAATGCTGCCAAACTAATGATTTAAGAGCTGTTGCAGCATCTTCTGACTGCAGTTATGTAGTGCTCGCGAGACAGCTATCCCCTTGATGAGAAATATTGTAATGTTTTAATATTGCAAGATATTGTACAAGATCTTACCTGCCCCAAGAAAGTGATCACACATTGATCATTGGTCATAACTGATGGTATACTAGTCCGTACATAGGACTAGGATACCATCCTATGGTATCCTAGTCATCCACTCAGGCATTCAGAACACATTTAGACACCAGGTTGAAAGTTTATTCACCTACAACAGTAGAGGTTAAATTGTTTTACTCTACCCTAAAGGAGCTATTCTTAATTGCTGCCTTGTTGGATGCAAGAGTGGAAGAAGTTTTCTTCAGTTCGGTGAGTGGACAAGACGAACAAAAGATGAGCCTAAAGGCAGAAGGTTCTGTAATTTCAAGGACAAGGCTTTACACTGAGGTTGTCGTTTAAAAGCTACACCATGGATGATGCAAAGAGAATCCAAAACTTACTGCAGGTTGGTAAAATTGTAAGGTGGTACCCCGAATTGATGGGTTTATGTGTTTATTCAGTGCTGAAAAAATTGCAGATTGTATTGGCCTTCACACCCTCGCCTTGCTTCCCCCACTGACAGAAGAAGAAAAAGCAGCGTGACCTTCTGCCATCCTTGGACCTAAAACCTAACCATCTGGCAGCGCCTGCCTTGGCATACATTAGGCGGCAGCTCCAGGAGAAACATGTTGCCGAGCCATTTTTCACCCTATGACACCATCTATCCTGCTTAGACAGAACCGGGGAAATGAGGAATGAGCCTGCCTCTGTTATGCATCCATGTAGAAACAGGAGAGAACCTGCTGCTGTTGAGGGGCAAAACACACACTCAGGGGGTCCTGGCCATTTAATATAGATTATTTAGATGACGAAACGGCTCCAGGTTTGTACGTACATCTGCAGAACATTGTTTTTGCTGAATTCTGTTCCAAAGCCAACAACCAGAAGAGAGCCAAAAGGCCGAAAGGAAAATTTAATCACCACTAGCAACGGGTCTCCCTTCAGAGTAACTTCATTACGGAATGCAAGCACTGTTAAAGTGGTGTGGCAACAGTAGACCGAGAAACTGGCCTGAAAAATCACTACTTGTTAACAGGCCAAGAATGGACCCTTCAGGGAGAGCTAATAATCCGGTAGACCAATGTGAGAGAACGATACCAAACACAGATTTATGACATCTCTGAGTAGGCTTTGTCCAAACCTCAACAAAACACACATTATTAACAAAACTTAAAGGTTATAGTCCTTCATTTAGAATGTGCCACAAGGTATTGCTGGTGTTTTTGCATGGATATTGATTGAAACAATTACTAACACAGGAGTAGTAAAACCAGGCCTTTGGAGTCTGCTGCTAGCTGGAGATTCTACTTGGACAGTGTTACACTAAATTGTGGTTTACAAGCTTTACACCTTCAACAATCAAACCGTTACATGGGAAGAGGGGGAAAAAATCACCAGTTGTGAAACTCAAACGTCTCATTGGTTGTCTTTAGATTTCAACTTTATAGCTCATTAGGCCAAGTCAGGGTTCAGAATCATTTTGTGAGTCCAGCACATAATGTCTATGGGAAGGAACTTTAATAAGTTTTTCTCTCTCTCAAAATATTGGCTGTAGTGCATCTTTTCATAATATTGCCTTCATCTTTTCTGCCTTTGTTAACATCCGGTTGTTGGTCACGTGACTTGTGTGATGCGAAAGTAGAGTTTCCGTTGCAGTTTTGCCAAATACAATAACCTCTCAAAAATATTTTTCAACGTGTCTACCGTTTTTTATACAGCCTTGTTTATTTGTGGGCTTTACTTTTTGAGATCTGTAGTCTTTTATTTTGAAGGCAGTTTTTTAAATGTATTTTGTCCCGAAGGAAATGGAGATGAAGCTAATGGTCGGGAAACAAGTAATACAAGTGTGTGGTAAGGTGTGGTTTTTAAGTACCATAAACATACATTGTTATTTTTCCTTTGGGACTTCAGTGCATTCCTACTGTACTTTGAAGTCAAATCTTAGTCAAATAAAAAAGTACATTAATGCTCTATGAAGTCTGAATTCCAGCTGGAAAAAGTCAGAGTTTGCTGTGATATCTCAAGTTCCTTCCAATATGGCCGCCACACACATAACACATTGCTAAAGTAAATTGTGAATGAAGCTGACAAAATCTTTACAAAGCTTAAATATAAGTTGTTGTATATGATTGGAGATGCTCCATGACTGACGCTCACAGCATCAAAAGGACACAGTTACATTTGTTATCCTCCTATATATCGATCTGATGGAAAAGTTTACAGTGTAAAACATTAACAATTGTTAGCAAATGTCAACAGCCCAGCAACACAGCGGCTCCCCTCGCTGCACACGTTTTCTCTCTCGTGGCCTTTAGTTTTCCATCGCCTCTGATGCCGAGCGAGTGAATAAATATTAGACTGTGGTCTGACTCATACATACATTAACATTTCATATCTATTCATAGAAACTCGCACTAAACTTACTATGGTCATTAGTACAAGTTTTTCTAGTTTCGTTATTTTTCTGTTGTTTTAGAGCTTAAATTTGTTTTATGTTCTGTGGAGGGAACTTCTGTTTAGGGGCTTGTGGAAAGACATGGCATTTTTTTTATATCACATTATTTCAAGCTAAAAGTTATGAGCGGAAAAACAATGTCTTAAAAAAAATGGATCCATATCGTAGGTGATTCAGGGACTTCCTACAGAATTTGACCTTTTGCCGTTGCATACATTTGCTGCGTAATTAAACTCATCAGTCACGATCTTGCATCTTGTGAGAGACGATCAGACTGTGAGCATCTTTCACCTTTATGGCCATCGTGTCACAGCTTCTCATTTGGATTTCATTAGCCGGCTCTTGGGCCGGAAACGGGCCTGCCAGCTGTCAACGAGCAAAATACAATACAACACAAAATTCACATCTTTTAAAAACAAATCTAATACTACCTGATTGAATTAAATTCAAAACATTCCTTATTGATCCCACAGGGGAAATGCATGTTTTGTCCACTTTTCTTGAGTTTTCTTGAGATCCTTCCTGATCTACAACAGGAAGGATCTCCTGTAGCAGTCTGTGTAACAAGTCACTCTGTTGCTATTTAACAGCGTAATCTTTTTTTTTGTACAAACTTGTTTATACATTGAACAAAATTGTCCTTTTACGATTTTGTTTCATGTACAAACTCATAAAAGGATAAATTTCTGTCTCCTTTAAGATGGTTAACAGTGCAAAAACACAATTTTTATTTAAAATCAGATGGTATGTAACACTCTCCAGCTGCTTATAATTGGTTCTAAAACATTGATTTATGTTAAAGGTATGTGAATAGTACTTATAAAAACCCTTTATCGGTTTGGACTTTATCGGGTTTTAAGATTTTCATAGCTCAGAAAAAAAAAGACTCACACTCTGTTCCATGTCTGCCATGCCATTAAACAAAAGCATTTCTCCAACGCCCGTCTCCTCTCCGCCATAATTGGGCTTCATGATTGTTAGCTGTTTTAGACTTGAGTCATTACGAAGCTTTTTCTTTTCCATTTAAAAAAACCAAAAAAACCACTCCATTTTGTGTGTGAAAGAAAACCGACCACTTTTCTTGTCACATAAATTGTTTTGTGCGCCTCTCATAATGTGAGGAAATACCCAGTTTATTATTTTGCAGGAACATGATTGGAAAGAAAAATCCAGCAGCAAATGCCTGGCGTCATTAGACGTCTGTCGTCTTGGACAAAGGAGGCTGACAAAACGTTGATGCTTCATTTGTCTTTCTGATTCGGACTGCTGTCCTTAATGGTTGTCGAGGACGATCGTTTTCTTCCTGTTCCTTTTTACTAAAATAATTAAAACTTCAAACTAAAAGCTATTTGAATGTCTTGCAGAATAAAACCCCGGAACGTCACATGGCTTTTCTAGGTGATTACATGTTGCACATGTGATTATACCAGAAAGTCAGGAGAGAATAACTGCAGGTTTGTATTTGTAACATGTGAAAAACATGTTTTACATCTGGGAACATTTTCAGATTGTAAATATTTCATGGTTGGAAGGTTTTTTTTTCACATGTTAATACAGTTTCCACATATGACACTGAAGACAAGTTTTTTCACCAATTTGTATTGTGCAGTTTCACATGTATTGTGGACATTGCATTCTACACATGTGGGAAAACAGTTCACATGAGTAAAATTTTCCTACAGTTAAACATGTTATGACCCATGGAGAACATGTGAAACATGTGAGAAAATGTTTTATGAGTGGGGATTTGCCATATGTTTCACATGTTACTCTAAAATGCAATTCCACATGTCAACCAAGTGTTCACATGTTATAAAAACCCATGTACTTGTGGAAAAACATTTTACACATTTAGGTTTTTCTGATGTTTTTCACATGTTACAAGAACATCATTTCAACGTGTGAAAGATGAGCCATTTCACATGTAGAAATTTTCCATGTGTTTCACATATTACTAGACAACGTAATTCCACATGTCAACCAAGTGTTCACATGTTGCAGCAAATAAATTCAGCATGTGAAATGACGATGGAAAAATATGTCACATTTTTCCAGTGTATTTCACATGTTAATAAACGTTATAAATTCTACATGTGAAACATGAGAATATATTCCACATGTGTAGGGATTTTCCAGGTGTTTCACAATGTAATTCCATATGTGTCAGCAAAGTGTTCACATGTTACTACACCATATATTTATCCAGTGTTTCGCATGTCACTACGCAACACAGTAAAACGTTTTCTTCGCATTATTCTTATGTGTTTCACATGTTACCACACCATATAAATTGTGGGGAGAACATTTAATGTGTTGAAGCTCATCCAGTTTTTCACATGTTATCATAAAATAAAAGCCATGTGTAAACATATCGACACGTCACCACACAATCCAGTTTATGAAACACATGGGCAATTGTTGCTGTGAAAATCTAATTTTTCATAAAACCTGCTATTGAAAATACCCTCATGTCTGAATGTGTCATAAAAATACCAACTTCTCTCCTGTTTCTAGTGAATTTATAACCCAAACATCAGGATGATTCTGTTTTCTGCCCTTCACAGAAAGCACCGCTTCACACTGAGGATGTGATGAAAACCCGGTTAAGAGTGTTGCACTGTGTAAAATAACCCATTGCCTCGCGCTGAACAACACGCTAGCCGATTAATAAAAGAGAAATACAACACCAACAATAGCAGAAGCCCATTTCCTGTTCTAAACCTGCAAACCTGCAGCAGGTGAGGAAGGAATCCGAATCGATCCACGGCCGCTGGTCCATCTCGTGGTGAAGGCGGTGATGTGATTATTGAGCGGCTGAGAAAAGAATTTCAAAAATAAAACCACTCTGTGTGTGTTAAAGTCATACTACGTGAACCATCCGATTCTTTTCTCTGCAGAGTGCTATAAAAAATGCTTCAAGTGGGAACGTTGCCATGGATTCCTCAACAAAGATAGTTTCTAGACTTCTCTCTCCCACTTGACGCCTTTTATCCTCCTCCGATTCACCAAAATAAAATAATAAAGAAGAATCTTTTCTGGGCTGTCTGCAAGGCCCAGATTCTCCGTTTCGGGTTGCTTTGTCTGCCCTCATCCTCTGCTCTCTTCTTGACATTCAGTTCCACCTTCCTGCCCCCGGAGACGACAAACCCAGGGGGCGACGGGGTTACCGTCTGATATCTGCCGTCTGCGCCACATGTCCCGGCAACTCGCACGTGCAGCAGACATGAACACAGTTTATTTTTGACAGCGTACGGCCTAATAAGCTGGCAGCCAGTCTGCACAGCATATGCATTCGAAATTAGTAAATTAGTAAAGTACTTTTGATAAAAACTGACGGTAGAAAGAGTCTTAATCTTAATAGATACAACCTCTATTGGAGTTTACCGAAGCTGTTGTTGAGATATAGGCTTAAAATGTCTTGTTTGCAGGTTGCCATAATTCATGAAAGGGAAATGGCAACATGCTTTTACAGTTTTGGTCTATATCGAAAAGATTGTGTTAGCAGGAAGGCTAACATTAGCTGCGTTTCCATTGACTACATAATTGCGCGATTTGACATTTCAAAAATAAATTTGCTTCATGGGAAATTGAAAAAAAACAGAAACGTTTTTTGACAAAGTTTTAGCGACAGCATGATGTGTTTTTTCTTGAGCCATGTGGAAATTGGTTTATTTTGCAAAACTGCAACTTTTTTCACATCACGAGTCACACAACCAACAACCGGAAGTTGCCGCTGGTGCAAACCACGAAGAAGAAGACAACAGGAAGTAGCTGGAGGACGATGGCGCGGTACGTTTTGTTTTCTTATAACTTATCATGTAAACAAACTTCTTCACATATGATTTTAATTGCATTTTACATTTAATGGTTAACACGGCGATTGAGAAATAATGTTTTTCCAACATTAAAACAGAGAACGCGATCACAACGGGGCGTCTAGTCTATGCTTCCCCCTTTCCTCCCTCTTTTTCTTTTGAACCTCTTCTTGCCTCCACTTTGCTATTTTTAAGAAGCACTTTTATCCGTATCTGAGCAACACAACCAAACCTGAAACCTGAGTGCACCTTCAGTTTGTGTGGCCGAGTGGAGAATTTCCTCCACCTAATGCGAGTAGTTTCACCTGAGACCCCCTTACTGAGCAAAAACAAAAGGTGCAGTATTGACGCAAGTCGTTTTTGAGTCAAAAAGGTGTTTACATGCATGTTTTTGTTGATGCATTAAGCCCACACTGTCCTAAAGGGGAAAAACAAATCTATTAATGAAGTGATGTGGGTAAATTAGCAAGGTTTTCCTAGGGGGAAGATACCACAGCTGCTAATGCGGTTAGAAAATAGATTATTTATAACAGCTTTTCCAATGGGGCTGATGTCGAGTTTCTGTAACTCTAGTAATACGATGTTTGAGTAAAAATCGTACCTTTACAACCTTGACAGATGAATATTCATATAAAGAGATTTTAATCAATTCCAGACTCCCTAAGAATTACATAAGCAGCTGTTTAATGTAGCAGCCACTCAGGCCTAGCCCACATGTAGCCGGATATCTGGGAAAACAAATACATAATTATGCATTTCCTGCTTCCATCCATACGAAAACTTTGTTAAGTGTCACCAAAAATGATTTTTCATAAAACTCAGTATTTGTGTTTGCCTGTGTATGTCTGAAAACGGAGATTTGAGGTCCTACGCATTAGAGTCAGCGACAAATAAGTCGCCACTATATCTACATACTTGCTTTGACAAGTACAGTTTGTAGATGTCAACTGGGAAATAAATTCCCAGTTGACATTGTGTAAACTTTATATCTTAATACGCTACTTAAAAAGTAGTTCAGCCTATAAAATTGTCCACAGAAATGAATGTCCTTCGTGCTTAACTCATAACAGGAAGTTGTGGTTGTTTTGAAGAAATCTGATTGGCTGACATAGGTTTTAGCTTTGCGCTGCACTGCCCCCTATGGGTTTGGAATGTTTAAAACAGCACTTAGGGAGGGATTTGTGCAGATTCGTGTGGATTAAAACTTTACAGAAACCAATCCTGTGTGCGCGATATTTTTTTTTAAACAATGTGGCAGAGATATTTATAGATTTTTATAAAAACCCAGTAATGTGTGTACAAGGCCTCAGAAACTATGAATCAGAGTCCAGCTTGTCATCAGCAGCCACCTGCCATAAGCCATATTTTTGAACTGAGCAGAATTTTTTTTATTGAATCTATGTGACGCCCCTCAAGTCGTGATGCCCCATGTGGTGAGCCATAAGAAAAACTGCTGCTGTTGCTGATGAAGTTATTATTATTATATATATTTTTTAAACTCCTCATGCTCTGCACATCAGTTCCTTCTTGTTTTTGTAGCCCTCTTTTCATTATCTTTTGCTGCTCTGTGGCAGTCTGGCAGAACTGTTGACACCAAAGAGGTTTGCCAACGATATTCATCCCAATCGCGCTGTCATTTTACTCCACATATCTTGACATGGGAGGTGATAGACGACGCAGATTTCACGCTCAGCTTTTGAAAGTGAGATTTCACTCAAACCGAAACGTGTATTTGAACTGTGGGTGGAAGCGGGAGGAACCGGAGGAAACCCACGCACTGCCAGAGTTGAGCCAGCAACCTTCTGGATGTCAGGGCGTCGCTGGAGTTGAAGGGAAAAGTCAAATTAATGAACCTTTTCTTTACACCTTCGCGACTAAAACATTTTGTAGAACTAAGACCGTATGCTTTCTTTTTTGACTGCGTAACATTATAGAAACCCATCATTTCAACATAATCATACACTGTTATGTGCTTGTGTCAATACACAAAGATTGCTTTGTGTATTGACTTTAGTTGAATGATTTTTTGTTTAGTATATTTTGGAGTTTGGATCATTTCTTTTTTGTAATTAATTTGATTTCGTTAATTTGTGTCGGCCCGCCTATAAACAGGCTGGGTTTCGACATGTGTGGAGATCCGCCCTTCCACTCGCTCCACCACTGAGGATGCGTCCTGACGCGGTGCGCGCTCGTCTCCGGTCGCTGTAGGCCGCATCTGACGTCTCCAGCCTGCCATGCGGTATTTTTGTTAGCCTTTGTTTGTTTGCTGTTTTCGTTGTGGTTTTGGCCCGGTGGGACCGGTTGTCTTGTTTTCGATTCTTTCTTTCCAGTAGATTCTTTTTTTGCTTTAGTTCGGTACTAGTAGGGGCTTTGACGGCCCTGTGTATAGGTTCGGCCTCCTGCTGGCCCCTGCGTTTTGTTCTTTTTGATCGGCTCACCAGGCCCGACTTTTCGTTAATACCTTTGGGATTTTTGTTTTTTCCTCTCTTTTTTGGGACACGGGGAATTAAAAGTATTTAACTCTCTCTTTTTTTTTCCTCCACAGAAAATCAAAGCAGCCGAACCAAAAGAAAAGTTCGAGAGTTTAAAAATAAAATAATGTTTTTGAACCCTCAGTTTTGCCAGTGTCCTCAAATATGTTGTGTCCTTTTTTGGACGTAACACACACAAACCTCTCTCTGGTCTGTCTGGTCTCCAGTTCTGGTGATTAGAAACAGAGATGGCATGCTCTCCACCTCAAACAGATGTTCACTGCTTTGTCTGAGTTTTTGGCGGTGTTCCATTTTTACGCTCAGAGCAGGAAGTCCATTTAAATTTAGGCAAAATTTTGTTTGATGGATAATGTTGAAAAATGATGTTGACAGCTCAGCTGATTTTCTGGTGTGAATGTTTGTAGCCAGACTTTTCACTACTTTACATGTTTCAGACACAAAGGGAGACACAAGTGAAGCTGATATTGATCTCCATTTGAAGCCGACGCATGCTGGATAACTCATCGATTTGCAGCAGGTTGTTTATTTTTACATAGATGTGTATCCGCAGATCTTTGAAATCTTCTTTTATGTACCCATTATGTCAACGTCTGAGGATTTGACCCTCTTTTGTAAAAAAAAAAAGTGAAATCTTACTTCATGTTTCTAATCTGTTTTAACGAGTGTGCTGAAGTGTGAGAAACCAAATCCGACAGAAAAAGATAATTTTTTGCCACTGATGTGAGGCAGTGCAGGAAACTCCAAGGTGATGGAGTCTTAGAAAGCAAGAATCCAAAACGGTAAAACTGTCCAAAGGGAAGCCTGGCTAGACCAGCAGGTTGTGAAGCAAAACAACGGATCAGAATATACACAGAGGGAGCACAAATGGACGAAGCTATAAAACAATGCCTACATGTTGAGATTCGTTATGCAAATTACAGCAATGGGGGCTTCAAGTGACCCCAATTTTCCTCGCCTTTTTCTTTCTTTTCTCAACATCAAAACCACTATTGGCACTCAGTCACTGAAATCATTTTGAGCACTTCAATAGGCTGTTGGTGTGTTGACCCTTTGAACTTTCATTTTGTATTTTTTGATCATCTTGTGGTTTGGTGTGCCTAGTCTTTTAATGTTGTGATGACTTTATTCCTCTGTAAACATTCATTCTGTTTTTTTTAGGGGATTTTTTTGGTGGTCTAGTTTCTTTGTGTTCTATCATTGACATCCTGTTTTCCTGTTACACTTTTCTTTTCATTATTTGGATTGTGATTAAGTATTTTTTTTATGGTGTTCTTGTTTTTGTGAAGAAACTCATCTGTGTTCATTCTCATAATCCCCCTCCCCAGCACTGATGCCTCGTTTTTTCAGTCACACCTTGTCAGATCCTTCTCCTCTACCCCAGATTAAAGTCTATTTGCTCTCTGGCGGTTTGTTAAAGGGTGTTAATTTGCTTTCTCCCATGTATATTTAGGAATTTTATTAACTAAAATGTCCCGCCTTCTGTCGGTCATCTCTCTGTGTTTGGGCTCGCGCAACAGCAAGTCATTAACCAAGCATCACATTTCAAGTAATTATTTGCAAAATGAGATATTGTTCTGATCTTGCGATTGAACTTGATGTATTGGTCAGCCTGAGGGTGTAACATCTTCAAACCGCCATGCTGCCTTGGTCCTTACGTGGATTAAACCCCAATGCCAAGACGTCGTCTCAAACCAGAGTTTAAAATGTCTTGCGAAAGAGGCGCGAGGTTCACAAGAAAAACAAAGAACAAAAAGTAAATGGCTAAGATTACCACTGTAGTTATTAAAATAACAGCCTTTGTAGACTTTCTATTATTTGCACAATTGCGGAGGAAGGTGCTACAAAAGTTGCGTATGTGATACTGAAAGCTAAGAGTAGGAGCACCGACGAACACATTCCCTCATCTTTTCTTAACATGCTGTTACGACCTGACTCGTGAGCCGTAACAAAAGCCAGAGAAACACGGCCATCAAATAAAGAATATGTTCTTTATTGAACAACCCAAACACATTAACAAAGCCCAAACAGCGACAAGCGGGTATCCCCCTCGGTGGTCGACGGCATCTCTAAAGTCAGTGATAACCGGAGAAGTTCTGCAAAAGAAAAGAAAGGTCAAACAAACAAAACATAACCAGAACAGGGTGGCCAGACAGGTAAGGGAAGAGCCACCTCTGTAGAGCCTTGCTGGGTGGAGAAGCCGACTCCCTTTTATAGCGATGACGCGCTGGTCCTGGCGAATCCTGGTCCCGCCCACTCTGCTCCGCCTCAGGACAAAACACAATAACTGACGGATCCCTCCACGTCAAGTGGAGGGGGACGTCACACATGCCTTGAAATACCCTTCCTGTTTTTGCACCTTCATCCTCTCTGTGCCGTCCCCTGTAGGGCAAACAGTGGCTTCCTTCACACAGTGTGCGCTCAGCTTCTTCGGTGGTCCGCCCACATCCGCTGAGAACAAGGTGTGAATTAACATCGAGTCATTACCAGACTGGCCTCCCTTTGCTGAACGAGATGCTGCTTTCATTTTCTGAATGTAAGGAAACCTTTAGAGGTGAAGCTTTGCGGTCGTGACAAGAGAGTGATAGACGAGAGATTTATGTATTGTTCAAAACTCTGAGAAACTTCTGAAATGTTTCAGTACGAAGGCAGCGTATCAGAAAGAGGTGCAAACGTTTTTGACTCTGGGTGCCACAGACTTGGTCGTTCCTCCAGATTTTGAAATGTTCTAGTCATCCCTTTCCTCTGCCTGTATCTATATTTGTTCATGTATGTGTCTGTGGTCTTGTGGTCTTGGCTTCCAGTTTCCACAAGTCTACGCATCTGTCTCATACCTGCCGGGACATCGTTAAAAGAAAAACCTGTTGTTTGAGACAGAGTAGGAGGAAGATGGAGTGTTTCTCAGCATGCCGTTTGGAGACATATGCTGTAAGTCAAGAAATGATGTGAAATAGGCAACCTGTGCAGTGAGGAGCTGCGCACACGTCTGTAGAAGAAGGTTGTGGGTTGCCAGATTGCAATGACAGAAGGGTGGGAACGCAAAACTGTAGGTTTATTTAAGTTTTAGAATCAATTTTATTTCATTGGGGAATAAAATGAAATCCAAAAGAATTGTAATAAAAAAAAACCAAGAGGAATTACAATGTTTGCAGGTCTTTCATCTGTCATGATGCTAGACAGATTTGCTCGCCCTGCTTTGCCTCACTTTTCTCTTTTCCTACCGAAGCTGACAGCACAAGCCTTCGGCGCCTAAAACATCAACCAACATTCAACATTCTCTTCCACTCATCCAAGACCTATTCAGAAAATTTTGTTTTTTTTGTTGTTTCAGGTTAAAGCACTTGTTGAATATATTACAGCAAAATTAGTGTCAGATGTGCTAGATAGATAAAGTTAAGTATGTGCAGTCTGAATAATCACTGCTTGGATCTCTGAGTGTGTTGCATCTGAGATTATTTTGTATCCAAGAACTTCTTGTGTGAATGTGCGCCTTCTGAAATGTTGTGTTATTCATTTTGAATATGCAAATGGCACCCATCTTCCCAGTTGTTACATAACGACATGATAGACGTACATAAAAACTTAGGGATCTTAACCATGCGTTGTGGACATAAATATCTCCGGTTCTCTTGGTAACAAGATTGAGCAAACCGCTCAAACCTTCACTAGCAGAGCCCAGTTTACGGTCGAAAACTTAAGTGACATTTTCCCTCATATTCCGAGTCCACGCGCTCATTTTCTGATTTTGATGCTTTTGGCCTTTTTTGCTTTTTTTTACTCCTCACAAGTGGCTCCTGGCTGCCGTTTCTCTCGTGGATCAGCCTGATCCACACCTACTCTCTCTGTTCTTTGTAACATGTCGAGTATCTCCCCTAAACGGTTCACGCTTCTCCATCCCTTTGTGATGCGTGGGAGTGAAATGGACACAGAAACCTCTTTTATGTGCTTTCTTGATCCTCTCTGAAAGGTTGTATCTTTTATTAGTCATCATTGCTACCTCGTATTTATTGAGTGTGACCTGCTGTGGTATGTCTCTAAGGATGAAGAACAGTGTTTGCCACTAGTGATGACGGGTAATGTGGCTCTCTTATTGGCTGGATTCACAGAATACGGCTCAAACCATAAGTTTACATATAGTGTAATAAAAGAAAAACATTTTAAGTGGAGCTAATGTAGAGGTAGTATTGTTGTAGCTAAACATAGGAAATAAAAGTAAAATATACTGTCGATTTGTGAATTCTGTTTATGTAGACGATAGAATTTAAAAGAAAATGGAAAGTATTTTCACAAAAGAAGAGGTGAAGGAAAGAATTCAGACAAAAAAGTATTTGTGACGTGTAATATTTCAGTCGTGCTGTTAGTAAGTCTTATTATAGGACTGCAAGAGGCCAAAGTGAGTTTCTCTGGCACAAGGCGCAGCGCCGCTTTAGGCTTCGGCGTTCTGTTCGAGAAAGCAGCCGACACACCACGCTCTGTCCATCTGTGGCTCCCTGCTGATGATCTTTCATGAATGACTCAGTACGCAGGCGATGTGCGTTTCTGCTGCAGACGGAGTGATGGGAGTTGGACCTTCACACTCACGTGTGTCGTCATATTAGATGCACTTTTTTTGTCTTGTTTTAATCCTCTCTTTTTTTCACGCCTACATGATCCCTTATCTGAATTAAAAGAACCAGTTGCACCTGTCAATACATTTAAAGGATTAATTACTCTGACTGCAGACTACAGTACGGAAGAGTAGAACTGCCAGAGCTCAGAAATAAATTCGGGAGCAGAATCTCGTTAAAATTACAAAATGTTCCTAGTTTTCACGAGATTAAAAAAGCTTGTTAAAACGAGATTTGTATCTAATTAAAACCAAAATCTGTTCTTTTTAAAATAAAGATCACAACTGTAAAACAGCAAACACCTCTCAGCATGTTTAGATGTGTAGAGGAAGCAGATGTTGTGGAGAAAGAGTCGTAGTGAGCCTCTTTATGCCTTTTTCTCAGATATTAAAGCGTATTTTTATTTCTCATTATGTCGAGATAGAAAACTCATCTTTCTAAAACAAGAGTTTTGTACTTTTGGAGGAAGCTGGACCGCCCAGTCAAACAATAACAGGCGACAACAACAAACTAACTCAGCTTTCAGTAGACGGTATTTTTTTTCCATCTCTGGTTTTTGAGAATGCGTCGTTTTCTGCTTCGTTTGTAACCAGGATTTCCGTCTAAACGTCTACTGGATACTTCATTTAAACGTGCACAAACTGCAAGCGACACCGTTTGCTTGGCAGGATTCTTGTTGTGTGTTCAGCTGTAAGGGAGGAGCCACCAACACACAGCTCAACTATGTAATCTCCTGGGATAGGCTGGCTTAAGGTGACAGTTTGATAAACAAACTGAAGACCTGAAAGTACAATCTCTCTGCCGTTACCGCAAACCACAATCATCACCTTCACCGACAGGAAGCGTATCCTGGATTGATGAGTTTATCTGCTGTGTGTGAGAGAGAACACACACACGCACACACACACACACACCCCGCCTGGCCTGCCGTCCAATGCGCCACTTCTCTCTGTAATTAGATTTTTTGTATTATCCGACACTGGAGAGAATTAAATAGACAACTAAACAAAGAAAATATATTTCTGTGTGATTAAACACATATTGGATTTACTCTGTGTAAACTAGGAAACATTCTTTGCTGAACACAGCGCCGTTCAAAATGTTTGACCTGCTTACGAACTTTTCATACAAGTTACCTCTTTCCAGTTACCTTCAGTTTCTGATTTAGCTCCATATTATTGTTTTGAAGTTGTATGAAGAGGATAACCAACGCTGAAAACATGACATGACATAAAGTTCATTCAAGTCATGAGAATGTGCCACATTTTACGCCAATGATTGATTGGCGGCCATCTTGAAAAATAGCCATCGTGCTGAAATTGTGTTGAAATTCGGCAAATATAAAAAATAGGGATGCACGATATTATCTGCATGGTATCGGTATCATGGAGATATTTTACAGCCGATATTGGCTGTAGAATTTATTATCGGACATCCTGTCAAAATAACTATATAAGAGACGTTGGTTTTAATGACAAACCAGTGACAATGACGCCTACAGCGCAACTTAATGACGTCACACGCGCCAACCTAATCTGATCACAGAGGGTGAGCAGGGCCAAGTGGAAATGTCAGCGGTGAGGAAACTTTTTAAAGTGTTGGAAACTGATAGCAGAACTTCTATTTGCAATGATGTGAGGAGGAGCAACAACAAAGTCCTGCAACACTTAAAACCTAAGTAACCATTTCAACAACCACTATTCTGACCATTACGATGAGTTCATGGTGGCTAAACGGGAAAGTGAGAGAGCGGTTAACTGGGGAGAAGAAAAAAAACCTCACCACCAGTCCATTCTACTCATTTGGCCGATAATTGATATCGGCCAAACTGGCTAGCTGATATCGGATATCAAGTATATCCGATATCCTAAATATCGGCTATACTGGATATTAGCTGTCCGATATATCGGATATCTAACAAAAATTCAATATTGTGCATCCCTAATGGAAAACATTTGATTTGAGGGGTCTGCATGCCAATGTTTATGCTTCCATCCACACTTTAAAGATTTTTACAGTAATATTCTGAACTAAAATACTTTATTTTTCATGAGTCCTTTTTTTATCTACTTTGGCGTCAGCTTACAGCAGAAGCAATGATTTGCTGGCAATTTAGTGGTTGACAAAGATAATGTTGGATAAAATCCAGTCGCTAATAGAGTTGTGCCAAATGTCGTCTTCTGTTCTTCCTGAAATGCAGGAATTTTCCGTCTGGTAAATCGAACTGCGACAGGGTATCAGAAATGGCCACCCAGCTCCATTCTTTCACAACAAAGGACGCCATCAGGGCGTGTCGGTGCGAGTTCATCCAGAAGGAGTTTTCAGAAGGAATCCATAGCATCAACAGACACAGGTGTGTCTAATAAAGTGTCCAGGGAGGGTTTGTGTCTCTATAACCTTCTTGATATTGCGAGTCTCTACAAAGCAAAGCCACCCTGCAATAGAAATGTCCAGTGTGTTTATAAGTACTTCGCTGACTGCTCCCGATGTGCTGGTGTGTACATCTGTGCGAGACAAAATAATTGATGCTTCTACAGCTGATGGACGCTCACTGATAAGTGAATAAAACGTAAACAGAGAGGGCCTCCATTGTCTCCCTGGCGGTGGAATGCGTCCACACCGACAGAACAAAGACAGGAGATCCTATTTACGCTGCTGTCACTCACTGCTGATTCATCACAGGCTGAGACTAATTTAATGCGCTTGTCTCGCTTGTAAAACATGATTTTCGTTGGAGATTAAAGAAGGACGAACATGCATCAAAAAATGTTAGAGAAACCCCAGAAGACGGCGATCATCGGATCTGGCTCGAGGAAAACAGAAAAACAAAAACAATCAAACAAACAAACGCCGTTTGTCATGACGCACCGTAATGAGGGACCGGATTATGGCGAGGAAAGCGGCTTGCTTGATGAGCAGCACACACTGATCTGAGAGACTTACTAATCTGAAAGAGTCCATAGTTTATGGAGAACTTTTAAAGTTAAAAAGATCACACTCTTTAAACCTGAGTGGATTTGGTGACAAGCTGTGCATCTTATGAAAGCCTTAGTGTTCAAACTAAAGCAACGTCTAAAAAAGGGCAGGCCATTACACTTAGAAATATTAAATCAGAAAGTATAGAAGGGGGCATGTTAATGATCAGCTCAATGCTAATATAGCAGAATTAGCCAAAATGCTACTTTACAGAGCAGGTTAGATATTCATCGTCTATGTCTGATTGTCCTCGCAGGGTAAACTGAAGACTTGAAAGCCTCAAACTGATCATAATTATGCCCATGATTAGCGTGTGTCCATTTTGTTTTTCTTTCTAGTGTTATACTCAACATATACATAAATCTAAGCTTTTTTTGTGTGCGTTGCTTTACTGTCGGTTGTGTTAATGGACATATTTGTGAACTTCTCTTCAGACGCCATCACAGTGGTGCCAGTCAGTAGCTTCAGAGCTTTCACCGCCTTTCCTGGGGCCGTTATGTCAGTGTCTGCTGGGGAGCAGAGAGAGCTTGAACTCCCCTGGTGACAGAGCTGATATCATCAGCTCGTTGGAGCTCCAGGAGCACTTCTGACACACACTGTATGCTTTTATATCAGCTCACAAAACGACCACATTTCTGCTGCTATGCTAATAGCGACGCAAATTTTTTATTTAGCGCCTTAGCGCTCAGCTCAAACGTTCGATTCCCATAAATTAATATTTCTAAGGTGCCAATTTATTTGCCTGTTTTGTAAACTTCCAGTTGAATAAAGTTCGACGTCTTTGTTGCCGTTTTGGTTATGGACTGTCCAGAATTCTTACTTCTGTTGTCTAATTGACCCTGCTGTCATCAATTAGCAACAGAGTTAGCAATACTCAACAAAGTCTGTTCAAAAATAAAATCACTTCTAGAAGCACAAGTTGCACAACAACTGGGTGTGCAATAACAAATTTGACCCTGTTAAAGATTATATAATATGTTGTGGTATTGGCACATGATGGGTAAGACAGTTGAATTTAGTGATTTAGCATTAGCTTCTGCCAAAAATCACGTTGATACAGCCTGCTAGCAGAACTAATGATCATGGGTTAGTATTGTTGGTGCTCGCACCAACTAACGTTCTGGTTAGTAGCGCCCAGCATTGGTGGTAGCCACTAGAATATTTCAGAAACTGATTTTAGATCTGTCATATTGTCACCATCCTTAAAATAATGAACATTTTTGCCAAATTGTTCCCAAAAGAATTCCTTGGTTAAAAAAAGTCCTTGGTTTTCAATCTGGGTTGAACGACACAAAATTAAGCTATCACTCCAACCCCAGGAAGTTCCTCTTTTATGCAAGTTGTTTGGTTTTTGTTTCATGGACAAGATGTACCTTGAAAATTAGGCTTTGCTTCTAATTTGGTTTCCATTCTTAAAAGGTATCGACCCAAAAACAAATGTGTGCAACCATGTAGCAGTGCACTAAGGATTTTCACAACCTTTGACTCGTCTCTGGCTTTTAATGTCGAGCTGGATGCTGAGTAGCACCATTACGCTCGTGTGTGCAGTAATGATCCTTTGCCAGGTGCCAGCTTTAGAAAATAAGAGGCAGAGCTCAGCTTTTATGATGATAGCACCTTCTGCTTTCATGTTTTCTGAAAAAATAAAAAATAATAATAATTAGCATCCATCAAGAGTATCGAAATATGGAGGATGGCAAAGACCTGGAAACCCCCGAATGTTTGAGATTTTGTATGGTAGTGATTGGCAACCTTTGACACTGGACACAACACAAAGAAGGAATCCGTGGCTCGTTAGCGTAGCAAGCTAATGAGCTGCTGGTTCTAACCACTGAAGAGGAAATTACAAGAGGGAAGCAAGAAAGATGTGGGAGGATGCGCTGAGGGGCAATCAGATGGAAGCATGAAGAGTGATGTTTGAAGACGATTAGAGCTAATCTGGAGAAGCTCGACAGGTAAAGGCTCAAACACAGGCTTGTGAACGGCCCAGAATTATTGAAAAGAAATTACCAGGAAGACTTTTCTCTCCGTCATTATTTGTTATATGACTGGTACAACAAAGAAATGGTCAGGATTACCAAGATATGTGTTGTACTCGTCAAATTTCTGTTGTGCTGTCAAACTTTCCTTGTATGTTAAAATGACTGCCACAAAGACACTAGCTTTTCTAATGGTATTGATTGCTTAAAATACAAATGAAAGGGTTTGCATTTACAGATGGTTGAAACTTTGTATAATCACATGTCATCTTGAAGAATTTTAATTAAAAATGGCCTTTTTAGTAGTAACTTCAGTAACCTAATCTAAATATTGGAACAAGCTGCTGCCGTTTTTTAAAGAAGGAAACGTTGTTTTGGACATAACGTTTCAAACTAGTTATTAGCTCTGTT
Organism: Xiphophorus couchianus; assembly: GCF_001444195.1. Lineage (NCBI taxonomy): Eukaryota > Metazoa > Chordata > Actinopteri > Cyprinodontiformes > Poeciliidae > Xiphophorus > Xiphophorus couchianus. The sequence continues at coordinate 16,654,567 of NC_040237.1, forward strand.
ACCACTATATTGTCATGGGAATCTTAACCATATCATGGTTTTAGTGCTACGCTCAGAAAATGTCACAGTGGGGAAGCGGAGAGGTTGTTCCGTCAGACCGTCAGTTCCCAAAACCATTTACACAAAAAAGAAAACTCATAAAAACAAACGCGGGGTCAGTGTGATCCCGCTGGACCACGCACAAAGGAAAAGTCTTGTGAGGGCCAAATGACCCCATCTCTGAAATGTTGCAAAAAAAATAAAAATGCCAATTAGTCGCGTTTCCATCTGCTGATTTGGAGAGAATCAACCAGGCTATGCTAAGTGCAACTTCATCAGATGTTTACGCTACACACAGCTGTAATAAACTAAATGTTGATGTTGCAAACCAGCCACACCACACTACAGTTCCTTCATTCATTCTGGAATTTTAAATTATTTAGAGTTTTGCGCCTCTGGTAAGGCACAGACCCAAACTCCAGTCCTCTAGGGCCGCTGTCCTGCAGTTTTTAGATGTGCCACAGGTACCAAACACTGGAATGAAATGACTTAATTACCTCCTCCTTGTGTAGATCAGTTCTCCAGAGCCTTAATGACCTAATTATTCTACTCAGGTGTGGTGCAGCAGAGGCACATCTAAAAGTTACAGGGCAGTGGCCCTCCAGGACTGGAGTTTGACGCCTGTGTTCTAGAGACACATTTTGTACTTATCAGAATTTAAATTTGCTTTCTGAAATCTATGTATATTTTATTGTAAGAAAATGTGGTTATTCATTCATATGATTAAACAGCAGGAGGTTGGTCACTCAAAGGATTTTTTTAATATTCATGGCTCAAAAGGGGATCAAAATGTAAATAAACTTATGATTTTCTGTGGTTGTTGGGCCCAAGGTGTGGATCCGAGGCAACGAATAGATGATGAAATAGTTTTGGAACACATAATTAAACAAGAATTTACAAAAACAAGGGCGACAATACACAAGATCAGCAGAAACAGACAAGAACCAGATAGCATGAAGGAGACAGCAGATTAAATACTGGAAGCTTGATTACTGGAACGATGGAGCGAGTCTAATTATAAACAGGGTGCAGCTGAGAGGAGAGAGCAGAGGGCAGGCTGAGGGAGAGCGAGAGAGAAAGAGATGACATGGAGGAGCAAAGAGAACCACAGATAAGGAAAGTAAAAATGAAGAGATCGTATCAACCCAGATACGACAAAACAGAAATAAAGTATCATATATAACTCAAGAAAATATATAATTTAATCTCTAATAAGGCATTTTTTACTTTGGGTTTGAAGCAAAAAAGAGAGAAAAGGACAAAATGTGAATATGACTTGGCAAAGGAGGTAATTGATCAGCAGTTATCCGACTCCTTTAAGTTTGATTCTTCTTTAGGGATTTATCTTGTTTTTTTTATTTATTTATTTTGATCATAACAGACAATTAAAAACTCATTACATGCCATGCATTCTGATGAGGCTCATTTGACAGATTAAAAGTACTATTTGAAGTCCTTCAAGCAGGTATTAATTACGAAAGTGTTTACCTGCCACAGCTAGGAAATAAATACAGGAGCGGTATCTCATTATGAGGACTTTTATATCTTGTTATAATGAGAAACTTTATTGCTTTAAAGAGATTGAGCTCCTGTATTTATTTTTCTCGCTGTGGCAGTCATACATTTCCACGATGAAACAGTTTTTTGTTGATGTAATATTCTCAATTTCAAGAAAATTAAATGTGTTTTCTTTGGCTGTCAGCAGTAAATCCTAATAATAAACGGGAACGAAAGCTTGAAAACAACAGTCTGTGTGGAATTAATGTATATAATGTTTCACTGAAAAAAAATTACTTTTCAATAATATTCAAGCTTTCTGAATACAACTGTATTGCTGCCCTTTGTTAATCACCACAATTATGTCAAGTAGCACTTCATTAATGTCACTGCAGTTAATTTGTGAGCAAGTGTTTATATTTTAATGGCATTTTTCCACATGTAGCAACACCAGTTTTGAATAAATTGGCCAAAAATGTACGTGAATCAGACGGACGTTTCATATTTAAGCTGCATCGCTTTTATTTCAAGGCTGTGTTGAGTAGTGCTCCTTGATATTGGGGAATGAATATATGTAGGCCAACATGTTATTTTTTTTAAAATCAGTGCTCCATCCTGACCCAGATGCAGAGAAACATTAGTTTATTTTTTTTTTACTAAAAGCACAAGCCTGGAAAGAGGCAACCTATGAAACCCCGGCGCCGAGTTCTGCCTGTGAAACAGCGACCCTCTGTTTCAACACAATACCCGTCTGACAGATCAGAGCTTTCACTGCACCGCCCTTTGTTGGACCCCGTTATTTTGGGCCCGCACGTTTTCGAGGACCGTGTGACCTTTCAAAAGAAAAAAAGCCAACTAACATCAGAAAAATTTGTTTATAAACTTTTGGTGCTGTCATTCTTACAGTTAATGTATGACTGTTGTCTACCAGAGAGAAATTTGGATAAAGGAACATCATTCGACGTTATTTATTTCACTGCATTTTATTTATTTATTTCAAACAGACATGAAGTAACGTAAAAGTAGAGGGTTGCGTTGTTGCCTGGCGACGTTTTGTAAACATGTCTCCATCCATCTATGAATGCATGCATTTGTTATGTTATAACACACAGATGCCACGGTTCTGTAAATGTTGGAAGCTACATTAAGATAAATGATTTGATTTTTGCACTCGACTCTACACATGGAATAGAAACTATAGACCAATAAGCGATTAAATAAAGCCTGAACTGCAAAGCTTCAGGATAATGCTAACGAGTAAAAACTTTTAAAGACCTGATGTTGTAATCATATTGGAAGCAACAAAGTCAGTGACTGGAGCAAAAGTTAAAGACTTTGCATCTGTTATTTTTCACAACTCTAGTTTTTCCTCAGGTTATTGTTATTTTCTATTGCTACATCTCACTTTTATGTGTATCTGCATGTTTCAATTTGATTGTCACTTTCTCACCTTTACTTCCCCTGTCAGGGACAATAGAGGACTCTATTCTATTTAATCTGAAATTTGCTGGGCATGACTCACAGGAATCAGCCACTTCTTCTTCTTCTTCTTCTAAAGCTGTTCTCTGCCCATCTAGAGGCCATTAACTGTCGTGAAAAGTGTGCGGTTCAATTAAACAGCCTTCCTGCTTTCCCCTTCTCACACATTCGTCGCTCAGCCGGCGGCCAGCCTCTCTGGCTGCCCGGCTCTCTTGCTTTTGACATCACGCCGAGCTATTTTTAGCCTCCGTGCAGGAGGAGACAGAGAGAGGACGACACAGTCCCTTGTAGATTCGGCGGAGGAAAACAGGGGAGGAGGAACTGGGGGGGAAAAAAGCGTGGGCAGATTCAAGACGTGTGCTAATTTGAATATTTATATCAAACAGCTGCGCTCGCTAGAGTAGTGAGGGTGGGAGGGGGAGCGATGAGTGCGGAGTTATGAGCGGAAATCTGTGGAGCACGCTCCTTTTCACACTCTGGAATGACTGGCATGACGAATAACTGGAGCACAATAAATTACAAGATACACGGATGTTAGTGAACATTGACTTCTACAGTCAGAGATGATTTGAGTAGCTGAGTAATGATAGGAATATAGATGTTTTGGGACTGGGTGATATGTAACAGTTGTACCTCAGATTCCTGGATCCGACCACATTTGGAATACACACAGTTTGTCTGAGTTACACACAGTTTGTCTGAGTTACACACAGTTTGTCTGAGTTACACACTGTGCTTCTGGATTTTCCCAGACAAAAAGTTGGCCAACATGAAAGAACAGTTGAATCTTTAGAGGTTGCTCCAAATCAATCTTCTGGCCTGCTGCAGCAGCGGTGCACTGCAAAAAACATAAAATCTTTGTGTCCGTTTGTCTAATTTCTAGTAAGGATATCATCGAACAGTGTTTCCCAACCCTGGTCCTCAAGGCACACTGTCCTACATGCTTTAGAGGTTTCCCTGCTTTTATATGCCTGATTCAACTGATTGCAGTTCAACAAATGCGTGTTAATCAGTCATCAATTGAAATCAGCTGGATTAAAGAAAGGGAATACCTAAAGCATACAGGGCAGAGTGCCTTGAGGACCAGAGTTGGGAAACACTGTTATAGAACACTTAACATAAAACAAAATTATATTAGAAGCAACTTTCAGCAAGATATAGGGGCTTGTTTTAACCAGTTCAACTGGCAGATTATTTTACATATGACAGGATTTTTCCATGTTATAAGTGAAATAATCTGCCAATATAACAAATACTTTTTAAAATCAATATTAAGTGATTATGTGCTTACAACAAGCTCCCATATATTGCTGAAAAGTTACTTGCAAGATAGTTTTGTCAGGATTCAGGTTGGAGTGAGGGTTCTTTCCAGAGACGAGCTACGCGGAGGAGTTTGACAGCCATCGCACCTGCAACGGATTCCGGTAACCAGCAGCAGGCTTCTTAAGAAGCGGTGGAACCACCAGTCATCGCTCGATGGTTACCACTTGTTGGTCAGACTCAGCCCTAAGATCTCGCATAGTCCATGTTAAGTATTGTCCAGTCATTTTGTCCTTTTTCTCTCTGTTACCTCTCAGACCTTGATCCCGCTTCCCAGAGCCAAGCCTGGAACTTCACTGGTCAGGCGCGTCTCTCTGGTTGGCACCTCCAAGCCGTTCCGATCTGCTGCGGTCCGGGACCCCCAAACCTACCTGGACTCTCGTTTCCTCCTGACGTCCTCCAGTCTCAATTCTCGAACAATCGTTTGACTGATTAAAAACAAACCCTCATAACAGTAAAGTCTGTTCTTCTGTGCGCATCTGCATGTGGGCAAGGAAATTAAAATCCAACATGACAAGTTTTGTCTAAATTCAAGTGTACTAAGAAGTTTTTACTAGAAACCAAACCAAAAATACTTGGTAGGATTTTGTGTATTTGCAGTGTGAGAGGGCAGTCAGAGGAAGCTATAGGAACCATGATGACACCAAAGAAAGACAGCCAAAGATACATAAATAAAAGATTAAGACTTTTGGACAGTATTGAAGATGACTGTTTCTGCAGCTTTTGAATAAAATTTCCAAACCAAAATTTAGTTTAGGATTTTATAAAAATGTTTTTTTTAAATACCAAGAAGAATCGTTTATTTAACTCAAAACATGACTGCATAATGACTTCTTGTTATTGAAGTAATTTAATGATATGTAATTTGAAGAAGAGTCCTGGACTAACCCCCAAAAAAGATTAAATTAACAAATAAAAACACTGTCACCGCCTGCTTCCAAAAACTAACCTTGGATTTAATTATGTGCTTTGAACAACAGTGAACAAGAAAAAATTTACAATTTTACAGACATTTGAGAGACGCAAAAATAAACTTCTTGATTAATATTTTTGGGATTTCAGGCAGTTGGACCAAAGAAACCACATCCAACAGTAACTTCATGCACACCAGTTCACTTCCACCGACTTGAACCCGACTTTTACTGGATACACCGCGGTATTTCTGCCTCTCTGTTGGGCTACTCTAACACCGGCACCGGTCGGCCTTCACAAATAACTGCACTTCACGTAGAACATTTTACATAGCAAGAAAAAAGGCACTGAGAGATAAGCTTGACCATGCTGCTAGACTCAAAGCAAGCTAACAACAACCCACTGATGTGTTTCATTCTAAAACTAAAATGTTCAAAAGTTCCTCGTCTCTGAAGTAAATAAAGACGTGTAATTATGGCCTCCATGCAAATGAAAGTCTTCATATTTCTATGCAGCAGTTGAGTGGAATGGCAGATTCACATTTTTGGAATGAGACGTGTATTTAACATTCAGATGAACAAATTTACAGTCATTACAACCAGACATCCTAAATAGAAATATAAGGATAGCAGTGAAAGGCCTCAAATATATTCTCTACATTACAAAATATATTTCCACTTAAAAATACACAGGGTTTTTACTCTTTATACAAGAATGATAATAAGACACTGTTAAGGAGACATTCATAAACGTGGCTACACTCTTATGGATAATAAGTAGTACAATAGATCCATGATATGTAATTTGTAGGAACACCCAGTCTAAAAAAAAAACAACTACTGTCATCAAATAAATTCCATTTATACCACACAGATTTGTAACAAACCATAAATAAATTCAAAGAAACTGCAAATAACACACAGAACTAGCTGCTTCTCCACAAATGCTAACATTTCATGCAAAAGATGAGATCAGAGAGAAAATATTTATCCAACAACATCCATAAAATAAAACTCTGGAGCTCATGTGATACTGCTGAGTCTATCTCAAATCCCCGTTACTGCTGGCAGTGACCGTATGCTACCATAGCTGTTTCGGCTAGCTTGAATGCTACATATTAGCCCGACAAGAACAGAGCAGGATTTCACTCTTTCTTCACAGGTCAGTCAGGTTCTTGTACAAAATACTTACGTGTATTATTATTATAGGTAAGTAAGGTAGGTACTTATGTTTCACGTTTAGCATCGTGGAACAATTTAGTAAATTGTTTCACGTTAGCTAAATTAGCTAGATGCTCATTGGCTTTACTATTGTTATTTATACAGAATGTGGCCCACATTTACTATAAATGCTAACTGGTAGGATTTATATTCATTTTTAACTTTGGAGAGATACTAAGCACATTGTAAGCATTAGCTCATGATGTACAGGTTGACTTATGAAAAGGTTTGTCGGTTTTTCTCCAGGATGTGACACACCGACTGAAGGATTTAAGGCGAAAACACACCAGGAATGCCTCGATGCGGAGCGTCATTTGAGGGACTTTAACTATGAGTAGTGTCTTCCACTGTACTGATGGTTCATTTATTTATTAGTTATTATTTAGTTCATAATAGGTTTCACTTACTTTAACTGCACTGAGTACAGCTTCTTGAGTGTGCTCCTTGTTTTTGTGAATTGCAAACTACCAGTTTGTTGCGACTAAAAGACAAAGTTGTTTTGTGAATGAGACTTAAGTTAAAAAAGAGTAGACCATTTTAGTAGCAAGCTGCTATTTAATAAACAAACTTACGATAACGACCAATGACGAGTTTAGCCTAGCTAAAAATATATCAAGAAAATGAACCGCAACCAGAATGAGAACTTTTTTTTAAAAAAGTGAGACTTGAAGAGAAAAATTCATTAAGTTCCCTCATTAGGTAAAAACATTGGGGGAGAAATCCACATTCTGTTTATCAGTTTGAACTCAGTAAGACACATCTGTAGTGGGATTTGCCATATAGACTGTATAAATCATTAGCGACTAGATTAAAAGCTCCAGTAATGCTAAAAGCCTGTTACTTGAGAGTTAAGATGGATGACGAGAGATAAAGGCAATGCTTGTTTGACTGATCTGTGATGGACTGGTGACCTGTCCAGGGTGTACCAGGCCTCTTATCCACTGACCACTGGAGGTAGGCACCAGCGACCCGGTTAGAACAAGTGGCTAGAGACAATGGACGGAGGAAACTACACTGTAGACAGAAAGTTGTACGTGAATAATTTTGCAGAGAAAGTTAACTCGCTGAGTATTGCATATTGTTTTGCCAAATTTTATGACATCTGTAAATGTAAAATATAAATTAAATAAAAAAACCTGACCAAAAGTGTTTGCTTTCTTCTAATGAACCACTGCACTCTAAGTAGACCATGGAGGAAAACTCACTGCCCTGCAGTGAAAGGAAACTCATTTAGCAGTGAAGTAATGTTGCCATTATGAGCTCTTGTTACAATTCAGCTCCATTAGTAGTGAAAGAAAAAAAAAAGACGCTGCTTTTCCTTCCTTAACCAGCTGCACATTCAAACTGTCAAACCGGAGCACAAAGACTGGATTTGACCGGTGGGGTTTTCTACTCTTGGCAGTACATGTTCAAAGGTTATTGTTCTGTCTCACGTGAAGCTTCAGGGAGAAAATAATGACATAATAAACTGCTACTCCTGAGGCGCCTTTGTTGAAAGCATTCCTCAAACCCAAAGTGGGCAGCGGGAGAGGAGTACCCAGAAACACGCTCCTGTCTCTGTTCTTAACTCGTCATGGGGCAGTTACCGGGGTCAAGGTTTTAAGAAGTTAAGAGTTTTCAAAAACGCAAAAATGTCAATGCATACAGTTACAATTGTTTAAGTCTTTTTAAGGAGAAGCCAAAATCAAATACGGCAGCACAGCGCCTCCCACACCTGTTGCTGCTGCATGCTCTTGCAGAAAGACAGATTTGTTGACTTGGAGACGGTTCCGGTAAAGAAAAATGATAGTTGCACAGAGGCACCACCCATCACTCTTACTGGGGTGGAATGTCTGTACAGCAGCTGACTAAGAATACACAAACTACAACTAAATCTGTGTTTATACTGTTATTTTGCTGGGGTATCACATCAGGAAATCTTTGAGTTGTTACTCCTCAATAACAATAAGAGAAGTGACTTCATACTTGATACTATCTGTCAAAGCACCCCCGTCTAAATAATACCAGCGTCGTTCAAGTCTTCATCAGTGAGTGCTGAGTGGAAACCCATCTACAGCTCTGTGACAGTCCAGCAGAAGTCCCCGCTCCGTCACAAAGTGCCCTGATCAGCAGTGAAGAATCCACTTTCCTTCTTTTTCCGTCTTCTCAGTCTGTGGGCCCTCCAACAAACGGCCGCCACAAGCAGCATCACCACGCCGCTGCACAGCAGTGCGACCGACACCACTTTAGTCTGGGGCAGGGTGTTGAAGGTGAATGTCACCCCGGTGCCCGCCATGCCTATCACGAGTGATATCACGCCGAACGGGAAGACGCAGCGGTACCAGGACTTTTCCGTGCCGCCCGTTGCCTGGGCGAGCCTCTCCAGGGTGTGAAGGGACTCCGGGGGTCTGGCTTGCCCCCGCCCGAGGCTGTCCTCCCCGTCGGCTCCCTCTCCGCAGCCATTCAGGCTCTGGTTTCGGTTGTCGGAGTCTTGGGGTGAGGTGTTGGCCTCACTGGTGTTGCCAAAGTCCAGGTCTGGGTGAAGGACAGAAGCCGGGGGCTGGCGTCCAGAGGAGCAGCCCATCCCAGAGCTGCCGTCCTTGGGGAGCAGAGTGAGAACGGCTGCCTGACGCTGGTCCTGTCAGCGCGCCTTGTATTGAATGCCACTATACCGCTGCCTCTGACGTAGCAGTAGGATTCTCTGAAGCTGACGCTGCTTCTAGTGTTTTTACTCGCAAGGTTTGCTGTCAGCATTTATCTGCAGCAGGAAAGAGAGGAATGAAAAGAGCTGAAAATAGACCAGGAGATGAGAGGGGAGGGTGGGGGGGAGTGACTAGGACAAGATGCATAAAAAATAACCTAACAAATCAAGTTGTACCTGCAACTTTTACAAAAAAAAGAGGCTGAATGGATGAGGTGAAACATGAAAGGTGATAAGACAGAGGAAGCACTCACCCTGTTATTTCTCTGTCCATCAATGGGAGATTGCTGCCAGCACAGGCTCGCCTCCTCAGCAGCCTGCATGGTTTGTGTGTTGTGATGTCGATGCTCACAGACTATATAAGCGCGGGGGGAGGAGGAGGAGGAGACTGTGGGAAGTGTCAGACACGACTGGAGGGTCGGATTGGCTCGCTCGACGGACTGATTCGGTGAGGCGGGGTGGTAGAGAGGCTGACCGCTCTGCGCCTCCATTCATCGAATTTAATTCATTATTTAGAGTAATTTGAGATGCTCCTTTGATAGTAGATCATGCATGGTCAGAGGGAACAGGTATAAGGAAGGGGATGATTGCATTAAAAAAGAATAAATGTAATAGTGCTTCGTATAATGAGGACAGCAATGTTTTCATGAAAACTCGCTTTTATTACTGTCACTAGTTTACTTGATGAGATGTCCTTTCCATTTTCTCTGTTAAACAATTGCTATTTCAGATTATCAGTCAACATTTAATAAATGTGGCTGAATTAAAATGATTCTGAAAAGAAAAGCAACCCCAAATAGCAGCTGCTGAGGCCAGGAGTGGCATAACCATTTGTAAGTTTCAAGATCAATGACTGTTTTGCATGACAAGTTGGCTTGGGTACGTTTTTTCTTTTTTTTTTAAGATTGTGCCCCCTGCTGGCGCAGTGTGGCCTGGTAATTGCTGGCTCTTCTATTGATGTACAGGAAAGGCAGATATCCAATGATCACATGAAGGTTTGGGGTCTTGGGTTTGTTTGAGGCTAAAACGGGTTTCTGCCACACCCACCAAGAGGCTCTTCTCATCAGCGACATCTGGGCCAAAAAGGTCAAAGATTGATTAGAGGTTTGGAATTTTGTGTGTATGTTAAGGTGTTTCAATTATGTCTTTGCTTCCATTTGGACGTATAAATGGTGAAGTCAGAACCGCAGTGTGGGGTGGACATGGCTTTATCAATCACATTTTTTTTTTCCTTTTGACACCATGCAGTGTTTTGGCAGGTCACTCTGAACACACCACACTCAGCAGGAATGTCTCTAAAGATTATTTTAAGAGCCATTCCCATAATTAGAGCATCCTCAACATTGCCTGAAGGGAAAAATCAGGGCAACGATAATGGTATAAAAATTTTGAAGTGTGACCTAGGCATTAGGGAGAAAGTAATTCATCCCTCCATTGTAGACATAAAATTCTCCTACTTCAATTTTTCTTTCTAACACGAACTGCTTCCATAACCTGTAGCAGATTTCCCATGGGAAAGAATCCTGTCTTGGGTCCCGTGTTAGAATATCAGTAATAGCAATATGAAAACCATGGTTGTTTCTGGAATGATGGCTTAATTTATCATGTTTTTTTTTATTTTTGTTTGATCTGCAAGAGGGGTGGAAAAGCAAGAAATGTAATTAGTGAGGAATAAAAAAAACAGTGAAATTGGTTTTAAGGGATTTTCTTGTAGCAACAGATGTGTATCATGTGTGTTCAGAATTTACATCAAGCCATCCACAAGACATTAATTAAAAATCCTTTGAACTCCTCTCTCCTTTCTCTCTCTCTCTCTCTGTGTGTGTGTCCTCCAGTTGTACCTTCCTCATTGTGCTCGTCATCCTTGCTCCCCTGCACAAAGACAGAGTGGCTAGCTCCCCCACAGTCACCGTCTTTGTCACATTCCTACAGCGTATGTGTTGTTCAGACTACCTAGCCATGTTCAGACAATGTCAGCAGGACACATGAGCCAATGGCAGTGATCCCCTGGGGACAGATCGTATCACCGATAACAGCGTCAGTGGGTGAGTGTATGAGTGTGTGTGGGCACGGATATTGATGTAGGCCCTCCGTAATTTTCTTGTTTCTCGAGGCATTAAAAGTCTTCCTATCTGCGGAGTCTGCCATAATTGTCCAATATCTGATTCAATCTCATCCCTCGCAGGCACTGCTGTGCTCTTGTTGTTTGTGTGAACCTATAAATGGAACGGCCGTAGAGTCAGAGATCTCTATTGCCACGCTCTAGTTAAATGGAAAAGACAAAGACGAGCCGCTATTGACGCAGGAACCCCCAAGGGTGCAATGCATAGAAGACTGAAGTTATGTCAGACTCGACTAAGAGCTGAGTATCTCCTGAAGCTGCCCTGGTCTGTAGAATGAGGTCACTTGTATTTATAGATCACCAGCCACAGTTTGTTGACCCTTTACTGTTATACTGAGGAGAACCTTTCCACCTTCGCAACCTGGAGGCACGCAATTCTTAAGTGCAGTACAGTTGACCCCCTGGAACAGTTCAAATACACAAATACTTGAGACCCACTCAAATAAAAACACTTACAACTCCATATTTTAATAAAATACACACCAAACATAACTTAACATGCATTAGTAGACTCAGTGGAAAACTACTCTAGAAGCGACAATCTCCAGTCTTCCTCATTGTCACTCTTGGGGGTTCAGTCAATCAGAGCCAAGGACCACAAACCTTTGCAAATGCTATCCAATAGCCTGTCAGCAGCATTGTGTATAATGTATGTATTTCAGTTTTCCAAGCTGGGTTATTGTTCATATTTTAGATGTGTGCTATGAAAAAAAAAATCAAATAGGTACATTTTTTATATAACTGTGATAATATTTTTGTTCCAACATATATTCTGGAAAAAAAATAATAAAAAAATGGCGGCTGAACGGATGAAAGCGACACAGAGATCTTACGCGCTGCCGTCCGCCATGCTGGCATTCACACTCTAACAAAGACCAGCTTTGTGCCGAAGATAGCCGAATATACCCACACACAAGACACACACATTGTTCCACCCGCTACACACTCCGACGTGGGTCAGTGCAGCTGGTGGTTGTCTATCAGGAAGCGAGGGGAAACACCTCGACAGGAAGTCGGAGCTGATTCGGGTATGTGTATGCGCGTTTGGGGGATCGTTAGTTGCAGCAAAATGTGACTGAAAATTACAACACTGCAGACAAAAACGGCCAGAACTATGATCTAAATTTTCATTATGTTTGGACTGCGTATTCTCAGAGTTGTAAGAGAGCTGCCGCCGAGTTTCTACTTCACATTTTGGAAACACAATAACTAAAAAAGGGAGAGGGAGTTCTTTATTACACATCTTCCATATTCCAGAATAGGGCAGCTGAATTGTTCCATATTCACAAATATTATCAGTTGGCCCTTAGTTAAACAGAACTTTGAAATGGGCCTTTCATGCTTTTTTGTTGTAGTTGCTGTTTCTATGATACCAAATGTTTCATAGATTAAACTTTTATTTAGCCAGTCTTTACATAGTTACAAGGTGTTCTTTAAAAGCTTGTTTTCCTTTTCTTTTATTTAAATGACCAGTTATATTTAGAGAAATGAAAAAATGAAACTCACTCCCATCATCTGTTTTAAACATAGCAAAATCTAAAGCTTTCAAAAAGAGCCCTGCTTAATTATTTTATTATATGAAATGTTGCAATTGTACATTTTAGTGTGCTTTGTTGCCAATGTCATATTAAGTGTCTTTGTAATGAATGTCTTTTTATAATGATGTGGACCCTAGGAAGAGTAGCCACGGTTACGGCAATGGCTAATTGAGATCCAAACAAACAAACTGTAGATCCACTGCAACATGTTAATTCCTCTGTTTGGCACAAAATCAGCATTAAGTTTTTCAGAAAAACCAACGTAAAGCTCACACCAGAGTCACGTTTCTTGTGGGCCCACTATCACGACGGCTGCTGGAGGGACAGGAACACGACATTTGGTCTGGTGCCGTGATCCGCCTTGGCAGGTTGACCGTTGCCCTGCTGTCAAGCCCATCTGGCAACTACCGGCACCAAAGTAATGCCTCGTGAGCCTTTGCTTATTCCGCCACCCACATACATCCTACTGTTCACTTGGGGCGGGTTCGATTTCAACTCTGAACGGCACAAATGGCATGTTTTTACTGGCTTGAATGATATTAATTGCCATAATAAGTACGTGTTAAAATTTGTATTTGGTGGGGCGTGCTGTGGTGGCGTAGTGGTTAGCGCAACCCACGTTTGGAGGCCTTGAGTCCGCGACGTGGCCATCGCGGGTTCGACTCCCAGACCCGACGACATTTGCCGTATGTCTTCCTCCCTTTCCTGTCAGCCTACTGTCATATAAGGGACACTAGAGCCCACAAAAGACCCACTGGAGGGGAGAAAAAAAAAAATATTTTGGTGAATATTGATTTATACTGGAATTACTGGTGCTGTTGTTTTTATTGTAGTCCTGTTAAGAGATGAAAAGTTGTGTACTAATACAAGCACTTTTTGTCAATGTGAGCTTAACTTTTCAATGAACACGTCCCAATATGTGCTTTCAATGTATTGAATGCATCAACAGAAAGCCAAACATGAAACATGAGGTTCCCATGTTCCTCTTCAAGGGGCAGTAGTATGTATTTTCCAGCCACATAGTGACAATTTATACCATAATCAAGTAATTATGTTACTTTCAGTTGTAATAAAAATGCTGTATGTATCAAATATGACTATACGGCTATAACAACACTGAGTGAATATATTTCAAACTGTAATTTACAATGATTATGAGAATTACAGCTTACAGGTAATGAAAACCAAAAATTATGCGTCTCAGAAAATTAGAATATCACATTGAATCAATAAAAAAGTATATTTTAAGTATAAAAGTACAACTTCTAAGCATTCAATACTTGCTTATTGCTCCATTTGCATGAACTACTGCATCAGTTTTGCTTGTTACTGTTTTTAGTGACATTATCACAGTCTGATTTGATAAAGGCACACTATTATAAGCAACATTTAACATTTTATATGGATATGTGAATATTCCTCGCACATGTGTCAAACTCCAGTCCTCAAGGACTGGAGTTTGACCGCAGTCCTGCAGTTTTTAGATGTGCCACAGGTACAAAACACTGGAATGAAATGACTTAATGACCTCCTCCTTGTGTAGATCAGTTCTCCAGAGCCTTAATGACCTAATTATTCTATTCAGGTGTGGTGCAGCAGAGACACATCTAAAAGTTGCAGGACACCGGCCCTTGAGGACTGGAGTTGGACACCCCTGTATACCAATATGTTAAAATCTTAATTTTAAACTGGGAACTTAGAAACAAAATTTAGAAACCATAATGGTGTCTAAGTCAGTCGCTAAGATACAGATTTTATGAGCAAAGTAAAGAGCATTAAATTATCGTACAAATTTAATCAACACAGGCTTGTTATGCTGTTGTCCAAGTGGAAATACCACAAAAACAAAGTTTTATCTCTGTGAACAGAAGGTAAAAAAAATACAAAAGCTTACGGGAATTGAATTAGTCACGTAAGCCTGTTGTACATTTGTGTTAACGCACCTTTTTCTGTCGCCCACCTGCACACCCAGGGGAACAATGGCTGCCTGCAGAACGTCTCCTCGCCTTAATAAGGTTGAGGATCTCTCCACCTCGCACATCAATACCTCCAACAGGAGTCTTTTGCTGCTGGGAGATAACAGGGGAGGACAAAGAAACCCTTGAGAATGGCACAAGAAAAACCGGAACAAAGTCGAAATAATTAGGCGTAAATGAGTTCGGCACGGAGAGAAATGAGCTGAAGACAGCTGCACAAAGCAAATTAATTTGAGTAGGCAAACTCTAAACTGAGGCGTCTAAAAATAAATCAGTCATAAAGATTAGGAAACTATTGTTGGTTAAGGTGGGTTTACTTTTAGGTTCAGTTTTAGGTGGTCAAAAAGCGAAGAAGAAAAATACCACCATGAGGGGTGATGTTACCGGTTAGTAAAAAGAAAGAAAAAAAAAAGGTTTTTATTAAAATACAAATTAAAAAAAAATTTTTTTCATCTGGTGGTTGAACTCTAATGAATTCCCTGCAATTAATCAAAAACCATCTATCGACAATATAAGCTAAATTTTGTCTGTTTCAATTAGAAAAATCCTTTTTTCTGCTAAATTCCAGAAAAGGTAAACATATGAGCTCAACAACAAAGATATTTATTGTTTTTGATGTTATTTATTTTATTCAGCCATCAGATTGGTGCGCAAAGCTATCACACCCGTTTAGAAACGTATTCTGTGGACGCTGACATTAGCATCGGAGACGTCTGTGCTGCTGCTACATATTTAGCATGGTCGTTTAGCCATCACTATCTACACTAACTCTTTGCAGAATTAAAATGAATATGAATTCCAACAACATTTAATTTCCCTTTGGGTTGGGATCAATAAAGTATTTTTGAATTGAATTAGAATTGAGTTGAGATGCTATTGTGGGCTTGAATAGCTTTGCTAACAGGCTAACTCCTTTTAGCACAACTTGCAACATTAGTCGTTTCCAGTCCACAAGTTAAACCCTCGTGGGCCAAGAGAAGCGATTTTGTCGACCTTCGATGTCTCTTGTGTGTCAGATTTACGGGTGTACCAGAAATGCAGAAATATAAAGGTTCCAGGGTTGGGACTTTTGTATAAAAAAGGGATTAATTGCATTGAAGTTTTTAATCGAAATTAACGTGTTAAAGTCCTGGCTAAAGGTGGGCAATATGGGCTTACAATTTCATCATAATTTTTTGTAAGTACTATTGTGGTGACAATAAAAAATAATGGTGTAAGTTTATGTAGTACTTTTTTTTAAGGTAAATGCATGACAGAAAACATAAATACTGACATTTCTATTTAAAATAAGCTTCTTCAGGACGCCACATACTTAAACAAGTGTGATTTATGTCACTAAAATGCATAAAGAGATTCCATTTAATCATATTTTTGAAATCACTGATATTCATTTTTGCTCTCATGGAAAAAAGGTATAAATTTTTTTTAAACATCACTGGAATTTATTGTGACAACGATAAATTAAAAATCTTATGACAAGAAATAGATCACAAAATGTAATAAATGATACAATAAATTCCCATCCCCAGCACTAACCTTTATATTTGAAGCAAGGTGACAAGAATAATTTTTTTTAGCAGAATCTGATTAATGTTATAGGTCAGATGGACCAATTTTATGTTTCTCACAAGTCTGTAGAAGTCAAAATAATAGATGAAAACTTTCAAAGTATGTAGCTGTAGGCCATGCTATCTGCTGCGCTGAGCATTAATTATCTCACACAGTGCAGGAACTCAATGAAATAAACTAGATTGTAGCCGTTTATAATATTAAAGGAAAGCACTATGAGTCTCAAAAGGACAGATGCTCTAGTTTTAATCTTAAGACATTAAATATACAAAACAAGCGGGAACAGTTTGGAAAAACAGAAATGGGGATTATAAGAAACTCGACTAATGCCACGTTATCTTTCCTGGAACTGTTGTCATGCATTTCATCTCTTCCTAAAAAGGTCAGTGCGTACTTTGTTTCTGTCTACATTATTATCCCTATTCAGCGTCGAAGCCACGAGGCACATACAGATTGCCTCTGCTGCCTTCATTCAATTAAAAACTTGCTCAATGTTCAGCTGCATCCTTTCCCTTCGACATGGAGAGACGAGACCTGCTGGATTCAAATGGAGCCGGAGCCGAATAAACGCCGGGCGCGGATGTCACTGCACATATCACCGCTCCTGCAACCAAAACCAGTCTCCGTCTCTTTGTTGTCCACAGCTACTCCTGGTGACTCATGCAATACTCCAAGTTCCACACAAACAAAAACATCACGACTTGGATTTACAACAAGTTGTGGGCGTCTAAGTGTACAGTCTGCTGATAAAAAACGCTGGTCACGT
This sequence comes from Xiphophorus couchianus, assembly GCF_001444195.1. Classification (NCBI taxonomy): domain Eukaryota; kingdom Metazoa; phylum Chordata; class Actinopteri; order Cyprinodontiformes; family Poeciliidae; genus Xiphophorus; species Xiphophorus couchianus. The sequence goes on from NC_040237.1 coordinate 16,671,685, forward strand.
ACTCTGGTTAGAGACAAAGAGGTCAGAGAGGCCGGTATGCTAATTGTACACTCAACAAAAATATAAACGCAACACTTTTCTTTTTGCACCCATTTTTCATGAGATGGACTCAAAGATCTAAAATTCATTCCAGATAAACAATATTACCATTTCTGCCCACAATAAAAGGCCACTCTGAAATGCGCAGTTTTGTCTCACAGCAAAATGCCACAGATGTCGCAAGCATTGAGGGAGCCTGGAATAGGCATGCTGACAGCAGGAACGTCAACCAGATCTGTTGCTCGTGCATTGAATGTTCATTTCTCCACCATAAGCCGTCTCCAAAGGCGTTTCAGAGAATATGGCAGTACATCCAACCGGCCTCACAACCGCAGACCAAGTGTAACCACACCAGCCCAGGACCTCCACATCCTGCAGGTTCACCTCCAAGATCGTTTGAGACCAGCCACTCAGACAGCTGCTGAAGCAACTGGTTTGCATAACCAAAGAATTTCTGCACAAACTGTCAGAAACTGTCTCAGGGAAGCTCAACTGCATCCTCGTCGTCCTCATCGGGGTCTTAACCTGACTCCAGATCGTCGCCGTAACAGACTTGAGTGGGCAAATGCTCACATTCGATGGCGTCTGGCACGTTGGAGAGGTGTTCTCTTCACAGATGAATCTCTGTTTACATTGTTCATGGCAGATAGCGTGTGTGGCTTCGTGTGGGTGAGCGCTTTGCTGATGCCAATGTTGTGGATCGAGTGGCCCATGGTGGTGGTGGGGTTATGGTATGGGCAGGCATCTGTTATGGACGAAGAACACAGGTGCATTTTATTGATGGCATTTTGAATGCACAGAGATACCGTGATGAGATCCTGAGGCCCATTGTTGTGCCATACATCCATGAACATCACCTCATGTTTCAGCAAGATAATGCACGGCCCCATGTTGCAAGGATCTGTACACAATTCTTGGAAGCTGAAAATGTTCCAGTTCTTGCATGGCCAGCATACTCACCGGACATGTCACCCATTGAGCATGTTTGGGATGTGCTTGACCGGCGTCTACGAAAGCGTGTACCAGTTCCCGCTAATATCCAGCAACTTCGCACAGCCATTGAAGAGGAGTGGACCAACATTCCACAGGCCACAATTGACAATCTGATAAACTCTATGCGAAGAAGATGTGTTGCACTGCATGAGGCAAATGGTGGTCACACCAGCTACTGACTGGTTCTGAGTCTCCAGACCCCCAATAAAGCTAAATAAATGCACATTTCAGAGTGGCCTTTTATTGTGGGCAGTATAAGGTACACCTGATGTCAGATCAGCATCTTGATGTGGCACACCTGTGAGGTGGGATGGATTATCTCAGCAAAGCAGAAGTGCTCACTATCAAACATTTAGACAGATTTGTGGACAACATTTGAAAGAAATGGTAATATTGTTTATCTGGAATGAATTTTAGATCTTTGAGTCCATCTCATGAAAAATGGGAGCAAAAACAAAAGTGTTGCATTTATATTTTTGTTGAGTGTAATTCCGCGTTTCTATTAATGAGTGCGGCATGATTTCAAAGCGGCAGACCTCACTGTCGAAGAGCCGGAGAGCCCTGAACTACAACGGTTAACATTTCTAAAACAAAAGCTCGGCTAATTGGTCTCGTATACAGGGGTCAAGCCGTTGCGCGGCGCTACGCTTTGTGAATCATTCTGCTTGAAATCGAGAGCTGCACACTCCATGTGAACCTTTGAAGCACTTCTAAGTTAATTACGTATATCTGAGTGGAAATGTCTGAAATTTTATTTCACGTCATGCTGTGACAATAAAGACCTCTGTTATGATCCCAGGGAGTCATTTCTGTTTATGTTCCTTTCTTTATTGCCTCTTCAGTACATTATTAAATTTTGCTGTATTTTGTTCACTCCTTTGTATTTAATATCTTAATTTATTCTTGTGCTTTTTATGTGTGTTTTATGATTTTGTCTTCTTTGATTAGCAATGTTCATTTTTCAATTCTTTGAGCAATAAACCTTCCTGGAACAAAGTTTCAGAAAACTCTGAAACTGAAAAAACACTGAATCCCTTTAAATTAAGACTAAAAAACCCCACCTGTTTAAAGTTGCCTTTGTTTAGTAGCAAATGGACCAGCAGCTGCGTTTCCATTGACCATGTCATTTGATTGCTTGGGGGGGGATGAGCTTAATGGAAACGCTACAATTTTGAAAAAACACTAATTTCACTCGAGAATTTTGGCACTAGGATCAGGTGGTTGTGCAAACCACAAAGATGACAATTCTCCTTTCGTCCTGTGGAATTCCCATCTTCGCAATTAAGCCATAACATACATAACAATGACTACCATAAATTCAAAAAAAAAATTTTTAAAAGCTCAATCTGTTTCCACTTCATCTCCAGGAAGTCGCACCTCAGCCATGGAGGAGACTCAAATGTTCAGGTCCGACCGTCCAAAACAAAGCTCTACGACACGCAGCGGCTGGGAAACAGTCTGCCATCAGCTTACCATTACGGATAATGACCCAATGAAGCAGAGGAGAGCTGCGGGCCGCCGGTCAAATGATGACTATTAAGGAAGAATTATTTATTAAACATGACTCACTCAATTTGTGAAGTCTATTACCATGCAGAATCAAAAGCTTCCTCTTAATCGTTCTTTAAAACGTTCTTATTAAAGCAGCAGTACAGTGTAGGCGGCGGAAAGGGAAAACCACTTTATGAAATAGAAAATGACTTTCTTGGGCTGTAAAAGTGAAGAAAGAGTTTAAATTCACCCACACCCTCTGGAACGTACACCTGGGGTCCTTTCGAATCCGATTAGAGGTCAGTAGCTGCGTTTTCATTACAAACGTGTTTGAATCTTTGTCTATACGCTGTTAATGTTTGAAAAAAACAACAAATAAAACCATTTTCTGTTTACATTAAATAAGAGGTTAAATTAAAATCACACGTGAATAAGCTTGAACATGATAAGTGCGCATGGTGGTGACGGCTGTAAACAGCTAAACAACTAGCTAAACAGTGTTTATCGTAGGAGTCAGCTCTGCCGTTGGAGCTTATACTTGGGAGCGGCTGCGTATATAAAGAAGCGTTATGGAGTCAACGCGTTAGAGTGACACACAAAATCTTTATGAACTGCTCAATGGTGTGAGAGTTCTGGTGGAGCCAGCCACAAATCGTCATCCTCCTACCACTTCCTGTCGTCTTTGTCGTTGTTTCCGCCAGTAGCAACATCCAGCTCTTGATCACGTGACTCACATGATGTGAAAAAAGTGTTTCTATTGCAGCTTAGTGAAATAAATCTGTTTCCATACAGCTGAAAAATCACCTAATGCAAGCACGTTTTATCGAAATTTTTTTTGAAATCGTTGCTTTTCCTTAAAAAAAATGTATTTCAATAATTCCAATTTGCGCAATTTTATGGTGAATAGTGCTTCTTACCTCCAGGTCTCCCTTTCTCAGGTTTTCCCATAATCACTGTCCTCACTCTGGTATGAAGCAGCTCATTTTGTTAAAAGGACCCACCGCCATGATTCATCAGCCAGCCCTCTGTCATTTACAGGATGAACCGTTTCTCTGGGTTGACCTCTCCTTATCGGCCGCCACTACGTGTGTTTTCTACGCCTCCCTCCAAGCTACCTTTGTGTCTGGAAATAGCACAAAATTATCTACCCCGGTTCCACTTATTATTTATTCAGGCTCGTTTTGCATCTCATCTCTTCATGCCGCTCCTTGGCGGGCATTTACAGAGCTGGAAATAACGGATCATTATAGAACAAAACGTAATCCTGCCTCTGCATGTTTATTTGTATCTGTCCTACATAAAGATGTAAAAATATGCAGCAATTTGCACTGAACTATAACCTTTTTGCTATTTTAGGTTACAATTACAGTCTTCAATGTGTTGTAGCCCCTAATTCATAAAGTATTTTGTTGGGTTTTACTCAACGTATTGTGATAGACAAATGAAAAGTGGTGAATAATTATGAAGTTGAAGCAAAATGCCAAATGATTTTCAACACTTTTTTATAAATAAAAAGCCCTTCCTAAAAATTGTTGTTTCTACTATTATTGGGTATGTCCGTACAAGTCTTGCGTACTTAGAGGCGGAACATTTTGTGTATTTTGCTCCACAACAAGAGCTAAGGATCAGTCACAACATCGGTTTTGATGTTTAGCCATCGAAAATTGACTTATAAGAATCTTTATTATGAGATCCAAAATGTGTGGAAAGAACAGAGACTGCCACTTAAAGTTATGATTCACTGAGACTTAGGTAGCAGTTGAAGTGGTAGTTCACCCCCTTTCTTAACGCCTGCAGGACCCTGTCTTCTGTTGTTTTACATGGTCTAGAAACAGCCTGCTAAATTCAGCTTTTTATAGTATTTTCTTCCACCGGCTGAGTGGTTTGAGACGGTGTTTGACAAGGTTGTTCTCAGATACAAGGTGTAAAATCAGCCTTTCCACAAATCCTCTTGTACAGTGTGGCATCAACATGCCTGCTTGAGATCCGTGCCTATTATGCGCACATTTACAATGCTTAGCAACAGTATAGTTAACAGGATAATTGAGCTGCCTTTGTTCTCACTTTGACAGACAGATCACGTTGTCTCTCCGAAGCCGTTGTTCTTTGCTGTGTTGTTTGAAAAAAAGGCTAAACAGACATTTGAGTATCGTAGCCTCAAATGACTTTGGTCAGGCATTTTGGGATCTATTGCAGTAAATCGTGGGAGCTGTAGTATTTTCTTATTGACTGAAATGAACATTTCCCAAAAAATAAAGCATTTAACCTCACTGACAATTTCTCTTTTTAAGATTTTGGCATAAATGCCTCTTTTCTGCTAGTACCTGCAGAGTGACTTTAACTGGTTAAAAGCGTTTTCGACTAGTAATAGCTATGTGGTACCAGACTCTGTATTTTAGAATCTACTTTGTTCTTGGTTCCAAGCAGTGTTATGCAGCAATATTAAAAGCTTGTAATAAGCCCGCTTATTACAAGCAACTTTGTGCTTGGTTTTTTGGGCTTGTTTTGAATGTGAAGTTGCAGATTTGGGCTTGACTTTCTTTCCAAATGTAACACGGAGGGAAGCACCCGGATCGTACCCGAGGACTTGGCCCTAATGCCAAATGGTAGACTTCTCAAATATATTCAAGTAGCCTAGGGTCTCCCAATTAAAAATACCCAAGTAAGTCTGGCTTAAAATGATGAAACAGAAATAGCATACAAAAATACTGTATATTTTATTTATACTTCCTTTCACAATATTAAAATATACTTTATTATTCTACTTTAAGACCTAATTTAGCACTGGGAACAATCTGAGACAAAGAAAAACAACTGCAAACCAAACTAGTAGAAACACAAATTAATCACACAAAATAATATTACACAAAAGAAAAAGAATAAATCTCCCATTGGCTAATTCATTAAAAAAAAGAAATATAAACTCTGGTACTGGTTCTGTGGTGCTTTGCTACACCTCCCGCTCTAGAGGACGACCTATTTAGCCACTTAACTGAGAGCACCTAGAAGAATCGCACCTTGGCGAGAGCATAATATGCAATGTCAGTAATCTGCAATACCAAAAATGACAATAAGGTGTCTGCTGACAATAATAAAGCCACATAAGGTAAGATGAAAGATTGGTACCTTAATCAGCCACCCAACAGCTACTTTCAAATGCTTACAGTAAAAACAGCCACTGAAATGAATCCTATAAAGCAGTTAGAAAGATCAGTGTCAACATTATAAAAAGCGACCCAACATTACCCAGAACCAGAGAAAGGTGACGACAAAAATCCATTTACCACAAATGTGCAAACCCTGGTGCAGCAGCTCAACGAGCACGGCGCCATCCGACGGATCCAACTGCTGCCACAATGGACCGGACTCCTCACTTTGGCGGGCACACCTGGTGCCTATATACACTAACAAGCCCAACACCGCTGCGACACGAAAGTGAAGGTGGGGAAACGGGGCATGATGCATTCAAAGACCCACATGGGTAGGAATTTACAACCATTTTATGTAAACACTATTCAAACTAATGACCCACCCGGTTACACAAAGAATATAGAAATGACAAGGAGAGGAGTTGGAGCGAAATTGCTACTGCAGTTGATAAAGTCGGTAACTTTTCAGCTGTTCTTCATTAACGTGACGTAAATAGGTTGTAATGATTTTCATTCAGTCAGGACTTTACGCTGACACTAGCCACATGCATTGCAGGTAGATTGTAGTAAAGCATTGATTAATGCCAGGTTTTAAAATGAGTTAACTGGACTTGTAGCCATTATTTTGTGCCCATTGTTGGACACCACACGGCAGGAACGAACCCGATCGAACCGTTATACCCGATCCCGATCGATTTCTGTTGGCTAATGTGTGGTCTCTCGGGTTTTGAAAATGGGCTGACAATGGACCGACAACTCTAAGATTGTGTAATGCGCTGGGCATTACACCAAGGAAATGAAAAAGGGAGGAGTCAGTGGAGAGCACCGGAGTTGAGCGTTTTTTCATTCAGTGTCATCAACAGCAAGAGAAAAAGGCAGGAAGAGACAATAAAGCCGATAATTAAAATGAGGTCGATAGTTTTAATGTATCGTGCGAGTAATTGAATTATTGTTTATCTGGACAGGCCTATAAATGTATATATAGGCCTGTCTATTTATCTATCCATCTATCTATCTATATAGATAGATAGATACCACGTTTAGCTTACACAGATCTAACATTGGACTTAATTCAAAATTTTTAATTTCAAAATCAGCTTCACCTAGCACTGAGTATTACATATAACTTCTTATAACCACTTCTAAACCGACAGACAAAAGTTCAATGAGGGGATAAAGCAGAAATACCTTCAATCCTATCAGGATTACCAAAAAACAAAATTTTCCCCCACAACAAAAGTACGCAAAAACAGCCACACATAACATTCAGTCTGTTACATTATGTTGTCAGGCTTGATGTCTATATTGCGATATTCATTAGCTGATTTAAACACCTGCTCTACTGATGACTTGGTGTGTGGGTTGTTCTCTTTAGTGCTAACGGAACCAAAACACACCGAACTGCGCAGCACATGTTAAGGTTGCCGTTGTCATTTCTTGTCCATTTTGATTTTGTTTTTGATTTTTTTTAATGACAGTAGGACTCTAAAGTTTCAAGTGTTTAGGGGGTAGGAGTTTACAAGTTCTCACTTCTTCCTACCCCATTTTGAGCATGATATGTTAACCGAAACAAAAACAATCTGTATTTCCTCTTCTTTTTTATGCACTTCTTGTTACTGTGCACTATTTTATTTTTATATTTGTATCATTTTTTTATATATATATTTGTATCATGTTCGAATAAATTTCATTTCAAATTTCAAGTAGGTAGCAGGCTAGCAACAGTTAGGCTAGCATAAGTGACCCACTGCCCACTTTCTCAATATTGTTTTTAAACTAAAACTTTTTTCTCACCTGTTAAACCAATGAACTTTGTGACATACTACGGTCAAAGTGTTGAATTGACAGGAAAACATTGCGTCCTTTTCTCAGATTCTTTGAGTGATTGTGGTATTTTTCGGACTACGTACCGATATTCCTTATTCAATGGACAGCAATGGCGGGTGTGTTGCGCACGATGAGTCAAGTAATGTCTAATCCAGTAATATATATATCAATGCTGCTGCGTCATGCTCTGTCCTTGCTACTCACGAGTAGATGTCAGGTTACATTGTGGTGCATTCAATGTTGTCGGAAAAAAGATATTCATGCGCTTAATGTCTGATTTTTTGCCATAACTATTTATTGAATTCATAGTCGCCAGCTGGGGTGGCAACAAGGGTGGCAAGGCTCTCATTTGGGGTGGTAACTGCCACCTCAGAAGAGCCGCCCCTGGGGCTGCATCCTTAATAAACCTACTGGATTTATTGGATTCTGATATTTGATACTAAATTCTCCAACGCTCAACCATGGACTCGAATCGTTCACGCCGAGCTTACATGCAGCGACTCTATTTCCCTCCAGTACTACTAGATCGATAGTCCTCGACTTGAAAGCTACATCATATGAACTTCTTCATGTGGTTTCCATGATGAGGGGGTATGAGTTTGAAGAAATTCCTCCGTCGTGCCTGCTGCCAGCATGTGCTTGTTCTAAATGAAAATTAGCTCTTTCTTCTCTGATTTCCAATTCTGACTTCCCAGTGGCGAATCCCCTGAATAGGACTGCCACCTATCCCGTAAAATACGGAGTCGTCCCATATTTGGCTATTAAATGTGCGTCTCGTATTGAACCGATAACTGTTCGATAGACACGCCTATCATACACATATCAACACTAAGTTTAACAATATTGACCAAAATAAAACACAGGAAATGTTAAGGTCAGCTAACTTGTCGTGGCGGGAGGAAAAAGGACCCCTTGAACGCTGCGGACCGACCTGCCGTAACGGTTGCCTAGATACGGACTCTACGCAGCCGCGGTGAGCTGCTGTCAACCCGCTTCTATTTAAAACGTCCTCGACCCGATTCCATGTCCTTAGAAGCAAAAACGCTTTTAAAAATACAGACGCGAGTGAAAATACGCGCATTATAAGCTGAACAATTTCAGTGAGGATGGATACGGTGTACATCAAAAGCCAAAAAAAAAAAAAAAGGTGTCCGTCATGGCGCAGTGTACTCCTGTATATCAGACAGACAGACCCATCAGAACCTAAAGAACCAGGCTCTAAAGAGACTCTAAAGAATCAGAGTTTCTTCATAGTAAATCATCTCCTGATGCTGATATGGTACAGAACATTTTGTTATAATTGATCAAGTTTCTTATTGTCACTTTAGTTGACTACAGTATTGTGTTTTGATTTTTTGCTTAGGATGTCGAGGTTGGATGATATTTAATAAATAATAGCATTAGCCAAAATAAGTGGCCATTTAAAGAACAAATCATATGAATACATTAACAGTAAATACATAAATATTTCCTACATTACATTACCTTCTGTGTTTTATTCGGAAAAGTTCATATATTTTATGAATAATTGTTCAGTGGTCACTTAATTAGGGTGTCCCTGAGGTGCAAACCACTTCAGCAAATTGAAAGCACAATTACAAATTACAAAAGCACTAGAACATTAACGAAGCACAATTACAAACTACTCTAGAGCACTACAACATTAACGAAGCACAATTACAAACTACAAAAGCACTACAACATTAACGAAAGCACTATATTAACGAAGCACAATTACAAATTACAAAAGCACTACAACATTAACGAAGCACAATTACCAACTACAAAAGCACTACAACATTAACGAAGCACAATTACCAACTACAAAAGCACTACAACATTAACGAAGCACAATGACAAATTACAAAAGCACTAAAACATTAACGAAGCACAATGACAAATTACAAAAGCACTAAAACATTAACGAAGCACAATTACAAACTACAAAAGCACTACAACATTAACGAAGAACATTTACAAATTACAAGAGCACTACAACATTAACGAAGCACAATGACAAATTACAAAAGCACTAAAACATTAACGAAGCACAATGACAAATTACAAAAGCACTAAAACATTAACGAAGCACAATTACAAACTACAAAAGCACTACAACATTAACGAAGAACAATTACAAATTACAAGAGCACTACAACATTAACGAAGAACAATTACAAATTCCAAAAGCACTACAACATTAGAATATTTCTTCTGTGTGCGATACTCTGGTGGATCAAGAGCATGGGTCCCTAGAAAATGTGTCAGAATTAAGAGAGTCAGTAAAGAAGAAGAACAGTAAAAAGAATCTTTGTTTTCTCAGAACTGACAGAAAGAAGCAGGATATCGTTCCTTGGAAGATGGTAAATTTCCTTCCGTGGTCAAAGCAGCTTAGACCGAAGTCTATGAGATAGGCTCATAGGCCTAGTGAGCTCCTCTCAATAAGGACATTTTCCAATTTAATATATCTGTGGCATCCTGAAGTTGAATTGTTGCTTATACCAGCTGTTTTAAAATGATCTAAAAGACCAAATTGATTTGAAGCTCATAATTTTCAGTCCTAGATGCTGCTGCTCAGTTACGTTATGTTTGCGGTCCACCTTTTCATTTGGAATGTGTTTGATAGCCACCTGTACAATAGAAACAAAGCATTGCTCAACAATGGGAATGTTCAGATTTTCCGAAGTTGCTTGACGTTGAGTTATCAGTATATTGAGTATTATGGTGAGTTCACAACAGACGCCTTTTGAGTATCAGGCACTTTCCGTTTACATTCAAAGTGTATGTGTAAGCGTGTCGAGGGCTGTTGTGTTTGGACCGTCCAGCGCAACGTGATTTGAACCATTTGGAGCATTTGACACGTCAAGAGCGTCCGATGCGCCTCCACATAGATTTATAATATAAACCAGCGAAACGCAGGATATGTCAAGTGTCTGTATTCAAAAGGAACACGCGTTGAACTTGAAGCGTCGGACGCTTATTTGATGTGCCGAACGCATTTGTTGTGAATGCACCTTTAGAATAGAAAGAAAATTTAGCTATAGTTTGGTCTTTAGAAAATCTAATTTAAAACTACAAGAGCTGAAAATGTTCACAATTGTGCAATTCTAGTATGTATTAGTAAATATTACCCATCTGCACCTTTATTCTTAAAGTCTCATTGGTTAATGAAATACTTTATCTAATATAGTGTTATTTGACAGACCTGAACTTTTTATGTTTGAGCCGTTATTAGCTAAAATCAGCTAAAACAGAGTCTGACTAGCTGTTAGACTTGCACATCTATGAGGATATTAACTCTTTTTTTCTTTTTTTACAAACTTTGAAGCATGGATTTGGATGAAAATGAGTTAAATGTTCAACAGTTTATGTAATAAAGTCCCTGATCAGATATCAGTATGTGAGGTGATTCAGAAATACTAAACATGTATTCTAAACAATCATTAATTTTCCACAATATTTCTCACTATAGAGAGAAGCGGCAGCATGATGTTACAACATAAAGCGTCTGCTGAGGACTGTGAGAGCCATGAAAAAAGGTTTAGGACCTCTGAGGTGGCCGGAACCTCAAAAAGCTGCCAGGACCTGATCAGAGCCAAAGCGATACAGAAGAGGAAGATGATGGAAGAAAATGAATCTTAATCTTAAGGAGCAGGTTCCAACCAAACAGTCTTTCTCCTCAGTGGACATTCTCATAGGTTGGCTACTTTAATGGAACTAATGTTCATTGGCTTATGTTGACAGAGCAAACATGTAAAAAATAATCACTATTTATTCCCAATATCTCTTACTTTAGACCAAGTAAGAGATAGATTTAGATCAGCAGCATGATGCCACAGTGTGCTGAGTATATTGAAGACGGAACAACAAAGAAAGGGAAAAGGATTAAAAAAGAGACCCGCCGAAAATGGACCAAGGTTGCTAAGATTTTCGGATCATCCAAAAGCCACCAGGACCGGACGAGGATTGTGAGGAGACTGAGGAGAAAAATAACCGAAGAAGGAGAGGGATCTCTAACACCGGCAGAGAGGAAGAATAAGTGACTCCTGCAGCAGGACGCAACCAAAGAGCCCCCATCCTCAGTGGTCATCAGAACAGATTGGCTACTTTGGTGAAACCTCTGTTAATTTTCTCTTCTGTATGTTGACCAAGGGCGTAGGTTTGGTGGGACCTTACAACTTACTGAACTAATCAATGTAGATTTTCATTTATTTATTTTGTTTTTGTTAAAGAATACATATGTTTCTTTTTTGTAATTAATATGGCAAAAATTGGTCGGGACTATTTTATATCCCTTGAATATTGGTGGTGACATGTCACGACCGTCCATACCCAAACCTACGCCCATGATGTTGACAAACCAAAATGATAGATAGAAGCAGACATGGTGTTGACCTGAAAATTGATCAAAGGAAAAGGGGTCCTAAGTAACAAAAATGAACAAATTTCTTTCAGAAATCCCACTGTTGTTTTATAAAGACTTCAGAGGTCTGTCAGAGAAAGCCAGCAGTACCCCAACCTAAAGTTTCCCTAAGTCAAAATCAAAATTGTGATTTTAGGCAAATTGGAAGATTACATGTGTGTGACTGAAAATACTGCACATCATTCCAAAACATGACCCTATAATTGCCTAGTCATAGTCCAAGCTGATATCAGATTGATAATCTGTTGCAAGGTTTGAATATATCTGATTATTCAAAACTGATTGAGACAAACTCCAAACGATTATCACCTGAAGTTGCAGCAAAAAGTGGTTCTTTATAGAGATTGTGGCTGAATACAGTTCCATGCTACAACTTTTCAGATCTACATTTATAAATATATGCTTAGCACTTGAAAGTGATGCTTTACCTTATATTGGTCCTTGTTATGAAATCCCAGTTATATACCCTAAGTTTTGTGTTTGTAATGTGACAAAATGTGCAAAAGCAAGAGGTCAAGTGTTTTTACAAGTCACTATAAGTCTTATGTTTCTGTCGGGATGTTTTTCTCTTATGGAAAATATTGTTAAAATACTCATGCTGTTTCTATGGGCTTTTCTCATTATTAGAGTCCAACAGCTTCAGCCTGGTACTTTACAGCTCAGGAATAGGCGATTTACGGAAGAGGAATCTGAAGAAGGAGGACAAGGACATTGAGGAACCACAGTTTAGGAATAAGGAAAAATACCAGGAAGAAGACGAAGAAGACAAAAGAAATGGATTCCCAAAGAGGTCAGAGTTTAAGTCGCAATAGAATTGTATAAGCATTCGTTAGAGAGACTTAAGGTGTGGTGATAATTAGATCTAAGGTAACATTAGTGAACATGGCTTGTTCTGATGTTTTATGAAATTTAAAGATGCGTTCATGTGTTTAGCTGAATTCCAGGAAAAATATACTGAGCTGCATCTACTGGGAAAAGGAGGCTATGGATCTGTGTTTGCTGGACATCGAGAGGTGGATAAATTACCTGTAGGTGTATTTGGAATACTTAAAATGAGGCTCCTTGAAGTTATCAGTAATAGTTCTTCTAACAGTGTCCAGTAGGAGTCAAAGTTTGTATAAAAAAAAAAAAATAATATCCTCATAAATGTGCAAGTCTAACAGCTAGTCAGACTCTGTTTTAGCTGATTTTAGCTAATAACGTCTCAAACTTAAAAAGTTCAGATCTCTCAAATAACACTATATTAGATAAATTATGTCATTAACCAATGAGACTTTAAGAATAAAGGTGCAGATGGGTAATATTTACTAATACATACTAGAATTGCACAATTGTGAACATTTTCAGTTCTTGTAGTTTTAAATTAGATTTTGGAAAGACCAAAATCTGGTCGCTGGTTTATATTATAAATCTATGTGGAGGCGCATCGGTTGCTCTTGACGTGTCAAATGCTCCAAACGGTTCAAATCACGTTGCGCTGGACAGTCGAAACAACAGCCCTCGACACGCTTACACATAGACTTTGAATGTAAACCAAAAGTGCCTGACACTCAAAAAGCATTTGGTGTGAACTCACCATAATACTCAAAGTACTGATAACTCAACGTCAAGCAACTTCAGAAATCTGAACATTCCCTTTAAGGACATTGAGCAACGCTTTGTTTTTATTGTACAGGTGGCTATCAAACACATTCCAAAGGAAAAGGTGGACCGCAAACATAACGTAAGTGAGCAGCAGCATCTAGGACTGACTTCAAGTCCTATTGGGTTCCAGATGCATTGTGAGTTTCTCCTGTTTGCTTCGATGGTCCAGGATGAGAACGGTAGGGAGATGGCGTTGGAGGTGGCCATCATGTTGAAACTGAAGAATCTGACTGGCAGTTCATCAGGGCAGTTAGCCACAGTGTCCCTGCTGGACTGGTATGAACTGGAGGAGGAGCTGCTCATAGTGATGGAGAGGCCCACGCCTTCGCAGGACCTCAATGACTACCTTGATGAGAATGGAGGTTGTCTAAATGAGGAGGACGCCAAGGTAAGCTGCTGGATGGAAATTTGAGTGGGTTTTTTAAATATTGTCACTTACTGCTTCAGTTGGGGATTTTGTTTCATAGTGAATGTGATAAAATCAGAGAGGTGAAATGCAGTGCAATCTTCTCTCCGTAAAACAATTTTGTAAAACTTTATATTAATGCATGTCATAATGTCTCTACAAACATTGAAGTCCGTGGGTGTAATGTGACAATGTGAAAAAAATCCATATGAAAATAAAAATCTTTACAAGCCACTGTATTTCTCACTGAAGTCCAACATCAATGTGCAGAATTATGAGCTTCAAATCATTTTTGTCTTTTAGGTCATTTTAAAACAGCTGGTGGAAGCAGCGATTCAACTTCAGGATGCAAACATCTTCCACAGAGATATTAAATTGGAAAATGTCCTTATTGAGAGGAGCTCAGAAGGCCTACAAGCCTATCTCATAGACTTCGGTCTAAGCCTCTTTGACCACGGAAGGAAATTTACCATCTTCCAAGTTACGATATCCTGCTTTTTTCTGTCAGTTCTGAGAAAACAAAGATTCTTTTTACCGTTCTTCTTTCTGACTCTGAATTCTGACACATTTTCTAGGGACCCATGCTCTTGAATCACCGGAGTATCGTACGCAGAAAAAATATTCTGCTGGAGCCACAACAGTGTGGCAGCTGCTAGGTACCAGGCTGGTGGGTTCTTTGCAGATCATCCACCAGAGGGCGCCTGATGACAGCTGGTTCTTGGAGGGCGTGCCGGCAGGTCCTAACCAAACGCACCTGTGGGGAATTGCCATCTCCTGGTGGAGTATATGAGCAGCTGACTGCCAGCACATCTTCGCCAGAGTGTTTGCCTGAACTGGTACACTGAGCCCCCAAGAGTTGTTTCGCTGAGTACACTTGTTGAAATTTGAGTTGTTTGGAGATTTAAAACTCCCTTTGTGATCCTTTTTCCAGGAAGCCTTCAGGAGAACTCGAGCCATCCCTTCTTTGGAAGGAATCCTCCAGAGGCGCCGTGAGAGTTCTAACTGGGAGCCCGAGCCTCACCATCACCTTCCCAGTTACTTACCGGTGCAGTCCTCAGTTGGCAGTCAGCTCCATTACTTCTCCGTGCAGTCTAAGCGCAACCTGTCCACCCTCCGACTCTCTGCCCAGCTGTCGCCTTTGGACATACCCGACTCCCACAATGAGTGGCTGAACCCGGAACCCTTTATTGATGCCAAGTCCAACTACCAGTTCTGAGTTTTTGTGAATAAGAAAAATAAACCCTTTTGAACTTTTACACCAGTCTCTCTGTGAGTGTTTCTGCATGTGGGCAAAGAACGTTAAACCCAACATGACAGCAGCTGGGAGTAGTCCTGTTTGAAATTCTTCACAATATCAATTTTGAGACCAACAAATTTCTCAAAAAGAAGCTGAAGATCAGAAAAAGTCTTTCCAAAAGTGAGACAAACATTGTACCCTCCAGACTGCCATGATATTCTGACTAGGTGCCTGAAGACACACCCAGAGGAGCGTCCCACACTGGAAGAGCTGCACAATCACCCATGTTGTCTTAAACTACAGGTCACACAAACATTAAATTATTAAATTTAATAATTGGTAGTTAGTTTAGTCTAGTTTGGGATGAGGATTAAGGTTTAGGGTTAAAGGACAGGTTTGTAAGTTGGGGTTTTATGGGCTCTCTGGTTTCCTCCTCTAGCATGTTTTCAGGACCCTCCCATAGGCCCACCACCTGTGAGAGGAGCCAAAGGGGTCGGGTGCAGTGTGGAATGGGTGATGGCCAAGGGAGGGGGCCCTGCCGGTCTGATCCTCGGTTGCAGAAGCTGGTTCTTGAGATGTAGAATGTCACTTCTCTGGTGGGGAAGGAGCCAGAGCTAGTGCGTGAGGTTGAGAGGTTCCAGCTAGAAATAGTCGGCCTCACCTCGACGCATGGCTCTGGTTCTGGAACCAGTCTCCTTGAGAGGGGCTGGATGTACTTCCACTCTGGAGTTGACCACGGTGAGAGGCGCCGGGCAGGAGTGGGCATACTTGTTGCCCCCCATCTCGGTGCCTGTACATTGGGGTTTGCCCCGGAACAAGAGGGTACTGGAGCCGGAAAAGGGTAGAGTGCCTTCTACGGGTCGGGGGTGATGTCCTGCCCCAAGTGGAGGAGTTTAAGTATCTCAGGATCTTGTTCACGAATGAGGGAAGAAGGAAGCTGGAGACCGACAGGCGGATTGGAGCAGCGTCTGCAGTGAAGCGGGCGCTGTACCGGTCTGTCATGGTGAAGAGAGAGCTGAGTCAACAGGCGAAGCTCTCGATTTACCGGTTGATCTACGTTCTCACCCTCATCTATGGTCATGAGCTTTGGGTCATGACCAAAAGAACGAGGTCGTGGATACAAGCGGCCAAAATGGGTTTTCTCCGTAGGGTGTCTGGGCTCTCCCTTAGAGATAGGGTGAGAAGCTCAGTTATCCGGAAGTGACTCAGATTAGAGCCGCTGCTCCTCCACGTCGAGAGGAGCCAGATGAGGTGGCTCAGGCATCTGGTTCGGATGCCTCCTGGACGCCTCCTGGTGAGGTGTTCGGGGCACGTCCCAGAGGGTGGAGGCTCCGGGGAAGACCCAGGACACGCTGGAGGGACGACGTTTAAACCGAGATTTTTAGGATTCATGACCTCATCTATGGCCATGGGTGTTTATTAGCATAATTGGAGTTTCATGGATTTTCTCTGGATGCTCCGGTTTAATCCTTGAGTCAAAACAATTTGCTGGATCAAATTGAGATTAATAGGTTTATGCTCTTTTCTTCCCATTAGACTAAAAAGGGTCCATTAGCTCAAGTAGAGATCAGTGAGATTTTACTAGGTGATCTATTTTTCACCCTCTGGAAAAAATAAAACACGTGTGTTAGGTGGAGATTCTGCATCATCTTTAGATGATATAGAGTGTGCAAAATTGTCTTTGGTATGTGTTGTTGTTTAAGTTTTATTCCACTTCTTATCCATTGCACACAATAACTTAGCAGCGGTGGTTTAAAAATCCCCAAAACATTTTAATCGGTTTTCTTTAAACTTTGAATTACAAGTTTATATGTTATAAGTTGTTCCTGTCCTCTAGAGTCCATACAGGGTGAGATGCCTCTATGGGGCATTTGTTGCATAGGAATGGCCTACATTCATGTTGTTGATAACTTTCTTTAACAATAAAAGTGCAGATTTCACATTAGGTAAATCAGTTAGGACACAACCACAGGCACTATCACATAGTTACATGCACACAAAGATACAGAGCAGCAGAGAAAATGAGGAAAACAGTATCCTTGAATTAGTAGTTTACATATGTATTTGTGCAATCTATATTGTTTTTGCTAGTCATTAGTCACATTCCATTGTTCATCCTATCCTGTCTCACTTTCTCTCCTGCCCCTTGTCTTTGATTTTTAGGTTCTGTTCTCCCAACAGAGCCAGAGCTCCAGTCTATGTTTTGTTTGTCTTGTCCACTTTCCTGTCCTCTCCAACCCCAGCCGGTCGAGGCAGACGGCCGCCCGTCCTGAGCCTGGTTCTGCTAGAGGTCTCTCCCTTTGAAAGGGGAGTGTTTCCTCTCCACTGTCGCCCCGTGCTTGCTCAGGGTGGGGGATTGCATCCTGAGCTTTGATGCAATCTGCTGGTTTCCTCCCCTTCGCAGAATCGCCACCTTAACGTGGTGGAGGGGTTTGAGTACCCCTATGGTCTTGAAGTCTTGGCTGTCTGTGAGTTTCATCTCTGGTGGGGTCTCACATGGCATAAAGGCTTCAGGGCGGGGTCAGACCAAGAGCGATTCATAGACTTTGATGCAGAAAGACCATAAAAATGACAGGTATCAATTGCACAACGCACCTTCCTGGAGGGAAAGAGCTTCTAGCAAGCAACTGCTGGTCGACTTTGGCTGCATAACCTCAGAGCATCACTAACTCCGCTTAACACGCAACACCTGTAGAAAAGGACAATGAGGTCAGATGCCATGAAAATTCCTTCTTGTAACTTTTGCACGTTTTTGTCCCAAAGCTACAAACGTCAGTGTTCACATCATGAAGGACTCCACCCATCCTGCACACAGACTGTTCCATTTACCTGTCATAATAAGCAGGGAACCCTGTTGCTTTTACATCACCTCTGTTTTGTCTCTTTGACCCCAATCAGCAATTATCCCTCCACCCTCCATTTTGGACTCCTCCTTTCATATGACAAAAAAGCCATGACGTGTTTATATTAAAGCAGGGGTCTCAAACTCCAGTCCTGCAGTTTTTAGATGTGCCACAGGTACAAAACACTGGAATGAAATGACTTAATGACCTCCTCCTTGTGTAGATCAGTTCTCCAGAGCCTTAATGACCTAATTATTCTGTTCAGTTGTGGTGCAGCAGAGGCACATCTTCAAGTTGCAGGACTGCGGCCCTCCAGGACTGGAGTTCGAGACCCTGTATTAAAGTGTTTAAGGATAACACTCTTCACAGCTTTGGTTATAGGCCTTTTTGTATGAGTTGCCCACCTATTATTTATTCTACTATTTTCAATAAAGCACTATGCATCCTCTATTTTCCCAGAGTTCAGGCAGTCTCCACTCAAGAGCCACACAGATACAACCTGGGTGCACCTGTGTGGCTTGGTGGTCATAGAAATAAAATTTTAAATTAAACTGGAATGAAATTATACAAAAATGATCATTTTCACTTATGAAAAGAGAGATGTAACTTCTAACATGACTATAGATGAGCAAAAACCATACAAATTACATTGAAATGTTTTTTCTTTTCGAAATATTTTATTGTTGCTTGGAAAATTTTAAAACATGACATTGCACAGTTATACAGAAATGTTTTACTTTTCTTTTAATAAATACAATTCCTGAATTAAGTTAAACTAAAAGAAGATAAGAACAAGGATATTAAGACAAAATCTCTGTATGTTTATAAGCTGAGCAGGACCGGGGTGACTCCTTACGAAGTTCGGAGCCGTCCCGTTCTTCCAAGCAACGCTGGTGCTCAGAGGGGATCCCCGCCCTGCAGCTCCTTCCCGCCTGCCTCACCCGGAGAGCCAGGCCACCGCTGCTAGGACCTCTGTCCGAGGTGCGCCGGCTCCTTCGTCCAAGGAGGCGCAGGCGATTCTTCTTTGTGGCTGTGTCCAGAATCTGTTCATTGTTTGTCTTTTGGTTACTGGAGATGTTCATGGCTTATTTGAGGTGAGTGCTGGTGTAATGGCTGCCTAAAAATAACATTTTTATCACATTTCACCCCCAGTATTTTTTGTTCTTCCTGTGTCACCAGAAGCTGAAGTCCTATTTCTTCACTATTTTTCCATGCTCCATAAAATTGTGCTTTTGTTTTTCTTTGTTTATTTTTGAACCCAATGCTTTGTGGAAGCAGTCTGTTAATTACAAAATCCTGTCTACTGACAAAAGATCTGTACATAAAATGTTATATATAGACATATATATACTGTATATATATCATCATATAAAAGACATTTGACTTCCTGCCCTCCACCCTCTGGTATAGTTACTCCTAAAATCTGTGGGTCCCTTCTCAAGGTCTGCGCAAGCGGCTCGATGCAGGTCACATAGAGAAGGGCAGATAACGGACAACCCTGACGGACACCGCAGTTCACTTTCACTGCTTTTGTCAGAAACCCGTTAACCAGAAATCTGCTGGAGATGTCTCGGTACAGCAGTCCCACCCACGCTAAGAACCTCCCAGGAAGACCCATTTTTTGCAGAACCTAGAAGAGGTACTGGTGCGAGACCCGATCAAAGGCTTTCTCAAAGTCTAAATTTAGGACTATCAGCCGAATGTTTCTGTCTCTCGCAAAACAGATGGTTTCTCGAATCAGTACGAGGCTGTTCGTGATCTTCCTTCCCGGCATTGCGCAGGCTGGATCCGGGTGGATTAGATCCCCCAACACTCGACGCATTTTGGCTGCTAAACGTTTACTAAAAACTTTACAATCCATTGTTAAGGAAGAATAATTTAAAATTAACTTTGGACAAAACATTTGGCTCTTTCTTCCTTAAATTCCCGGGTCCTCTCAGCGGGCGGCGCTAGAAGAGAGAGTGAAACAACAACACTGCGCGTTGACATCACAGAGTTTAATCCCATACAAAGCAACGCATGAATCAATTAACAAAGCTGCAGCGGTACAGAGATATGCATTGATTACCTTATACAGAGAAAGACAGAGAAGACAGATCAACAAAACGAAGACAAAGACAAACAAAAAAGGCAAAGACGCCTCTTTGGAGAGAGCCGATGCAAAAAGCAAAAATAGTGGAAGCTCTCTGAATTTTTAGCGCTGACACGAAATTTTATACTAAGGGGGTGTTTCTTCTATTTAATATATGCAATCAAGGCGTTCCGCTATTTGACCAACTGGAAACTCCCTTAGGCACTCAGAGAAACAGAGGAACTCCCCTTATTTACGGCAAAGATCAAAAGGCCATCTGGTCTCTGGCAAAACAAAAGGGCGAACCGCTTCGTCCTGACCCCTGTGGTGCTACGGCCATCCCGGGCGCAGAAAGATCCTGAGATAGGACTTCACAGATACCTGTGAAATCTAAAGTCTCTTCCCCCAAGCTCCAGCGCTTCTGCCCCATCGGAATGCTAATTCTATGGCTCTGTGTGGTCTGGCCGCACAGAACCTGTTCCAAATAAGAGTGTTGAATATAACTTTTACACATGCCATAAGATTAACTGTATTAAGCACCAAAAATAATCATTTTTCCTCAACAGACCCCCTTTTGAGGTCTGAAAAACAGACCTCATAAAAATTGATTAAGCCTTCCAATACAGAACCAAAAACTATGTATTATAAAAAAGAAAAAAGAAAGAAAAAACCAAAATAAAAAAACAAAAAAGTAGCCTGATTATATAACAGTCCCCCTTTTTAAACAAAACCCAAGAGTAAGAAATACTTATCATTTTAAAAATATAAAAATCATAAAACACCATTATCACAATACCAACAAAAACACAAGGTATAAAACGCAAAAAATAAGACACAGAGATACATAGAAAAATCACTAAGAAATACTCTGCAACTTAAAAGACAACATTCACCACAAACTGACAATCTGTCAAAAATGAGAAACATAAAAATTACAAGTTGCTGCATTTTTTTTTTTTTTTTTCAGTGTCCATCGGAAGTCTCTCAAAAAACAAAATATGTAGTCTTCGTCAGGAAACGTTCAAAAAATACGCGCAAAAAAACGAAACGAAAGTCCTTTCAGAGTTCGCAAAGAACGAAAACACGCAATAAAAAATGAGGTAATGTTGATCCTCTTGTAGCCTGATCCTCCTCGGTTGGAAACCTCAGGTTTCCACCTGAGCATCCGTCGCTCACTGAAAATTGGATTATTATGCCAATTAAACAGCGAGTTTTAAGGAGAAGGTGAAATCTCCTCGTGAGGAAACCACATCCTGTGACATGACCTGTCACAAGTTTTTCAAAACAGACTTTACATCATCAACATGAGTTTCATTAGCATCAGAAACACAATTACGTTCTCTAGTGTCATCTTCATTAATGTCAGCATAATCAAACAATGGTTTCACTTAAAAAAGTAAATTTGGCTTTGTGATTTTCCATCAGGGGAATTACTTTAATCTTTTATCAAAGAACGCAGACTTTGAAGGAGACCACATCCACAGGGCACCAGAAAAACAGCTGCAAACTGTAATGACAAAACAGAGATCAGATTTTCCAAAGGCATCATTCATTTGTGTAGTCAACACAAATATCTTCAATTCACTCCTTGTCCGAGTGAATGCTCCACCGCTCGTGACTCTGTGGCTGCTATCGTCGAAATAAATGTGAAACCGCTTCTCCAAGCAGTCGCACTCCTCCTCAGAGACAACAGCTTTTGTTGTAGAGTCCAGAGTCAGGCCTGGAGCTCAGAACTCCAGGCCAGTCTGTGTGTAGAAAGCCATGAGCAACTCATCATGCAAAGCATATCTCCTACTTGTCCAGTTCTGCACATTCAACGGTGGATGTGATCTATTCAATCTACGCTTCAATTATTATATACCACACCTCCAACAGATGGAAAACACCAAAACCTTGTAATCACCTGCTTCAAAAGACATGTTTCCAAATTAATGTTTTTCCCAGAATGTTAAACATATGCAGATCTTCATCTTAAACCAATCTTGTAAAATAGGACTAAACAAACAAAACAAAACAATAACAAAAGCTTAAACATGTGCTGCAGTTGTATAGTTTACATTTATCATCAAAACAATGAATATCAGTGTGAATTAAACAGTCCAGTTTAAATTACTTTTATAGAACAAACTAGATCTTACTGGTTGTTTTTTTCTAAAACATTCAACATACGTTCCTTAAACAAAAATTCAAAAGAGTTAGACCTGGAGAAATTATGATGTCAATGTATAACTTAACAAATCCAGACACTTTCACAATACACCAATTTTTTCTCCAGGCCTTTTACTGGTAGTAGAATTTAAAGTTTTATTCAAAGTCATTTTAAATGTATGTAAATCAAAAAATAAAAATCAAGTTTAGAAAAATCATTATAATCCCACATCTCAGACCCACCTGAGTACTTCTACTGATTAGTGATAACTTAATCAATAACAGATTTTTCAAACATTTCTTAAAACATTCTTAATCCATTAAATTAATGCTCTGAAAACGGCTAGCACAATAATATTTTTAAGTTCTATAATTATTTTCCCAAGTTAATTAACCAAAATATGCTTCATTATCACTATAAATTTGTCATCTATTGGTTTCAAAATACTTTAGCCCATTGTCAGAACATCTTTCAATGGAGAAAAACTCAAATCCATTCAAAATAAGCACATATCAGACATGTTCTTCAAAAGTTTTGCTTAAGTAATATAAGTTTCAGTAATCTAATTAAGCAATATAAAAAATAAACCCATAACATATTCTCCCCCTTGATGATGCATTACCTGCTAATGCATCACAATTTCCACTACGTTAAACAAAAATGGTCTGGCCGCACAGAACCTGTTCCAAATAAGAGTGTTGAATATAACTTTTACACATGCCGTAAGATTAACTGTATTAAGCACTAAAAATAATCATTTTTCCTCAACACTGCGAATGGCAGACCCTCCAAGACCTGTACGAAACACGAGCACAGTGGTGGGAGATGGTGAAATGTAGGACCTAGACTTTCTTTCGACGAGCAGGGAAAAATAAAACGACTAAAGAACAGAGACGTATGATGGCGCTGCAGAAAAGATTACAGAGCTATCACATTTTAAACCAGAGCATGGATTTTAATAAAGAAAAAAGAGAAGTAAAAAAACAAATGAGTATTTTAGCAAAAATAAAGAGTAAGGGAGTGATTTTAAGAAGTAGAGAGAGAGAAATAGAAGAATGGGGAAAAATATTCAAGATACTTTTTAAAGAAAATAATAAATAATCCAAGTTTTATTTCTGAACTAAAGTCAGAAAATGGAAACACCTTTTAAACATGGATTGTAAAGTTTTTAGTAAACATTTAGCAGCCAAAATGCGACGAGTGTTGGGGGATCTAATCCACCCGGATCCAGCCTGCGCAATGCCGGTCTTGTGCGCTATTCGGTTCCCCTGCGAAAATCTGTTCCCCCTGTGTCGGGAGCGCGCATTACAGCCGGAGAGGCGGATCTGACCATTTTCACGGCGCTTCTGATCGATTTCTCGGTAAAAACAACTCAGTTAATCATGTCAAGCTTGTAACATTTAGTTTAATCGGCAGCTATTGTTTACAAAATTGTAAAAATAATTAAATAAACGAGGTCTTTTTACGCTGTTTTGTGTTATTTTAAACGCCAAGAGAATCGGTCTTTTTCTAACTTTTGTCACTTACGCCTGACAGAAATAAAAGTCAGTCAACACTTAGTGTGTATTTATAATTTTTCATTGCTGATATAAGACGATTGCTGAAAGCATGGCATAATTATTAAGACTTCCTGAAAAGACGAAAGCGTGGACTTTCTGGTAAATCCCGTTCTAATGTAAAATATGACAGATTACTGTAGTAAGGGCATTTCTAGTATACTGCAGGCTATCACACATAACAATTTTTGAGAATTTGGCAACAGTTGCCCTTTATTCCCAAACGTTATGGGGGGAGGAGAGTAGAGAATGAATATTTCAGCTGCCTGAAATAATCTGTTCCCCTCCATAACATGGGAACAAATTAATTCACCAACAAGGCCTTAACTCTGTTTATTCCTCTTATCATCAACAATAAATCCTGTGAATTTGGTAACATTTGCTCTTTATTTGACAAAGTTATGAGGGGGGAACCATATATTTCTAATCCTTAACAGTGGTGAGGATAACATTAATATTCTTATTTTGAGTGTTTATGACAATTGTTATCATGATTACTATTATTTGTATGTTTGGCTAAAACATCTGTACTTAGCAAAACTTAATACATTAACATGGACTCTGAAAACATTTATTTAAGGAAATTGTTTGTCTACAAATTAATAAGTACAATCATTTCATCTTCTATATTTTTTTCATAAATGACTGTGTTGGTGCTTAGCACATCCTGTGTAATAGTTTTATACACACACAAACACACATATATACGGTCACGATTGTACATGTATCAAAGTCTTGTAAGTATAAATATCAAACAGTTTTCAAAATGTAATTTATTAACCTTTAAACAACATACATAAACAAGCACACCACAGCAATCTCAGGAACAAAGGCAACTAAGGCAAACACGCAAAGCAGTGATATGTTTTTTCAGTTGGTGGGCTTCCCACACATGCATGATGGAACCACCTCAGACACACGTCACACTGGATCTAGGAAAGAAACCAAAAATATCAGGTTTTTTTTAGAAAAATATGTCTTTACAATTACAATATATAATCAATCATTTTAGATTCCTTTATATTCCAACTGTTGGAGGATCATATCATAGCTTGTTTACGCAAGATAAGATTAGATAAAACTTGTCCTCTTCATTTAGTTTACTAACACTAAGTCTTTGAATAATTCTAAAAACTTTCCTACCCAGTTCACATCCGTGTCACTTTCCATCTCTCCACAGAAGTGACACAAGTCTTTTAGGTCCTCTGTTAACAACAAAAGTATAAAAACACACACACACGATTATACATGTACAATCGTGACCGTATATATGTGTGTTTGTGTGTGTATAAAACTATTACACAGGATGTGCTAAGCACCAACACAGTCATTTATGAAAAAAATATAGAAGATGAAATGATTGTACTTATTAATTTGTAGACAAACAATTTCCTTAAATAAATGTTTTCAGAGTCCATGTTAATGTATTAAGTTTTGCTAAGTACAGATGTTTTAGCCAAACATACAAATAATAGTAATCATGATAACAATTGTCATAAACACTCAAAATAAGAATATTAATGTTATCCTCACCACTGTTAAGGATTAGAAATATATGGTTCCCCCCTCATAACTTTGTCAAATAAAGAGCAAATGTTACCAAATTCACAGGATTTATTGTTGATGATAAGAGGAATAAACAGAGTTAAGGCCTTGTTGGTGAATTAATTTGTTCCCATGTTATGGAGGGGAACAGATTATTTCAGGCAGCTGAAATATATGGTTCCCCCCTCATAACTTTGTCAAATAAAGAGCAAATGTTACCAAATTCACAGGATTTATTGTTGATGATAAGAGGAATAAACAGAGTTAAGGCCTTGTTGGTGAATTAATTTGTTCCCATGTTATGGAGGGGAACAGATTATTTCAGGCAGCTGAAATATTCATTCTCTACTCTCCTCCCCCCATAACGTTTGGGAATAAAGGGCAACTGTTGCCAAATTCTCAAAAATTGTTATGTGTGATAGCCTGCAGTATACTAGAAATGCCCTTACTACAGTAATCTGTCATATTTTACATTAGAACGGGATTTACCAGAAAGTCCACGCTTTCGTCTTTTCAGGAAGTCTTAATAATTATGCCATGCTTTCAGCAATCGTCTTATATCAGCAATGAAAAATTATAAATACACACTAAGTGTTGACTGACTTTTATTTCTGTCAGGCGTAAGTGACAAAAGTTAGAAAAAGACCGATTCTCTTGGCGTTTAAAATAACACAAAACAGCGTAAAAAGACCTCGTTTATTTAATTATTTTTACAATTTTGTAAACAATAGCTGCCGATTAAACTAAATGTTACAAGCTTGACATGATTAACTGAGTTGTTTTTACCGAGAAATCGATCAGAAGCGCCGTGAAAATGGTCAGATCCGCCTCTCCGGCTGTAATGCGCGCTCCCGACACAGGGGGAACAGATTTTCGCAGGGGAACCGAATAGCGCACAAGACCGGGAAGGAAGATCACGAACAGCCTCGTACTGATTCGAGAAACCATCTGTTTTGCGAGAGACAGAAACATTCGGCTGATAGTCCTAAATTTAGACTTTGAGAAAGCCTTTGATCGGGTCTCGCACCAGTACCTCTTCTAGGTTCTGCAAAAAATGGGTCTTCCTGGGAGGTTCTTAGCGTGGGTGGGACTGCTGTACCGAGACATCTCCAGCAGATTTCTGTTTAACGGGTTTCTGACAAAAGCAGTGAAAGTGAACTGCGGTGTCCGTCAGGGTTGTCCGTTATCTGCCCTTCTCTATGTGACCTGCATCGAGCCGCTTGCGCAGACCTTGAGAAGGGACCCACAGATTTTAGGAGTAACTATACCAGAGGGTGGAGGGCAGGAAGTCAAATGTCTTTTATATGATGACACATATACAGTATATATATATTTATATATATAACCTTTTATGTACAGATCTTTTGTCAGTAGACAAGATTTTTTAATTAACAGACTGCTTCCACAAAGCATTGGGTTCAAAAATAAACAAAGAAAAACAAAAGCACAATTTTATGGAGCATGGAAAAATAGTGAAGAAATAGGACTTCAGCTTCTGGTGACACAGGAAGAACAAAAAATACTGGGGGTGAAATGTGATAAAAATGTTATTTTTAGGCAGCCATTACACCAGCACTCACCTCAAATAAGCCATGAACATCTCCAGTAACCAAAAGACAAACAATGAACAGATTCTGGACACAGCCACAAAGAAGAATCGCCTGCGCCTCCTTGGACGAAGGAGCCGGCGCTCCTCGGACAGAGGTCCTAGCAGCGGTGGCCTGGCTCTCCGGGTGAGGCAGGCGGGAAGGAGCTGCAGGGCGGGGATCCCCTCTGAGCACCAGCGTTGCTTGGAAGAACGGGACGGCTCCGAACTTCGTAAGGAGTCACCCCGGTCCTGCTCAGCTTATAAACATACAGAGATTTTGTCTTAATATCCTTGTTCTTATCTTCTTGAAGTTTAACTTAATTCAGGAATTGTATTTATTAAAAGAAAAGTAAAACATTTCTGTATAACTGTGCAATGTCATGTTTTAAAATTTCCCAAGAAACAATAAAATATTTCGAAAAGAAAAAACATTTCACTGTAATTTGTATGGTTTTTGCTCATCTATAGTCATGTTAGAAGTTACATCTCTCTTTTCATAAGTGAAAATGATCATTTTTGTATAATTTCATTCCAGTTTAATTTAAAATTTTATTTCTATGACCACCAAGCCACACAGGTGCACCCAGGTTGTATCTGTGTGGCTCTTGAGTGGAGACTGCCTGAACTCTGGGAAAATAGAGGATGCATAGTGCTTTATTGAAAATAGTAGAATAAATAATAGGTGGGCAACTCATACAAAAAGGCCTATAACCAAAGCTGTGAAGAGTGTTATCCTTAAACACTTTAATACAGGGTCTCGAACTCCAGTCCTGGAGGGCCGCAGTCCTGCAACTTGTAGATGTGCCTCTGCTGCACCACAACTGAACAGAATAATTAGGTCATTAAGGCTCTGGAGAACTGATCTACACAATGAGGAGGTCATTAAGTCATTTCATTCCAGTGTTTTGTACCTGTGGCACATCTAAAAACTGCAGGACTGTGGCCCTCGAGGCCTGGAGTTTGAGACCCCTTCTTTATTATAAACACGTCATGGCTTTTTTGTCATATGAAAGGAGGAGTCCAAAATGGAGGGTGGAGGGATAATTGCTGATTGGGGTCAAAGAGACAAAACAGAGGTGATGTAAAAGCAACAGGGTTCCCTGCTTATTATGACAGGTAAATGGAACAGTCTGTGTGCAGGATGGGTGGAGTCCTTCATGATGTGAACACTGACGTTTGTAGCTTTGGGACAAAAACGTGCAAAAGTTACAAGAAGGAATTTTCATGGCATCTGACCTCATTGTCCTTTTCTACAGGTGTTGCATGTTAAGCGGAGTTAGTGATGCTCTGAGGTTATGCAGCCAAAGTCGACCAGCAGTTGCTTGCTAGAAGCTCTTTCCCTCCAGGAAGGTGCGTTGTGCAATCGATACCTGTCATTTTTATGGTCTTTCTGCATCAAAGTCTATGAATCGCTCTTGGTCTGACCCCGCCCTGAAGCCTTTATGCCATGTGAGACCCCACCAGAGATGAAACTCACAGACAGCCAAGACTTCAAGACCATAGGGGTACTCAAACCCCTCCACCACGTTAAGGTGGCGATTCTGCGAAGGGGAGGAAACCAGCAGATTGCATCAAAGCTCAGGATGCAATCCCCCACCCTGAGCAAGCACGGGGCGACAGTGGAGAGGAAACACTCCCCTTTCAAAGGGAGAGACCTCTAGCAGAACCAGGCTCAGGACGGGCGGCCGTCTGCCTCGACCGGCTGGGGTTGGAGAGGACAGGAAAGTGGACAAGACAAACAAAACATAGACTGGAGCTCTGGCTCTGTTGGGAGAACAGAACCTAAAAATCAAAGACAAGGGGCAGGAGAGAAAGTGAGACAGGATAGGATGAACAATGGAATGTGACTAATGACTAGCAAAAACAATATAGATTGCACAAATACATATGTAAACTACTAATTCAAGGATACTGTTTTCCTCATTTTCTCTGCTGCTCTGTATCTTTGTGTGCATGTAACTATGTGATAGTGCCTGTGGTTGTGTCCTAACTGATTTACCTAATGTGAAATCTGCACTTTTATTGTTAAAGAAAGTTATCAACAACATGAATGTAGGCCATTCCTATGCAACAAATGCCCCATAGAGGCATCTCACCCTGTATGGACTCTAGAGGACAGGAACAACTTATAACATATAAACTTGTAATTCAAAGTTTAAAGAAAACCGATTAAAATGTTTTGGGGATTTTTAAACCACCGCTGCTAAGTTATTGTGTGCAATGGATAAGAAGTGGAATAAAACTTAAACAACAACACATACCAAAGACAATTTTGCACACTCTATATCATCTAAAGATGATGCAGAATCTCCACCTAACACACGTGTTTTATTTTTTCCAGAGGGTGAAAAATAGATCACCTAGTAAAATCTCACTGATCTCTACTTGAGCTAATGGACCCTTTTTAGTCTAATGGGAAGAAAAGAGCATAAACCTATTAATCTCAATTTGATCCAGCAAATTGTTTTGACTCAAGGATTAAACCGGAGCATCCAGAGAAAATCCATGAAACTCCAATTATGCTAATAAACACCCATGGCCATAGATGAGGTCATGAATCCTAAAAATCTCGGTTTAAACGTCGTCCCTCCAGCGTGTCCTGGGTCTTCCCCGGAGCCTCCACCCTCTGGGACGTGCCCCGAACACCTCACCAGGAGGCGTCCAGGAGGCATCCGAACCAGATGCCTGAGCCACCTCATCTGGCTCCTCTCGACGTGGAGGAGCAGCGGCTCTAATCTGAGTCACTTCCGGATAACTGAGCTTCTCACCCTATCTCTAAGGGAGAGCCCAGACACCCTACGGAGAAAACCCATTTTGGCCGCTTGTATCCACGACCTCGTTCTTTTGGTCATGACCCAAAGCTCATGACCATAGATGAGGGTGAGAACGTAGATCAACCGGTAAATCGAGAGCTTCGCCTGTTGACTCAGCTCTCTCTTCACCATGACAGACCGGTACAGCGCCCGCTTCACTGCAGACGCTGCTCCAATCCGCCTGTCGGTCTCCAGCTTCCTTCTTCCCTCATTCGTGAACAAGATCCTGAGATACTTAAACTCCTCCACTTGGGGCAGGACATCACCCCCGACCCGTAGAAGGCACTCTACCCTTTTCCGGCTCCAGTACCCTCTTGTTCCGGGGCAAACCCCAATGTACAGGCACCGAGATGGGGGGCAACAAGTATGCCCACTCCTGCCCGGCGCCTCTCACCGTGGTCAACTCCAGAGTGGAAGTACATCCAGCCCCTCTCAAGGAGACTGGTTCCAGAACCAGAGCCATGCGTCGAGGTGAGATCGACTATTTCTAGCCGGAACCTCTCAACCTCACACACTAGCTCTGGCTCCTTCCCCACCAGAGAGGTGACATTCCACATCCCAAGAACCAGCTTCTGCAACCGAGGATCGGACCGCCAGGGCCCCCTCCCTTGGCCATCACCCATTCCACACTGCACCCGACCCCTTTGGCTCCTCTCACAGGTGGTGGGCCTGTGGGAGGGTGCTGAAAACATGCTAGAAAAACAAATGTTCAACCAGAGGAGGAAACCAGAGACCCCATAAAAACCCCAACTTACAAACCTGTCCTTGAACCCTAAACCTTAATCCTCATCCCAAACTAAACTAAACTAACTACCAATGATTAAATTTAATAATTTAATGTTTGTGTGAGGTGCAGTTAAGAAAACCATGCGTGATTGAGCAGCTCTTCCAGTGTGGGACGCTCCTCTGGGTGTGTCTTCAGGCACCTAGTCAGAATATCATGGCAGTCTGGAGGGTCAGGGGTCAAAGTGCAACAATAGTAAGAGTTGCGGACAGATTTATATATGCTGTGAGAAGATAGAATACAATGTTTGTCTCACTTTTGGGAAGCCTCTTGCTGATCTTTAGCTTCTTTTTGAGAAATTTGTTGGTGTCAAAATTTGTATCGTGGAGAATTTCAAACAGGACCACTCCCAGCTGCCACACTGTTGTGGGTCCAGCAAAATATTTCTTTTGTGTGCGATACTCTGGTGATTGAAGAGCATGGGTCCCTAGAAAATGTGTCAGAATTCAGACAGTCAGAAAGAAGAAGAACAGTAAAAAGAATCTTTGTTTTCTCAGAACTGGCAGAAAGAAGCAGGATATCGTACCTTGGAAGATGGTAAATTTCCTTCCGTGGTCAAAGAGGCTTAGACCGAAGTCTATGAGATAGGCTTGTAGGCCTTCTGAGCTCCTCTCAATAAGGACATTTTCCAATTTAATATCTCTGTGGAAGATGTTTGCATCCTGAAGTTGAATCGCTGCTTCCACCAGCTGTTTTAAAATGACCTAAAAGACAAAAATGATTTGAAGCTCATAATTCTGCACATTGATGTTGGACTTCAGTGAGAAATACAGTGACTTGTAAAGATTTTTATTTTCATATGGATTTTTTTCACATTGTCACATTACACCCACACACTTCAATGTTTGTAGAGACATTATGACATGCATTAATATAAAGTTTTACAAAATTGTTTTGCGGAGGGATTATTGCACTGCATTTCATCTCTCTGATTTTATCACATTCACTATGAAACAAAATCCCCAACTGAAGCAGTAAGTGACAATATTTAAAAAACCCACTCGAATTTCCATCCAGCAGCTTACCTTGGCGTCCTCCTCATTTAGACAACCTCCATTCTCATCAAGGTAGTCATTGAGGTCCTGCGAAGGCGTGGGCCTCTCCATCACTATGAGCAGCTCCTCCTCCAGTTCATACCAGTCCAGCAGGGACACTGTGGCTAACTGCCCTGATGAACTGCCAGTCAGATTCTTCAGTTTCAACATGATGGCCACCTCCAACGCCATCTCCCTACCGTTCTCATCCTGGACCATCGAAGCAAACAGGAGAAACTCACAATGCATCTGGAACCCAATAGGACTTGAAGTCAGTCCTAGATGATGTTGCTCACTTACGTTATGTTTGCGGTCCACCTTTTCTGTTGGAATGTGTTTGATAGCCACCTATACAATAGAAACAAAGCATTGCTCAACAATGGGAATGTTCAGATTTCTGAAGTTGCTTGATGTTGAGTTATCAGTATTTTGAGTATTATGATTGATGTGCGGAATGCATTTGTTGTGAATGCACCATTAGAATTGAAAGAAAATTTAGCTATCTAGTTTGGTCTTTCCAAAATCTAATTTAAAACTACAAGAACTGAAAATGTTCACAATTGTGCAATTCTAGTATGTATTAGTAAATACATGTACCTTAATTCTTAAAGTCTCATTGGTTAATGAAATAATTTATCTAATATAGTCTTATTTTACAGATTTGAACTTTTTCAGTTTGAGATGTTATTAGCTAAAATCAGCTAAAACAGAGTCTGACTAGCTGTTAGACTTGCACCTCTATGAGGATATTAACTCTTTTTTACAAACTTTGACTCCTACTGGACACTGTTAGAAGAACTATTACTGATAACTTCAAGGAGCCTCATTTTAAGTATTCCAAATACACCTACAGGTAATTTATCCACCTCTCGATGTCCAGCAAACACAGATCCATAGCCTCCTTTTCCCAGTAGATGCAGCTCAGTATATTTTTCCTGGAATTCAGCTAAACACATGAACGCATCTTTAAATTTCATAAAGCATCAGAATAAACTATGTTCACTAACATTACCTTAGATCTAATTATCACCACACCTTAAGCCTCTCTAACAAATGTTTATATTACAATTCTATTGTGACTTAAACTCTGACCTCTTTGGGAATCCATTTCTTTTGTCTTTTTCGTCTTCTTCCTGGTATTCTTCCTCCTATTCCTAAACTGTGGTTCCTCAATGTCCTCGTCCTCCTTCTTCAGATTCCTCTTCCGTAAATCGCCTATTCCTGAGCTGTAAAGTACCAGGCTGAAGCTGTTGGACTCTAATAATGAGAAAAGCCCATAGAAACAGCATGAGTATTTTAACAATATTTTCCATAAGAGAAAAACATCCCGACAGAAACATAAGACTTATAGTGACTTGTAAAAACACTTGACCTCTTGCTTTTTCACATTTTGTCTCATGACAACCACAAAACTTAGGTTATATTACTGGGATTTCATAAGAAGGACCAATATAAGGTAAAGCATCACTTTGAAGTGCTGAGCATATATTTATAAATGTAGATCTGAAAAGTTGTAGCATGGAACTGTATTCAGCCGCCCTCTCTTTAAAGAACCACTTTTTGCTGCAACTTCAGGTGATAATCTTTTAAAGTTTGTTTCAATCAGTTTTGAATAATCAGATATATTCGATCCTTGCAATAGATTATCAATCTGGTAAGAGAAAATTAACAGAAGTTTCACCAAAGTAGCCAACCTGTGCTGACGTCCACTGAGGATGGGGGCTCTTTGGTTGCGTCCTGCTGCAGGAGTCCCTTATTCTTATTCTCTGCCGGTGTTGGAGATCCCTCTCCTTCTTCTGTTATTTTTCTCCTCAGTCTCCTCACAATCCTCGTCTGGTCCTGGTGGCTTTTGGATGGTCCAAACATCTTAGAAACCCTGGTCCATTTTCGGCGGGTCTCTTTTTTAGCCCTTCTCCTTCTCTTCGGTGTCCTGTCTCCAATAGACTCAGCACACCGTGGCATCGTGCTGCTGATCTCTAAAGTAAGAGATGTTGGGAATAAATAGTGATTATTTTTTACACGTTTGGTCTGTCAACATAAGCCAATGAACATTAGTTTCATTAAAGCAGCCAACCTATGAGGATGTCCATTGAGGAGGAAGACTCTCTGGTTGGAAGCTGATCCTGGAGTTCTTCCTTCCTGCACTTGGCTGGTGTTGAACCTTCTTCTTTTCCTTCTGTCATCTTCCTCTTCAGCATCCTCCTGGTTCCGATCAGGTCCTGGCAGCTTCTTGAGGTTCCAGGGATCTCAGAGGCCCTGATCCTTTTTCTGTGGATCTCATCACCAGAATTTCTCCTGTTATTTGGTCTGCAATCCTCAGCAGACTCACCAC
Source organism: Xiphophorus couchianus (assembly GCF_001444195.1). Taxonomy (NCBI): domain Eukaryota; kingdom Metazoa; phylum Chordata; class Actinopteri; order Cyprinodontiformes; family Poeciliidae; genus Xiphophorus; species Xiphophorus couchianus. Next base: position 16,705,609 of record NC_040237.1, read on the forward strand.
TTGGTAGCTTCACGCTGCTGCTTCTCTCTAAAGTAAGAGAAATCCGAGGAAAATTTGTGATTTCGTTTTACGGTTTGGTCTGACATTTTGGTCTGTCAACATACAGAAGAGAAAATGAACATTAGTTTCATCAAAGCAGCCAACCTATGAGGATGTCCACTGAGGAGGAAGACTCTCTGGTTGGAAGCTGATCCTGGAGTTCTTCCTTCCTGCACTTGGCCGGTGTGGAACCTTCCTCTTTTCCTTCAATCATCTTCCTCTTCATCATCCTCCTGGTTTCGATCAGGTCCTGGCAGCTTCTTGAGGTTCCAGGGATCTCAGAGGCCCTGATCCTTTTTCCATGGCTCTCTAAAGAAAGAGAAATATTGTGGAAAATTAAGGATTGTTTAGAGTACATGTTTAGTATTTCTGAATTTCATCCAAATTCATGCTTCTCCAAGAAGCCAACAGAGATTAACACATTTCAATGTTCCTAACCAATGGAAGTTAATAAAACAGAATTTCTGAGCAATAAAAATTCAAACTCTCTTAACTATATATTAAGAGGTTTATAAGACTGTTATTGTTAAGTGTGTAAAATGACTTGTTAAATCCTCCACACTCTAAAACATTTGAGCCACATTTAGTTTTGTCTACTATCTTCTACTCTTTAAATTGCAGCATTAAGCTAAAACTCAAATCAAGATTAGTGAACTTAAAAAAAAGTTGGAATAACTTGTCTCTTGTTAAATCAACTGCATGTACTTTAATTTCTTAATAAAAACCAATAAAATTTTCTTGTTGACTTCAGATGCATTTTTAAGGCACCAGGCGGACTTTCATTTTCAAGTTAAACCACCGTCAAATATTTTACAGTATAATTTTCCAAAAAACTGAAACATAAACCTTGTCTTGATAAGTAAGAGTGAAACTCAAACTCATTACCTTTAGTTCTCCTGAAGGCTGGCCTTTTGTGTTTCTGGTCAGATTTATCCATTTTGGTGTAAATTTATTCACAAGAGAAAGCTGGTTTAACTCACAAAGTTACGTCTTACTCTATCAGATTTCTGACGAACTGAGCTCAAACAGAATGTTGGGTTCTGACACCAACCAGTGTGACATCAGGAAGAACATTCCAAACTTTTGGTCACAAATGTTAGCATGGAATGATGATGCCTAGTTACCCTCTGACTTAAACCTAAACAAACCCACAGAACAGAAAAATCCCCCCAAACAAACAAAAATGATATATTTGCTGTTGGTTTACCAGGAAAGAGTTAGAGGAATGAATCCCAACTATTATAGCCACACAAAGCTCTTCATTAGTTTTTATTTGCTTCAAAATCTTAAGAGCTTCAGCTGCTATTTATAGCGTTTTATTTATCAAAAACGATTCAAAGCAGCAACACGAAGCATTTCCAAATAAAATTTCATTTGACAGGCAGACTTACACCACCGGTGTCCGAACCTTTTGCCATGTGTGCCAAATATGTTCATAATAAAAGAATGCAAATAGGCCAAAGAAATATACTTTTATATTTTATGATTTTTTTGTCATTTTATCTGAACAAAAAAACCAAAACAACACAGAATATTTTAATGAAACAAGCATTGTAAAGTATTTTCCAGACTATAGAGTGCACCTTATTGCAAGCCGCATTTACAAAGTTTTGTTTTTTTTTAAATCTGGAAACGCACATATAAAAGCCGCACAGGGCTATAAGCCGCTGATATCTCCGTCATTCTCAGTTTTTCACAAGGACCCAGCAGAGGGCTGCACAGGGGCGGATCTAGAAAAATATCTATGGGGTGGCAGCATATGCCACCATATACACACACACACACACAGTAGATATATATATATATATATATATATATATATATATATAATAAATAGTAGCTTTAGCCAAAATAAGTGGCCATTTAAAGAACAAGTCAAACAACAAGATTAATAGATTAACAGTAAATACATAAATATTTCCTACGTTACATTACTTTCTGTGTGTTTTATTCAAAAATGTTGATATATGTTAAGTTGCACAAAATTTGAGACCAAACTTCAGCTTTAAAAGAGAACAAACAGCTTTAATTAACATTTGCAAATGGAGAAAACATACAAAGCTCACATCTCAGTGAGAATCGGATGAGTTCTGACTTGGGGCTGAACGTCCCCTTTTACATAGGATACATCACACATTACTTAGTCACACCCCCTGGCTCAAGTGTCAGGTAAAAATCTATACGTTACTTATCTGTAAGTTTCAATCGAGCAGGGTTGCACACACATTCACAGCTCAACTTTAGGTGTTTCTCCAAAAAACCTCTCTGCTGATGGCTAAACAGATACTAGAAACTGAATTTCTACAACCTAGGCTTATAACCTTAGCCATGTCTCACATTTCTAACTGCTGAACATCCTGTTCTTCACTTCTTTCAGGAGGGTCAGAAGAGCATATATCCTGTTGAGCTGCAACTGAGTGCAAACCTTTAATAGAAACATCATAAAGTGTACATTCAAATTTATTTAAACTTTGCTACTAAATTTTTCCTTCACATATACTTTATGAATAATTGTTCTTGCCACACCAAGAGAAGCCACCAGATTCGCATAGGCCACGCTAAGCAAAAATGCACCAAACCTGCAGCCCAGGAGCGCTTCTAGACTGGGGGCCAAGAGGGGTTCTGAAGAAATGATACTAAATAAATGTCTTTTAAATATTCAATGGAAGATAGTTTTTAAATCTTCACAATTTTATTTTAACAATGAATTAAAAGTTATAGTACTGCACTTAAAAGTTTTAGCTGCTATGCGGAGTTAGTGATGCTCTGAGGTTATGCAGCCAAAGTCGACCAGCAGTTGCTTGCTAGAAGCTCTTTCCCTCCAGGAAGGTGCGTTGTACAATTGATACCTGTCATTTTTATGGTCTTTCTGCATCAAAGTCTATGAATCGCTCTTGGTCTGACCCCGCCCTGAAGCCTTTATGTCAGGGGGGTCCAAACTATGGTCTGCGGGCCAAATGCGGCCCGCGGTCCAGTTTTTATTGGCCCGCATCATATTCTGAAAATACAATTGAATATGGCCCGCACACGAAGCTTGAGCTCAACTTTGTTGCACTTCTCAGTTTCAACACTAGATGGAGCCAGCCACAGAAACGAAATTAAGTGAAGAAAAACTTTTACCGGGAGTCACCAGAAATGGCAGCACCAAAGAAACCCAAAATAGCAAGTGAGTGATAGGAGATGGTGGGAAAATGAGTATTTTTTCAAAGAAATCAAAGGAAAGTGTGTCTGTTTGATTTGCAATGAAAATGTTTCTGATGAAAGAGTATAATGTCCGTCGGCACTATGAGACCAGACATCAGAGCTACACATCGTACACTGGTGCTGAACAAACACAGAAAGTTAACCAAATGGCAGCTAGCCACAACAGCAAGTTATGAAGTTGCTAAACTTATTGCCCAGCATGGCAAATTTCATAAAGCATTGCCTCATAAAAAGTCACAGAAATAATGTGCCCAGAAAAAGTGCCTGATTTCAACAATGTGAGTGTAACAAGGTAGCCTTTTGTGGTTGGATTTTACAGTGAGGATGAAGCTTTGAGGCAGAGTCAGGTGGAAAACAGCAGTGGTTTATTCTTCACACAGAATCAACAACACTTCACAAATGAAACTGCCGTCTTAAATAGTCCCAGCTGTGACAGACCAAACCACCTTTAATTCACAGGGGAATCTCAATTCATCAATATCCACTTATTTAATTAAAATACCTTTTACTAAATACAAACATTTACATTTATTTTTTATAAACATTTTATGTTTTATCATTACACCATATGAAACACCACAAAACCCATAAACAATTCCCCCCCACACTTTTCAATGGCCTCTCCCGGAGACTATATATGGTGTCTGGACCCCCGGGGCAGTATTTGTCCAAACACCCTGGAGAGGACACAGAAAAGACAGGTGAGTCACTCTACGTTAGCACTCCACACCCAACAGATTATGCACAACACATTTGCTCAGCTTTACCCACCAGTAGCTCATTGTTCTGAGTAACAATTATCCTCCCTCCACAGGCAACCACCTCACTCGTCAATGAGGATCAGCTGTGCAGAGCCCAGAACAGAAGGCTACATGCTAATCTCTAGAATACTCAATAAATACAATTAAAACTTCTTGTGTGCAAATTGGTATTGATGTGCAAATCTATGCTTAAAGTGCAGTGCTAAATAAAGTGCTTGTTAATAAAGTGCAAGAAGTACTTTTAAAAGTGCTATACAGTGATTTCAGTAAAAATAGTCCCAGTAATGAAGATCTCTTCATTACAGTGAGCTTACCCAGAAATACAGTGGTGAGGAGAATCGAGGACTTGTCACCTGACTTGAAACTTCAGCTGAGAGACAAAGCTCTATATCATCTAAGGATGATGCAGAATCTCCAGCACCCGCTTCACTGCAGACGCTGCTCCAATCCGCCTGTCGATCTCCAGCTTCCTTCTTCCCTCATTCGTGAACAAGATCCCGAGATATTAAAACTCCTCCATTTGGGGCAGGACATCCCCCCCGACCCGGAGAAGGCACTCTACCCTTTTCCGGCTCCAGTACCCTCTTGTTCCGGGGCAAACCCCAATGTACAGGCACCGAGATGGGGGGCAACAAGTATGCCCACTCCTGCCCGGCGCCTCTCACCGTGGTCAACTCCAGAGTGGAAGTACATCCAGCCCCTCTCAAGGAGACTGGTCCCAGAACCAGAGCCATGCGTCGAGGTGAGGCCAACTATTTCTAGCCAGAACCTCTCAACCTCACACACCAGCTCTGGCTCCTTCCCCACCAGAGAGGTGACATTCTACATCTCAAGAACCAGCTTCTGCAACCGAGGATCGGACCGCCAGGGCCCCCTCCCTTGGCCATCACCCATTCCACACTGCACCCGACCCCTTTGGCTCCTCTCACAGGTGGTGGGCCTATGGGAGGGTGCTGAAAACATGCTAGAAAAACAAATGTTCAACCAGAGGAGGAAACCAGAGACCCCATAAAAACCCCAACTTACAAACCTGTCCTTGAACCCTAAACCTTAATCCTCATCCCAAATTAGACTACACTACCAACAAAAAAGTTAAATTTAATCATTTAATGTTTGTGTGAGGTGTAGTTAAAGAAAACCATGGGTGATTGAGCAGCTCTTCCAGTGTGGGACGCTCCTCTGGGTGTGTCTTCAGGCACCTAGTCAGAAAATCATGGCAGTCTGGAGGGTCAGGGATCAAAGTGCAACAACAGTTAGAGTTGCGGCAGAGAACAGAGCTCTAACTGTACGAAGATATAATACAATGTTTGTCTCACTTTTGGAAAGCCTCTTGCTGATCTTCAGCTACTTTTTGAGAAATTTGTTGGTCTCAAAATTCTTGTTGTGGAGAATTTCAGACAGGATCGCTCCCAGCAAAATAGTTATTCTGTGTATGATATTCTGGTGATTCAAGAGCATGGGTCCCTAGAAAATGTGTTAAGAGAAAATTAAGAGCCAGAAAGATTTTGATTAATTTTTAACAAAACATTTATTTACAATTTATGAAATGTACAAAATACAATGAAATAAAACACAAGGTATCACATCATGACGAGCTTAAAAATAATTAAATAAGGTGCTTGTTAAATTTCAGTTTTCCTTGCATTGTTTTATTGCACAATATCCCATTGAAACCCCATAGCTGCAGAAAATTTTGCATGTTCCCAGTGACTCTGTGGAAGCAAAACTCCAGCTTCAGCCTGGCCTTGACGTTGCACTTCCACAGTGCCACTGCATCGAGTTGAGGTCCAGTCTGGAGTCTGTCTCTACGAGATAAATAAATAGCCATGTTTTGCTTCTGCAATTAAAAAATTTAAATCTGACCCTTTGATTTGTTGGCTTTGTTAAAACGCAGTCCATTAATAAAAATAGAACTGGTAAAAACAATGCCAAAACAGCTAAAAACACTCATCAATAAACTAAAAAATGTCATCAGTCTCCTACAATCAATAAAAACATGAAAAACACTCTCAGACAGACCACAGAAAGGACACTCATTTAAAACCCCTGGACTAATAACCGATAAAAACGAGTTTGTCGCTATGGCGCCATGTAGGATCCTCCATTGGAGATCGCCAGTCCGTTTTTTTATAGGAGGTTTGTAGAGGGTCCTCCACGGAGGGGTTTGTCCTTCCAATCGGTCCGCCCACACGCTCACGGCTCGATTCCGCAGAGTTCTTTAATTCAGGATTTTCACGCAGTTTCTGTAGAGTACCTTTTGGCTCGTGTTCTGTAGACTCATCTGTGAGTTTTTACTGAATAGCAGAGGACCACTGTCTTTTGTGAAGCTGGCATTCAGGGTCAAATCAGGGATCGGGTCTGTCGGGCCTAGTGAAACCTCTCTTTCCTGAAGCAGCTGCAGGAGATGCCTCTCCTCGGCCGTCAGTCTTTCTTTCACCAGGCCCAGGAAGCGCTGCACCAGTCTAGCAGACCGGACCCCAAGCGGAGAAGCAATGGCTTGGGTGTTGGCAAAGTCCGGTCCAGCTGTCTCCACCAGGTGTCCCAAAGTTGTCATCTTGCACTTGCACAGCACCTCCGACAGTCCTTCTCTTTGGTGTGCTGTCTCCAATAGACTCAGCACACCTTGGCATCATGCTGCTGCTGTTGATCTCTAAAGTAAGAGATGTTGGGAATAAGTAGTGATCATTTTTTACACGTTTGGTCTGTCAACATAAGCTAATGAACATTAGTTTCATCAAAGCAGCCAACCTATGAGGATGTCCACTGAGGAGGAAGGCTCTGGTTGGAAGCTGCTCCTGGAGTTCTTCCTTCCTGCACTTGGCCGGTGTTGAAGCTTCATTTTCTTCCATCATTTTCCTCTTATGCTAGGCAGAAGTTTAAATGTTATTTAGGGTGAAATAATGGTGGCGTTGAGTCGGAGCTCCCTCAAAGCACGTCTACTCCATGTTGAGACCTAGGCCACACCCACCGTCAAATAGTTTACAGTATTATTTTCCAAAAAACTGAAACATAAATCTTGTCTTGATACTCAAAAAGCGTTTGGTGTAAACTCACCATAATACTCAAAATACTGATAACTCAACGTCAAGCAACTTCAGAAAATCTGAACGTTCCCTTTGAGGACATTTTTATTGCTGAGCAATGCTTTGTTTCTATTGTACAGGTGGCTATCAAACACATTCCAAATGAAAAGGTGGACTGTTAGTTTTGTCTACTATCTTCTACTCTTTAAATTACAGCATTAAGTTAAAACTCAATTCAAGATTAATGAACTTAAAAAAAGTTTAAACAACTTATTTCTTGTTGCTAAATCAACTGCATGAAATTTAATTTCTTAATTAAAACCAATATAATTTTCTTGTTGACTTCAGTTGCATTTCCAAGGCACCAGGTAGAATTTCATTTTCAAGTTAAATGACCTTCAAATATTTTACAGTATAATTTTCCAAAAAACTGAAACATAAACCATGTCTTGATAAGTCAAACTCATTACCTTTTGTTCTCCTGAAGGCTGGCCTTTTGCGTTTCTGTTCAGATTCTTTATCCATTTCGGTGTAAATATTAATCACAAGAGAAAGCAGAAAGTTACGTCTTACTCTACCAGAGATTGATCTAACAGTGTAATAGAAAATACATCCCTAATTCGTTCACATTCAGGAAAAAAAACACATCTTCACCATATGGGGGCATTGACTTAGCATCTAAACACAGACATTGTGGAGATGAACTGCGAAACAGAAGTCTGAAGAAAAGCAGCTCCAGCTCTGATCTTTATGGACCTCTCCTGACGAAATCCCCGGGTCTCCGTGCTGCTCTCTGGATTAATGTACTTTCAGTCCACTTCAGGTTCGCTGTTATATCAAACAAATTATTTTAATCTACAGAAATTATAAGGAACACCTTACAGATAACTGACGTACCTTAAAGTAGGAGACTAAAGAGGAAAATAACAGAAGAAGGAGAGGGATCTAAAACACTGTTGTAGTGCTTTCATTAATGTAGTTCCAACCAGAGAGTCTTCCTCCTCAGTGGACATCCTCATAGGTTGGCTGCTTTGATGAAACTAATGTTCATTTTCTCTTCTGTATGTTGACAGACCAAAATGTCAGACCAAACTGTAAAACGAAATCACAAATTTTCCTCGGATTTCTCTTTCTTTAGAGAGAAGCAGCAGCGTGAAGCTACCAAGTGGTGAGTCTGCTGAGGATTGCAGACCAAATAACAGGAGAAATTCTGGTGATGAGATCCACAGAAAAAGGATCAGGGCCTCTGAGATCCCCGGAACCTCAAGAAGCTGCCAGGACCTGATCGGAACCAGGAGGATGCTGAAGAGGAAGATGACAGAAGGAAAAGAAGAAGGTTCAACACCAGCCAAGTGCAGGAAGGAAGAACTCCAGGATCAGCTTCCAACCAGAGAGTCTTCCTCCTCAATGGACTTCCTCATAGGTTGGCTGCTTTGATGAAACTAATGTTCATTGGCTTATGTTGACAGACCAAACGTGTAAAAAATAATCACTATTTATTCCCAACATCTCTTACTTTAGAGATCAGCAGCACGATGCCACGGTGTGCTGAGTCTATTGGAGACAGGACACCGAAGAGAAGGAGAAGGGCTAAAAAAGAGACCTGCCGAAAATGGACCAGGGTTACTAAGATGTTTGGACCATCCAAAAGCCACCAGGACCGGACGAGGAAAAGGGGTCCTAAGTAACAAAAATGAACAAATTGCTTTCAGAAATCCCACTGTTGTTTTATAAAGACTTCAGAGGTCTGTGAGAGAAAGCCAGCAGAACCCCAAATTAAAGTTTCCCCAAGTCAAAATCAGAATTGTGATTTTAGGCAAATTGGAAGAGTACATGTGTGTGACTGAAAATACTGCACATCATTCCAAAACATGACCCTATAATTGCCTAGTCGTAGTCCAAGCTGATATCAGATGGATAATCAGTTGCAACGCTTGAATATATCTGATTATTCAAAACTGATTGAGACATTATGAAATTTAAAGATGCGTTCACGTGTTTAGCTGAATTCCAGGAAAAATATACTGAGCTGCATCTACTGGGAAAACGAGGCTATGGATCTGTGTTTGCTGGACATCGAGAGGTCATAAATTACCTGTAGATGTATTTGGAATACTTAAAATGAGGCTGTGTGAAGTTATCAGTAATAGTTCTTCTAACAGTGATCAGTAGGAGTCAAAGTTTGTAAAAAAAAAAAAAAAGAGTTAATATCCTCATAGATGTGCAAGTCTAACAGCTAGTCAGACTCTGTTTTAGCTGATTTTAGCTAATAACGTCTCAAACTTAAAAAGTTCAGGTCTGTCAAATAACACTATATTAGATAAAGTATTTCATTAACCAATGAGACTTTAAGAATAAAGGTGCAGATGGGTAATATTTACAAATACATACTAGAATTGCACAATTGTGAACATTTTCAGCTCTTGTAGTTTTAAATTAGATTTTCTAAAGACCAAACTATAGCTAAATTTTCTTTCGATTCTAATGGTGCATTCACAATAAATGCGTTCGGCACATCAAATATGCGTCCGTCCAATGCTTCAAGTTCAATGCGTGTTCTTTTTGAATACAGACGCTTGACATATCCTGCGTTTCGCTGGTTTATATTATAAATCTACGTGGAGGCGCATCGGACGCTCTTGACGTGTCAATTGCTCCAAACGGTCCAAACACAACAGCCCTCGACACGCTTCCACATAGACTTCGAATGTAAACAGAAAGTGCCTGATACTCAAAAAGCGTCTGTTGTGAACTCACCATAATACTCAATATACTGATAACTCAACGTCAAGCAACTTCAGAAAATCTGAACGTTCCCTTTGAGGACATTTTTATTGTTGAGCAATGCTTTGTTTCTATTGTACAGGTGGCTATCAAACACATTCCAAATGAAAAGGTGGACCGCAAACATAACGTAACTGAGCAGCAGCATCTAGGACTGAAAATTATGAGCTTCAGATCAATTTGGTCTTTTAGATCATTTTAAAACAGCTGGTATAAGCAACAATTCAACTTCAGGATGCAAACATCTTCCACAGAAATATTACATTGGAAAATGTCCTATTGAGAGGAGCTCACTAGGCCTATGAGCCTATCTCATAGACTTCGGTCTAAGCTGCTTTGACCACGGAAGGAAATTTACCATCTTCCAAGGAACGATATCCTGCTTCTTTCTGTCAGTTCTGAGAAAACAAAGATTCTTTTTACTGTTCTTCTTCTTTACTGACTCTCTTAATTCTGACACATTTTCTAGGGACCCATGCTCTTGATCCACCAGAGTATCGCACACAGAAGAAATATTCTAATGTTGTAGTGCTTTTGGAATTTGTAATTGTGTTTCGTTAATATAGTGCTTTCATTAATGTTGTAGTTCTTTTGTAATTTGTAATTGTGTTTCGTTAATGTTGTAGTGCTTTTGTAATTTGTAATTGTGCTTCGTTAATGTTGTAGTTGTTTAGTAACTTGTAATTGTGCTTCAATAATGTTGTAGGGCTTTAGTAATTTTGCTTCCTTAATGTTGTAGTACTTTTGTAATCCGTTAAATGTTGTAGTGCTTTCGTTAATGTTGTAGTGCTTTTGTAATTTGTAATTGTGCTTCGTTAATGTTGTAGTGCTTTTGTAATTTGTTAAATGTTGTAGTGCTTTCGTTAATGTTGTAGTACTTTTGTAATTTTGCTTCGTTAATGTAGTGCTTTTGTAATTTGTAATTGTGCTTTCAATTTGCTGAAGTGGTTTGCACCTCAGGGCCACCCTAATTAAGTGACCACTGAACAATTATTCATAAAATATATGAACTTTTCCGAATAAAACACAGAAGGTAATGTAATGTAGGAAATATTTATGTATTTACTGTTAATCTATTCATATGATTTGTTCTTTAAATGGCCACTATTGAGGAAGAATTATTGTTAAAACTTTGAACAAAACGTTTGGCTCGTCTCTTCCTTAACACAGCCGGGTTCTTCTCGGCGAGCAGCGGCCAGCTGTAAAACGAAACTACCAAGGCGTGTTGACGTCACAGATCACAGAGTTTAATTCATAAACAAAGCAATGAACAACAAAGCTGCAGAGATACAGAGATATGCATTTTCTCACAAAATAACAACACACAAGGAGAGACAAAAACAAACACGAAACACACAGACAGACAAAGGCGCCCACGTGGAGAAAAAGATGGAACAAAACTCTCCTTCCTTCTCTTTTCATGTCTTCTTAATACAAAGGGGTGTTTCCGTATTTTAATTTATGCAACCAAGGCGTTCCGTTGTTCAACCAATCAGAGACCTGTTTTCGGCCCCAGAGAAACCCGCGAAACTCCCCTCCTTACAGTTCAACTCAAATGTGATCTGTTCTCTGTCACACCAAACAGGGAAAGTTCCCAGCAACGAAGTCCTGATATAAATCTCGCCGACTCCCCTGAAGTTTCTTCCTCCCACATTCCAGCTGCTGTTTCCATGGAGATGCTAATTTTATGGCCCTTGTGTGCTCTTAAGCAGACAGTGGAAGGCGTCTGCTTGTCTCCTTGGGCCTCTCTGAAGGGTCACACAAAACCTGTTTTTCAAATAAGAGTGCTTAATATAGCTTTACACATGTTGTAAGATTAAGTGTATTTTTAGCACTAAAATAATCATTTTCCTTAACACCACTTATTTTGGCTAATGCTATTATTTATTAAATATCATCCAAATTCGACATCCTAAGCAAAAAATCAAAACACAATACTGTAGTCAACTAAAGTGACAATAAGAAACTTAATCAATTATAACAAAATGTTCTGTACCATATCAGCATCAGGAGATGATTGACTTTGAAGAAACTCTGATTCTTTAGAGTCTCTTTAGAGCCTGGTTCTTTAGGTTCTGATGGGTCTGTCTGTCTGATATACAGGAGTACACTGCGCCATGACGGACACCTTTTTTTTTTTTTTTGGCTTTTGATGTACACCGTATCCATCCTCACTGAAATTGTTCAGCTTATAATGCGCGTATTTTCACTCGCGTCTGTATTTTTAAAAGCGTTTTTGCTTCTAAGGACATGGAATCGGGTCGAGGACGTTTTAAAAAGAAGCGGGTTGATAGCAGCTCACCGGGGCTGCGTAGAGTCCGTATCTAGGCAACCGTTACGGCAGGTCGGTCCGCAGCGTTCAAGGGGTCCTTTTTCCTCCCGCCACGACAATTTAGCTGACCTTAACATTTCCTGTGTTTTATTTTGGTCAATATTGTTAAACTTAGTGTTGATATGTGTATGATAGGCGTGTCTATCGAACAGTTATCGGTTCAATACGAGACGCACATTTAATATCCAAATATGGGACGACTCCGTATTTTACGGGATAGGTGGCAGTCCTATTCAGGGGATTCGCCACTGGGAAGTCAGAATTGGAAATCAGAGAAGAAAGAGCTAATTTTCATTTAGAACAAGAACATGCTGGCAGCAGGCACGACGGAGAAATTTCTTCAAACTCATACCCCCTCATCATGGAAACCACATGAAGAAGTTCATATGATGTAGCTTTCAAGTCGAGGACTATCGATCTAGTAGTACTGGAGGGAAATAGAGTCGCTGCATGTAAGCTCGGCGTGAACGATTCGAGTCCATGGTTGAGCGTTGGAGAATTTAGTATCAAATATCAGAATCCAATAAATCCAGTAGGTTTATTAAGGATGCAGCCCCAGGGGCGGATCTTCCGAGGTGGCAGTTACCACCCCAAATGAGAGCCTTGCCACCCTTGTTGCCACCCCAGCTGGCGACTATGAATTCAATAAATAGTTATGGCAAAAAATCAGACATTAAGCGCATGAATATCTTTTTTCCGACAACATTGAATGCACTACAATGTAACCTGACATCTACTCGTGAGTAGCAAGGACAGAGCATGACGCAGCAGCATTGATATATATATTACTGGATTAGACATTACTTGACTCATCGTGCGCAACACACCCGCCATTGCTGTCCATTGAATAAGGAATATCGGTACGTAGTCCGAAAAATACCACAATCACTCAAAGAATCTGAGAAAAGGACGCAATGTTTTCCTGTCAATTCAACACTTTGACCGTAGTATGTCACAAAGTTCATTGGTTTAACAGGTGAGGAAAAAGTTTTAGTTTAAAAACAATATTGAGAAAGTGAGCAGTGGGTCACTTATGCTAGCCTAACTGTTGCTAGCCTGCTACCTACTTCGGCAACCTTAACATGTGCTGCGCAGTTCGGTGTGTTTTGGTTCCGTTAGCACTAAAGAGAACAACCCACACACCAAGTCATCAGTAGAGCAGGTGTTTAAATCAGCTAATGAATATCGCAATATAGACATCAAGCCTGACAACATAATGTAACAGACTGAATGTTATGTGTGGCTGTTTTTGCGTACATTTTTTTGTGTGGGAAATTTTTGTTTTTTGGTAATCCTGATAGGATTGAAGGTATTTCTGCTTTATCCCCTCATTGAACTTTTGTCTGTCGGTTTAGAAGTGGTTATAAGAAGTTATATTTAATACTCAGTGCTAGGTGAAGCTGATTTTGAAACAATGCAAGTTAAAAACAATATTTTGTAACAAGTAAATCAAGTGAATTAAGTCCAATGTTAGATCTGTGTAAGCTAAACGTGGTATCTATCTATCTATATAAATAGATTGAGAATTTATTTATTCTCAATCTAGCAGTATTTATTTCTATATAAATAGATAGATAGGCCCATATATACATTTATAGGCCTGTCCCGATAAACAATAATTCAATTACTCGCACGATACTATCGACCTCATTTTAATTATGGGCTTTATCGTCTCTTCCGGCCTTTTTCTCTTGCTGTTGATGACACTGAATAAAAAAACGCTCAACTCCGGTGCTCTCCACTGACTCCTCCCTTTTTCATTTCCTTGGTGTAATGCCCAGCGCATTACACAATCTTAGAGTTATCGGTCCATTGTCGGCCCATTTTCAAAACCCTGACAGGCCACACATTAACCGACAGAAATCCTAGGTATAACGGTTCTAGCGGGTTCGTTCCTGCCCTGTGGTGTCCAACAATGGGCACGAAATAATGGCTACAAGTCCAGTTAACTAATTTTAAAACCAGGCATTAATTAATGCTTTACTACAATCTACCTGCAATGCATGTGGATCGTGTCAGCGTAAAGTCCTGACTGAATGAAAATCATTATAACCTATTTACGTCATGTTAACGGAGAACAGCTGAAAAGTTACCGACTTTATCAACTGCAGTAGCAATTTCGCTCCAACTCCTCTCCTTGTCATTTCTATATTCTTTGCACGAAATGTTGAATAAACATTAATGTTGTTTCCACATATCATCTCCAATGTCCGCTGGACTTGTGTCAGCTGTTTGGTATTTCCCTCCGTAATTTCCCCTCAGAAAGCACAGAGGGAGCGACAATCTTAGAACGGCCAACGTTCTAAGATTGTCATAAGGGGAAAATCTGGGCATAAAAAACGTGTGGTATGAACTATTGCATCATGTAGTCGGATGTGCCTAGTTTCTCTATTTAAATTTAATTATTGCTATACAGCAACATAGTATACAGACTTCATAATCTGCACTCTTTTGGTTGAATGCAGTATTTATTTCCACTTTGGCTTTATGTTGTTTAGTTTGTATTCAAGTATATTTTTGGTTAATGGAGACTGAGAATCCATTTTATTTTGGTTTTTGATTATTTTGCTTATTTTGTTTATCAGTTCCAGTGTTAAGTGTTCTTTTAAAAATAAAGTATTTCTTTGGCAGGAAATTGCATGTGTTATTACGTCATTTCCATTAAATTAGTGTAAAAAGGTCTTCAAACAATATTATCATTTATCGCAATAATTTTTGAGACAATTAATTGCTCAGCAAGATTTGTTATCGTGACAGGCCTACACATTAGCCAACAGAAATCCTAGGTATAACGGTTCGAGCGGGTTCGATCCTGCCATGTGGTGTGCAACAATGGGCACAAAATAATGGCTACTAGTTCAGTTAACTAATTTTAAAACCAGGCATTAATCAATGCTTTACTACAATCTGCCTGCAATGCATGTGGCTAGTATCAGCGTAAAGTCCTGACTGAATGAAAATCATTATAACCTACATATGTCACGTTAATGAAGAACAACTGAAAAGTTACCGGGTTTATCAACTGTAGTAGCAATTTCGCTCCAACTCCTCTCCTTGTCATTTCTATATTCTTTGCACAAAATGTTGAATAAACATTAATGTTGTTTCCACATATCATCTCCAATGTCCGCTGGACTTCGTGTCAGCTGTTTGGTATTTCCCTCCATAATTTCCCCTCAGAAAGCATGGAGGGCTTTCTGATTGGCTACTTGTCACATTCAACAAACTACGTTAACGCTCCCAGTCTGGAAAACCCCCTGATTTAGATCAGAGGCCACAACTATCTACCATAATGCACCACACACTACAGGATGATCGGTTACGAAATTGCAAGCGAAAGTCTTAGAACGGCCGATGTTCTAAGATTGTCGTAATTCGGGGCAAAAAATCTTGTAGTGTGAACTATTGCATCAGGTAGTCCGATGTGCCCATGTCTCTATTTAAGTCTAATTATTACTGAAGGGCAATATAGTGTACAGACTTCATAATCTGCACTCTTTTGGTTGAATGCAGAATTTATTTCCACTTCGGCTTTATGTTGTTTAGTTTAGTAATATTCAACTCTATTTAGTAATATTCAACTATATTTTTTGTAAATGGAGACTGAGAATCAATTTTATTTTTGTTTTTGGTAGTTTTGTTTCAGTGTTTAGTGTTCTTTTGAAAATAAAGTGTATCTAACTTTGCCAGGAAATCGCATGCATTATTATGTCATCTCAATTAAATCAGTGTAAAAAGGTCTTCAAACAATATTATCGTTTATCGCAATAATTTTTGAGACAATTAATCGCTTAGCAAAATTTGTTATCGTGACTGGCTCATGTATATATATATAGTATATGGGGTGGATTTTCCATAGATGGCAAAATCTATCGTTAATTTTCCACAATGTTTCTCACTGTGGAGAGAAGCGGCAGCATGATGTTACAACATATAGTTTCCTGAGGACTGTGAGAGACACAGAAAAAGGATCAGGTCAATCCGAGATCGCCGGATCTGAATACTGACACATTTTCTAGGGACCCATGCTCTTGAAACACCAGAGTATTGTACACAGAAGAAATATTCTGCTGGACCCACAACAGTATGGCAGCTGGCAGCACGTTTAATCCCTTTTTGAAATTCTCCACTATAAGAATTTCGAGACCAAGTAATTTCTCTAAAAGAAGCTGAAGATGAGCAAGAGGCTTTCCAAAAGTGAGACAAACATTGTATTATATCTTCTTACAGCATATATAAATCTATCCACAGCTCTAACTGTTGTTGCACTTTGACCTCTGACCCTCCAGACTGCCAGGATATTCTGACTAGGTGCCTGAAGACACACCCAGAGGAGCATCCCACACTGGAAGAACTGCTCAATCACGCATGGTTTTCTTAACTCACATCACACAAATATTAAATTATTAAATTTAATAATTGGTACTTAGTTTAGACTAGTCTGTGAGTGCCAAAGAAAAAGGATCAGGGCCTCCGAGGTCGCCGGAACCTCAAGAATCTGCCAGAACCAAATCAGAACCAAGGAGATACTGAAGATGATGGAGGCAAAAGAAGGTTCAACAGTGGCCAAGTGCACAAAGGAAGAACTCCAGGAGCAGGTTCCAACCAGAGAGTCTTCCTCCTCAGTGGACATCCTCATAGGTTGGCTGCTTTGATTAAACTAATGTTCATTTCTCTTCTGTATGTTGACAGACCAAAATGTAAAAAGTATTCACAAATTTTCCTCGATTTCTCTCACTATAGATGAGTATAGATGACTATATACAGACTATGACTATAGATAAATTATTAAATTTAATAATTGGTAGTTAGTTTAGTCTAGTTTGGGATGAGGATTAAGGTTTAGGGTTAAAGGACAGGTTTGTAAGTTGGGGTTTTATGGGCTCTCTGGTTTCCTCCTCTAGCATGTTTTCAGGACCCTCCCATAGGCCCACCACCTGTGAGAGGAGCCAAAGGGGTCGGGTGCAGTGTGGAATGGGTGATGGCCAAGGGAGGGGGCCCTGCCGGTCTGATCCTCGGTTGCAGAAGCTGGTTCTTGGGATGTGGAATGTCACCTCTCTGGTGGGGAAGGAGCCAGAGCTAGTGTGTGAGGTTGAGAGGTTCTGGCTAGAAATAGTCGATCTCACCTCGACGCATGGCTCTGGTTCTGGAACCAGTCTCCTTGAGAGGGGCTGGATGTACTTCCACTCTGGAGTTGACCACGGTGAGAGGCGCCGGGCAGGAGTGGGCATACTTGTTGCCCCCCATCTCGGTGCCTGTACATTGGGGTTTACCCCGGAACAAGAGGGTACTGGAGCCGGAAAAGGGTAGAGTGCCTTCTACGGGTCGGGGGGGATCTCCTGCCCCAAGTGGAGGAGTTTAAGTATCTCAGGAACTTGTTCACGAATGAGGGAAAAAGGGAGCTGGAGATCGACAGGCGGATTGGAGCAGCGTCTGCAGTGAAGCGGGCGCTGTACCGGTCTGTCATGGTGAAGAGAGAGCTGAGTCAAAAGGCGAAGCTCTCAATTTACCGGTTGATCTATGTTCTCACCCTCATCTATGGTCATAAGCTTTGGGTCGTGACCAAAAGAACGAGGTCGCGGATAGAAGCGGCCGAAATGGGTTTTCTCCATAGGGTGTCTGGGCTCTCCCTTAGAGATAGGACGAGAAGCTCAGTCATCCGGGAGGGACTCAGAGTAGAGCCGCTGCTCCTCCACTTCGAGAGGAGACAGATGAGGTGGCTGGAGCATCTGGTTCGGATGCCTCCTGGTGAGGTGTCCGGGGCACGTCCCACAGGGAGGAGTTCCCGGGGAAGACTCAGGACACGCTGGAGGGACTGTTTAAACCGAGATTTTTAGGATTCATGACCTCATCTATGGCCATGGGTGTTTATTAACATAACTGAAGATTCGTAGGTTTTCTCTGGATGCTCCGGTTTTCTCCTTGAGTCAAAAAAATTTGCTGGATCAAATTGAGATTAATAGGTTTATCCTCCTTTCTTCCCATTAGACTAAAAAGGGTCCATTAGGTCAAGTAGAGATCAGTGAGATTTTTCTAGGTGATCTATTTTTCACCCTCTGGAAAAAATAAAACACGTGTGTTAGGTGGAGATTCTGCATCATCTTTAGATGATATAGAGTGTGCAAAATTGTCTTTGGTATGTGTTGTTGTTTAGGTTTTATTCCACTTCTTACCCATTGCACACAATAACTTAGCAGCGGTGGTTTAAAAATCCCCAAAGCATTTTAATCTGTTTTCTTTAAACGTTGAATTACACGTTTATATGTTATAAGTTGTTCTGGCCTCTAGAGTCCATACAGGGTGAGATGCCTCTATGGGGCATTTGTTGCATAGGAATGGCCTACATTCATGTTGTTGATAACTTTCTTTAACAATAAAAGTGCAGATTTCACATTAGGTAAATCAGTTAGGACACAACCACAGGCACTATCACATAGTTACATGCACACAAAGATAGAGAGCAGCCGAGAAAATGAAGAACAAAGTATCCTTGAATTTGTAGTTTACATGTATTTGTGCAATCTATATTGTTTTTGCTAGTCACATTTCCATTGTTCATCCTATCCTGTCTCACTTTCTCTCCTGCCCCTTGTCTTCGATTTCTTGTCTTTCATCAAATCCAGACATTAGACGGGCCCCAGACTCAACAAACCTCAGATGCTTTTGTAATGTTCTGTCACTTAGTCTTTTTGGTGTTCTGTTGACTATGTTTTCCTCCACATCTAGGTCATCCTGAAGACGTCTATGAGCTGTTTTTGTAACTCCACTCAGACAACAATATCGACCCACTAACATGTTCTTTGTCATTTTTAGGTTCTGTTCTTCCATCAGAGCCAGAGCTCCAGTCTATGTTTTGTCTTGTCCACTTTCCTGTCCTCTCCAACCCCAGCCGGTCGAGGCAGACGGCCGCCCGTCCTGAGCCTGGTTCTGCTAGAGGTCTCTCCCTTTGAAAGGGGAGTGTTTCCTCTCCACTGTCGCCTCGTGCTTGCTCAGGGTGGGGGATTGCATCCTGAGCTTTGATGCAATCTGCTGGTTTCCTCCCCTTCGCAGAATCGCCACCTTAACGTGGTGGAGGGGTTTGAGTACCCCTATGGTCTTGAAGTCTTGGCTGTCTGTGAGTTTCATCTCTGGTGGGGTCTCACATGGCATAAAGGCTTCAGGGCGGGGTCAGACCAAGAGCGATTCATAGACTTTGATGCAGAAAGACCATAAAAATGACAGGTATCAATTGCACAACGCACCTTCCTGGAGGGAAAGAGCTTCTAGCAAGCAACTGCTGGTCGACTTTGGCTGCATAACCTCAGAGCATCACTAACTCCGCTTAACATGCAACACCTGTAGAAAAGGACAATGAGGTCAGATGCCATGAAAATTCCTTCTTGTAACTTTTGCACGTTTTTGTCCCAAAGCTACAAACGTCAGTGTTCACATCATGAAGGACTCCACCCATCCTGCACACAGACTGTTCCATTTACCTGTCATAATAAGCAGGGAACCCTGTTGCTTTTACATCACCTCTGTTTCTGTTTTGTCTCTTTGACCCCAATCAGCAATTATCCCTCCACCCTCCATTTTGGATTCCTCCTTTCATATGAGAAGAAAGCCATGACGTGTTTATATTAAAGTGTTCAGGTTGCAGATCCCTGATCTAGCAGATGGAAAGTGTGATCCTATCTCCATATAGCAGCTAAAACTTTTAAGTGCAGTACTATAACTTTTAATTCATTGTTAAAATAAAATTGTGAAGATTTAAAAACTATCTTCCATTGAATATTTAAAAGACATTTATTTAGTATCATTTCTTCAGAACCCCTCTTGGCCCCCAGTCTAGAAGCGCTCCTGGGCTGCAGGTTTGGTGCATTTTTGCTTAGCGTGGCCTATGCGAATCTGGTGGCTTCTCTTGGTGTGGCAAGAACAATTATTCATAAAGTATATGTGAAGGAAAAATTTAGTAGCAAAGTTTAAATAAATTTGAATGTACACTTTATGATGTTTCTATTAAAGGTTTGCACTCAGTTGCAGCTCAACAGGATATATGCTCTTCTGACCCTCCTGAAAGAAGTGAAGAACAGGATGTTCAGCAGTTAGAAATGTGAGACATGGCTAAGGTTATAAGCCTAGGTTGTAGAAATTCAGTTTCTAGTATCTGTTTAGCCATCAGCAGAGAGGTTTTTTGGAGAAACACCTAAAGTTGAGCTGTGAATGTGTGTGCAACCCTGCTCGATTGAAACTTACAGATAAGTAACGTATAGATTTTTACCTGACACTTGAGCCAGGGGGTGTGACTAAGTAATGTGTGATGTATCCTATGTAAAAGGGGACGTTCAGCCCCAAGTCAGAACTCATCCGATTCTCACTGAGATGTGAGCTTTGTATGTTTTCTCCATTTGCAAATGTTAATTAAAGCTGTTTGTTCTCTTTTAAAGCTGAAGTTTGGTCTCAAATTTTGTGCAACTTAACATATATCAACATTTTTGAATAAAACACACAGAAAGTAATGTAACGTAGGAAATATTTATGTATTTACTGTTAATCTATTAATCTTGTTGTTTGACTTGTTCTTTAAATGGCCACTTATTTTGGCTAAAGCTACTATTTATTATATATATATATATATATATATATATATATATATCTACTGTGTGTGTGTGTGTGTATATGGTGGCATATGCTGCCACCCCATAGATATTTTTCTAGATCCGCCCCTGTGCAGCCCTCTGCTGGGTCCTTGTGAAAAACTGAGAATGACGGAGATATCAGCGGCTTATAGCCCTGTGCGGCTTTTATATGTGCGTTTCCAGATTTAAAAAAAAACAAAACTTTGTAAATGCGGCTTGCAATAAGGTGCACTCTATAGTCTGGAAAATACTTTACAATGCTTGTTTCATTAAAATATTCTGTGTTGTTTTGTTTTTCTTGTTCAGATAAAATGACAAAAAAATCATAAAATATAAAAGTATATTTCTTTGGCCTATTTGCATTCTTTTATTATGAACATATTTGGCACACATGGCAAAAGGTTCGGACACCGGTGGTGTAAGTCTGCCTGTCAAATGAAATTTTATTTGGAAATGCTTCGTGTTGCTGCTTTGAATCGTTTTTGATAAATAAAACGCTATAAATAGCAGCTGAAGCTCTTAAGATTTTGAAGCAAATAAAAACTAATGAAGAGCTTTGTGTGGCTATAATAGTTGGGATTCATTCCTCTAACTCTTTCCTGGTAAACCAACAGCAAATATATCATTTTTGTTTGTTTGGGGGGATTTTTCTGTTCTGTGGGTTTGTTTAGGTTTAAGTCAGAGGGTAACTAGGCATCATCATTCCATGCTAACATTTGTGACCAAAAGTTTGGAATGTTCTTCCTGATGTCACACTGGTTGGTGTCAGAACCCAACATTCTGTTTGAGCTCAGTTCGTCAGAAATCTGATAGAGTAAGACGTAACTTTGTGAGTTAAACCAGCTTTCTCTTGTGAATAAATTTACACCAAAATGGATAAATCTGACCAGAAACACAAAAGGCCAGCCTTCAGGAGAACTAAAGGTAATGAGTTTGAGTTTCACTCTTACTTATCAAGACAAGGTTTATGTTTCAGTTTTTTGGAAAATTATACTGTAAAATATTTGACGGTGGTTTAACTTGAAAATGAAAGTCCGCCTGGTGCCTTAAAAATGCATCTGAAGTCAACAAGAAAATTTTATTGGTTTTTATTAAGAAATTAAAGTACATGCAGTTGATTTAACAAGAGACAAGTTATTCCAACTTTTTTTTAAGTTCACTAATCTTGATTTGAGTTTTAGCTTAATGCTGCAATTTAAAGAGTAGAAGATAGTAGACAAAACTAAATGTGGCTCAAATGTTTTAGAGTGTGGAGGATTTAACAAGTCATTTTACACACTTAACAATAACAGTCTTATAAACCTCTTAATATATAGTTAAGAGAGTTTGAATTTTTATTGCTCAGAAATTCTGTTTTATTAACTTCCATTGGTTAGGAACATTGAAATGTGTTAATCTCTGTTGGCTTCTTGGAGAAGCATGAATTTGGATGAAATTCAGAAATACTAAACATGTACTCTAAACAATCCTTAATTTTCCACAATATTTCTCTTTCTTTAGAGAGCCATGGAAAAAGGATCAGGGCCTCTGAGATCCCTGGAACCTCAAGAAGCTGCCAGGACCTGATCGAAACCAGGAGGATGATGAAGAGGAAGATGATTGAAGGAAAAGAGGAAGGTTCCACACTGGCCAAGTGCAGGAAGGAAGAACTCCAGGATCAGCTTCCAACCAGAGAGTCTTCCTCCTCAGTGGACATCCTCATAGGTTGGCTGCTTTGATGAAACTAATGTTCATTTTCTCTTCTGTATGTTGACAGACCAAAATGTCAGACCAAACTGTAAAACGAAATCACAAATTTTCCTCGGATTTCTCTTACTTTAGAGAGAAGCAGCAGCGTGAAGCTACCAAGTGGTGAGTCTGCTGAGGATTGCAGACCAAATAACAGGAGAAATTCTGGTGATGAGATCCACAGAAAAAGGATCAGGGCCTCTGAGATCCCTGGAACCTCAAGAAGCTGCCAGGACCTGATCGGAACCAGGAGGATGCTGAAGAGGAAGATGACAGAAGGAAAAGAAGAAGGTTCAACACCAGCCAAGTGCAGGAAGGAAGAACTCCAGGATCAGCTTCCAACCAGAGAGTCTTCCTCCTCAATGGACATCCTCATAGGTTGGCTGCTTTAATGAAACTAATGTTCATTGGCTTATGTTGACAGACCAAACGTGTAAAAAATAATCACTATTTATTCCCAACATCTCTTACTTTAGAGATCAGCAGCACGATGCCACGGTGTGCTGAGTCTATTGGAGACAGGACACCGAAGAGAAGGAGAAGGGCTAAAAAAGAGACCCGCCGAAAATGGACCAGGGTTTCTAAGATGTTTGGACCATCCAAAAGCCACCAGGACCAGACGAGGATTGTGAGGAGACTGAGGAGAAAAATAACAGAAGAAGGAGAGGGATCTCTAACACCGGCAGAGAATAAGAATAAGGGACTCCTGCAGCAGGACGCAACCAAAGAGCCCCCATCCTCAGTGGACGTCAGCACAGGTTGGCTACTTTGGTGAAACTTCTGTTAATTTTCTCTTACCAGATTGATAATCTATTGCAAGGATCGAATATATCTGATTATTCAAAACTGATTGAAACAAACTTTAAAAGATTATCACCTGAAGTTGCAGCAAAAAGTGGTTCTTTAAAGAGAGGGCGGCTGAATACAGTTCCATGCTACAACTTTTCAGATCTACATTTATAAATATATGCTCAGCACTTCAAAGTGATGCTTTACCTTATATTGGTCCTTCTTATGAAATCCCAGTAATATAACCTAAGTTTTGTGGTTGTCATGAGACAAAATGTGAAAAAGCAAGAGGTCAAGTGTTTTTACAAGTCACTATAAGTCTTATGTTTCTGTCGGGATGTTTTTCTCTTACGGAAAATATTGTTAAAATACTCATGCTGTTTCTATGGGCTTTTCTCATTATTAGAGTCCAACAGCTTCAGCCTGGTACTTTACAGCTCAGGAATAGGCGATTTACGGAAGAGGAATCTGAAGAAGGAGGACGAGGACATTGAGGAACCACAGTTTAGGAATAGGAGGAAGAATACCAGGAAGAAGACGAAAAAGACAAAAGAAATGGATTCCCAAAGAGGTCAGAGTTTAAGTCACAATAGAATTGTAATATAAACATTTGTTAGAGAGGCTTAAGGTGTGGTGATAATTAGATCTAAGGTAATGTTAGTGAACATAGTTTATTCTGATGCTTTATGAAATTTAAAGATGCGTTCATGTGTTTAGCTGAATTCCAGGAAAAATATACTGAGCTGCATCTACTGGGAAAAGGAGGCTATGGATCTGTGTTTGCTGGACATCGAGAGGTGGATAAATTACCTGTAGGTGTATTTGGAATACTTAAAATGAGGCTCCTTGAAGTTATCAGTAATAGTTCTTCTAACAGTGTCCAGTAGGAGTCAAAGTTTGTAAAAAAGAGTTAATATCCTCATAGAGGTGCAAGTCTAACAGCTAGTCAGACTCTGTTTTAGCTGATTTTAGCTAATAACATCTCAAACTGAAAAAGTTCAAATCTGTAAAATAAGACTATATTAGATAAATTATTTCATTAACCAATGAGACTTTAAGAATTAAGGTACATGTATTTACTAATACATACTAGAATTGCACAATTGTGAACATTTTCAGTTCTTGTAGTTTTAAATTAGATTTTGGAAAGACCAAACTAGATAGCTAAATTTTCTTTCAATTCTAATGGTGCATTCACAACAAATGCATTCCGCACATCAATCATAATACTCAAAATACTGATAACTCAACATCAAGCAACTTCAGAAATCTGAACATTCCCATTGTTGAGCAATGCTTTGTTTCTATTGTATAGGTGGCTATCAAACACATTCCAACAGAAAAGGTGGACCGCAAACATAACGTAAGTGAGCAACATCATCTAGGACTGACTTCAAGTCCTATTGGGTTCCAGATGCATTGTGAGTTTCTCCTGTTTGCTTCGATGGTCCAGGATGAGAACGGTAGGGAGATGGCGTTGGAGGTGGCCATCATGTTGAAACTGAAGAATCTGACTGGCAGTTCATCAGGGCAGTTAGCCACAGTGTCCCTGCTGGACTGGTATGAACTGGAGGAGGAGCTGCTCATAGTGATGGAGAGGCCCACGCCTTCGCAGGACCTCAATGACTACCTTGATGAGAATGGAGGTTGTCTAAATGAGGAGGACGCCAAGGTAAGCTGCTGGATGGAAATTCGAGTGGGTTTTTTAAATATTGTCACTTACTGCTTCAGTTGGGGATTTTGTTTCATAGTGAATGTGATAAAATCAGAGAGATGAAATGCAGTGCAATAATCCCTCCGCAAAACAATTTTGTAAAACTTTATATTAATGCATGTCATAATGTCTCTACAAACATTGAAGTGTGTGGGTGTAATGTGACAATGTGAAAAAAATCCATATGAAAATAAAAATCTTTACAAGTCACTGTATTTCTCACTGAAGTCCAACATCAATGTGCAGAATTATGAGCTTCAAATCATTTTTGTCTTTTAGGTCATTTTAAAACAGCTGGTGGAAGCAGCGATTCAACTTCAGGATGCAAACATCTTCCACAGAGATATTAAATTGGAAAATGTCCTTATTGAGAGGAGCTCAGAAGGCCTACAAGCCTATCTCATAGACTTCGGTCTAAGCCTCTTTGACCACGGAAGGAAATTTACCATCTTCCAAGGTACGATATCCTGCTTCTTTCTGCCAGTTCTGAGAAAACAAAGATTCTTTTTACTGTTCTTCTTCTTTCTGACTGTCTGAATTCTGACACATTTTCTAGGGACCCATGCTCTTCAATCACCAGAGTATCGCACACAAAAGAAATATTTTGCTGGACCCACAACAGTGTGGCAGCTGGGAGTGGTCCTGTTTGAAATTCTCCACGATACAAATTTTGACACCAACAAATTTCTCAAAAAGAAGCTAAAGATCAGCAAGAGGCTTCCCAAAAGTGAGACAAACATTGTATTCTATCTTCTCACAGCATATATAAATCTGTCCGCAACTCTTACTATTGTTGCACTTTGACCCCTGACCCTCCAGACTGCCATGATATTCTGACTAGGTGCCTGAAGACACACCCAGAGGAGCGTCCCACACTGGAAGAGCTGCTCAATCACGCATGGTTTTCTTAACTGCACCTCACACAAACATTAAATTATTAAATTTAATCATTGGTAGTTAGTTTAGTTTAGTTTGGGATGAGGATTAAGGTTTAGGGTTCAAGGACAGGTTTGTAAGTTGGGGTTTTTATGGGGTCTCTGGTTTCCTCCTCTGGTTGAACATTTGTTTTTCTAGCATGTTTTCAGCACCCTCCCACAGGCCCACCACCTGTGAGAGGAGCCAAAGGGGTCGGGTGCAGTGTGGAATGGGTGATGGCCAAGGGAGGGGGCCCTGGCGGTCCGATCCTCGGTTGCAGAAGCTGGTTCTTGGGATGTGGAATGTCACCTCTCTGGTGGGGAAGGAGCCAGAGCTAGTGTGTGAGGTTGAGAGGTTCCGGCTAGAAATAGTCGATCTCACCTCGACGCATGGCTCTGGTTCTGGAACCAGTCTCCTTGAGAGGGGCTGGATGTACTTCCACTCTGGAGTTGACCACGGTGAGAGGCGCCGGGCAGGAGTGGGCATACTTGTTGCCCCCCATCTCGGTGCCTGTACATTGGGGTTTGCCCCGGAACAAGAGGGTACTGGAGCCGGAAAAGGGTAGAGTGCCTTCTACGGGTCGGGGGTGATGTCCTGCCCCAAGTGGAGGAGTTTAAGTATCTCAGGATCTTGTTCACGAATGAGGGAAGAAGGAAGCTGGAGACCGACAGGCGGATTGGAGCAGCGTCTGCAGTGAAGCGGGCGCTGTACCGGTCTGTCATGGTGAAGAGAGAGCTGAGTCAACAGGCGAAGCTCTCGATTTACCGGTTGATCTACGTTCTCACCCTCATCTATGGTCATGAGCTTTGGGTCATGACCAAAAGAACGAGGTCGTGGATACAAGCGGCCAAAATGGGTTTTCTCCGTAGGGTGTCTGGGCTCTCCCTTAGAGATAGGGTGAGAAGCTCAGTTATCCGGAAGTGACTCAGATTAGAGCCGCTGCTCCTCCACGTCGAGAGGAGCCAGATGAGGTGGCTCAGGCATCTGGTTCGGATGCCTCCTGGACGCCTCCTGGTGAGGTGTTCGGGGCACGTCCCAGAGGGTGGAGGCTCCGGGGAAGACCCAGGACACGCTGGAGGGACGACGTTTAAACCGAGATTTTTAGGATTCATGACCTCATCTATGGCCATGGGTGTTTATTAGCATAATTGGAGTTTCATGGATTTTCTCTGGATGCTCCGGTTTAATCCTTGAGTCAAAACAATTTGCTGGATCAAATTGAGATTAATAGGTTTATGCTCTTTTCTTCCCATTAGACTAAAAAGGGTCCATTAGCTCAAGTAGAGATCAGTGAGATTTTACTAGGTGATCTATTTTTCACCCTCTGGAAAAAATAAAACACGTGTGTTAGGTGGAGATTCTGCATCATCTTTAGATGATATAGAGTGTGCAAAATTGTCTTTGGTATGTGTTGTTGTTTAAGTTTTATTCCACTTCTTATCCATTGCACACAATAACTTAGCAGCGGTGGTTTAAAAATCCCCAAAACATTTTAATCGGTTTTCTTTAAACTTTGAATTACAAGTTTATATGTTATAAGTTGTTCCTGTCCTCTAGAGTCCATACAGGGTGAGATGCCTCTATGGGGCATTTGTTGCATAGGAATGGCCTACATTCATGTTGTTGATAACTTTCTTTAACAATAAAAGTGCAGATTTCACATTAGGTAAATCAGTTAGGACACAACCACAGGCACTATCACATAGTTACATGCACACAAAGATACAGAGCAGCAGAGAAAATGAGGAAAACAGTATCCTTGAATTAGTAGTTTACATATGTATTTGTGCAATCTATATTGTTTTTGCTAGTCATTAGTCACATTCCATTGTTCATCCTATCCTGTCTCACTTTCTCTCCTGCCCCTTGTCTTTGATTTTTAGGTTCTGTTCTCCCAACAGAGCCAGAGCTCCAGTCTATGTTTTGTTTGTCTTGTCCACTTTCCTGTCCTCTCCAACCCCAGCCGGTCGAGGCAGACGGCCGCCCGTCCTGAGCCTGGTTCTGCTAGAGGTCTCTCTCTTTGAAAGGGGAGTGTTTCCTCTCCACTGTCGCCCCGTGCTTGCTCAGGGTGGGGGATTGCATCCTGAGCTTTGATGCAATCTGCTGGTTTCCTCCCCTTCGCAGAATCGCCACCTTAACGTGGTGGAGGGGTTTGAGTACCCCTATGGTCTTGAAGTCTTGGCTGTCTGTGAGTTTCATCTCTGGTGGGGTCTCACATGGCATAAAGGCTTCAGGGCGGGGTCAGACCAAGAGCGATTCATAGACTTTGATGCAGAAAGACCATAAAAATGACAGGTATCGATTGCACAACGCACCTTCCTGGAGGGAAAGAGCTTCTAGCAAGCAACTGCTGGTCGACTTTGGCTGCATAACCTCAGCATCACTAATTCCACCTAACATGCAACACCTGTAGAAAAGGACAATGAGGTCAGATGCCATGAAAATTCCTTCTTGTAACTTTTGCACGTTTTTGTCCCAAAGCTACAAACGTCAGTGTTCACATCATGAAGGACTCCACCCATCCTGCACACAGACTGTTCCATTTACCTGTCATAATAAGCAGGGAACCCTGTTGCTTTTACATCACCTCTGTTTTGTCTCTTTGACCCCAATCAGCATTTATCCCTCCACCCTCCATTTTGGATTCCTCCTTTCATATGACAAAAAAGCCATGATGTGTTTATATTAAAGTGTTTAAGGATAACTCTCTCTACAGCTTTAGTTATAGGTCTTTTTGTATGAGTTGCCCACCTATTATTTATTCTACTATTTTCAAATAAAGCACTATGCATCCTCTATTTTCCCGGAGTTCAGGCAGTTTCCGCTCAAGAGCCACACAGATACAACCTGGGTGCACCTGTGTGGCTTGGTGGTCATAGAAATAAAATTTTAAATTCACCTGGAAAGAAATTTTCATTTATGAAAAGAGAGATGGAACTTCTATCATGACTATTGATTAGCAAAAACCATAGAGAGGTTAAAATTCTGTAAGGTTAAAAGTCAGATTTGTTAAAAGTGCTCGTCCCTCTCTCACCACGGTGCTCCCCTTCACCAAGATGTGAGGATTGCTTATTAAAATGGCCACGCCGTCGTTTTTATTTTCGTTCGAGCCACTCCAGTAGACGGCCATGGTCACAAGTCCTGCCACCGGGTGTAGGTTTTTAAAAACGGGAGTGTATATTCTTGTAATAAAAAACAAATCTGACTGTACAGAACTTAAAAAGGATCAAACACTTTGAGCTCTAACTCTCGACTTTACACTTCTAACATTGATGGTTGAGAAGGTGAGAGTCATGAGTATGGTGGCTAAAAACAGGTAAGACATTTTAAAGGATTAAAACAAATAAAAAAAACAGTTCAAACCAAGTTAAAAGGTAGCCCCAGGGGCAGCATCCTTGGCAGTTGCCACCCCAAATGAGAGCCTTGGCACCCTTGTTGCCACCCCAGCTTGCGACTATGAATTCAATAAATACTTATGGCAAAACAGTCATTAAGCGCATGGATCTCTTTTTTTCCGACAACATTGAATGCACCACAATGTAACTTCTGAGAGCTAACTTGCTCAGCGTTAGCAGCAGGCAGAGCAGGTCGTGGTGACAGGTGGAAACTGGAGAATTAAGTCACGTTCCGTATTAATACATACTAGAAAGCCTGTAAAAAAAAAAAAAAGTATTCACGGACTCAAAGCAACCACATTTGTACTCTTTAGAGACTAAAATCCGTGCTGTCGTTTCACTGGCTGCTGTTCAGTCGACGTTCCACGTCTGTATGCGGGAAAACCAAAACGTTCCCTGGATTTTGTAAAGTGATGACCGACTGCAGCTTAAGGGAATCTGGGCTGAAACATCGTCGGTTCACACGTGCAGTCGATACCTGATTAATGGAGTGCAACGACAAAAGTGGATTGCAGAGAAAAGCAATAAAAAGAAAGGAAAGAGTTTTTATCAGCAGCATCTTAAGAATTTTATCAACAGTTCAGCTCATACATCGCCCTGCCATTTATTATCTATAGTGTACATATCTATTTGGCTAATGGTACCACAGATTTTGAGGTATTTTTTCCAGCATTTTCTCTCAGGCAGTTCCGTTTCAGTGTCTGATAAGCAGAACATTTTCTTGCTGCCTGTTTTATTGATGTCGATTTTTTTTCCCCCACTTCTATATTTAGGGTGAGTTTTTTATTATTATTATTATTTTGGTGTTCATTGGGAGATTGAACAACTCGGTGCAGCTGGTTTGTCTGAAATGTTGGATGGCTGCTGGTGGAAAGACAGAAGGAAGGCAGGCTGCAGACTGAATGCTAACCCCAACATCGTGACGCTCCGTCTTTAACCAAGCTTGGTTTCCACGTTTTGTCACTTCATGCCAATCAAACTTTACATATTTTTATTGATTTTTATCTTATAGAGCAACACAAACTAGTGATTAATTGAAAGGTGGGAGCAAATAGTTTTCAGGACATGCTGCTTTATTTTGATACTTTTTAATCCACGGGGACCCCTCCTAGTCACAGTTAAATATTTGCATATTTTCCTTGTAGTGCATAGCTACAGCGTAGTTTAGGAAGCTGAAATACTTTTAGTCCAATTCTAGTTGACATGCTTTGGCCAATCCCTTTTCTTTCCCGCTGATTGGCTGCACCTAACAGCAGAGATAAGGAACGATAAAGACTTGTAGATGTAGACTTCTTCTGCTTCTTCTTAGCTGCTGTAATGCTAACATGGAAAAATGGAGTGGTGTGAGATAAAGCAGTTGGAGGATTTCTCTTTCGTCTTTGGCAAAGGACTACAAGTTATGTCTTCCTCTATTACTAGACATTTGCTGTTGTTTCGGTTGCATTTACCCAGAAGGCCCTGCACTGTTGCCCGCTTCCTGCTTGCTTCCGGTTTCCAACCGCTCTAGAGTTCACTTCAGCCGAACCGAGAACTCATTTCCTCGGCCTTCCCCAGCTGCTTCTACTCACCTCTGATTAGCTCTCCAGGTTTCTTTGTCACCGTCATCTCTCCCTCAGTATTTAAGCTCTTCTCTTTCCCTCACTGCGGGACTCCTCAGTTCACCCATCTTGTCTCCGCTTCTCCTGCTTCACTGCCTGTCCACTCTGTTCCTGACATTCCAGCTAGAGTTTCATGTTTATCATCGTCATTAAAACATCTTCATATCACGATTCTTCAGAGCTCCTGCTTGCAATTGGATCCGATCTCAAACAATCAGGAAATTCCATTGGGGTTTTTGGCACCTCACCAGGTTCAAGTGCATTTTTGGGAAGGAAAAACCTTTAGCTTATTGACCGAAGACCTAAGCGTTAATCCAACCATGTCGTCTGTGTTTAACAATCCTTGATTCAATATTTGCTCTCCGGGAAGAGCTTCAGGTTCACCACACCACCTGGACACACTACACACAAACAGTGGATAGATAGATATTTATGCACTTCTCACTATGTCAGAGTTGTACTTAGTCCAAGCTCTTATGAAACATTTTTCTATTATTTTATCCATCTGTATGTAACTGATATCTCCAAATCCCCCTTTGGTTCCTTGGTAACAAAAAAAGTTATCTGGTTTTTAAAGCTGTTCACCTTAAATTCCCTCCTTTATAAAATAAATTAAACCAATAAAGAAAGTAGAAGCCTCTAATTGAAAAACATAATATTAATACTAAAAAAACTAACTAAGTACAAGAGCAAAATAAATCAGGTTGGGAATATATATGACAGACGGGAGGCTTCTTACAAGCTGGTGGCACAGTGACACCTAGTGGTCACCAGGGGTTCCAGCAAGCTTTTGGCCTGGAGATGAACTACTGTTTCTGTGCATACCTGTCAAGTTTCAGATTTCAGATTACGGTAAATGTCGCCATGCAGTTCCGACGTCAGACCGTGGAGAAGAAACTAGCAAAAAGCAGTGGGAGGCCATAATACGGTATATTTACAGGGGAAAATAATAATAAGGGAACACGGCGGGAAAGGGGGGTAAAATACGGAAGTTTCCTGGCCTAAACGGGAGACTTGACAGGTATGTTTCTGTTATACACTCAGCCGAAATGTCTCTTATCTTGGCAAAATATTTAATCTGTAATACTTTTCTTCTTTTTACCTCATTACTGGCTAACAATATGTCTGAGACAACTCCGTTGGGAGACAGAAAGGTAGTGATGACGTTTTTAAAATGATCAATCTTGGAGTCCCTGCCTGAGCTTGACTAAAATTTGCTTAGTGATAAAAAACCCCCGAATAACCACAGTTTATTTTCATTTGCATCGGCTAGCAAAACTACATGGCATTATTTGTACCAACCTAGCGACCTGCGTGTCTGTCACCCATACAATTATGATGAAATAACAGTGCTGGCAGCTGTGCTCTAGCTTTCAGTGTAAGGAAATGAAAAACTGATGTTGGGCTGTTTCGCTTCATCAGATACATGACATCATGTAAAATCTAAAGACATCAAACCAGGCCTTTGCAGTGAAGCTCAAAGTTGAGCCAAGCAGGTTGTGTGTGGGGGTGTTCACGTATGTGTGCTGACTTTTTTTGTGCATAAATACATTAAACCTGCCTTTCTTGTATCGGTCACTTGATGGCGCCATTGTAAAGGTTCGAAGTTGTAGTTCAAAGCTCAGAGATCCCAGGAAACTTCACTCTGATGTTCTCAGTAAGGATCAAAACTGCCTGCTAAATTATGTTGGAAAATATAAAAGAAAAAGTAGCGAATCAAGCTTCAGCCATACACACACATTCATATTTTTAGTGTTGGTCCAGGTATTATTGCTAATTTCAGTCCAGAAAAGCAAGGAAGTAAGCTGAAATTTCCATCGTCTACTCTGCTTTTTTTGCTTTATTATTGAAAATGATTTAATATCTTTCACTTGACTGGACTTGACTTGACTGTACTTGACTTTACAGGTATTCCTGTAAAAGGAGGCGTACACCTTCTAGCTGGACAACAGAAAACATCCATCCAGAGAATGGTCCAGCCAAAGTCCAGATCCAAGAAAAGAATCTCTGGCAACATTTGAAAACATTTTGCAAAGAACAAGGGCTGAAAATGTGGAAACACGGTAGAGACAAAAGACTTACAGCTGTTATTGTGGTGAAAGCCGTTTCTGGAGGTGTGGTAGTTTTGCTAGCGTAATGGTGATTTGACACTATGAAAAACATAAATTGCACAGTAGTAATTAAATACGACTAAACCAACATGCTGGCAAACATTTTACAGAAATCATCTGATCATGACCTTTCACTTGCTCTCCATACCACAAGGTGGCAGCATTGCTCCACTGAGAAAGCTGCTCCTCAACACAGGTGGGCATCTTAGCTGTGAAGAGCTGATTGTCTTTGGTTTGCTGGAAACTTCCAGCACTCCTACAGCAGCTGCTTGAGGTTCCTTGATGTTTTGACTGTTCCTCTCCTTCATTCCTAGGCATCTGATAGAAACTCCCAGCCTACTATAGCACCCTTTCTTTGAAACCCCTAATGCCAGAATTGACATCCAGTTGCACACATAAAATTATCACTGATGTTTCTGCTGTCAGTCAGATGTTTAATTCATTAAAGAAATTGAACATTGGCCTGAGAGAGGGCGTGGTTTGCTAGCATCAGATGCCTGATTGTTTTTCTCACCAGAGTCTGAATGCTAAGTTTCCCTGTCAGAAACTTTCCTTCCTGCCCAAATTCCCATTCCTGTTCCTTTGGCCCTCCTGAAAGGCTCAGTCCAAAGTCCTTTCTGACTAGTTACCATCTGCTCAAAGGCCTTCTCAGAGTCTCAAGGAAAATCTGGAGAATCAAGGACTGAATAAACCATCATCAGGCGCCAGAGGTGTGACCAAGTCACTGTGTTGCAAGTCTCAAGTAAGTCTCAAGTCTTTTTCCTCAAGTCCAAGTCAAGTCTCAAGTAAAGACAGGCAAAAGTCGAGTCAAGTCTCAAGTCAGGAACCTTTAATTTCAAGTCATTTCGAGTCGTTTTTATTTTATTTATTTTTTTATAATTTGCAATTATACATAAAATTCAAATAATAGACCATTTGTTCGTTTTAAAATATGTATTTATCTCAAATGATAGAACATGTGTAGCTGAACACAAAGTATAAAAACATTTTTAAATTGGACCACTTTATTGCCCAGTTCTGTTAAACTTGATATTCAATAAAAAAAGAGGAAAATGCTGACATTTCCACAGCACAATACAAAGAACCATAACAGCAGTTTTTTCCTCTTTTCTCTGACCTGTCAAAACAATATATTGTCAATATAATTTCCCAACGTAGATGTCTTCAAATACACCAACCATCCTTAGATGATACTAGACCCGGCTCATCATCATGATGGGACAGAGAGACTCTGTTCCCTGTGTTCAGGTCCAGAATCTGCTTTCTGTTCCGGAGCCCCGCTCACTATCCACCGGCTTCCTGAGCTAACACGGTGCACATTATTTGTGGAGGCATTTGAAGGACCGGATTTATGGTAAATAATCACCAATTTAACCCGGAGTACACATGCTAACACGAAGTTAGCTAAAGTCAGCTATCTTACAGCAAAAGAAAAGCACCACCTACCGATCTTTGTGAAGCTTCAAATGCCGGACAAAGTTGGACGTCGTGGCATCTCCATCCGATATTCTCTTCTTGCATGTTTTACAAGTTGCAGTTCGTTTTTTAGTCGAAAGTTCATAACCTACGTAGCCAAAAGAAATTACTCGCGGAAGCATATTCGAGCGGTTATTTCGTATTTCGTTCCCTGAGCTCTGCAGCTTTGCTGCGTTTTTTTAAACGTCCAAATCCTGTTAATTTGATTGGTTGTGCTGCAGCTACGTACACATACATACATAAGGAGAGAGGAAAACCATAGTGACGGTCTGCGCATATTGATACGGAATGAGTGACATTAATTAATGACGCCACTTTATAAATAATGTGTTTTAAATTTTAAGACTTTGAGTAAAAAATATCAAGTCTTTTCAAGTAAACAGCTTCAAGTCGAGTCAAGTCCCAAGTCAATGGCATGAAAGTCAAAGTCAAGTCCGAGTCTTTGAGCATTTTTTCAAGTCAAGTCTCAAGTCGTGATTTTAACGACTCGAGTCTGACTCGAGTCCAAGTCATGTGACTCGAGTCCCCACCTCTGTCAGGCGCCCAAACACTCAAAACGCCTCCTAGAACTCGACTCCATCCACTACCAGGGAGATCCGCATCTTTTCTCCATCTATCACCAGTTGTTCAAAACCCATCGTTAACCACTGGCCTCTCCTTCCCTGTGGCATCCTGGAAGACTGCTGAGACGAAGAAAAAAAAAAAAAATTACATAAGCAATCTCAATAAAGTCTTCAAAAGTACCTAGTTGTTGCCTGTCCAAGAGACTCATCTTACTAGAAACATGACAGAAAATCCCATCGGTTTGTGACCTTAAGCAGATTTCAATCATAAAGAGCAAACCAGCAAGTTCACCGCTGCAAGACTCAAAGAACCAACACAACATGGGGTTTAGATTGGTCTGGTTTATGATGACTGTTAGTTGTACTATTATTACCTTAAACAAACTACTTTACTTGAAAACTCTCTGATATTCTTGAATTAAAAACTCTTCTGCTGTCTTAAGATACATTGTTTATAGGACACAGTGAGCTATTTACCCTGTGCATTGTGCGGCCGGGTCGCACTGGCTTTTTCTGTGCAGTTTCGGGAACTGACGGTCCGATGAGATACTCCCCCGTTTCCCCGCTGTCTGCTGTTCTCCTTTTTCATGCTTAGACTGTAGGTTGGTTAAATAAATTCAGCAAAAAACAGTGTGTCAAAACTCTGCGACGGATTGCCAGTAATTGTAATTGCTTGAGGACAGTTGTCGAGCCCAACGATGGCACAATATATTGCTAGGTTTAGGTGAAAAGGGGGTAATTGACTTTAGAGAGCTTTGTCTGACATTAAAAATTGTTTTGAAATTTGAAATAATAAAATGGGACTAAAAACAAAAGAATTCTCTTAGAGGGCAAATACTTTTTTCTACTGCACAGTAACTCACAAATAGAACCACTGAGACCACAACAGTCACAAAAGAGTTAAAATGCCTTCAACAAACAATCCGGAGAAATGTGTTTGCCTTTTATGCAGGAACTTAGCAACGTGAAAGCTACCAATACAGTAGTTCCTACAAAACTAGTTAACAAGTACAATCTAGTGGGCAGATTTTCTTTTTATGCATAAAAAGCAGTTTTCCGTCTGCTGGAACCCTCTTCCACTGTCCTGCTTGCGCTGGAACCCTGCTGCAGTTTGATAGATTGCTAGCACCTGCTGATCTCGTGGAACAGTGTGAAACTATTGTTAGACCTGCGCATTGTGTCTGAGAGCCTAATAATAGCTAGGACTTTGATGATGACGTTGCAGATTCCAGAAACTGGGTTTGCCGATTCATGAGATACTCTCAGTCAGCAACTTCCGAACTTTTGAGCCACCTCAGCTACTCATGCTAAAGCAGCCATTCCTAAAATATCTCTCCGCTCACAGCATGACGTTGCATTGCAATTGAGCTAGAAGAGACAGGGCCAAGTCACAGTTAAACTGGACCGGATGTTGGACGGTCACTACTGAAAACACTGTCGTTCTCTTAAGCAAATGTACCGTCGGTTTCATCAAAAAACTTGATATTTCACTTGATCTCTGACATTGTTTCACTGTGTTCAGAAACGCTGATGTTCTGGAGGGTTTTGTACTGCCGCTGACAGTTACAGGAAGAAAAAAAAACTAAGCAAACCTGTGAAAGCTGTGAGTCTTGAAACCACGAGTCCAGATTATGCAGGTTTCACTTTCCTCTTTTCCTTCTCCTGCTGGTAATGTTTATTTCTCTATTTGCTTTTCTGCCTTTGAGTATCTCCCAGTGTTTTCCCTCCTCTCTATGTTTTTCGGTCTAAATCTAATCTGCGGTGTTTTCTTCTCTGGCCTTCCCTTCTCTCCTGGGGGTATATCGTCCTCCTTTTATCCATGCAGAACGTTCCCTGGCCTTTGCCCAGTACCCTACAGCTGGTCCCCATTGAGCCTTTCTTCCAATTCTTCAACCCCCTCATCTCCTTGTTATCCTCCTGCACTCTCTTCCTCCAGGCTGGTGTACACTCTAAAAAGCGAAATAAGTTAGATAACTGTTTGACTCTTTCACATTTTTCCAATTATTAGCAATGGCCCTGCAAGATAAAATAGACGATACGACAATGGGAAGTTCATGTATCTGTTGTCAGTAACAACAAGTCCACTATTCCTCTCTTCCTCAAAATGTTCTTCTCCATATTATTATTCTTTTTTCGGTAATATCCAGTAGAGAAGAAAAGCAGATAAAGCTGCTTTCTAAAGCACTCCACACCAAATGAATGCAGGAATGCTGGAGGTTGTAAGAGACCTGCTTTTGCTTGCCGTTCGCGAATGTCTTCTATATTTCTGTCAGGAATCATTTGGCTAGATTCCACCAAGCATTACTAAGCGACACTGACTTCTTTCAAAGCGCCACCTAGTGTTTGAACAGCGTCATCCTGGGTGAGTAACATTTGAACAAGTTGGAACAATGATACAAAGTGATCATTGGGAGAATGTTCTATGTTACCATTTTCTATTTTCTGAAATGTTCTAATCTTATCACACCTGTATAGAGTTACCTTTGAGTAATAGGGAGTGGACCGCTGATCAACACATTTGATTGATGATTTTGATTTGATTATTTATTTATTTTTTTTGACAAAAAGTCGTGTTCACTGTTTGTTTCCGCCAATAATTCGGAGTCACGTTCCACAAATGTGGAGATCCGCGGAAAATGTATTTTCAGATGTGTTTTTTTTTTATAAAGTGAGGTTTAGAATGTGAACGAAAAAAAACCCAACAACAATCCCAACAGATCTTCAAGTTTATAAAAACCTCTACATAATGCCACTCGCTGCTTTGTTTTTAGAGTGTAGAGGTAAAAGAAAAAAACAGGGAGGTCGAAAGATGTTTCAGATTAAAGAATGGAAGTAATTTACCCATCTTCCTCTGGAAACAAAAACACCTTCCAGCGGCCTGTTGGCCCAGGTGGTGGAGGTGGTGGGTGAGACATTCTGTGAAAAAAGCATTTTCAGCATTAGACCCACTTTACTGGCTGGACTTAGGCAACGATACTGCTTGGTAGGATGAAACAGAAACTAGAATTAAAATAGCTGACATATCTGAATTAATATTAAAGATTTGTTCTGCTTACATAGAGACTGTTGCAATATTACAGTGCTCGAGTCAATACTTTGTAGAGCTGCAGTTCACTACAAGTGCCGCTTTTAATATGTTTTTATCTGTTTATTTTGCCTATAAGTTAATTCTGCTCATCTGTAAAATAAAAACTATAACATAATTTGACACAAAAGTTAATTTTGTATCAAAACAAGTAAAGAGAACAAGTAAATAAACAGGAAAATGAGTATTATGATTAAGTAAAAAAGTCTTCTTTGACTTTATGCCAAAAAAAAAATGGTGAACTTAAGTTACAGACTGTAATACTGCTTCAATGGAAGGCAAGATAGTATCAGCACCACCACTAAATGCTCTTTGAGCTACTAGATGACTTTATAGAATAAACATGGTAAACAAATTTTTAGTTTTCCAGTTAGGTTTTTTAAAATTTTCTTTCAGTTTCCAGTGGAAGCGAGGTCTACGCTCATAGAAAATCATTCTAATGCAAGAACACGCTTTGATGTAAACCATTTCATTGGAGCTTTAGGCTGTTTGTCTTGCTGGAAGGCAAACCTCCGTCCAAGTATTAAGCGTTTAGGAAATTCAGGAAGTCAACATACATGCGTACTTACAAAGAACAACAAACTGTTCAGAGCTGACAAATGGTCACAATTAGGGATTTTCTCATGACTTGTAGAGGACATGCATTCTTCAAAAAACAATTGGAGTTCAAAATTCTTTACAACGGAGCCAACACATGGAGACTGCGATGGATTTAGGATAGTCTCACTGGTAAGACATATTTGTACAGTTGATTTCCATGAGCAAGACAAACACTCCCTGGTTTTCCAAGCCCCTCCGTACTACAACACACTCTGACACCTCCTAATTGGGATGGATGGATTTCATTATGTGGCATCAAGAGAGACCGAGAGGAGGCGGCGGGTGGGGAGGGCAAGAACAGTAAAATGTGTTAGAAAAACAAACATTACAGAGTGCTGCAACTCTCTGCTCCTTCATTATCACAAACGCAGATATTATACAAGCTGGACTTAAGATGCACATGTGTTTAGAAGGCGGGCTTCAGTGGCCAAACTTTGCCGTTATAGGCCCCAGTATGATACCCAACTCCTTAACAATGACTGACTTCCTCTTTGATCGCCCCCCCAAATCTTTCTAACTCCTCCCATGTCACCTCGCTAATGGCGCCTTTCTCTCTCGCCACTAATCCTCACGAGCAATGGTGCCCACACTGACTCAGCGCGCTAATCACGCCAGCCAAGCTGTGAGAACAACCATCAAAGGCCCCCGAGGACAGCGCCATTTGGTCGCCATTAAACTGTTTGTGTTGATTCCTTTTTCTTTCTAAAACAACGTCTTGTCACCGGATCTCCGTGGAGACATCTGCTTCGTTGGGAGAACGTACGTACAAGGCCAAGCCACAAGAGCAGGAAGGACAATGAAACACAAACACCATGACAATGCTGTTTCTGCGGTTGTGAGCATTGAGTTTACTGAAAAAAAAGGGACCACTGGTCCCTTTATCTTCACAATATTATAGAAGGGAGCTCCATGTCACCCTTTTCCCTCTACCACTGATTCCTCCCCTAAAACCTTTCACTTTCACTCTGACGTACAGGGCTGTCCCAATCCATCTCTTTTGGCAAAATAGATGAAGGACATAAGGACTAACATTTCTGTTTAAAACAAAGAGCTACAGTTGAACAAGCAGTGGAACAATATACCTCAATATAAATACTTTACATTTAAGGTAATTACAAGTTCAGATCAAGAACAGAAGCTTTACACACCAACGTTTGCTCCTACCTACATTTTACAAAAATGCAATAGCAATATATTCAGAAAAGATGAGTTACTGAAAAGTCTATGTACTGTCCGTTCCAGACCAGGTTGCTTTAACAGCAGCGAAACTCTGTAGCTTTAGGGTGCATTCACACCAGCTCTGTTTAGTCGTCCTTAATCAAACTCGTTTGTTTACCTAGACGGTCCGGTTTGTTTGGGGAGGTGTGAATTCAGACTCCGATGCGGACCAATAAAAGTGAGCTCTGATTTGTTTAAAAACCCAGGTCTCAGTTCAGTAAGCATGAACGCTTGTGTGAATGCCAGGCAGACTGGAAGCCGCTGCAAAAGCAGGAAGTGGACTAAAGTGCAGGGTATTCTGGGTAAATGCAACCAAAGCAAACATGTGTAACGCCAGCGGGAGAAATGTCTTGTGGCCTTTTGATACAGACAAAAGAGAACTCGGTGTCTTCTTCAGAGGTTTTTGTGTCTTTTTCTTCAGTCGTTCTTGGTGCAGCGCCACCACAGGTGAAAGGGGGAACAGTTCTTTGAAAGGGTTTTTGATTAATTTGACACAGTGCCGTGTGAATGTGAACCACACCAGCTGAAAACGTAACAAATGTACCCAAAATGACTGCTCTGGCTGGACCTTGCCCAGATGCATTGCGGCGTAAACAACACGGCGACATCCATGTGACGATATTTTAAAGAGAGATTGAACACGTGAAACATGTTTCGCCAAATAAAGTTGATTGTTACAACTAATCATGGCTCCCTTTAAACTTGAGACAAAATACGTGAAATGAGCAAGAACTGGCTTCAGATGGTACTAAAACATATGCAGCTGTAGATGTATGAATGTGAATTAGTTCACCTTAATTAGGGTGAAGCCAATTTAGTCAGAATTAATTCTTACCATGATGAAGTGGAACAACACTGCCCATGGTTGAGTTTGGGTTTGCCAAACTTGATCAAATTTAAGATTTGGTACAGTTTGAATATTTTGGTGTGGGTCTGTTTCTCATTAATTAGCCTCGGTCTTTCGTTCCTGTGAAAGGAAATCCTAACTACACTACACCAGTACATGTTGGATGATTTTAAGTACCTTCGTGTGGAAGAACTTGAACATTTGTGTTCTTGTGTCAAATTGCGTCATTCCTGTTTTGCTTACTCTACAGAGCCAGTTTGGCGAAGCTACTTAAACACCAAATTCTACACAAGTCAAAGTCGAAATCAACGATAAACTTATTAAAGACTGAAACTCCTTGTAATTCTGCAAATCTAATAAACAAGCTGTCCAAGAGTTTAAGGCAAGGCTTGCGTTTCAAATTCGGTCAAAAGCGGAGCTCATTAAAAAGTCAATGTTCTGCTTCTGTGGAATTTGTTTTATTTCTGAAAAGCAGCATCGGTGAGTGTCTTTAGGCCAAATCCCACCAGGGAGTCCCCTTCTCTTTCCTCTGACCTGAGATGCTTCTCTGTCTGAGTTTTCATATGCGTTGGCAGCCTCCTCAAAGCACACTCTGAATGATTAGCATCCCTATTCTTAGGATGAAAAGGGCAAAAAAACATCTCACCCAGTGAGGATCCCAGGAAGCTCTTGGAAGCCTTTGAAGCACTCGCTTCCTGACCACCGCGAGCAGAAGGTTCAAGTCACAGAAATCGTATTCGCAATAACAATGTTGGCCCATCAGTTCCTTTATGAGAATTCAAAAATACTAGCATTTACAGGGTTATTTAGAAACTACGTATGGATTGCTTATGATGAGCTAATAATGTCTTAGCATGCTCCTTTAACTGATAAAAGGCATAAGATAGTAGCAGTGACTGTAATTGAGTTTTGAAAAATCAGTTCAGGATGCTAGTCATGCTAATAAAGTAAATGCTAAGCTGCAAAGGTTAATTCTGTTTTTATAACGAGGCATCTGGAAAACCATATTTTGCACAGTCTGGTTTCCTATACAATGGCATGATCACTTTTGCTTTAAATATTTAAAAAATGTCAGCTCATGGTAATGAAAGCAAACAAAATACTCTAAGTGCTATTTCGAAAAGTTCTTATGTCACGGTTTTTAAAAAGACCAATTAGAAATGGAAACTTTTACAAACATTTTATGGACAATCAGAAATCGTCCACAAAATTCTAGTTGCTACATCTCTACTTTAAATTAATTCAGCTAGTTTTTTTTTCTTTGCAATGTCTGCGTTTGCAACGTCTGGGAATCAAGAAGGTAAAATATTAACTTCTGTTTCTCTAAAGTTGTTTTATTTCCAGCAGCAACAACCAAAAAAAACACAAAAAAAACCTAATCTCAAGAGATTCTATTCTAAACTTGATCAACTCTTACGTCTATTGAACTCTAATCTCAGAGATTACAGTTGGTAACAACCAAACTAGTTTCTCACATCTTCATTCATTCGTCCAATTCAGGCAAGTCTTCATGGTTTCGATGTTGCTTGAAAATTAAAACCTAATGTATAAATCTGCACCAGCTTTTCATATTTACTGTTGGAGGCTGGTGGTCTGGTGGGGAGCAGTCTTTTTCCACCAGGGGGAGCCATGAGGTCGCGGTTTGGTGGAGGGCGGCTCCTGCGCACCTGTGCGTAATGGGCACAATCATCACCCGCATAAGAGGAGCGGACGACGGGTTCTCCAGCGCCAGAGTGTTATACCAGTAATGGTACCCAGAGCCCCTGAGTGATTTATTATTAGCTTCGTCTGAGAATCCGACTCCCAGTAATCTTTCCTTGTTTTCCTGTTTTCAGGTGCATCTTTGTGACGCTGAGTAGTCGGCTTATGAGAACCCGGTTCTGGCCTTGGATACCCTCCTTCGTGACGCCGGTACTCCCCTGTCCACCCTCTACGTCTCTCCCTTCGCTAAAACCACCTCCCCCGGCGGACGAACCTCACCTCACCCAGTAAGCTCCTTACAGAACCCGTTTGATTCCAGTTTTCATACACTTACCTCTCCTCCCCCCCTGCAACCAGCACTTAGACGATCCTGATCCAGCTCCTTCCAGAAGACGTTTCCCCGCCCAAAAAGACTCATCTGTTTTCTTTGAGAAGAAAAAACAATAAACTTACTTTATCTGATTCATTGTGTTTCTGCATGTGGGTCAAGCGCGTAGCTTCAGGCATGACATTTACCCTACATTGATATTTTCTCACTATCACAATATCAAAACCAGACACAGTCCTGGATTTAAAGCACAAAATGTTGGAAAGAAACAATTCTTTGGTCCTTTTTCTGTCATGCTAATATAGCAATGATGATAAATTGCTTTTTAACCCCCAAATCCTATGAAAAAGTACAAGTTGCTCCTCCCCGAGACAACGAGCAACTGGCTCAGAAATGTTGCTGATCTGTTCAAATCTTTGCAGATCATGCAAATTAGTTTCTAAAGTAAAAATCTTCCAAAACAGCCACGCGTATTTTTTTAAAAAACCCCAAAAACTTCATTAATATGCAACAACAACCAAAAGAAGGCCCTCAGTCGAAAGCCTTAGTTTATG
Source organism: Xiphophorus couchianus (assembly GCF_001444195.1). Taxonomy (NCBI): domain Eukaryota; kingdom Metazoa; phylum Chordata; class Actinopteri; order Cyprinodontiformes; family Poeciliidae; genus Xiphophorus; species Xiphophorus couchianus. Next base: position 16,748,992 of record NC_040237.1, read on the forward strand.
TTGATAAAGGTCGAGTGAATTAGGAAAAAGGTGGGCCGTTTATTGTGTAAGAGGCTGACTGCTGCCAAGGCGGTTCAAAAATAGAACATAATACGATCCCCTGATGTTACACAACTGGTTTTGACTCAGGGACTCTTGAAATGTGTTATTAGGTTTTGTGAGGCTGCCATATCCAGGCAGCACATTTCACAGCTGTACGGTTTGACGTCAAATGGAGAAAAAGAGGGGCAGAAAGAAAGCAAGAAAGAAAGGACCCTTAAAATTTATTGATACTCCAGTGCCAGTAAGGAAAACATCGTCAGGGTGGAAAGAGATATTACCACACACAATTACGTTCTTTGTGTCTTTCTTCTAGATTCTGTGATTCTTGTTTTTGGTTCTTACTCGGTGAGCCTCAGAAGTCAACGTATCAAAATCTGCATCCTAAAAATTGGCCTACATTGTTTTCCTCTGCGGTTATCTATGTGTTTTGGCTGTAAGCTAGCCAAGTTCTCATGGAGTTTGTTGTAGCCAAGGATCAATTTCATAAAGATGTATTTGTACTATAGAAAAATGGCTACCATAGCAAATTATTATAGAATTTACCACAAAGAGAAGATGGTTACTTGGTACTTTTGTAGTGCTGCTTGTTCAAACTGCCACTAGTCATTTGTACCAACAATGCATCGATTGAAACCCTCCAGGGAACATTTGGTACTCGCGTCAATAACCAAGGACTTAATATATTTTCTGTGATTAATTGATTTAGGAAGTAAAAGTCATAGTGACCAGCATTGGTCAAGGTCACTTTGAGTGATTTTAATTGTATCAGGGTTCATAATTTGCAGTATTTCATCATGTTGAAATGCTGCCACGTGGTGAAATGTTGTCGACATTTTGGGGTCGTTTTCTTATTATATTCTGCTACTGTAAAGACTTTGCGGATGTTTGAAAACGTTGACATGTGGAGATGGGGGCCTCAACGATCACCTGGAACGAAGACCGCCTAACAAACAGACCACAGTTTGTGAACCTGAAGGCCTGTGTGTCTGACCTGCTGGTTAGCAGTGCAGGAGTCCCACAGGGCACTGTGCTCCCACCATTCCTTTTCACTCTTTACACTTCAGACTTCCAGCACAAGTAAGACTGCCTGTCATCTACAGAAAATTACAAAACGTTTTCTTCATAAGACTGTTATCAGCTGCGTTTCCATTAACCACAAGTTTGCGTAATTTGAAAGTACAGAAATAAATTTGCTTAATGAAAGTGAGCCAGTTTCGAAATACCTCAGGTTTTCATTAAGACGTTTTTGCACTAGCATGAGGTGATTTTCGGCCATATCAAAATAAATGCATTACGCAAAACTGTGATGGAAACACTTATTTTTTCCCCCACTAAGTCACATGCTGAATGTCACTACTGCCAAAATCAATGAAGAAGACGACAGGAAGTAAGAGTGGGAAGATGGTTTGATTTTAGTTTTTTTGATGGCTGATAGATGATGAGTGCTACTTATGAATATATCTCATGTAAATGTTTACATCAGTCGCTGCCATGATTTTAGTGACTTATCTCATGAACAAGCTTATGACTTGCGTGTGATTCAAAGTTCATTTCCCGTTTAATGGAAACACAGCAATTACAAAATTGTGTTTTTTTTCAACGTTAGCAGAATATAGACAAAGATTTGCACATAACGGAAACCCAGCTAGAGAAAAAGTGTCTTCAGTCAGAGGCTCCTTCCAAGGCGTTGTAATATAGACTGCTACAGGAGGCCTTTCCTGCCCACAGCCTTCACCATCTACAATAACTATTTAATTAAGTGCATTGCAACATTTAATTTTTCAAAGTATTTTTTTTAGTTGAACTGAGTTTGAGAGGAAACTACTGTATTTATCCACCCCAGGTAACACTCTCACTCTGAGAAGACCAACGTATTATTATCACCGACTTTTTACATCGGGGTTCAATCTGGATCTGGTGTGAAAACGGTTTCCGATGTACATGAGAATTTTTGACCTGAAAACTCAAAACGGATGCTAGATGTCCAGTCTCCTCAGTCAGTAGGCACCACACACGGTTTAAAAGTTGGAGATTTTAGGCTTATTTGCTTTTACGGGCTTGATAACAACGTTCTGTGTATAAGGCCTTGAGGTTTTACATCGACAATCAGTTTTTATGACTGTCAAAGAGATGTTAAGCGCTTTCTCCTTCCATAGGTCTTGCATTCCCATGGGCGGCAGCCATAGAGACACACGTGTCAAATATTTGACTGGGGTGGCGACTTGGCACTCTCGTTACATATTATGGCTTTTATTAACAGTGTGGCATTTTATGTTCTGTGGTGGAGATATTTATCTTTTTTTTTTAAGCGAGGTTCCATTGAAGCGTTTGTATGTGGGTGTCAAATACATTTAAATAAGACCTTCAAAAAACCCAAACCCTCTCCTCTCATGTAATCCAACTCCATTAGGGTGAGATGGGAATGTGATCATTGCACAATCCATCTCACCCCCCAGAGCTGCTACCCTGCAACACAACATCATAACTCTGCAGCATAAAATACTGCATTAATAACCCGCCGCACGACGCTTTCCCAATGTTGTATAACTTAGCCTTTTCGCCTGATGGCTAGTAAAACAAATAGGCCTCTGTGGTGGAACAGACAGCTAGAAAAAAAAACATAAAAAATGAAGAATGCAGCTCTGGGTATGTTCTATGTTTTGAGTTGCCAGCTTGAGGCAGTAAAGCAGTTAAGATTTGGCGTTTTCCAGCATCCTGAACATGTCAAACGTGTTAGTATTGTACTCAAGAAGTACGTTACCGTTGGACCTACTGACAGGAAATTTCGAGTGGATGTCAACAACAGCCAAAGAATCCAAAACGATTGAGTAATAATGTATTGGGATGAGCAAGGGAGTAGATATTGAATGAATTTAGAGTTTTATACGAGACTTTTTTTGGCTGTGAACACTTGAAGATATCCAATCGTGTGTAGGAACAAGTCCTAAGATTGACTGATTGTAGGCCATTGTTGCACACAAACACGCTTCAAATCACCAGACCTTTTCAGAGCATTCTGATCTTTATTCCTGCCAACAGATTTGTAACTGGGCTAATCTAATGTCCTTTTCATCAGTTTCTTCCATACTTAAAAATCCTCCTTTGTTGCGACCCCCAGTCTGGGGGAGTCGGGAGGCGGCAACATAAAAGTTCGAGTTTAAACGGGTTTATTTGAAATAAAATGTTTCAGAAACAAGACGGGTGATTTGACGTGTGAATTGGGGTACACTTTAACCCAATTCACCTCCAAACAAACTTACTAAAGCATATCCAAATACAACCTTCCAGATTGAACAACTAGAGTCAGTCAGATTCAAAACCAAACTTCTAAGTCGAGCAAAAAGGCTCAGAAGTCCAAAATACTCAAAAGTTGCTCAAGGCTTCAAAAGCTCACAACACACACATTATGGAGTCAGTTAGAAGAAGCCTCTTCCTCAAGCTGCCCCAGTGGAGGAATGGTTACAGGTGGGCCTCGTTGTCCTCTGATTGGCTTGCAGCCTACAGGCAGCCAATCAGCTGAGTGTGCTCCCACCTCCTGGCATCTGGTCATGGCTGCTTTATGGTGAAATATTCTTTGTGTTTCCACATCATAGCTCCAATGCTTCATGTAGAAATGTGTCTGTAACTAATAAGGTTGCAAAGTTCTTGAACAGCACATACAGGAGCATACAGGAGGGTGAAAAACGTGTTTTCTCACTAATAATATATTTTTAAAAATTTGAGGGGTGCGGGGGTCTTTAAGTAATCAAAGCTAGTCTCAAATTTCATGTTTTGAGTTGAAAACGTATTTAGAAAATAAATATTCTCAATAAAATCTTTTTGTTTTTTTTCTACATTATTGAATAAACAGACATAGGAGCTCAATAATAAAGACAGCTAACTGCTTTTAATTTGTTATTTGGGTTATCATCAAGGTATCAGATTGGTGCAAAGTGCTATTCCACTGTTCAGCTTTCAAGTGTTATAGAAATTCCTGATCATTCATGTAGCTTCTTTGAACAAAACCCTTCTTCAGAAATGTGGACTGTGGGTGCTGACATTAGCATAACATGCTAATGTTTAGAATAGAGGTGTGATTTTAGGCAACAAGTCTTTTCTAGTGTCCCATCAGATTGTTTTTTGAACCATAAAAAAAAAAAAAAAAAGGGCTCAAGACAAACGACATTTTTATCGATCGCTGTTGTTTCAGGATGTCACTCGTGCATCAAATTTACAGGCAAACCGGAAACATGTGAATCCAATGGTTCCACCTAAGGACTCTTGTATTAAATGTGTAAAAATAATTAAATTCGTTAATCATAGTAAAAGTGTTAAAAGTCCTGGACGTAATTTTAAGGATAATCAAGACTCGCTGGACTGTCTATTGTACAAGACAGGATTTTTTTATTTTTTATTTTTCCTGGTTACACAAAACACAATCACATGACTTACTTGTGTGGCAACAGCTGTGAAACCAGAGGAATTACACAAATAACCAGGAATCAGAAAAAAAAATAAATCAGAAAACTGTATCTGTCTTTAATGGACTGGAAAAGCCTAATCAGTCCATCTTTACCCAATTTGACAAAAAAAACAACAAAAAACAACACGTTTGATTTGGTTGAGCCCTCTGATTGTGGCGATGAAATGTTCCAAAGTTTTGAGCAATTACTAGAGCTTTAAATGAGGCCAATATTACAACCATCCACGGTGCACAAAACCAAAAATTAGAAACCATGTAAAAAAAAAAAAACAAAAGTCCCCATTTGTAGATGATTTTTGTATTAGGGACATACTTTATTTTAACACATGTGGTGAATAAAGTCGTTGAATACTCATTACTTCGGGCTCACTGTGTACTTTCCACGGTCCCAGCTGGATCCTGAAAGAATGGACACTCTTTAGCAGCTCAGGCCTGTCCTCGGCTTCTGTCAGACTCAAACCGGCAACCCCTCTGATCGCGAGCCTCACGTCTCCAAGATACGTTAAGCGAGGCCTCGTACTTTTACATGGCGAGTGACAGTCCGCCGACGCGCCGGTGCGAGGAGTTCTGGAATACTAACGTATTATTATGAGGGCCGCTGGGAGAGACTTGAAAAAGATGAATGATTGTTTCAGTCAATATGGGGATTTATGGCTGCTGCCGTTGTCATGGTCACAGGCTGCAGTTGAGCGTAGGTGGATAAACAGTGTGGTTAGTTTTTTTTTTTTTGGGACCGATGTAACCAGGATCCAGCGATATTTGTGTGGGTGTTGTTCAGCTTGTGTGTAATTTAGTGTAAATTGTGTAATACATATATAAAATTTGGTTTCCTTCTCGTATTCTTGTCAGACAAGACTTTTTTTTGTTGTTCTTCTTCCCGGATTCATTAAGAGTTTTTCGTCCTCAAGCTATTTCACCTGCTCAGCGAACCGCGGCCACAGAACGCGACCTTCACACGCAGCACAAAGGAAGCAACAAGCTGTTCAAACAGGAGACGCGTTTATCTCATGAATTTATCTCACCAGGCGCTTCTTCGGAAAATGGGTTTAGTACATAGTTTGCACTGCTAACAAAGCAGAAAACCACAGACTGTGTAAAAAAAAAAAAAAAAACTTTAGGTGTGTCACAGCTTGTGTAACTGCTGTGTGAATTACGCCGTGATGTTAGCGGGTCGGTGCTTTCTCGGAGTGGGAAATTTGTTATTTGTGCTGTTTTTTTTTTGCATACAGCTGAAACCAGAAGTTTACATACAATATATGAAAAGGTGCATGCGTTTTTTTTTCACACCGTCTGACATGAAATCAGAACAAACCTTTAGCAGTTTCGGTCAATTAGGTTTAACCAAAAAATTTTCTGTTTGCTAAATTCCAGAATAATGAGATTTTATTTTTTTTAAGGGGCAATTTTATATCAAATTGACTTTTTATTTTTAGATTTACATCCTTTTATAACATTATTCTTTCATCAAAATCATACCTGGAATGTTGCCTTGATTCTTCCATTCATGTTTGAGAAATCCTTGAATCTCCCATAGCAACCGTTCAGCTTGTAAAAAAGCGCTAACAGAGGAGCCATGTTGTGATGACTTCCTGAAGGCGGGAGTTTCAGGAAGCGCAGGAGATTTTAAAGAGACAGAGGCCCAATTTCAAAGCGCTAAATTAGGAAGTAAAATTTCTTTTGAGTCATATTTGATATATGCAGTATTTTTATAACTACTGAATATAACATAGTTACTTGATTTTGTCATAAAATTACATTATGTGTCTGTAAAACACATAACGATGCCCCTTTAGGGCAAGTTTTATTACTTTCTTTGTGCTGAATGTTGTGACAACAAAATCAATGGTCTGAAAACTAAACTCAGGTGGGACTAATGTTAGTAACGTACCGCTAAGCTAGCTCTTACAGTCTTCATGATGCAAATTTTTCAGTAATTTGCAAATCATAACATCTGCCTTTATATTGAGATTAAATATATATATATTTGATTGTATGTGAGGGCATCAGAGTAAGATGGGATGAAAAACAAATGCAGAAATGCAACAAAAAAGAAAAGTCAAATTCATGAGTCAATAAAAACCATAAATATGCTCTAGTTTGTGAAAATGTGAAATGTGGAAAAGTTACCTAGAACAAAAATAAAATAATGTCAGGGACTCTATCTCTCCTCTGGTTCCCTCCTCTGATCCGTGCCATCATAAGCTGCGCTAACATAAACACAGAAGCTCAAGCTTGCCCGTCGCCATGGCACCGTGGCCAAACACATGCGTCTGACAAAAACCACTAATATGGAGCAGAAGACGATTTTCATCTGCCGGTCTGAGGTGCAGGTCCCAGGGCTACACAGTTTGCTCTCACTCGCGCACTTTCACACAGAAAACAAACTGCCAGTGACTGCAGTGATTGCGCTGGCCCTTTAAGCAGAGAATAAACACAGAATGAGGGTCAGAGTGACATCACACGCACAAAATCCTGCTCCCAGCTCCCTGCTGGAGGACAAAAACCGCTCATGATGGCTTCCACTGGTTTTAGCTGTCAAGTTGTCAACATAACGCATTAAATCTTAAGTGTGAAATATATATATAAAAATGGGATACGGTGCTTTGCTATCAATTGTCAACAGTACGACAACAAGAAAACAAAGCTCAAGGGTATCACATTTCACAGGTCAGTGAAATGTTTCTTTGAAAAAAATGGCGAGAGAGGAAAGTAGGACAGTTATGCTAGCTTGACTTTGACAAGCTTAACAAGTATATGCTGCAGAATTTGGCATATTTTTGTTCAGTAAAAAAAAAGAGAACAAATGTTATACTTTGGTAACTTTGTTTGCTTCAGTCTTTGATCCTAAAAACATTCACATTGTTCTGGTATAGTGCGTAAATGGTTTGGATCATCGTCTGGGGGGTCCAAACCTTTTATAATATTCTCCAAAATCCTTAACCAAAGAGTTGAAAATAAAACATTTTTTAAAAACTAAAGTCACAAAGTTTTACTAAGAACATTTTGACCGGCTCGACAATAAACGTTACATAAAATTTTAGACAATAAAAACATAATTTAGCTCACTTTTTTTTCTTTCTTTTTTTAAAAAATTTATTTAAAAACTTGCCTGTATACAGCCAAGTTTTAATATTGGAGATAAAAGCAGATTTGGGTGCCCTAACATCTCCCTGGAATGTTTAACTCAATGGAAAGAGATGTTCGTATTTACCATGAAACAAAAGGGAGAGCAGAACGCTTGGTGATTAAAAGATGACTACTTGGCCACACAAAATTAGTCCAGGGGCCACAAATGGCCCCCGGGCCACATTTTTGCGACACCCCTAGATTAGATGTACAATGATTTGTTTCAAATAGCTTTATTAGCAACTTGATGCTCTGCTTGGATCAGTCCATAACAAACTGTTCTGCCCCACATTCGACTGAATCAGATTCATGTGATAAATTGGTCCAGTCAAAGTCCGGACCTAAATCCGGTTGAGAGGATTTCTTCCTCTCGGATTGTGAACCTCTTTGTGTTGTTCTGTCACGTTTAGGCCCAAATAATGTCATGTAACGGGGGGGAAAAATGTGAACAATTTCCAGGAGTGTGAAAATTGTAATTTTCCACTTACAATTTTCCTGCGGAATGTTTCAGGGAACACTGGAAGCATGTAGGAAAACAAAACTTAAAAAATTATTAAGACAGAAGCCACAAGACGCCATTAACGTCGCTGCCAAAACCTCCGGCAGTGACTGTAAAAGTTTGTCTTCTGAAGCTCGTTGTGCACTTGTTTGTGTACAACGTGTTCATTCGTGGAGACACACACACACTTCCATGCGTGGGTGTGTGTGTGTGTCCATGTGGCTCCATTTAACCCTTTCCTTTGAATGTGACCCCATTTAACCCATGGGCCGCTGATGTGAGACTCTAGTTAACATCCCATTTCCTGGTTACTCAGCTGCATCTGGAAGAGCACACACACCCACCCACACACACGGACACGTTTATCAATGTTATTACCTTGGATTTCGCTCCATCTGGGGATGTAGATGCAAATGAAACATGCATTTACATTTGTTTGGACCAATATAGATTTATCTTGAGAAAAACAGGTGAGTATCTTAGGGAAAGTCATTTAAAAGACGAAGTTTAAAGTGTTGAATCAAATCATATTAATGATGTTGTTGGTGGTGAGTCTGCACCAGGGCGATTCTCATACATGAATAGAGCTCAGATGGACCGCTTACGCTTTGGAAGGCATCCAGCTCCGCCTTGCTCAAATTTATCACTTCAATCCTTGAAAACGTCACCCGTATTTCTCCTCAGAATATGTCATCTCAATAAACTTCCGTTGTTTTCAGGGAAACTTCTGACTTCACAATGTTAGATAAGATCTTAGTTTTAATTAGAGATTCGCTTTTTTCACTTCCGATACCGATATCGGAGGTTTTAGTATCGGCCAATTTCGATCCGATACAGAAAAACCAGCTGAATTGACTTAAAGCATTACTTTGGTTTAAAATCAATTGCAAATTGATATGATAACTACATGTAAAGCAACATAGTTGAATTTGTTCAGTCAGTGCAATTAGGAGTTTAACAACCAGGGCAAAAATACTTTTAAAAAACTGAAACTGAAAAAAAAACAATAGGCTTAATACCTTGGTCAAACACGTAAACACATAAAATATTAAGAAACTTCTTTCAGTTGGTTCAGAAAGTACAATTAGGAATTTTACATTTAATGTAAAATAAATAATAAAGCATGACATCACTCAGAGCTAAAAGCATAGAATTAGACGGAGTAGATCTGCTACATTTTCACAATACAGACATCAGTATCGGATCAGCGCAGCTAGAGTTTTAATGTTACAAATTTATGCTTTTAATCATAAAGCATTTTGTCTTGTAAATTTATGGAATATCCAGGTTTGTTTTCTTGAAAATGATCTAGAAACTTCTGAGTTTTTCAACAGAAGTGTACTTCTGCATTTCCCCCCCCTTCTTCTTCTTTTTTTGAGCGTGGCACTAACACTCCATCATACAACTTGCTAACGTATGACGCTTAAAACTCTCATGGCATGAAACTTAAAAAAAAAAAAAAGAAGTTAAAAAATAGCCGTGAATATCGGTTTCACTTATTTTTATGTCACGGATCGTAAAGAGAAATCAATCAAAACCTTTACAGACACCTGAGAAATTGATCCCAACGTGCAAACGTAGCGGTATGCTTCCAGACGTATTAGTCATGCTGTTACTTCTTGTACCTCATAAACCTTTGCGCTTGACTATTTTTAAATATATATTTCTTTTCTTTTTTTTGCTGCCAACCACAGCTGGTTAGTAGAGTTCTGGTGTGTGAGCTTTCAGAGTGCGACGTGATCCGTTGGCTCACCTGCTCGTCATATTTCCCACCAGCTGTTCTTTTTAGTCTGATAACCCTCCGGGGTTTTGACCACACCCATCGTTAAAAACATTAACACACCACTAAGTGTGTATCTGTCACTAATGCTACCTGTTACATTGCTGCTGAAGTGTGTAGCATGATGTTCTGTTTGCAGATGACAGCTGTGTCAGCAGGCTTTTATTTTTTATTATTTTTTTTTTTAATCATGATAGAGTCCAGATAAATATTTAGTCACTGGGTTTGTAATGTAAACATTACTAACCTCGTGGTAAACAGTGGAAAAGTAGGACGATGCCTTTGGGCTGGTCTCCAGAAGAAGGAGCCGTCAGCTCGAAGGTTGATTATTGTTGTCTTCTGTACCGAGCTCAGTTTTACAGTGGAAAAAAGAAAGAATGGTTCTGCTTTCTTCAACCGACTGCTTACAGGCCTGGACACAGCTCTTGATCGGCAGTTATTATTACCGACATGCTTTGACAGTTGCCGAGGGAAACTTGTGAGGACGATGTAAGGATAGTAGATAAAAGTTAGGGAGACTGAGAGTTAAACAAAGTTAGGTTGTTTCAGACCAGAAGGACAAATATCTGCGTTCCCAAATGGGAAATGAAATGATGTTATAAGCTTAGAAAATTACATTTAGCGTAGTTTTAATATCAGTAAAATTTCTTTAAAATCTTGTCCAATGAGGAAACTTAATTGTTTTTTTTTTTAATAGTCTTAATTATTTTTCTTTTCTGAAAGTATTAGCAGCGGGCCATGTTGAATTATATGTTTATATTTATTGTGTGTCTATATCAACCTTCCTGTCTGTCAAGAAAGCTGACTCACCTCATTGCAACCTAATCTACCGGCTGGTATCAATAAAGTTGGCTGATTGACAATAAGATGAATTTTTGTTTATTCATTGGGTTAACATTTGACAAAATTACAATTTCAACAGCCTGATCGATTCGATCCAAACCAGTAGATGGAAACACATTTACTCTTTTTATTCTTTTTTATGATGTTTTAGAAGTCTGCTCAAAGTTCGCATGACAACTGGATGGAAACATACTCCTTTGACTAGCACCACTTCATCCCTTTGCTAGTTTTATTTTGTTATTTATTATCAATCTATTTCCAAAAGCTGAAAACTAGCCAGGTAAGAACCAGCGTCTTGTTCTGACGCTTTATTTTGTACAAACGGTCTGGGCAGCTGGCGATCAAGAAACGATTGCTTCCTGGAGGCGTGGATTGTGTTGAAGTTTTAAATTTTACCCCATTGCTAACGTTTGCCTAGCTTGACACTAAGAAGCTAACTGGAACTTGCCAGAGCTGTAAACAATCATCCTCCATTGCGAAGAAAAACCAACGTTAATGTTCATAAAATAGAGACAATGACGTTGAGACCAATCAGGAGTGAGGTAGACCAACAAACACTGAAGTGAAGAGTTGAAACATTTCTTACCTGCTCAGATACACGCAGGAAGAGAAAACCATAGCAGTTAGCGTGATATGTGTAGCTTAGGTTAGCGTTAGCGCCGTCCTAGAGAATGTGGCAGTAAAACTCCCAAAGGATGAAAAACAAAAACCCATATGGATGAAATTGCTTGGAAACATCCAGCTCTCCGTTTGCTTTTCCAAGTCGTTTTACGTCTCTCATTACCGTTGGGTACTATTGAGGAAGAATGTATTAAAACTTTGAACAAAACGTTTGGCTCGTCTCTTCCTCAACACAGCCGGGTTCTTCTCGGCGAGCAGCGGCCAGCTGTAAAACGGAACTAACAAGGCGTGTTGACGTCACAGATCACAGAGTTTAATTCCATACAAAGCAATGAACAACAAAGCTGCAGAGATACAGAGATATGCATTTCTCATAAAATAACAACACACAAGGAGAGACAAAAACAAACACGAAACACACAGACAGACAAAGGCGCCCAACGTGGAGAGAAAAAAGATGGCAAAAACTCTCTGTATATTAGCGTTACATGTACTTTATAGTGAGTAGGCGTTTCCTCACTTTAATATATGCAAAGAAGGCGTTCTGTTGTTCAACCAATCAGAGAGCCACCTTGGAAAAACGTCAACCTTCCCCTAAGTTTTAATGACCAAACTCAAGAGTCATTTTAGTTGTTAAAGTTATAAGTTAATTTTCACAAAACCTATTTTACTCTTTTGGACTCAGCATCTCCCAAGATTTGAATCTTTGCCTTATCATGAACAATATTTAAAAGGTGTATCCGAAATTAAACATAGATGTTTCCCAGATTCGAAATCTGTGATCAACTCCAAATGCAGCTCAGAGCCCCTGGGAAACCCCCAACCTTCGACCTCTCGGCAGGGGAAGATATTATTTATGGCCTGCTAATTTAACGCCTTTCAAGAGAATAGTGTTTTGTGGCTGCTCTAAGTTACAGCCCTGCCAGGAGAATGTTTATCTCTGCTTAACATTTGTCCAAATAGGAATGTTTATCTCTTAAACGCACATGGCATGAGATTAGCCATATTAAACACTCAACAATATTCATATTTCCTTAACATTCCCCCTTTTGAGGTCTGAAAATAACAGACCTCAATAAAAATCTACTAAGCCACGCAATACACAACCAAAAACTGAACTCTAAAAGATAAAAGAGATAAGAAAAATCAAAAAATAAAAATTAGAACGTGTAGGCTGATTATACAGCAGTCCCCTTTTTTCAAACAAACCCCAAGGGTAAAAAAGACTTATCCTTTCCATAAAACAAAATCATCATAATACAACCAAAACACAGAACAAACAAAAACCCAAAGTATGAAACAAAAATAAAACAGGGACATTCATAGAAAAATTAATAAGAAAAGCTCTGCAACTTAAAAGACAACATTCATCACAAAATTACAATGTGTCAAAATGAGAAAGACACAAAAGTACAATCTGTTGCTCGCCTTTTTCTGTTTTTTTTTTTTTTTTTTAATGTCCATCGACAGTCTCTCAAAAAATATGAAGTCTTCGTCAGGAAATGTTCAAAAATATGCGCGCAAAAAACGAAAGTCCTTTTCAGAGTTCGCAACGAACGAAAACACGCAATAAAAGTTAATGATGATCCTCTTGTAGCCTGATCCTCCTCGGTTGGAAACCTCAGGTTTCCCACCTGAGCGGCTGTTGCTCACTGAAAATTGGATTATTATGCCAATATAACAGTGAGTTTCAAAAAGAAGGTGAAATCTCTTCCTGAGAAACTAGATCCTGTCACGTGACCCGTCACCGGTTTATAAAACAGACATTTTGTTTCAACATAAGTTTCATTAGCATCAGAAACACACTTACAACATTCTGTAATATCATCATAATCAAACAATGGGTTCACTGAAAAACAATTTTGTGCTTTGTCATTTTCCATCAGGAGAATTACTTCTTACTCTTTTTATCAAATAACGCAGATTTTGAAGGAGATCACATCCAGACGGCACCAGAACAGCTGCTACAAACTGAAATGAGAAAGCAGATGTAAGAGTCTCCAAAAGCATCATTCATTTGTGTATTCAACACAAATATCTTCAATTCACTCGTGTCCGAGTGAATCCTCCCCGCTCGTGGCTCTGTGGCTGCTATCTTTGAAAATATGTGAAACCGCTTCTCCAAGCAGCTGCACACCCCCTCTTAAGACACCAACGTTTGCCGTAAATTCCAGAGTCAGACTTGGAGCTCTGAACTTCAGTCCAGTCTGTATGTAGAAAACCGTGAGCAGATCTCATACCTGTCTCGTTCTGCACATTCGACGTAGGATGTGATCCATTCAACCTACGTTTCAATTATTTCATATCATACCTCCATCCGGTGGAAAACACCAAAACCTTGTAATCACCAGCTTCAAAGGACATGTGTCCAAAGTAATGTTTTGCCAGAATGTTAAACAAATGCAGATCTTTTCTTAAACCAATCTTGTAAAAATAGGATTAAACAAACGAAATAAAACAATAACAAAAGCTTAAAATCGTAGTCGTAAAGCTTACATTCACCATCAAAAAATGAATATCAATATGAATTAAACAGTCCAGTATCAATTACTTTTATAGAAGACTAGATCTTACTGGTTGTTTTTGTCTAAAACATTCAACATACGTTCCTCAAACAAAATTCAAAAGTGACAAACCTGGAGAAATTATAATGTCAATGTATCAGTGAACAAATCCAGACATTTTCAAAATATACCAATTTTACCTAGGTGTTTTGCTTGTCGAATTTAAAGTTTTATTCAAAATCGTTTTAAATGGATATAAATCAAAACAAAAATCAAATTTTAGAAAAATCATTATAATCCCACCTGTGTACTTGTACTGATTAGTGATACTTAATCAAGAACAGATTCTTCAAAACATTTCTTAAAACGTTTTACTCCATTAAATTAATGCTCTGAAAATGGCCAGCGCAATAATATTTTTAATTTCTATAATTATTTTTCCCAAGTTAATTAACCAAAATATGCTTCATTATCACTATAAATTTTTCTATTGGTTTCAAAATACTTTAGCCCATTGTCAGAACATCTTTCAACGGAGAACAACTCAAATCCATTTAAAATAAGCACATATATTACCAGACCATATTTTCCTTTCACTTTTATGTATAGCACAGATCAGACATGTTCTTCAAAAGTTTTGTTTAAGTAATATAAATTTCAGTAATCTCTAATTAAGTAAAATAAACCCATAAAAATAAAAACATAACATATTCTCCCCCTTTTGATGATGCATTAACTATTAAATGCAACATCATTTCCAGTACCTGAAATAAAAATGTTGATGAAACAGGGTTAACATTTTAGCCGAGAACCCCACCGATATGCAATGCTGCCTTTTTCTAAAAAGTAAAGTTTGCAAAACAAACAGAATATGTCATTTAAGCATGTGTTAAACCTTCAAGAATACGATGTTCCCAAAATACTTCACATTACAGTTTTAAAGCTGATTATTTCATCGTACTCTTATGACTCACAAATAGCATGTTTACTAATTAAAACACTGTGATGGTCTTGCCTACACCAGCCAGAGAGACGTTGAAGAAAAAATCAAAACACAGTAAACAAAGAAAAATCCAAAAAATAATAAATTGGGCCCAAACTGAGATCAACATAATCAAAACACAATTCAGGTATGTAATAGAACGACTCAAGGCACAAACGGACTTACCAAGACACGAGGGAAACCTAGATAATGGCTGATCAGACCATTAACACACACCAAAGGGTAATTAAACACACAAACTTAACAAATACAGGTCAGTATATCACTAAATTTACAAATGAAAGAAATTAAACTAAAGACCAAAGTTCCCTGTCCCCTGGTGAACGGGTCCAGGGGAAACTAGTAACTCCAAAGAAAAAAATTAATTTGTAATACTTAACAAAATAGACAGAGAACTGACTCGAATAGCTAAATAAAAAGTCAGACTAAGGAAAACAAATTTAAAAACAAAAATCTAAACTATTCCCCAAACAATATATAAAATAATATGAAAAGAAAACAGAAAATCATTACCAAGAGTATCTGTGTGTGACAGACTCAGTGTTTTGATGCTAGAAACTTAAATTCAACCTTTTCCACATTAGTCCTTGCTCACAATTTATGTGCTTTGTCAAACTATTTACTTAAAAGAGAAAATGTTCCACTAAAGCTAGGAAACCAAACAGCATCAAAATCCGGCGTCATGTGATGATAGTGACTCTCTACAACTTTCCATAATCTACAATGTCAAACAAAACCCCAGAATTTAAACAGCCAACCTCCATGCACCTAAAAAATGAAATCCTTTGTACTTTTATATTGCACAATTTATATTTTAAAACCGCTACACTAGTCCGAGCAATCTCTATTGTCAGACCATAAAACAAAGACTTAAGCCCACCATAAAACCCCCTTTCACTTCTCGGAGGGGCCGACTGCATGGCAGGAAAGAGAGCCAATTTGTATTTCAGGAGGAACTCCCAATTCTGTTGCTACTTTTGTTTGCACTGAAATCATCAGACATGTTCTGGTTTCATCTAAGTTTAATTTGAACTTAAAACCTGTTTGGGGTACCTTCCGGCGTTCCACCACTAAAATTGTAACTTATATACTGATATTTTGTCAGGAGGTACTTTAAACGACGGGAGAGACAATGTTTTGCCTTACAGTTGCTTGTTCTTGTCTGCTGAGCTGCTGTGAGCAGAGGTTACTTCGCACTTGAAATTAGTGGTATGCAAAGAGGCTTCACATGTTAATTAGTTGAATCTAGTGGGGGTAGAAGTTACAGCACAGCTCTGAAGCTCCCCTGGTGGGCTGCTGTGAGTGGGAGTTGTAACTCCTCCCTGGGCTTAGACATACTTGTCGCTTTTTCCTGTTTTGTTCTATTTATGTATTTTTCTTTATTTTCTTATTTTATTTGCAGCCCTCTCGTCTTTCTGTAGGCACTATTTAATCATCTCTCATTACAGTTTAATATTGATTCTCTACAATAGGTCCATATGATCCTTTCTTTTTCATTAACCAATAAGTTATGTCGAACGTAATGTTATCCTTTAACAACAAATCTTGTAAATCTTAGCAAACATTTCCATATTTAATCAATTTCTATTTAACAAGAGAGGTACTTCTGATTTATTCTGTGTTAAATCCTCAATAAGTCCTGTAGATTTAATGATATTTATCTATCTTAAAGGTTTGGTCAGTATAAAAGATGATTGTGAAAATATCTAGAATCAGCTGCATGCTACAGTTTGTTGTTATCTGATCAATCCCTCTTACAGTTAGAGCCTGTTTCCCTAAAGATCTTTCCTGTTTCTCCTTTATCCTCAACTCATTCAAAAGGTCCTATTGTAACTCACTGTATTTTATTCAATGTCCCTACTACCGTCACAGCCTGAGAAGGAATGATTAACATTTTTATCCACTATGTTAGTTCTCAAGTCTATAGAAATTTTTATTTAATTTATTTTATTGCTCTACCTAATCATTTATGTATTTATCTATTAATTTGCCAATACATCATTTCCACAATCCTGGCTTATTCTTTCTTTCTTTATTTATTTATTTAACCTTAGAACCCATAATTTATTTTCAATTTGTTCAGATGTTTTATTGTATCAGGATTCTATCTTTCAATAACCTTCCAATCTTTACACTGCAGGTCACACTAACTGCTGTTATTGCCTAATTTTAATAATTTAGTCCAGTTTAACACATAGGGTGTTCTAAAAACTGGAAATTGTTACACCACGAGACAGCACTAAAAAAATATACTCTGTAGAGTAATTTCTACTTCAACTTGGTGTCCCAAGTGAGAAATTCTTGCCTATGGCATCTGCTGACAGAGGTGCTGTTTACATTCCCGTTGTATTTAAATGACATAAAATACCAAGTGGTATCCTATCTCCAATCATACAATCTTTCACACCAACATGAATTACACCACAAACGAAGACATACAACACAAACACAACACATCTGGCCAGTTTTATAGTCAGTCCAAGTGTCAGTCCGTCCCCATTATTTTATCAAATTGCAGTCTAATTTTAAATTGTAGTGAAGCTTCAGGAATTTGCCAATGTTTTGTCAACATGTTTCAAGATTTAATTTAATTAATTTCAACTCTAGTTGTCAGGAACCTGTATTAAATATCGTGCACGTTCACAAAGAGACATGTCAAAATTGTTCAGCAATCAGTCATTTCCCGCTATCTGGTACCAGTATTACACTCAACCCTTAATTTAAAACCAAAACACCACGTGTTTTCTGTACTTCACTTTTCAAAACACCACGCAGCAAAATCAATGCGAATTCACACAAACAGCGCTATTCACACCACTTAACACTCCGCTTAAACACACAGCCAGCCCGAACTCGCACCCGCACACACACGGCCACACAGATACACACGCAGACACACGCAGAGCCTCGTGGCGGCAAGAAGCACAGATCGCCACACAGAGAGACACATAGACACACAACACAGTTTTTGAGAAAAACAGGGGGGGGATAAAATAGAAAATATAAACCCGGCGCCGGTTACAAAAATATAAGATGCATCTTTTTACCCGGGTGCACTCTCAGTCCTTAATCTACCACAGAAGGGTGATACAACCCGCTTTTAGTCCTTAATCTACCACAGAAGGGTGATACAACCCGCTTTTAGTCCTTAATCTACCACAGAAGGGTGATACAACCCGCTTTGAGTCCTTAATCTACCACAGAAGGGTGATACAACCCGCTTTTAGTCCTTAATCTACCACAGAAGGGTGATACAACCCAGACACAAACTTTCCCAATTTTTTCGAAGGGACAGAATTAAGCCTTCAGGAAAAATTCACTTAAAACCTAGCCTTATAACAGCGGTAACGTTAATCCGACTGCTTGGACCTGCCACGGTCCTCTGTT
The DNA here is from genome assembly GCF_001444195.1 of Xiphophorus couchianus. NCBI lineage: Eukaryota > Metazoa > Chordata > Actinopteri > Cyprinodontiformes > Poeciliidae > Xiphophorus > Xiphophorus couchianus. The sequence goes on from NC_040237.1 coordinate 16,767,259, forward strand.
CCCGTGTCTATTCAAATCTATTAACAACAAAGTCTTTTAGAAGTACCTTCATACATCCGCAGTTTTCCATCCCTGTAGTCACACACCAAAACAGTCAGCACCGATCGCCCACGTGTCGTAGACACGGAAACAAATCAAAGAGTCTTACCCGACTGTAGCGTCTGAGCCGAACCGGGCCAGCGCGTGACAGAGCCGCCCGCTCAGAATCCGCAACCGGACGAGCCCCCAAATTATTGAGGAAGAATGTATTAAAACTTTGAACAAAACGTTTGGCTCGTCTCTTCCTCAACACAGCCGGGTTCTTCTCGGCGAGCAGCGGCCAGCTGTAAAACGGAACTAACAAGGCGTGTTGACGTCACAGATCACAGAGTTTAATTCCATACAAAGCAATGAACAACAAAGCTGCAGAGATACAGAGATATGCCTTTCTCATAAAATAACAACACACAAGGAGAGACAAAAACAAACACGAAACACACAGACAGACAAAGGCGCCCAACGTGGAGAGAAAAAAGATGGCAAAAACTCTCTGTATATTAGCGTTACATGTACTTTATAGTGAGTAGGCGTTTCCTCACTTTAATATATGCAAAGAAGGCGTTCTGTTGTTCAACCAATCAGAGAGCCACCTTGGAAAAACGTCAACCTTCCCCTAAGTTTTAATGACCAAACTCAAGAGTCATTTTAGTTGTTAAAGTTATAAGTTAATTTTCACAAAACCTATTTTACTCTTTTGGACTCAGCATCTCCCAAGATTTGAATCTTTGCCTTATCATGAACAATATTTAAAAGGTGTATCCGAAATTAAACATAGATGTTTCCCAGATTCGAAATCTGTGATCAACTCCAAATGCAGCTCAGAGCCCCTGGGAAACCCCCAACCTTCGACCTCTCGGCAGGGGAAGATATTATTTATGGCCTGCTAATTTAACGCCTTTCAAGAGAATAGTGTTTTGTGGCTGCTCTAAGTTACAGCCCTGCCAGGAGAATGTTTATCTCTGCTTAACATTTGTCCAAATAGGAATGTTTATCTCTTAAACGCACATGGCATGAGATTAGCCATATTAAACACTCAACAATATTCATATTTCCTTAACAGTACAAAAAAGAACAATTTAAAAAGTCCCTAACGGAAACTGCATTTGACAAATCAGATCTTTTAACACCACCAGTCCCTCTCACCGGCTACCCTTCGAGTGTAATTCTCGTTAGCTTCAGCCCTAATTGTGTTATTGCTGTAATGAAGTATTTTGGCGGTTCGCTTCTTTGAGAAAACAAATGGGAGTTGGAGAAAAGTTCACAGAGGAAGGAGAGCTTTTTTGAGGCTCTTCCAAGGAAAGTCTCTTCAATCAGGCTCCTGTCAAAACGCTCTGGTGTCTTCCTCTTTAACTTCACTCTGAGTTCAGGAAAAGCCGTGGACGTACTTGTGAACGTTTTGTAGCGCTCTGGCTAACCGGATTGAAGAACTCCAAGTGCTTTGACTGAAATGCAAGTCATTTTAGCAGCAGGTCTCCAAAGCGGTAAAGAGAAGTTTAATTCCTAAAATTCCAGCTGCGGAATATGGGATGTTTGGATTTGCAATATCACGTTGAGTGATCTTGACACGAGCTTCCTATAGCTGAATTAAAACAAAAACCAATCCAAACACTCCATATAAGCTAGAGTCTTACTCTTTGCATTAAACCACAGTCACGGAAAAAAGAGAAACCAGGACAGGTTTAGATTTTATCAGACCTCAGAGAGATGAATAAATACTTTCTGCGTTTCCTTATTTGCTGACTGCATGAAGCATGAACACTTCAGGAAGCAAAAACTGACAGCAGCACGCACAGAAAAATACTCTCCATAAAACTCAATAAAGATATGTACTGTCACATTTTGTCAAGTTACAACCCCAACCTAAATGTATTCAACTGGGATTTTATGTGATAGGTCAGCACAAAGTAGAATATAATTATGAAGTGAACAAAATATATACAAATATGTAGAAAAAGCGTAGTACAGATTTCAGCTGGAGGAGCGTGAGGGGGGACCAGGTGGTGTCAGAAGGTTGGAAGGAAAATGAGAAGGAAATCAAGCAAACTCCACTTTGATTCACAAATTCTCTGAACAGTAAAAATTAACAGATTTTTAAGTAAGAAAATCTATGAAACTCGGCTAAATTTGGAAGTGCCGACCCTTAGTACAAAGCAATAGCTCAGAGCACACAATTAAATAAAAATATAACAGCTAAATAAAATTGGGGTACAAGTCTTAGTCTTAATTACTGTGTTGTTTTCTTATTTTCTAAAACTACGTGCTCTATAAATGCTCTCTCTGATGAACTCACGCTCAAAATGACCCTTGCAGCCCTCGACGGCGCATTAAAGCGTTGTTTGTGACCGAATTGTCCGGCAGATGGGCACCGAGATATTCGACGTAAAACATTATTTTACCCACTGATTTGCTTCTTTCACATTGTGCTATTGCTATTATTTCATTCAGATTTTCGCTGCATTAATTTCACCATGTGCTGACATGATTCCATCCAAAGCAGAGTCTGAACACGGGGCGGCAGTTTCACACCGGTTCTGCTCTCTCTCTCTCTCTCTCTCTCTCTCTTCCTCGTCCTCACGCACGAAGGCGCAACATAGAAGCTAGTTGAGTTTTTTCCTCAGTGAAGTTACTTTCCCTTTGTCGAGCTCTCAAGCCTAAACCAGGCCACATGTCCAGTGTTTTATTGCCCTTTTCTTTGTTCCAGTTTGGCGCTGTTTTCTCCACGTCTGGACATCATCAGCCCCCCCTCCCTCCTCCATCTCTATCTCTGACACACACCAGCTTTACACACACGCCTTTCTCTTCTCTTCCTCTCCCCTCTTCATGTGTCCACGCTCAGTGGTAATATTGCTACATAATCGCTGTTTTCCTGACACTTCATATCATTATTTAGATCATTATTCTTGAAGGTATTTTTCTGTATTTTGTTCCCTTTATCATAGTAATTTATTAGCTGATTTAATTATTCACTATCTTCACACCAGTAGACAGATTGCATGATTAGTGGGTCCAGTACTGAGGTTAGTGGCTCATTTGACTGTAAGGTTAATCTATTTTCGTTAAAGCGGCGGTGTTATGTAAAATCTACCTTTTTAAGCTTTACATCATGCTATAATAATAAAAAAATAATCAAAAAACAAACCCAAAGTGTTGCCTTGAGTCCTTTATGCATGTTTGAGAAATCCTTTAATCTCCACGGCAACCATTCAGCTGTGGGAAGACCACCTGGGTGGACCTAGCTTCAAGGACGAAGCTTTCCAACTTTCCATCTTCTCTCTTACAGAGAAACCCCGCTCCATACCTCTCTCACCTCCTGCAGACTAGCCCGCAGCAATTAGCAACCCCATTGGTTTAACTGCACATCCGCTGAGCTCTTTATAGGAGCTACTTCAAACGCTGGTAAAAACGTTGTTAAAGGGTTAATAGAGGAGCCATGTTATTATGACTTGCTAAAGGTGGAGTTTCAGAAAGAGCAGGAGTTTCTTAAAGAAACAGAGGCCCAATTTGTTTGACATACAGCATTTTTACAACGGTTGACGTTAACATAGGTACTTGATTGCGCTCCTTTAATAAATTTGCATATTTTGGAGAAAAGTTAATTGTGTTTATTCAGGTGTACACAAATGGGAAGAAATTTCAGTCCATAGTTGTTAAAAGTCGCTAGATACAATATTTTTCCTGCGTAACAGCACACAGAGTTGGTCCAACAATGGATCAACCTGGGCGCTCTAGAACTGGACAATACGGCTGAAAATCGTATCATGATACGAGCATTTCATTATCAGCCGATATCGATAATTATTGATTACTTTATATCTGAAATAGTGCCACTCCGGTGGAGTGACCTTTCCTGTTTCATCCAGTTTCCACTCCATGCCATTTCTTTAAGGCATGGCGGCAAAACATGAAACTGCTGCTGCGCATGGCATATAACAGGTTGTTGCTAGGTAACCAAAGAGCAGTGGTTGATGCCACCAATCCTGCTTAGCTAGCAGTGAAGCCTTTCTTCTTCCTACATTCCCCAGAATGCTGTGCAGTTCTGAATCATAATTCAATGAGATTATTGAATATTTCATCAGATGTATTAACTATTGATATTGATCACATTTGTCACAATATATATTATATATTATTGTCCAACCCTATGGTGCCCCTTAATACAAGATCACAATGTTAAGATTTTTTATAAGAAAAATATATATATATAAAACCATATGTATTTCTCCCACATTACAGTTAATCACTACAATTTGTTTGTCTATTACATAAAATGCCCATAAAATACACTGGTGGTTATGATTATTGCAGCATAAAAACAAGCAGAAATTCAACTAACCTACTGTAGATATTTTTGGAGTACAAAAGGCTCTTTCATTCTGCCAAGAAGATTTTCAACCGAAACAAAGAAATTACGCCATACATCCAAATGGTTCAGGTTGTTAGGCGTCTGAAAGAACTACTTTCAGTGCAGCTTCCATTTATGCTAAATGAAGCTGTCAAATCCAGAATCTGAAAGCCATTTCCTTTCACCAGGACAGACGTTGAGTACAGTAGCCGCTGCCGGACACAGTGTCGCGTATCCAACCCTGTCTGCGACCTGCGCCGTCCGCACAGAGGGCGCAGACTGCAATTAGTAACGTATTAACTCGTGGCCAAGGCAGAGTCTGGATTACGTCGAGAATCTGCAAGGGTTTCGAGTGAAACGTCTCTGACAGAATAATGACTGAGGGGAGAAAGCGGCGGCGTCTCACGGCAATTTATTCCCCTCCATCCCAAAGGATTTCACATCCCGTAACCGGCAAACGCCGATCAAGCTGCGACAATTCAAACACACAAACGTTGGGTAACGAAGCAATCTCGATTTGCCTAAATATTCACATTTTTAAATTGAGTTTTTATGAGCCCCAATTATTTAGATGAAGAGTCAATTTTAAATTGGTTTCATGGAGGACATGTGAGCAGTCGGGTGTCTTTGATCAGTCGAAGTCATTTGACTTTGGAGAATCATTGAGAAATTCACATGGGAGAATGAAGGAGAATAAAATGTTCTCCATCCAAAACAGGAAAATATTACATGGCTTGGGTTGTACTGAAAAGTATGACGGTGTATTAGGGAAATTGGAGCTTCCAAAAAAGGTAAGAAATTCCTGATTAAGAAATTTTGAGTCTAATCTTCTACAATAAACAAGAACATTTCTGAGCTTGAAATGTGTAAACTTTGCTAGAATATTCTTGTTTTCCAGCCCCATAGAATTATTTTATAGCATAATCACATAACTATGTTAACTTCAGTTGTTTTGAAAAGGCTAAATATATCAAACATAACTTAAAACTAATTTGACTTAGGAATTTAACACCTTGAAATTCGGCCTTTGTCTCTTTAAGAGCTCCTGCTCTCTCGGAAGCTCCGCCCTCAGCAAGTCATCTCAACATGGCTCCTCTATTAACCCTTTAACTACGTTTTTTGCTGAGAAGCAGCTCCTAAAATGAGCAGTTCCACCAGGTGTTTGCTAATTGCTGCTGGCTAGTCTAAAGGAGCCGAGTGGGAAAGTTGCTTGGAAGCAGCAGCTTCATCCTCAAAGGCGGTCTCGGCCCACCCAGATGTTTTGCGCAGCCGAATGGTTGCCATGGAGATTAAAAAAATTTCTCAAGACAAGCGTGAAAGAATCAAAGCAACACTCCAGGTTTTGTTTTTGATGAGGGGATAACATTATAACACGATGTGAAGCTCCAAAAAGTCCATTTGACATCACGCCGTCCATTTGTTCACTGGCGCTCTCAGGCTTTTGCCCTCCCCTGACCCCATTTTCTTTCACGATCTGTAACATGTGAAAAGCTTAATATAGACTCTGGTCGGTTTCCTGTAAAACTTTAGCTCGTGTTTGACGAGCCGCGCGGTAAAGGTGAGTCACGTCTCCTGCCGTCGATCACCTTGCGGCGTTGTCGTGGATTTGACTGCTTTACGCCCTGGATGGATGGATGGATGGATGGATGGGGCCACAGTCTCTGTGACCACTCGCTGCTGGCTTTGCACATGTGACCCTCCTCTACTCTGGACATCAAAACAAAATGTTCCGATTTTTATGGATTAATTGTGTTTGATTTGTAGGGAAACCTTGCACCGGAGGCAGAGAAAGACGTCACCAGAGTGAGCTACTTGTGTCGATGCTTTATGAGCAAAGCCGCAATTTTCGGTCTGGGTCTTAATAAGGGAAAATGGGTAAGGTAATGGGAAGGGAACGATTCAAAATACACAACCAAGCAAGGATGTTTACAGCCCTTTTAGAGCAAGAAGCTAAAGTTGTAAAATGCAAACCTCCGCCCACCGCAAAAAGAACTCGAGGAATAATTGCGTTCATTCTTTTTAGATCTACAAACGCAACTCCTTTGTCATTTATCTCCGATCTCTGGCTGCAGAAACAAGTTACACACGCTGGTAGGAACACATAAAAAAAAAAAAAAGCTCTTCATCTACACTTAAATATAGTGACGCTGTGGTGGTTTAGTGTGAATTTCACTTTTTCCTTTAATTTTAGCTAAATTTTAGGCCGTGTCCACATGACGGTTGAATGTTCACAATATTTTTATGGCTTCCAATAAAAATAAAATGTATTTTTGAAAGAGCTGACATCCTGCCACCAAGTTACATCCAAAACAGAGAAGATGGCGTAAAGCTGGCACGGTGTTGCCAAGACGTCATCGGTCACAAAAAAAAAACAATGTTGCATTGCTGGTCGAGTTTAAATGCTGTTTCGGTGTCGGGTCAAGTCAACTTGTTTCACGAAGCAGGTTTCGTACAACGGTCTGATGTGCTGGAAAAGAAATGTAAAAAAACAAGAGAGATAAAGAGAATCAATGAGAAAAAAAACAATAGTTCTAGCAAGAGCCCATAAAATAAAAAAAATAATAAGTGATGGCAGTAAAATGACGAGAATCAAATTTCTATAAACCAGAATAGACAAGCCTGGCTTAAATCTTGCGAGAGTAAATATGTTTCGAGTTGACAAAAATGAAGCTTTTGCGATTTTCTCCATGAGAGCGTCAGTAAATATCAGCAAATTCAAAAATATGATTAAGCGAGAGGAACGTTGGAGAAGCCTGTTACAAATGGGAATATTTTTCAAAAACAATGTTGACATGAATGCTGGGCCGTTCAGTCGCAGTCATACGGTGACCTAAAAAAAAATAAGCGACCTACTATTTATTTTTTTATCATAACCTTTAGTTATCACAACAGCGCCACAAAATATCGCAATGAAACTCTGAGGTCGTATTGCCCGCTCCGTAGTTTTAAAGACGAAAAACAAAATTTTAGTTTTCAGTTAAAAAACCCCCCTAAAACCTCGTTTTTAGTTTAGCAAAGCTGACGTCAAATTCAGTTTTAAGATTTTTAAAAGAAAGAGGAGAAAGTAAAAACCAAATCAAATATAAAATCCCAATAAAATTGACTTCAGCTTGTCGCCGTAACGCGACAAAAACGTGGGGAAGTTGGAGGACTTTTCATTTTTCTCTGCAGATTTTGTGTTTAGTTTCCTACAGTGTGTGTGTACGCTGAGCATATCGTTCTTCCTTTTAGGTTTTTTTTTTTCGTTTGTTTGTTTTTTCTGTGCACGTGTGGGCGTGTGTGTGTGTGTGTGTGTGTGTGTGTGAGCTGAATTTACAGCAAACCTACTAACCTGTCACTTCTGTTGCGCTTCCCAAACGTGGGAACGTGCCAGTGGAAAAAGCCCTCATGATTTTAGAGCTGCTTTTTTCCCAGCACCCAACACCGGTCTTTTTCTCTCCCTCTCCGTTTTGGCACGAGACTGAGGAAAACCCTCGGTTTGTGTGCGTGCGTGTGTGTGTGTGTGTGTGTGTGTGTGTGTGTGTGTGTGTGTGTGTGTGTGTGTGTGTGTATACGCCCTCGCACCTCGTCACCTCTGATGCTGCATTGGGAAGCCCTCTTTGCCAGGAGAGCCCCAGACTGGCAGGCATACCGAACGCCTACGCACACGCCTGCAGACAACACGTGAGCACACACGCGCACGCACGCTTTTTTATTTTTAATGTGCATGTACACACAAATCGTTTTATTGCACACACTCATGTTGGAATATTTTCCATCGTTTTATTGTTTCTGCCATAACGGCGGCAGTAAAAGTCCGCGGAGCGGGGGCCCTCGCGCTCCAACGTAAACAGTAGGAAGTGAAGTTGACGCTCGCCTCCGGTTACCGACGTCGCGTTGCCGTCGAAGAAACCGAGTCGCACGAGTCTAAAAGGAAACCAGTAAAACGCAGTGGCAGTTCCTTTAGTCACTCCACATTGGTAAATGTGAACAATTCCTCACTGTGGAACTTTTACTGATCAGTATTTCCGAGTGTGGACAAAAAGAAAGAAAGAAAAAAAGAAAGAAAACGCTGGAAAATGCCTGGATGCCAGACCTAAATACTGAAGCTAAAACATTAGCTCTGAGATGTCAGATTTTTTTGTTTTTGTTTTCATTACTGGATTTTTTCCTTCTGACCTTTATTTCTTTGCATGCCCTCATTAGATCCTGTCTTGTTTTGCTCTAACAAATTGGCCAAGTAGAAAAGTCTCGATCTGAACCGGCGTGTTCGTAGGAGGTCGTTTGCTGAGTAGAAGGTTGGTGGTCAGCCTGGCATTTCCCCGCAGCGTTCTGAGTGCTTTGGCCGGTTTGCTGAACTGAAAATGTGGCAATCAAGGGGATCAAGACGTGTGAGGAAAATTACGAGGAAAAAGCAAGAAAACCATATCTAACGAGGGAGTGCGGCTTGTTAACAAGACCATAAATCCAGACCGTTTGCATCAGCATGTGAATTTCTCGCCACCTTGATGGTAAATTATATGTCCATCTGCTGGTTTCCTGCGATGTTGGTGGGTTGAAGGCCGTCTCCGGCGGTCAAGAGGCTGGGTACACCCAACACAAGTCAGCAGCCCATCAAAAGTACAGCACAGAGACGCAGGAGACAAACTACCACTGGTAAATGGACTGAACATATATGGATTTCTATCTGGTCACACAGACTGGACAGTGGGAAGATAACCAAATACCAAAAGATAACAGAGAGAGCTTGTAGCTTCCACAAAGAATTGGATTTAAACCGAGGGCTAGTTTGATGCAACGTAACAATAACTGTGTCGCCGGCTGCATTGGAAACAGACTTGTTACAAACATTTCTTCACGCTATAATTATGACCTTCAACATATTTCACTACGATGTTTGATAATGGAGCAATCGAACCTACAATGAGATGGTTTTATGTCAGAAGGCGGAGCTGTGACGTACCGCTGGAACCTACCGCGGTTCTTAGATGCCGTTCCTTCCACTGAAGGAAGGCAGAGCTGTGACAAGTTTAAAGCAAGGCTAAAAAAATTTACACAAAAATGTCAAAATTTACATAAAAATTATTACTATTGTTAATATTTAGAACGTTTATCAGCTACAACAACAACAAAAAAAGTTGCTTTAGGAGGGTAGTCAGACTTTCAACATATAGGCAGAGCTACAACAGAATGATTTTTATCAGGACTCGAACTTTGACACATTCATTTTGATTAATTAATGACAGATTTTAACATGTAAAAAATTTGAACGCTATTAATCGCATTTTTTGAAACACAAGGGTTCCGGCCGGAGCACGTTTCCCGTACAACCGTCAATCTGACGCACAGGTGATGAAGCTGCTTCCGTTGGTGTTTGCTTAAAAGAAGCAATCTGATTGGATGCTGGGAAAGACTTGTGTTGAAGTTAGCCTGTCAGAGAAGCTCATCAAGGCTAAAATAGCATTTTAATGCTAAACATGTTTCAGCAGCACAGATGCTAATGTTAGCGTCCACATTTCTAAAGATGGATTTCTGAATGGGTATAATATCTCTTTTCACCAATCTGACGGTCGACGCTGATAAGAGACTAAAACAATTGTTGAGCTCACGTCTATTTATTCAATAAATTAGCAGCAAAAATGGTTTTGAGTTAAAATTATTTTGTCAATATACAGTTCATACATAAATAAATAATTACAAACCCTGCAATTAACTCATTTTTAAACTTTTAATTGAAGTCCCACCGCTGGTTTAGGACAAATCAGATTTATGTGACGGAATGACCCAGTCAAAGTCCAGTCCTAAAACCAATTGATAATCTGTGACAAGACTTTCAAAGTCTGACTTGAACGAGCTTCGGCTTTGCACAAATTCATATTTTCATATCTGATCAAAACCCAATGAAAGTCATTGAAGTTTGTGGGTGTGAATGCTTACTGCATGTCTGCTCTTCATCTAAGATTTCAACTAATTTCATCATCGGATCGTTCCGTTAATATCGCAGCAAGGCTCTTCTGATCTGTTCTTAATAAATCGGACGCCTGTATTTGTTTATTTCGCTTTCGTTGCCTCCTTCCCAACACCAACGTTAATAGATTTCTCACCGCTTGATGTGGTTTCGTCCTGACAGTCAGATAGTGGCGCATGTGCTTACGATTTGGTGGAGGTTTTTTTTTTTTACCGTCGGTGGAAGATGGTTGGGCCGCTGACAGGCCGCACTGCGGGAGACGTCGCAGGTCGACGTCGCTGCTGGGGTCGGGGGCGAGGGAGGGGGCGCAATGATGTCAAACGTCTTTATGATGATGAGCGATATGGAATCTGTGTCTGTGCGCGCTCAACGCCGAGAAAGCCAACCAGGTGGTGCCCAGTTGTTTGTTGCCGTCAGGGTGGTCTTATGATCTGAAATCAATCCTCATTACTGTTAATCACATGCACACATGGACAATCAGCCAGTTTAATCACGCTGCACATGTGTTACATTAACATTTTCTATCGCAGCTGGCATGAAAATTGTGCAAAAAAAGAAAAAAAACCTTGTCTACATATCTGCTTAGCTGCGTTGTTATTCGTGTCGACAGCTTACATAACTCCTGAGCCTTTGATCCGTCATGTGTCACAAATATGAGAGACATAAAAACCACGATGTCAGCAAATGTGTACGAAAGTAAAAACTTTATCAAAGTCGTTGAAACGTCTAAACCGTTTTGGCAAAATTATTACGTTACCTCTCCTTAAAGACAATTTAATGTGCAACATCCCACTTGAATTACATATAATAATTTTGATCTTCCTTGCTATAACAGCATCCACTCTTCTGGGAAGGTTTAAAAGTGAGTTTATGTTTTTTGGGGTTTTTTTTTACCATTTGTGAGGTCAGACACTGATGTTGGACAAGAAGGCCTAGTTAGTAGTTTTGACTCAACTTTATTAGAAATAGTGATGAGATGTTCAGCTCTTTTCAGAGAGGAGAGCCGGCTCGGTAGCCCGTGACTATCTGTATGATAGATCCTTTTGCATTCACTGTCCCCTATATGAGAAGTCATTTACTTGCTTTATTTTATGTATTCATTTGGCTAGGAAAGTGGGCATTCTTACTTTTGTATAATATTTTAATCAAACTTTTCACTTCTATGGACCTTACCAAGCTCCGCCCACAACCGACCTGGAAAATCCCACGTGGCCTCAAGTCTCACAAACACAGCCTCGTCATCAGCCAATGAAACGCGGCCCCTCTGGTAAGCTCCATTACTGCGGAGCCACTGAGAGTGAGAGCTGAGCAGAAAACGGTTAAAAAAAAAAGAGACTAGCTTTTCATATGAAGAGTCAGGATTTTCTACATCCCAGACAAGTTCTTTTACACCAAACCTCGCTTTTCTATGTCTTTATTGGCCTTTCGCTGAACAATGACATGCAGTCATTTTAGAGCAGGAAGGGGTCATCCCCAAAACTGTTCCTAAAAGTTTGAAGTACAAAATTTCAACTAACTTGAACTAAGCTGTGAAGAACTGTCGCATCCCATTATCTGGTCCGTTCCGAAAGGTTTACACTCAAAGTGCAGTCAGGCAAAGTGCGGTTCTCCTGCCTACTGCTAAACCCAGATTCACCCTCTGGTTTGCCAGACAGAGCAGCATGATTCATCACTCTAAAGAACACTCGTCCATAGCCCGGTGCTGGCATAACAGCTTGCTGGAATTCACCAGTCTGGATATTATATGCTGGATATTATATACACCTGTGGCCTTAAACAGCTACAGAATCCCTGATCCCATGAATTAGTTGGGCTGATTTGTTATCTATAAAGAGTAGGAATCACGTTCAACACATTCATTAATATTATATAAACATTTAGCAACGGAATTGTTGAAAAGTTCACTAAACACGAAAGAGAAGGCGTGTGTATCCATGTACTGGAGCAAAAAATAAATAAATAAAAAAGACAAGTGAAAGTCTGGAGATATTTTGTTGACAACCAAACAAACTCAACTTTAAGCTGCGCAGCTGGAAAAACCCTGCAGAAACCAAAGCTCAGCGGGCGTCACTGTGCGTAAACACAGGTGTTTTCACTCGCCTGATTAAACAGCCATGCAGAGTTGTAGATATGGTGTTGGATGTACGCAGCTGCAGAGGAGGAATCTACAACCAGAAAGGCATCTTATGCTAATGGGTAAAATGCATGCTGGAAAAAAGAAATGCTGTATTCAGAGCCCCCAAGTTAATATTCTACAGAATTTAAATCTTTTAACACTGAGAAAAGTTGTCCATATTGTCATATTTAGTATGTTGCACTGGCATGCAGGGATTTCCATGCTTGAAATAAGACAACTTTGCTATAACCTGTTTGGCCTTCCTGTTACCTGCTAAAAATCTCTCTCTCTCTCTCTCTCCATTTCCTGTGCAAATAATCAGCAGCTTTTGTGTTAACAAACCTGCCTAACTCAAAAGCGACAAGGCTTTAGATATTCATAAAAAAAACAAAGTTTGCATAAATTAAAATTACATTTTTGGGATTTAAGTTGTTCTAAGATGGTAGACGTTCACAAAGGGTTTAGCCCCTTATAGCAAGTAGTGTACTAGCTACCGGCTAGTACACTACTTGTTGTAGCCAGTAGCTTATCTGGCCAGCACTAGATAAACTTGTACTAGCTTATCTGTACCAGTTTAATATCTTATCTTTACTAAGATAAATATAAGAGCTTTACGATACTACAAAATAAAGCTCTGGTGCTAAGCTTTATCTTCTATTACAGCTAATGGACACAGCAATACATTTATCTACTGAGGTAAATCTTATAACATTTTAACAGACTCCTACTTCTAAAATCCTTAGCTCCCGTTTTTTTCCATGTCTTCTAAGTCATCATCCAATGGTAGACCAGAGTTGGCTGCGTTTAGATCAATCATCGCGCATTTTGCCACTAAATATTTGAAGTCTGTGAAGTGGGGCTGTTTAAACAAGCCACAGAATGACCCACGCTCAATATGCTGTGGTGCCATTATCAATAAAAGTAAAGCACTGGCATTAATCACAAAACTTTGCCGTCTTTTGAGTCACGTGTAACAAGAAATGGCTCATAGCTTCTCGAATTCTAGCAGATACAGTTTTTCCGAGCTCTCTGGGTGTGATTGACAGACCGTCTCTTCTGCTCGCCTTCTTCCGACTCAACGTGCTCCGTCTCCTCCTTTGAGCGCTTCGCCCGCGTGTTTATTGGGTTTGCCAGTGCCAGTGCTCATGTGGACGTTTGCAGATGCATGTGTGCATATTTCCACCAACTCTCCCTCCAGGAATGCATCACGACTCTTGAAGAAGGGATATTAGTACTGACCACAAGCCCTCTTTCCCCTCTCTGCTTCCATTTGGTGTCGCATTAAATATTAAACTTTTTAATTTGATTCAATTCCCGACGACAAACACCCCAGATTGAGTCCAGATGCCGGCGAGCGGCGGGCCCACCCCGGGGCCTGGTCTGTGCATGGGGTTTGGATACTCTACGGCTTGGTTCAGGAGTGGGAATGGAGAAACAGATCTGGGCTGGGTCTGAGAGTGGAGTTCCAGTTTAATGTGAGAGGTGGGAGTGGTACTGGTGGTTGGGCAGAGGAAAGGGTTGCCCTGTTCACCGTGAAAGAACAGTGGCCCTACGGAGATCACTGACGGTTTACTGAGATTTCGTTACAGGCAAAACACAATTTATGAGAAGCAGACGTGAAAAAGGAGAGGAAGGGAAGGAGACTATAGCTGCAATTCCATTACAAATGTGTGTAAATCTTTGTCGCCATTCTGCCGAATTGTTTTCATTAGATAAGACATGAAATGAACTGTGACTAAGCTAGTTCACATGATAAGTCATTAAAAATCATGGCAGCGAAAAACGTAAACAGTTACGTGAAATATATTCAAAATTCAGCCATGACACTAGGACTGTCAGCCATCAGAGGAGATGTCGGCGTCTTATTCAGGCGTTGGAGCGACAAACCCCTCATACTTGGGCGCGGCTATGTATGCGGCATTTTGGGGAAATTCTAATCAGTCATTTTGCAGAAGAGTTAAGGATTGAACATGTTGGAATGATAATACAGCTTTTTATGAACTGTATGATGCTGTGAGAGTTCTGGTGGAACCAGCTACACATTGTCTGGAAAAAAGCCTCGTCATTCCCCCACCACTTCCTGTCGTCTTTGTTGTAGTTTTTGCCAGTAGTAACATCTTGGATCATGTGACTCGTGTGATGCGAAAACAAGTGTTTCTATTGCAGTTTTGTGAAATACAATTATTATTTCGATACGTACATCCTAACACAGCAATTTTATTTTGAAAAATGTGAGTTTTAAAAAAAATTGGTTTCACATGGTATCGCTTCTGTTTTTGGTGCTGCTGTGTCTTTTATTGTATGGAAATGCCGTCTATGTTTGGTAAGTACTCTACGTTCCATGTCATGTGCCTTAATTTGTTTTTGGACAGAAAATTATTTAAAAAAGAAAAAAAGAAAAATTGTGCCTAAAGGAAAAGCATTCACTTTACGAATCTGTCTTCATTACCACGCTTACCTGAGGCTACAAGATACGGAGCATGAATAGTATTTACATCTTTGGTCTGCTGATTTTGTACAGACTAAAAGCAGACTTTATTTTATGATTTGGTATAGTTTGCATTCAAATTGTGTTTTTTAGCAAGTGAACTATAATTTGTAATCAAAGCCTTGAGGGTGACGATCACTGACAGAAAAGACAGAGGGCACAGGGGGAGGAGTCAAATAAAGCCCAGACCCGGAATAAGCAAAGTTTGGAAGTCCTGCTTGCTCCACTTCTTCTGTGATTATTTCTGCTGCAATCGCATTTTGAATGTCAAGAGCTACTCAGACAATGCGGGTTTTACGATGTAATATCAATTTTGGGATGGCATCGGCAAATTCGGCTGCAAGTGAGTCTCAGTCCTGTTGTTTAGATTCGCTTGAGTGTAGTCACACCTCCACAACAGGTCCAGACCAACGGGACAAACAACATGGTCCGTGTAAATTGGACCAAATGTATTGGTTGTGAATAAACTTAACATGAAAAGCTTAGCAGCAAAAAGCTGAAATGGCTACAATCTGCCTTGCAAAATAGGTTGTGGAGATCAGAGTTTGGACAGATGGTCCAGATGTTTCCTTGAAACCTCCCTTCAGAGGTCTGCCAGACAGGTGAGGCAGGAAGGCCACGCTACAGCTGACCCAGAGTACCCTGGAGAGAATATATGTCAGGTCTGCCTTGAAAACATCTTTGGATCTTCCATTGAGTTTACTTGGTGTAATAAATCAAAATCCTTTATGATAAAGCCAGTCATCAAGTTGACACATTTTGAGAATAACACAGGACAAGAGCTCCATCGACCTTTAAAAGCTGCTGAAACTCTGTGAGATGTGAAATGCTCACTGCTGATGTAATTGTTGCTTTTGCAACACCAAGGACCGTAGGTCATTCATGTTAACGTGAATCTACCAATTTTTATATATATTTTTTTTGCTTTTGGCAAAATGCTTTTGTCCCTTTGGAATATTTCATCCATCATTTTCTGATTGGTGCTGTCAGTAGTCCTATCGTCCTTGTTTGGGGGCTTGGCTCAGGCAAACACTCTTAAGATGAACAAATTTCTCTACGTAGGTTGCAGCTCTGTGGGGACGTTTCACAGAAACACATTTACAGATTTATTTTTTTCATTATTGCATAATTGTGCCACTTTTCTAGTTAGGACAGTCTATATCTGCACTCATGCGAGGGCACACAGAATTCCTCACAGGGTTCACGATCTTACTTTTAAGCCTTCTTACAACAACAAAGTTTTATTTTTCTTTTACAGTGTAAACTGAAACTGCAAGTGGGGTGAGATGATATCACATGTTGCCAAAGCAGACAGCTTGCTTTAAGAATGTCCTTGACTCGCTGCCATTATTCTCCTTCTAGCACATGTCTTAAGTTGTCTTACTGTGACATTTTCTGCTTCAAAATGATTAAAATCAGTCAAAAACATATGAAATCTTATACTAATATCTTATTTCCCTGGCAGTTACTCATCTTTTATTAGATCAAGACTCCTGTTTGAGACTAAAGGCCTTGCAGACATTGATTGTCACAGTGAATTACCTAATTAAGCCGGTGTACTTCGCAGTGCACTCTGTCTTCCAGTGCTACTGCTCCAGCGAGGGCTCATGGTTTGCTCCATGTGTTTTCCACTTGTATGTAATTGCTGTATCTCTAAATCAGTACTTGAGATAAAAGAGCTTTAAGGGCACTGGAGCTCTCCAAAACGTCCTGAAACGAAATGTGACATTGCTCGCCTGCGCGAGGACCTGACAGCGGGGTTTAGTACAAAGCTCTATGTCCTCACCCGCCTTCCCATCGGCTGCCCTGGTCCAGATGTCTCGGCAAAGATGAATCATAACTTCTTTAACTTGTTATACCATTTGATTCTCTGTTTGTGTTTTCCCCAGCATGTTTTGGCCTCACACAATTCGAATGGCAATGAAAAACAGAAAACGGGGATCTACTGGAATTGGTGGGCTATAGGGAGGTCGTTTTTCAGACTTGGTTTCTTGCTCGGTCTTAATCTATGTTCCTAATGCTAAATACACTTTCTAAAATGTGGTTGACCTGTTAGAGCTTAGCAGTTGTAACTAGGTGGAATTAGTTCAAAACACGCAAAAGATGTAGCACTTTGATGGAGACTTCAGCTGCTAGGATTTCTAACTAGGCCCAAATATTGCACTTTGACAGGCGATATTTGAGCAAAAATACAAAGATACACAGTGCTGGCAGCATTGCATGTTGTGCACCTGAGGACAACTGAGAGCAATCGCTTAACCAAATGTGTGTTCTTGGATGACTGGAGGAGCAAAAGTACCCAAAGAAAACCAGGGAGAGCAGAAAACTATCCCTACCTTGTTGCAAGGCAACACTCTTCAGCTATTGTGTTCTTTCAATACACGATAGCGAATTCAATAGACGAGCATATTCAGACATATTGACTTACCAGGAACAATATTAGGAACACCTGTTTGATTTCTTGTTTCTTTCAATTGTGAATCAGCCAATTGGCAGCAATTAGCCATCTGGACTTGGTGAAGACGGCTTTCTGAAGTTTGAGTCGAGAATTACAATGAGAAAGAAAGGGGCTTTAAGTCCTCGCAAAATCATTGTTCTTGATTCAGGCCGACACCTCCTCTCTGGCTCCTCGCCTCAAAAGCACCAGACCCCAATTCTCGTCTGCAAGCTCCAGCACCATAGTCTTCTTTCAAGACGCCGCCTCAAGCACAGCTATCACCATAACTATCATTCACTATAACCTCATCTCATTGTTGGTACTTATCGCCAAGGAAGGCCTTAAGAACAAGCCGCACATCTCCTTTTCCAAGTTCTCCAAAAAGGGCCCAGGGACATCTGTCTGCAATTCCTGTCCCTACCATCAAAGAGGGGGTTAAGGACGAACTGCCTCGGTCTCAGGTTCCTTTTCTTTGCGTCAGTGAGATGGTCAAGGGCGTCCTACGTCCCTCTAAAGTTCCCATTCTTGCTATTGTCGTGTGGTTTGAGTTTAATTTCATCAGATTATATCTTCCATGTCTTTGGGCTGACCTTAGACTTTACGCCAATAACTGCAGCCTTCACAGCCCGAACTTTGAACCAACTACCTTGACCTTTGCTTTGGACAGTGTATCTTTATTAATTTTAGGTCCCTCCACACAGCTGCTTCCTGTTGCTAATCAACCACCTGCTTCTTGTTCAAACTACAACCAGAGACCGACTGCAATAAAAAGCAGAAACTCGACCTCACTGTTCACAACTCCGTCTGATTGCTGGTTGACCCGGATGAAATCCGACCCGAGAAATCGAGCTCAATGGGAGAAATCCCAGGTAGAGCACTGAAGGGAGATGAAAATTGAGCAAAACAGTTTTTCATTCCACCTAACTTTTTAATATGTGTGGAGACAGCACTTCGTGGTGGGTGTCAGAATATTCTGCTAGTCAACTATCAAAGCAACTATCATTGCATAGGCTATATAACATGCCCATCAATTTCATTGTTACTTTTTCACTTTTGAATAAAACAGAACAAAGGCTGTTTTACTACCTATTAGCTGTAATCATCAAAATTAAGATGAATGCTTAAAAATTCGTCAACCACAAAAATTGTGAGAATTTCTTTCCTAACTGTGTAGGAAAGAAACATATTTATATCTCTTGCTCAACTTTGGCAGTCACCTGAGGTTCTTTATGAGATTTTTATATCTGCGGATTAAATGAGATGAAACTTTAATGACCTCCTTTGAGAAATCTATGGCTATAGCAGCTGTGGCAATTCATAAAACAAGTCAGAATAAAGAATGTATAGGCTGGGTTATTCAGGGGATATATAAACACATGCAACTGTCAATAGCTCGCAATGACCTCATCCATGCAATTTACCGTGTCTTATGGCAAATGATCAGCAATAACCAAGCAGCATTGGGTTATGTGCCATGTGTGCCGAGTGTAACAATTCTGTCTGAGGCAAAAAAGAAAAGAAAAAAAAATGTAGTCTGTGTAGTTAGTGAACCACAGAGAGAATTATGTGTAGTGTCTTGTGAATAATAAATAAATCTTTAGCTTTATTTTTCTGTGGCGTTGCTGATAGGTTTCGAAGGTGGAGGGTGTCCACCGGCTCATATTATTGACACTATCCTGGCAGGACATCAGGCAATCCAAGAAACCTGACTGGTGGAGTTTGGCGTTGCAATCCGATCCCCTACGTTCCCCGCGTAGCATTGAAAACACAGAAACACACTGCATTCACTTGTAACTCTTCTGGACTTTTTGCTGTGCTTCAATCAGTCCAGGGGCCTTTGCCTTTTTGTCTAATTAGGCTTCCTTTTTGCTTGGTCTCTTACTGTTTGGCATTGCTTTCGCCGTAGAGCCACGTGTAGGCCTCCAGGTTGGAGTTCTGCGGCTTGAGGTTTGGACCAGATCCTGAGCGTGGCATTCATTCAGTTGTTTGTGTGTCACAAAATTTATCTCCGGGCATTTGTACAGAGAGAACAGACCCGTGTTGATATAAATGGAAAATTGCTATGGGAACCTTTCCGTTAGCTTGCCACTTACGCCCTGGTGTTTGATTCGCCTCAAGGTGGACGGAGGCCGTTCTTTCTCGACGACATGTCGATTGTGCTGCGGATGTCGTGCACTCATGCGTTCAGTTTATTCGTCTATTGATTAGGGTTCCATAAACTCAAGCGAAAGTTGTTGTTTTTTTTTTTTTAGCCCTCTCCCTGATGTTGTCAGATTAAATGAAACGCCATCAATGTGTCAACGGCTACATGAATATTTACATTAAAATCAGGGCAAGAGATGGATACCCACTCACTGCTGAACTGACTCTGAAGATACTAGGATGATTTTATAAGTTACAACAGCATTTAATTTCCTTTTAGGGTAGATAAAGTATTTTTGAATTCAGTTGAAAAATATTTTAGAATATTGAGTTTGATTTTGTACTGATATACACCCGGTGTAATTGAAAGCAATGGATTTTAAGCAAAAGTGCTACTCAAATATCGCTGCTGATTGTCCCATCCTTGTCAAGACGTTCGGTTAATTATTGCAACTTGGTCCATATGTAACAATGACTTCTCATTGCATTAGACCTCGGTTTTGATCGCCATAATGGCAATTGAGATAGTTTTATTAAAAAAAAAAGATTCTAAATGAATAACAATAAAACAGGTGCACACAATGTGCGCGCAGACATAGAAATCTCCAGGAGTGTAATGATACATTAAGTTTACAAAATGAGACAATGGAAAATACTGAGTTTACAGTAGACAAGATTCCAACAGTGTTTTCGGGAACAATTGAACTCCGCTTCTCTTTTGCTTTCAGAAAAAAGGAACTGTTTCACAAATGACATGCTGTGTTGAAAAGAATCCGATCGCAATCAACGGAAAATAATGCAGTTCAAGCTTGACACGGTCTCACAGGGTGGATTGGCTTTTGTTAAAAATCAAGAAGATGTGGAAAATCAAATATTTACAATCTGGATTTCTAAAAAATAGTGTAAAAATGCACTTTAGTCTTGAATAGAACCTGCAAAGCAGATGATAGCTTTAGCATTGCTAAGAGCTAATGATCAGGCGTCCAAAATGCCACCAATCAAGGTAATTAAAGTTATAGGAGCGTCTAATGCGCTGTTGTAAGAGGCAGTTGTTGCTTAGTTAGACAAGAAGTTTATATAAGCAGATGATCAACATAATAAATGAAGACCTACTTCCTTTCCTCCTTCAAAATAAGAGTCTCAAGCATAGATGCAAGAGGGTGTATACCTGAAAGCACTCATTATATCAAGGGCAAGGAATTTAGTAACATCACCAGATGAAGGTTGCTAACAGCAACTGGATACAGTGCTACGTGACGGACTTCACTGTCACGACATATTGTTGTGTTTTAATAATAAGCTGTTATTGTTAAAGCCACACATTAAGCGAATGTTTTCCGCCTGTGATCGACTTTTTTTTTTTCTTTAAACGGTAACTTAAAAATCTGAGGGTCATCTGTCCTTTTGACAGACTGAAATTCACACCCCTGACTACTTGGGGCAGACATTTACTCACAGAGTATACGGCAACCAAATCAATGAAAAAAAAGAAGAAAAAAAAATTCCATCAGAGCGTCATCTCTGACCTGGACACTGAACTCAATGCATCCACCTGGGATCCGTTTTAAGAGTGTGGTGCGCCTCTGTGACCCCTGCAGGTCACAAACGGGCGCAGCAGGGCGGCAGGCTGCAGGATTTCCTCCCGCTGAAGCGAGGATTTGCAGGTTCGAGATAATCTCAACGCTCAGAGAGTCTTGCAGACTTCTGATCACTTCAATTGGAGAAATGTTCCCTGATTTCAAAACTTTGGCTGAAGTGTCACCTGTAATTCCAGTCCCCAGCGAAGTAGAATTTGTACTGAGATTAGAGTAGGACTCTGATCATTAGCAACCATCAGGCAACTTGTTAAGGCAATTGGTTGATCTCAGAGATAAGGGAGCCATTGTAAATGCAATTGTTTAATTTCATTATTTTTGTGTAATCACCAGGGCCTTCAATCAGTGGTTTTGGTCACTTTGGCAACAAAAAATTACGTGTTCATCTGCTTGAAGTGTGACGGCATGATGTGGATTCCCTGTTCAGCTTGTTTGGACTTAATGACAAATTTAACTGCATTTAATTTTTATTCATCTTAATTAAGAGCATTTTAAAAATTGACAGGTAAAAGTTGATTGTGATTTGATATTCTTCACCACATCAGTCAAATCGACCAAAAAAAGTCAAGCTAGCTCAGGGGTCTCAAACTCCAGTCCTCGAGGGCCACAGACCTACAGTTTGTAGATGTGCCACAGGTACAAAACACTGAAATGAAATGACTTAATTACCTCCTTGTGTAGATCAGTTTTCCAGAGCCTTAATGACCTAATTATTCTACTCAGGTGTGGTGCAGCAGAGGCACATCTAAAAGTTGCAGGACTGCGGCCCTCCAGGACTGGAGTTTGACACCCCTGAGCTAGCATGAGACCTGCTCCCACGTTATGGCATATTCAACTGGACTTTGAATTCATAACTCAATAGGCATAAAGGAAAAATAAATATAATAGCATGCTAAGTAATTTGGCCTCAGGAGAAGCAAGAATTATGTGTATGACGCAAAATGTTAGTAGTTCCAAAGGAAAGGGAACTAGCTAATAATCAAGTCTTTCCATTAGTTTTCATTACAAAAATGTCTCTGCTGAAAATAACCAAACGCTTCTGATTGATTATTTTTGTTGATATTTTCTGTACCAACATGTGACAGATGTAGGGAGGTAATCTTTGTTACACAACAAATATGTATGATTCAAATTAAAAATTACATTTTCAGAATCACTTTTCCCCTGTTTATTTGTTCGGCTCTAATGCCCATCAGGCTCCAATCTTTTCCCAATTTAGAGAACCTTCTGGTTCCAGTTAGTGCCCCCCCCCACCACCCCCGTTCAGGAAACTGAGAGACTCCCGTCAAGCTAGTAGCTAGCTAGCTACTTGGTTTTCCAGTCCCTGCCAACTTTGCACGGTGCAGATGACCCCCTTTTTTTATTGAGTCTCACAAAGGATCCTAAAAATATCTGTATGTTCAATAAAAACATGTGTAATCTGTCCTTTTAAAACCATTTGTAAATTCCAACGGATTTCCTTTGGAAAACCGGTACAAAACCACATACATTTAGAAAATCTGCATTCCACATTAACTGATCAAATCATCATGATTCCATGAAATCCCTAGAAAAACTTACCCTAAGCTAAATAAATACATGAATCATCTGACTTTTTTTTTCTTCTTCAGTAATAGACTAAATTCTCCCTGCCTCATTTATTCTGTTATATCTGAGTTTTTAGGCACCTGTTTTAATGAGGCTCCTTTTATCCGGCAGCTCAGCGTAATTTACGGAAACCTTTCGTAGAATTCATTGTGAAACGGGACAGTAGAGAGAGCCATCAGTTATTATTTGCTGCTGCTTATTTTGTATATTTTATAATGCAAGGCCTGAGTAAGGGTTAAGAACATAAGTACTGCCATCTGTTTTGCTAGGCACAGTGAGTGTGTTTTGCCAGGCCAATCATCTACTGTTGGCTGTTTAAACTATGGAACTGGGAATTTCTTCTGCCAGCCTCTCTGCTGCCAGTGGACCAGTGGACTTGGCTGAACGCGAGTCTTCCTTCATGGCACTTACTGCAGAGCTATTTAGCCAGAGGACTCTGATCTTTAGCAGAAATGCGCTGGAAACAGGACTGCAGGCCGGGCTACGATCTTTAGGAGCATACCCAACGCTGTTGGCTTTGGGTTGAGCTGCTCTCAAATAGCCTCTAATTCGACTAATGCACAGTTTTGGCTCTGATCAGTACAGATGGGGCCTCTGCCAGAATGTTGCTTTTTTTATTGCCATTTTAAAAGTTTTTATTTATGCTTTATCTGTGGTGCTTAACCAGCTAGGATCCACGTAAACTACAGTATGTTGTGAGGCACACTAACGTATACAGTTCAACTATAACTGGGTTAACTTCCAGAGGCCCTGACATGTCACTGGAGCCCAAAAACTGCTGGCACTAGTCTTGCGTTGAATTCTGCGTTGTGTATTTTCTTTTTCTACTTACAAAAAGAACAAAAGCGTTCATTTCCCAACTTCTTCTGAACTGGTATGAAGTGTGTACGCAACCATTAGTTGCAATGTGAAGCTGGAAAGCCTAGGAAAAGTGTCCGAACGTGAAATAAAGTTGACATGGTTTAAGTTGTAAAATCTTAAGGAAGTAATATTACATTGGCAAACCTCCTCAAGCCCCAAACGTGTTTACAACGATCCTAAAGGTCAACGTAACCGGTAAAGTGTTTCAAACTAAATATAGCCAGGAATGGGTCGTTTACCAAGATCAAGGTGTACCAAGATTTCCTAAAGTTATGGTTTCAAAACCACAAAGCCCTTCCTCATACTGTTCCTACAAATTAAAGTCTGCATGGCCTGTCAGCTGGCTAAAACAAAGCTCCTGCTTCTTCATCGCTCTTATTAAACTACGGACGGTTAGCCTCGCTGTTTCAAATAAAAGCAATATGATCATGGCATACTATGTTTTAAATCTTGGTGTTAATACCCGACCTTGGTATTTTTACAAACGGTAATTTGAGAATCTCTTACCATCCCAGGTCTAAATGCAAATATTAATACAAAGCTGTAAAACAGATGATTCGCTGTGGTGAGACCTGAAGGGAAAAGTTAATAAAAAGAATAAGACGGTTACATTTCATTGCAATGGACTGGCGATCTGTCCAGGATGTACCCCGCCTCACGCCCGCTGACCGCCAGAGATGGGCATCAACACGCGGATAAGCCTGTTGTATAACGGACAGATGAATGGATGGCTACATTTCATAGCCATCCAAAAATAAAGTACCTGGTGTCTTCACTGTTCTAAAACTATTCTAAATGAGCCAGAGCCATCTTTTCTCAAACTCTGATACCTCTAATGGTAACCAGACTGTCTTTAGTAGTACTCAATAGAGGTTTCTTCGCCAAATGTAAACAGAACTGGAGTGGCATCAGATTCTAGCGGTTGTATGATTTCTCTTTTGTTTTTGGCAAAGGACCACGAGCCTTTTCTCCTTCTAGCACCACACTTGCTAGTTTATTTTGAACTACTGCATTTGAAACGCACCAGCGTTCACTCCGACTGAACCGAGACCTAGAACTGTAGGCAAGCCAAAGTCCGCATCAAAGTTCACGCCTACCCAAACGAACCCAGACTTTCTTGGCAAACAAACTACAGAATTTGACTAATGCGTATTAAGCAGGTCTGGTATGAATGTACCCTTGAACACTGAAAAGAAATGTTGATTAAATGATGTTTTATTACACTATACTGAGTTTATTAAGATACAAATAGTCAGAAGTGCAAATAAGCAGATTTATACCACTGGCAGTACTTTCTTTTGAAATTGATGATATGGGCCATGTCCCAGGGCGGCATGAGAAATGGGGGATGGGAACTCAAGCGTCAAATAAAGAAATCCAAATGACCTGTCAGTTGTGACTAGACGTTTTCTATTCCTTGTATGTTTGTGCATTCAACAGAGTGTTGTTCTCGGTCTGAGTTCTGGCATCGTTATCTGTTCATGTTTGCAGCTTTAAACTTTGGGAAAATGGACCACGTGACATGACAAAGAACATTTTTAGATCCTTTTGTAATTTAAAAGGTGCAAGAAGGCTCTACCCAAGAAAAACCTGTCATTTACCGTGTTGTCGTTGGTCAGCCACCAGACCCGATGCTGACTTCAACCGGTTCTCGTCTGGTTTGTTTAGAGATCCCAGCAAACAACAAAAGAAAGGAAACAGCCTTGCTTCAACTATGTTAGGAAACAGTGCGGTTTTGGAGCAGGAGGTTCTGGCTCCATGTTTTTCTTGGTTTACAGTACAATCTAAGTGCATAATGAGAGCCCTGTAAACCCTTGGTGGTGCGGTCAGTGAAAGCTGCCTTGCAGTTAACATAATTAGGGCCAATACCACAGTAATACAGCATGCAGGACTTTTTCACACCACTGGACAAAGCTGACACAACCTCGGCCCAGCAGTGAACTCAAGGGGAAGGTGAAACGAGGGACAAGGCAAAGGACTTTGAAATGCACTAAAACGGAGGAACCGATTTAAACTTTTAAAGTTGAGATTTGTTCTCTCTTCTAATTGTGACCACAGTTTATTTAGCCTTAAAGAAAAACAACTAAAATAAAAAACTCCCAGGGCTTGGCAGACAACCCCTGGCAATGGAGCATCTTCAGACCTACTTCATTAAAACCCGAACTTTAAATCATCGTGGTTATGCTGCCTTCTTTTATTAAAAAAATAAAATAAAATAAAATAAAAATTTTGCTTGGCCTAGACTCCTTACGGCTGAGTTACAGTCGTGCTTTTTAGGGATTCGAGCTGAGCTAGCAGTGTGGCTTTATGACATGGCTTTTATACTTGATGCTTGCTTGGGTGCAGCGTTCTCCGAAACTGAGCCCATGCAGCGGGATCGTATAAATGTCGGTGCAGATGAACCTGCTCTACAAGAGCACCTTACAAATCGGCCAGTTTGAGTGAAAGGTGATGCGACGGGTTACAAGAATTCAGAGGCGCACGACGTTGGGCTAACATCAAGTTCAGTGTGTCGGCTATAAGTCTTGCTTCACCACAGCTTTAGTCAATACAGCGCTATCCATTTTGTCTCTTGGTGAAGGTTAAATATCTGTGATTTTGTTGTTTTCCCTCACGCTGTGTCCCCCCTGAAGAACTCTGGCGCCCCCTACAGGAGGTACTCTTCACACTTTGAGAAGCCCTGGACAAGATCATTTAAAGATGCAGTATCATATGTTTATTATAGCATAATAAAGTAACTATGTTAACTTCAGTTGTTATAAAAATGCCATGTGTATAAAATATGACTTAAAAAAATTGTATTTCCTAAATTAACGCCTTGAAAATTGGGCCTCAAATTCAGTCTTCAATTCAGTTTGGTTTATTTATACTGCGCTAATTCACAAGAAATGTTGTCTCAAGGCACTTTACAAAACAATCATGTCAATTCAATCGTACATACATTCCAATTGATCCTAGTTATCAAATAGTACAGTATGCTCATTTAATTATTCAAAGTAGATTAAAAAGTTTCTGTCTAAGGAAACCCAACAGATTCCATCTAGTCATTGTTCCTGTCTCTTTAAGAAACACTTGCTCTTTCTGAAACTCCGCCTCCAAGACGTCATGACGGCATGGCTCCTCTATTAACCCTTTAACAATGCTTTCACCAGCGTTGCGCTCAAAATGTTCTCATATAACGAGCTTACCAGATGTGCAGTTCCACCAGGTGTTTGCTAACTGCTGCAGGCTAGTCTGAAGGAGCAGAGGGAGGCAGTTGCGGGGGGGAGGGCCGCTCTGTGAGGCAGAAGCTCAGAAACGTGGAAACTGCAGCTACAAGGAAGAGGTTCGTCCTCGAAGGCGGAGCTAGGTCCACTCAGGCGTTTTGCACAGCTGGATGGTTGCCACGAGTGATTCAAGGAGTTCTTAAAAAATCATGAAAGAATCAAGGCAACAATCCAGATGTGTTTCTGATGAGGGAATAACACCATACAGCATTTCAACTACCATTATCCAACAACCAACCAACAGTTCATCTAGAGACCACTAACCTCACAGCCATGTCTTTAGGCTACAGGACGCCACAGTATCTGGGGAGAAGCCATGTACGAACAAAGAGAAAATGCAAAACTCCATTCAAAATAGATTCAAGACCAGAACCTTCGTCCTACAGAGCAACAGCGCTACCCACCGTGCTACTGTGCAGCCAATTGAAGCAAAAATATCAGCCCTATTATTAATCCGACGACTGAAATTCTTGGAGGGAGCAACTTAATCAGTGCTTCATCAATCAGGATCCAACGTTCTCCGACAGCAGCTGACAGATTAGCGTTGCAGGAGGGATTATTGTCAAGAACCAGAACTTTTCAATTCGGCCCTTCCTGAGGGAAGAGTCTGAATTCTTTCTGTTTGCTCGACAGATGCATTGTAATGGTGGAAAAACGACTCCTTCACAACGAAGCTGACTTTGGTCTGATGAAATGAGAAAAATATATCTGATATTTCAGGGTCCTGTAGAGATAATGACTACCATCTGCTCTGCTCTTCTACCTGACAAGTAACACCATATCAATAATGACTGTGGAGATGCGCTTGCTGTCTTTTTTATGTATGCACAGTTTAGCTATAGAAACTATTTCAAGGAAACACGGTAATTTTCCCTCCCTGCATTTTTTTTCTGTATTTTCCCAGAGTAAAACCAGGGTGTGAATGATGCCAGCCCTGGTAGAAACGTAGTTCTTATTCATTTATACAAAACGTTTCGATGGAGTTTTGTGGAAGAAGAGTGCTAAGGTAAAAATGTTTTCGGCATGATAAATATATGTCCTGTAAGCTGCAGAATATTTTCTGTAATAGACGTCTGACTTTCTGATGATACGACAAACAGATTTAAAGAGGTGTGGCTAAAGCAGCATAGCAACAGTTTTCAGTCAGAGGCTGCTTGAGAACTGTTGCGACACAGACTGCTACTGTAGATCCCTCCACATTCACTTAATGGAAACACGGCAACTTCGGAATAAACTCTTTGTTTTTTGCTACAAAGTTTTGGCACAAGGATGAGGTGTTTTTCTTTTTTTTTTTTTTGCTGTTTCAAAATTGGTTTATTTTGCAAACTGCAATGGAAACACTTTTCTCACGTCGCACGAGTCACATGGTCAACAACCGGATGCTGCCACCGGCAGAAACCATGAAGAAGAAGAAGAAGAAGACGACAGGGAGTGGTATGAGGATCATGGAGTGCCATGTTTTTTAATGACTTAACGCGTGAACAAACGTATTCATGTGGGATTTTTATTGCGTTTCTTATTTTTTTGGAGACGCCGCGATTGCGAAATTGTGTGTTTACCAACATTAGCGGAATATAGACAAACGCAGCTACTGACTCTTTAAAGATACTTCGATGCTGTGAGTTATGGCAACATTTTAATTTCTCGTTGGGATCAAATTAAATCCAATTTGTTAAAGAGGAATACAATCCTTGATCCAAAAGTAACGTTTTAGGGTTTTAAAACTGGTCTAAACACCCAACAGATTATTCAGAAATGACAAAGTGCTGCCCTTTGTGTTTGTGGTTTGAGCCTTTTGAGGAGACGTCTCCCGCACTGTTTATTAAATACTTGTGAATTATGTGAACTTCCTCTGACTCTGAAGGGATTATATTACAATTTCACAGAGTAAACGCTGTGAAATAACAGGAGTAGAGCTTGAACACCAGGATGTAATCCTGATTGTAGCTCTCTTCTCTTCTTCTTCTTCTCTCCTTGGATGCAATAGAACATGTTGGGGAATCCTTTTATAATTTATTACTGTTGCACCTTTCCATGAATTTAGGCCACAAAACCATTTCTTTTATCCTTCTCGGAGTGTGAAACAATATTAAATGTTAGATTTTTAATCAGCTTATTAATTGAATTATTCATCCCCCACTTTCAACTTGTATTTATTTCTAGTTTTTGGAGAAGTCCTTGTCTGATCCATGCTGTCTTTGTGTTTTCTTGCTATGTTGGGCAATAGTTATTTTTGTTGATTATAAATCTGGATTGTATTGGTATTTGGTTCAGTGATATTTCTTATGATCTTTAGCTGATGTGTAATTGTGCATTATTAGTGGAAATACACAAACAAAACTCCTCATTTTCTGCTAAAATGTGTAACGGGGCGTCAAGAATTCACCCTCCGGTTTGATTGATTAACATCAGCGTAATAGAATCGCTTCAGCTGCAAACTCAAAACCGGGAATAGTTTCTAACTGGGCTAATGAAAGCTGGCCTGAGCAGCTCCGCCTCTATCTACTCACACATGTGAGTTTATTTTATTAATGTCTTCCTATCCTAAGGGAAAAGCAAAGACATAAAAAGAGCATTCATTCGTGATCATTTCTTCCAGTTTACATTATGTTTCGCATTTTGCATTAAACAACGTTGCAACCGTTGGTTCTCGAAAAGCTGACGATATATCCAAGGCCAACGGGTGTGAATATAGAAAGCATCATTTCAAACTGCAGACACAAGTAGAAAACAGCATCTTTACATACTTTTAATTGCTAGAATGAACTAAATGCAAAAAAAATAAAATTAAACTATCAGTTTAGGTCACCAAAAAAAAAAAGAGAAAAATCTTACATAAAGTTTGTTTTTTTATAAGCTTAATTCTTAGAACCTTGGCTGCTGTCAGGCCGGGTGATTTCTTGTGTTTCTAATGATCACTTTTTATTAAATCTTTCTCTGATTTTTTATGGTTTCTCTTCGAGTAATTATTATGTAGAGCCCTCTGGAATGAACTCGCTCACGTCGTGTTTATACGACAAACCCGGCTCGTGTTTTTGATGACTGTATTACATCCAGATGATTCCCCGCAGAATGGTTTGCAGAGTAAATAGACGGAGCAGTAAACTCCTGGCAGCTTCACGTCATGGGGAGGTTTCTTCTTCTCGGTTATCCCAAAAAGCTGCAGGCTTAGAAGACATCTTGCTGAGGTTTCCCAAGTTCAAACAATCCCTGCTTTCCGCTCCCTAAGAAGCTAGTTTGGCTTAAATTTAGAGCATCCGTTTTTTTTGTTTTTTTGTTATTTACCAATATGATAGAAGTATTTTTAATAACATAGCTTTGGACATTGAAAACAATTGCGGCGATGGTGCCTGTCCTACTATACCGAGGTCCAAATGAAATAATAGCGTTTTACTAAATATATGAATGAATAAATGTGGCATTAACCTTCCCCCGTTTTTAGGAGATGGGGTCATTTTTTTGTGTGTGTGTGGGGTTTTGGAAACTGACGGTCTGACGGGATAAGCTCCCCCCATTTGGTCCATTTAAAATGAACTCTAGTTTGTTTGCATAGAAGGTACAGTTGTAGGATTTCTCTTTTGTCTTTGGTAAACGGCCATGAGCCATTCTCCCGCTAGCACAAGACTTGCACATTTGTTTTGGTTGTATTTTACCCAGAATCCCCTTAGTTATGATCTGCTTCTGGCTTTTGGAGCCAAACTGAGACCTAGGTTTAAGGCAGACCAGAGTTTTTTTTTTTTTTTTTTTTTGGTCCACTTCAGAGTTTCATTTTGCATTCACACCTCCTGCCCAAAAAACTTTCTAGGCAAACAAACTGGAATTCCATTAAAGCTGACTAAACCTGGCTGGTATGAATGGCACCCTATGCCTCTTCTTAGGAAATCTGACTCTTTAAAAGATTCAGTTTTTGCAGCTCATGCTGACCTTCAGTTGGAATCCAGTCCCGAGTTACCCAAATGGTAAGCCTCAGTATTTAACTTTGGATCCAAGGCTTCTTCAAAGAATCCTTCCTTTTGCCATTGTAATTTTTTGATTGGAAAGAAAGCCTAATAAAGTAACCGAGAGCTACAAAAAGAATTAGGCAGTAAAAAACTGTTTGAGTAAATTTTTGTTGTTGTTGAATTTAAGAATGGGGTCAAAAACGGATCCCAGACACTATGGACAGTAACAGAAAGTTAACACTGTACGGCTGCTTTTCCGGGAAAAAAATGTGAACCAATTTGAGGGGTATGAATCACTTTTGATGCTGTGACAGCTTATTGGCACTGCTCCTATTAAACTCCAGCAAGGACAGTTGCCTGCTGCATCACTTAGACGTTGATACATAGCATAAAACATCCAAAACAACATAAACAAAATCAGAATTTAAATCTGGTGGTTTATTGCATATTCCTCCTTACTGACAAAAGATCTTTGGAAACTGCGAAGACAAATTAAAGACCCTTCACCATCAACACCTTGACACAATCAACACAACCCTTTTGGTTCGGGTGGCAACTTCCACAGTTTCTCCAAAGCTGTGAAACGTTGGATGACCCCAGAACCCCCAAATGAAAACCACTAAAATCCCATTTTTTTCCCCCTTCCCTCCACCCCGCCTTGCATCTGACAAGCCCTCTGGATGTTTAAGTTAGTGTTCGGCGCTCACATTTCACAAAATGTGCTAAGCTTATAACAGCAAGGGGCGCGCAGAAAAGACAACTCTCTGCAACATAATCAGAACCAGAAGCGAGCTCCCTGCAGACCCCTCTGCTCGGCGCGCCGCGTTGCGCCGCGGATTCGACATGACCTGTGCTATTCCAGCTCAACAGTAACTATGTTCGCGAATGACTCATCTGCTCTTATTGTATTTGCTGAGTCACGCAGTAAAATCTCATGTTCCGCTCACATTCGCTGCCACATAGTCATGCACTGCATTTTATAAGACACAGTGAACTGGCAACGTCTTTTGTAAAAGCTATCTGTGCCTTTAAGACTTCATTGACCATGAAGGCAGGGTTGAACTTTGGACGGGGAGCAGCGAGGCGCATGCCAAATGGGTCCCTCAGTCTTAGAAGAAAAAATGGCAGCGATGGTTGTAATCTTATGTGATCTGCTGACTTGATATGAAGAAAGAAAAAAAAGAAGAGTCCTTTGAATAAAGGTGAAATCACAAATCTCCAACTTTGTGTGTCTTTCCAAGAGTCTCCCTGGAGGACATTGTTGGTCTATGATCTGATAAAAATCTTTGTTCCATTTCAGGCTGAGTTTACGGCCTCTAACAGAAGAGTTTATAGGTATTTTAGTGCTGGCTTCTGCTTCCTAACTGTGACATTTACATACATGACATTTTGGACCGTCCACAATCACTGGAAGGCATGGAAACATAACTCCCCTCTGTCCAAGTTCTCCACCCCAACAACCTCTCTTTTCTTCCCCTCGCAGCCCTTGTTCCTATAAAGCAGCTCGTTGGCTGCATGGCTGGCAGGCTACTTTTGTGTTTTGCAGAAGTTTTCACTCCTTCTTGAACTGTTGCTCATTTTGTCACGCTACAACAATCTTCATTTGCCCCCCACCCCACCCCCAAGATGTTAAAAGAAAGTGGTGTGTGGTTTTGAGGTGGAAGCAAAATTTCCCAGATTTATACAAATCTCCAGCTACATTTACACCGAGCCTGGAAACTGACAGAATTTTCAGATGTTGATTGGGGGAAAGTTTCACATTTAGGTGGCATAAGTTAGCTGTAGTTGTCATGCCGGGCCACTAGATGGCAATGTGATGTTAGCATGTCATGCGCTTTTGATCCTTACCTTGCACCTCATTAGCTTCTACTTTTTAGAAAACAGTCACCCGTCTCCCATGTGACATATTCCTTGTCAGCAAGGATAGTGTTGTTATATTGTTAACTGACAGTACTGAAATAAGAAAAATATTGTGTGTGTTAACAGAAAACTTTCACTCACACCTGGTTTCAAAAGGCGGTGGTGTGAGACTCCAGCCTCTGAGGTTGTCGAAATGAGCAGCTGGGTCCCTGTGAAGGGGCCTAAAATGGGTGACAGATTTATGTTTAGCCCATCTTAAGATTTTGTGAAAACCATTCAATCCTAGTTTTGGCTGGTTGTTGGTTAGAAAGCTGTTGGTGCCAAACTCTGAACAGACAAAGATCTCCTCCAACAACAGAGGGAGACTTGTGAGTTGAAAGATGCCAAAGACTAACCGCGTAAAATTACTGTTATTAATTTGTATAAATACAGTTTAAAGCCTTTTCCTGGGTTGCTGGTTGTGTTTTGGGTTCGGATTGCACAGGAATATGACAAGTTCAGTGCAAGAGGGGAATAACTAGATGCAGTTTCAGTTTCTCCCTGTTGCGGTAGAGTTGGGATGAAAAGCAAAATGAAGTTATCAGCTATGAGTCAGACTAAAATTGGAACCACAGCTCAACTTTGGAAAAACTTTTTCCAGTGTCCTGTTTGAAGCTCAGAAGGTTACGTTAAAGTCTATGAAAGGATGAATATGTGTGCATTCTGCTCTCTGCATGTCAATCTTGTTCATTTTTATTTAAAGGGGCAGTATCATATAAAATTGACTTTTTTGACAACCGTCATTATGACATGATGTGGCAACCGTTCAGCTGTGCAAAACGCCTGGGTGGACCTAGCCCCGCCTCCAAGGTGAAACTCATCCTCAGAGCTACAGATACTGCGTTTCTAAGCTTCCTTTGTAAGGATCTACCCCACTCAGATCCTTCAGACTAGCCAGCAGCAATTAGCAACAACACAGATCTGTAGAGCTCATTATGCTAGCTACTTCTCAGTGAAACGCTGGTAAAAACATGGTTAAAGGGTTAATAGAGGAGTGACGTCATGACTTCCCGAAGTCATGACGTCAGAAAGAGCAGGAGTTTCTTAAAGAGACAAAGGCCCAATTAGAAGGTGTTAAATTACAAAGTAAAATTTATTTCACATCATATTTGATATGTGCAGCATTTTTTTTGACAACTGAAGGTAACATAGTTACTTGATTGTGCTATAAAAATGTCACCATCTACTTAGAAAATACATAATACTGCCATTTTAAGATGTTTGAGTTGTGTTTTATTTCACTCTCCTGTCAGATACCGTTTGAGATCTCATCTTTTTTCCAACAGTTTTAAAATATTAAAAATCTGCATACTAAACCCTCTCCATCCTTGTGTGTCAATGACATTTTGCAATTCACAAAAACACAGTCAGGTAGATGTCATTTTTTTGTTTGTTTGTTTCTATACATCTTTCCTCAGATCTGCGTCACCTCAGCTCAATACTTCGACCTCGCCGCCAAGGAGAAACGAGGATGGACCGCGTCGAGCGACATCACGACATCTGCTGCCAGGTGCTGATAGCGAAGACGGAGAGGGTGTAAGTGCGTTTGTGCAGAGGGGGTTTTTATTCTTTTTTGTCTGGGTGCAGCTGAAGCCGACCTCGTCAAAAGAATTACGGACGCCCCGGTCCTCCTCCTCCGCTTCGCCCGGTTCACCGCTGAACCTTCACCAGTGTGTGCAGAGTTACTTATGGGGTGACAGCGAGATGTCAATGGGCTTTCACGCCGACTCAAAAACGCTCAGTGGAACACTTGAAACCACTAATGGTTTCCAATGGTGGGTGACATCACAGCCGTCGTGCTTCTTGTTATTTTTCACTCTTTATTTCATCCCCGATCGCTAATGCTTGGGCATTTTTTAAAAATTATACGGGTTTTTGCTTGCGGACACTCGCGACGACTTCGGCCTCTCCCCGGGCTCGGCGATGAAAGATTTAGTCGAGCCGAGGAAGGGCGCGATGGATGTAGTGACGGACCTGTCTGCCCCGTTTCACTGGAAAAAAAGAATACTCTGAGAGTCTGAGAGAAAGTGAAGGTGGAGAATAAAGAGGAAGGGAAACAAATGGGAGATGGTTCACATTTCCAAAGTTCTTATGTATCATCTCAGAGCATTGTGTAGATATTATCGATATTTCTGCCATTATATATCAAGGACAATAGGTTTCCTTCCTAAACTAATGCTTGTTTTTTTTGTTTTTTTGCTAAAGGTAATCTCTTTTTTTCCGTCTATATCGTCTTTTGGTGATAAAATGAGGATGATTTCTTCGGTCAAAAAATAACCTAAGCTAGTTGACAATATAATATCTACCAGCTCTCAATTATTTTCCACAATATTTGTCAGGATTACTTGTGTTCATTCTTTCTCAAAAAGTCCAATTAAATGAGCATTTGTTAACCATCAACTTAATGGTGCATTTATTCCCTGTTAAATATATATCTTTTTATGTTTAATGTCGAAAGGAGGAAAACAAACAATGAGCATCGACAGTTCCTTGAGGAAGCTACGGCTCTAGATCCTGGTTTCAAAGTCAAAGTTCATGATGAGGCTGTTTGGACCCGCCTGGAAAATGCAGCTGTAGCTTTCTTCAGCGGAGACAAGGCCTGCTCACATTGTAATTGTAAAACGGGACAACTGGACATGTGCAATGCAGTCATATTACTTTAAATACTTGCTGTGTGCAATGCAGCCATATTACTTTAAATACTTGCTGTGCTCGCTGTATTTAAAGGTTGAAGAAGTGACCCTGCAAGAAAGAAAGATAAATCAAAAGAAAGAAAGAAGGAAGAGAGCAGGAGGAAGAGGCGGGTATGATGGAAGAAGAAGAAATGGTAGCAGCACCTGTAAAAAGTAAGAAGACACATTCAGCTGTGTGAAGATGAAGACCAGGCAGCGCTGCTACGGGCCGAGGCAGACTTCAGTGCACCTTCGGTGGCTGAAAAGATCAAGAAGGAGAACTTCCTCTCCTTCAGAGCGAGTTTCCTCCACATGGTGGAGCGGTGCTGGCTCGGCTCTCGCCAGAAAAAGTGGGGGAAGAGAAGCAGTGCACGTAATTCACAGCAGAGACGTTTGCTTCAGCTTCATAATTTAACACCTCACCTCTAAACACTGCGTTACTTGTTCTGAAGAGTTTTCCCTTAAATAAAATTTGTTAAACAGCCGTGATGTTATATTACAAAGAGTTCGATGTTGTCTTGATATATTTGTTATTTTTTTCATATCGAGAAATAAAATTTGCATTTATTATTAAAAAATAACACACAAAGTATCAAAAATTGGTACCGCTGACTACTGGTATCGAATCGATTCAAGTGCCAAAGGAACCCATCCCTAAATATGATTTTTTTTTTTTTAAAAGTTCATTTTAAAAGAATCCCTAGAAGGGTACTGGTGATTTAGTTTATTATCGTGCACTTTTCCCCCATGTTGAATAAATATACTCAAACTAAAGGTTCAATTTTGGACATCATTAGTGTGAGAGCATGTGACTGCATCAGAAAATGAGTATTTTTAGGGCTTTTGGGATATTATTGCCTGGGGTGCGAATAACGTTGGTCAGCATTGGAACTATAAAAGCCTAGAAGACCTGGAACCCTATTTGTAGGATTTGGCCAAACGATGAAAGGACTCTGGGATTTGAGGTTTCAGCTGGTGGTGTGATTTGATTTTTTTTTTTCCTTCTTTCCCCAGCAAGCAAAGTCCAATAGTGCAGATGGATGAAAAAAAAAACTGAGGGGGAATAAATGGCAAAAACTAAAAATCTGTGGGAAAAAACTCCCATTGCTTACAAAGTAATAAAGCTAAACATAAAACAAAATACAGAAAACAGAATTCGACCCCTAGGTAGGAAGCTCCGGTGTTCAACACCTGCTGAGGCACCAACCTCAGAAGGAATCTTCACTTCCTGGCTTTATACAGGAAGCTCCTCCTACAGGAAGTATTAATTAGTATTGATTCACTGATGCAAATTACAAATACTCGATGCTACACATGCTACTTACCAATATTCAAATATACTGACACAACCATGACACAATTAAGTTGTCTGCTTACACATTTCTACTTCCTGTTAAGAACAATGAACCAACAGGTGATCAAAATCATTACCTTAAAGTACAAAACAAACCAAGCGGCACAGTTTTGTAAGTCTGTCAATTCTAGCAAAAATAAGAAGAATTGTACAATTTTTGATTCTTTGACCACAAACGTGTAAGTTACACAACTGAGGTTATGCAAGTGACATTATCATTTAATGTTGGATGCAAAGTCGACTAAAAACCCACCTGTTTAGGATTGTGTTTGAAACGTAATCAATTACAAATGTATTGATGGAACCTGACTTAATGTCGTGTTTTGATTGTTGATTCTATGTTGCATTGTGTTTCTGTGTTTGATATGATGTAAAGCACTTTGAAATGCCTTGCTGCTGAAATGTGCTATACAAATAAAATTTGATTTGATTTTTGATTTTTAAAGTCAATAAATCATGGTAGAATTATATTCTATGTCAGTATCAGAGGGTTCAAGTTGACATTGTTGCCTGACAATTTGTGAAATGGAGTCTTTGGGAGGTAATCTGCATGTTGCATTAGATTTCCTAACTATATAAAGATTGCGGCGTAAGTAGACCTACTTTCGTTTTGCATGGCTATTTTACTAATCAATCAAATCAAGATGAAATTAGCCGTTCAACGGTGCCCCCGAAAGTACAACATTCATGGAAAGAAATCTACATCGGAATCTCTAAAGGAAAAAGAAAAAAATCTGATCCATAGGGAGACATTGAGAGGATGAGTCAGGTTCTCCTCTATACTCATCCATCCGTACATCCCTGCATCTGGTTTGGGTTTGTATGGATGTCTCTCGTCTTGAAGCGCTCTCCCCAAGAAACCCCCAATTTCTCCATTTGCCCTCCCCACATGTAGCTGGTACCAGTTTAGGTCGAGGATTACAGTGGAGTTTCCCAGGACATGATATAAGGAAGAGACAAGTTGGTCTCTGCTCCCTCAGCTGAGTCTTACTATGACTAAATGGAGTGTTGAAGTAAATCTGCCTGTTTTTTTCTGTGTGTATGTGGAAGCTCTGATTTGATTACTTGAGCGATAGTGTGCTTAATACAAACTTGGCTCTTCATTGACTTTTCTCTTGGCCTGGGTTGGGATAGATGCTGATTGGTTTGTGGCAGACAACGGGATTAGAGCTGGGGGCGAAGAAGTACCACCCTTTAAGTTTGGATGCAGATCCTCTAGTCCAAGGGGAAAAAGTCTGTCTCGATGACGGATGCCTCACAACGTCCTTGCAATGTGAGGCATTGCAAAGACAATGTAAGTTTGGTGGGTTTGGCCCGAAGTACAGTCTGAGGTGGTCATGGACCAGGCTACGGGAAGTGACACCATGACGCCTCCATAATCTATCCCTCACAAACGGTGCTGATTGATATCTGGTTGGAGGACATGGGCAGAGAGCAAGTTAGGAAGGATTAAACCTTTTTGAGTCAACACCAGAAAGCAGAGTCACACAGAGTGACGAAGTGTCTGGAATAGTAGATTGAGAAGTCTAGTTTGATCTTTACTTGATTCCATTAATATCTCAGTGCCTGATCAATTCCGTATGTGCAAAAGACGGAAACACATTTGCAGAATAAGTTCTGATGTAGCGAACTTTCCAAGTCCAAACTTCCAACCTGAAGCGGCTGGCGAGAAGCACTCTTGTTTGGGATGGGATTGACTGGTCGGTCTGTACCTTACCAGAGGCACAAAACTCAAGACCAAACCTCCAGCTCGAGACAGTGAGGTCTCTCTCCACTTTTCTGAGATGTGTGCTCTATGCTAGTTTGCAACCTCTACTTCCTGTTTGTTATAGCCATGCATAGGACCAACATCTGACAAGGTCATGCTTTGTGTGGCCTGGTTGATTCGCTCCACACCAATAGATGGAAACATGGTTAATTCGCATTTCTTTCATTTTTGCAACATTTTAAAAGTCTGCTCAAACATTTGCTTGACAATTGGATGGAAACATATCTGAGGTTGAAGTCGGTATCCTCCGCTACTGGATCTCTGCATTCACAGTACGCTCTGTCTGATGAACCGTGCTGCCTCAGCAACACTGATTGACTTACCAGTCACAAGAATTAACTACCATACGTTGTAAAGTCCACCCAGAACTGACTGTTTTCAATTATGCGGTACAGTCTTGTGGATTTCGTTCAGGGCAGTGGCAGAAGCCAGAAGAACTGTATGAACCGTGTATTTTCCTTCCTTTTTAATGACTGTCAGAAATCGTCAAGGAATCATCTGAATTCGGTATCAGCATGAAATTGATCACCAAAGAAGTTTCTGATCACTGCATCTGTTACAATCAAACCAAAAAGTAGATTACATCTCTTTCCCGAACGAGATTTATGAACAAATTAGAGATCAAGACACTAACACTGTCGTGATTTTTCACTAGTATCCCATTTGTTTTTTTTTAAAAGGATACCATTTATTTTTATTAGAAAATGTATAGTTTTAAAACAATTTTTACCCCTCTCTTGAGGAGCTATTGGTAAAAATGATTAAATTTGTCAAAGTAAAGGAAAAAAAAAAGAGAAAAAAAGGTAAAAACAGCAGACTTTATGGTTCTGTGGTGCTCAGGCAACACTTACCCCTCTCTCCATTAGCCCAGCCTGGCAAAACATGATTACTCTTTTAAAAAGAGCCTGGAGCTGAAGTACAAACCTTACCAGAAGTTATATAACAAGTCTACTTTTTTTTTTTTTTTTTCATCCGCATGCAGTGTCATTTACTGTAATATCCTGGCAGGATTTTGACTTTTTTTTTTTCTCTCTCTCTCCCGCTTTCTGCTGAAGCTCCTCTTCCAAAACCCCTCTGTAACTTAGCGTTGCCCCACAAACATGAATCACTATGATGAGGATTTGCTTCTGTTCTGCCACTAAACATTCACCTCATGTGGTGCTGCACTGTGAGCCAATTAAACATGTTTACAGTTTGGTTTGGGAACGGCGGCAGGTGGAGGGTGTTAGGTAGGGAGACGGTGCCACCTGGAAGGCTCCGTGTTGTTTCAAAGGGCCAGTCAGTCAAATCATGTACGTCGAGTTTTTATTCCATTACCGGGCGTCATGGAATAAAAGGTAAGAACGATGCCGCTTGGATCGGCTCGACGTGAAATCGTCGATTAGATGGACGCGTGTTTGAGAGGACCGTGCTGAGACGGCAACAGGAGACAAAAGACTTCACGATTTTTAAGAGCGGTGGGAGACAAAAAGTTGAAATGCGATATCCGGCAGTCACAGAGCCTCTGTCACAAGAAAGGGAGCGCAAAGGAAACCGCAGTCTGGACGGACGTGGTTACCTGTCGCGTTTATGTGACTCTGGAAAAAAGTGAAAACGAGTTTAGGAAGAATGTAAGGCTTCCATTATAGTAAAACTCTTCAAAAGACCCTGTATCATTGGTGGGACTCAGTAAAAAATTTAAAAACTGTATATCGACAAAATAACCGTGATTTTCAATTGTATTGAATAAAAGTATTGAATAAACAGACATATGAATTCATGCATTCATTCATTCATTCATATTTCGCTTGGTCCAAATACAAAGTTAACAAGCTAAATGTTTAGCTAACGACCTAAATATTTTGTTAGCATGCCAAATATTTAGGTCTGAGCTAAATATTTAGTTTGGAAAACATTTAGTTTGAATATTATTTAGCTTGGATATTAAATGTTTATTTTGGAAAACAAATACAACTAAATCTTTAATACATTTTAGTAAGCTAAATATTTAGCTCATTACTGAACTTTTAGCTGGTAACAAAAACAAATGGTTTAAAAAATAAATATTTAATTTGCAAGCTAAATCATTTGTTTAGGACTATGACATTTGTGAATGCATGGATGACGTGGTGAATATATGACTTTGAAAATTGATCACTCTTTTTTTTTGTTGTCCTCTGACAGGCTGATACATTTTTTTTTTTTTTTTTTACCTAATTTTACAAACAGGCATCCCACACGGCCTACTTTGAGCCGTACTTTTGACTCATCAAATTGTCTCCGCTACACCTGCTGTGCTCAAAAACCTCCAGTTGGTTACAGTTGTATCAGGATTGGTCAGCATCTTTCACCGCTTTTTAAGTTTCAATTAGCCGCGCATGCTAGCGGCACACAGGAGGACGCGCAGGTTGGCGGACTCCCGTGGATATTTTCGGCGTCCCGTTCTTCCCTCTGAAGTCCCTCAAACTTCATCAAAGGGGAACAAGCGGCGCGAGGAGGAGGCGGGAACACAAGAAAAGAAAAAAATGATAAAAGAGTAGAAAGGGAGCAAACAAACCCCGTGAGGGATCAGCTACAGAGGTGAGGGCAGAGTAAACAATTTTGTTTATCGTGCTTTTGTTGTCAATGTTCTTTCTCTTCACTTCTTTTGTTTCAAGCTTTTCTTTTGTGTGTGTGTGTGTGTGTGTGTGTGCTGAGGAAAAGTAATTAATGCAGATTCCTCTCCACTATCCCCTTATATGTGTGTGTGTTTTTTGGGCAGGGTCCCCCCTGGGTGATGAATCCACAGCTGAATTAATTAGAGCAGAGGGAAGCGGGGGAGGGGAGGGGGCAACAATGTTTGGAGAAATAAAGAGGGAACAGCAGAAAGTATAGTGACAATGAGAGAAGAGAACGGTGTGGCGAAGTGCTGCTTCAGGGTCCTTCGGTTAGATCATTTCACCCTACAAGGCTGAAGGAATTTAAAAGTCCAAATTAGGTTTCACCTTCAGTCCGGTGGCACTTTGCTGAGCTGTAACTGTGGAGAAAAGATGGAGGTCATGAAGGATAGGTGTTCTGATTAATCCAAAGTGTTATATGAATATACAGCATGGATGATGTCTGAAAGATGGTAGGAGGAAAGACTAAGCGTAGGAAAGTAAAGGGAGATGAGAGAGGCTTTACATCCATCTGATTGGTTTCTTTACGCTCATGCGTCATCCCGATTGGTGTCCAAATGCACTTAAACTAACATAAAGACAGAAATAGTTTGATTTCCAATTTTTCACAAAATGATCCCTCATCTAAACTCAATCAAGCACTTTTCCCATTTTGAAAAGTGCTTGATTGTATGCCAGCTCATTGGATGCCAGCTCATTTGACCGTGTTTGCCTTGATTGAAGCCGTAGAGAATGCCCGGCGCTTTGCGCCTCTGGGCCAGTTGGATAACTGCATCAGGAGGAACTGCGAAGCGCTTATTCATTCTCAGGTACGAAGCGCTTATTCATTCTCAGGTACGAAGTGCTTACTCATTCTCAGGGACACTCTCCATCCCGTTTCTTTTCCTGCGTCCCTCGTGCCTCTCTGCCACAATCTCACCTCTGTTTCCTCCCGTTCTCCTTTTTTACGGCTTAAGTTGTGCTGGTTTTACTTTGACAAATTTACTTTTCATTTCTGCCCCGTTTCCTCCGATATGGTGATTGTTTGGGATCTCGATACAATGCGGGTATGCTTACCGTACCGTCAGGGCCAAGCCGCCAACAAACCAGTAGTTTCCGCTGTTTTGAATGCGTGTAATCCAATGATGCAAACCTGTTTAAACAATTGCTTGATCGTTCCTGCATTTAATTAAAAATCAACTCTGTTTCTGTCATAAAGAAAACTATCTATCTGCTTAACCTCCACCCGGCAGTTGAACTCTCACACCAACTAAAAAAAACAGGATTTCAGATATATAAAACTTTCACTAACATAAAACAGATAATCTCTGGAAAAAAAAAATCGATCTTCTCAGTGATCGGCCCTCATGGGTGATCGGAATCGGCAGCAGAAAACCTGATTGGAGCGTCCCTACTGGTGATAGATCCCTCAAATGCAGGGGTGGGCAATCCTGGTCCTTGAGGGCCGGTGTCCTGCAACTCTTAGATGTCTCCCTGGTCCAACACACTTGAATCCAACAGCTGAATCACTTCCTAAATGCAGTCAAGTTCCCCAGAGTCCTGCTAATGAACCTCATTATTTGACCCAGGTGTATTGAAGTAAAGATACATCTAAAAGTTGCAGGAGACCGGTCCTCAAGGCCTGGAGTTGCCCACCCCTGCTCAAATGTAATAATAATAATTAAAAAAACCTACACCTTTAGGTAAAGATACACTTGTATTCTGCTGATATATTCACCATGTTGTGTGTGTGTCCAAATTGCTTGTGAACTTTTCATTTTGGTTTTCTTGTTTTCACACGGAGCAGTGATAACCCAGAAAGCAACTCAAGGCCACAAGATGAAGTGCCTCAGAGCTGCGGACTAGGGAAGCCCGACTTTGTGCCGCTCCGCTCTCTACAACCCCGAACCTTCAAGAATGTGCCGCTTAATGGAAGTACAGCATGTCAGCTGTTCCCCATGCACTGTCTGGCAGAGGCCGACGGAGTGATCTGCCTCGTTAGTTTATATTAGACGAGGGAGAAGTTTGCTAGGGGAATTAAACCTCGGCTGATGGTGGGAATATGGGCCCGGCAGTAAGGTTCACTTCGGGTTTTTTTTGTTGTTTTATTTTTTAAAGAGGAAACATTTGGGAAGCATTTAAAAAGATGCTTCCTGTCTATTTTCTGTTTGATCTGCTTTAGTAAAAAAAAAAAAAATTAAAAAAAATAAAAGTGGCCCGTCGCTTTCCAAAACTCTAAAATCTCCAGTTCCTCACCTCTTAACTTTTGAAATTCACTTCAGGGCCGTGTAAACACCTTGCTAATCAGTGACCGAGTGTTTACACGGCCCCCCCGCTCGGATAGCGTTGGTGTAAAGCGATAAGGCTCGGTGAATGATTCCCTGTAGTAAACAGAGGGAAGCATGAGACGGAGCGCTGCTCGGGCCGGCCGCCACAGGAATCTGGGTAATCCATTTAGCTCCCTTTATTAACTTTATTATGGAGGAAACAGGCAGCAGGCAGAGACGGGCAGCCGGGGGGAGGGGGGATGGAGATGGAGGCCTGGAAGCAAGCAGGAATAGCATAACAGCTGGAGATGTGGGCGGAGAGGAAGGGAGTGTGCGGGAGCTGATTTGGGCCTGAAGAATAAATCACTGAGGTGATAACAAATGAGGGATCGGAGGTCGGATGAAACAGACGAGAAAAAGGGGGAAATATCCACAAACTGCGCCTGACATTAGAGATGTTCTGAAATAAAGGCGTAGATGCATGTTGTGCAAGTGTTTGTAGTTTACAGTTTGGGTTTCGTGTTAACTAATTGTAATTTATTTCAGTTGGATTTTCTGTGATTGAGCCACAAAATTAGAACATAGTTGTGGATTGGAAGGAAGAAAAAAAACTATTTACAGGTGAAAACACTGTA
Organism: Xiphophorus couchianus; assembly: GCF_001444195.1. Lineage (NCBI taxonomy): Eukaryota > Metazoa > Chordata > Actinopteri > Cyprinodontiformes > Poeciliidae > Xiphophorus > Xiphophorus couchianus. The sequence continues at coordinate 16,811,230 of NC_040237.1, forward strand.
AATTGTGACTCCGCCTTTAATTTGATGTTAAATTCAAATGCCTTCAGATGTCACCTATTTAGTAAATGTGCTCCAGATGTGGATAATCTAACCTCAGCGTGATGACAGCTGTCCTGCGAAGGCCTCAGGTTGATTAGAGAACATAAATGGACAAACAGCATCGTGAAGACCAGCACAGAGACCAGCAATGAAGTTCTATACATGTTTATGGCAAGGTTAGGGTATAAAAAGTGGTAGGACAAATAAACATAAAAAAAAAAAATGTTGCTAAATTATCGAATAGATTAACATATGCGTTCAACAACAAAGATATTATTATTTCAAATTTGCTACTCGGGCATATTCTTCCCGTTCAGCTTTCAAGTGTTTCAGGAAACCCTGATTATTCATTTAATTTCTTTGAAAGAAAATAAGAAGTGAATTGTGGACTCTGACATTAGCTTTGGAGACGTCTGAGCTGCTGCATCATGTGTAGCTGTGAGATTTATTTCAAACTTAACTCCTGTTAGCACAACCTGACTGTAACAACAGTCTTTTCCAGCGTCTCATCAGATTGCTTTGTTTTTTTTAATCAAATGAAGCCCCAGTGAGCCAGTAAAAGTGGCTTTGTCATCCATTGTTGCTTCTTGCAGATTTTGCTTGTGCGTCAGATTTACGTGCGTAAGAGAAACACAATGCAATGGTTCCGGCTCGGAACCTTTGCATTGTGTGAAATTTCTTTTGATTGTGTTTAAAAAAATTGATGCATCAAAATCTACATATTTAATCAAAATAAATGCATTGGTCATGCCCATAGTTGTAAAACATTGTTAGATGCTTTAAGCATCTCACACAAGTCTTACATCAAATCTGATGCAAAAGGAGATTGACTCTTTTGCATATTTCCCAAGAATCTCTTGAAGAAGCAACTTTTAGCTCTGTACTCTGCAAATCTGTATCTGTTTATCAACGTTTGTGGCTGTCGTGACTAAATGTGGCAAAAGGTTCTTCAGCAGACACAGGAAATCAGACGCCAATCCTGAAAGAAAACCTGCTAGACGTTTCAAAAGACTTGAGGCGGGGATGAAGGCCCGCCTTCCAGAAGCACGAGAACGCCAAGCAGCCAGAGCCGCAGTGGAATCATTTAGATCCAAACGTCTTCAACTGTGTCAGAACGGCCCTGTCAAAGCCTAGACCCAAATCCAAAGGGAAATTTGTAGCAGATCTTGAAAATCGATCTTCACGGATGGCCTCCGTCTGCTCTGACTGAGCTAGAGATGTTTTGCAAAGAATGGGCCAAAATGTCAGCCATTAGATCTGCCACGCTAGCAGAAACGTACCTCAAAAGATTGAGATTTTGAAATATCTCTGGAGGTGTGAACACTTTTAGAAAGCACTGTAATCAACACATGCATCCCGAATGACATCACTAGATTAGCAAATATTTTACACGTTTATGTAAGTCGGAGCAGGTATACTGCAACTGCACAAGAAATACCCCTGAATAATTCAGAGATTCAAACTGCAGTAACAGTCTAAGAGGTTCTGGTCCAGCTGTTCTGATCGTACAACAGTTTTATAACATCAGAAAATCCAAAGCATTGGTGTTTAAACCCCATCTTTACTGCTCTAACTGCTGGATATGGAGTTGACTGGAACTACTTCTGAAGGGTCATGGGATAAATCAGAGGGCTTCTCAGCCAGCTAATGGCTTAACCATGCTTCTGCCTCTGTTCTGCAGCGCTCCACCGGTACATGTGGTACCATGGTGCTGCCACTTGGGGACAGCATGAAGAATAGTTGCAACAAACTTTGGGCCGTATTCGTGTCTCTGTTTTTATCCTGTAAAACGTCTAGTGTTGCGTCCCTCGTGTCTTACTCTCAGTCATGATGAAGTATCGTCTTCAAATGTTCTCTTTGTGGAAAGTATTTCCTCCCCCTATAATATTTCTCCTCGTTTTGCTGGTTGTCACACTTTAAATTGGGTGTTTTATGTATTTTCCATGCACAGTGCCATTTTATAGCGCAATCAACTGAATGTTGCCTTCAGTTGTTATGAAAACGATGTATCAAGAACAACTTGAAAGACGTTTAGCTTTGCATTATAACCGTAACTGACGCCATGAAGTTAGCCTCTGTCTCTTTAAGACATTCCTGCCCTTTCCAACACCTCCCCTCTTTAGCACACCATGACAGAAATGCTTCTCCGTGATGCAGTTCCACCAGGTGTTTGCTAATTGCCGCCGCCGCTAGTCTAGAGGAGCTGTGTGGGGGAGGGGCGCTCTGTGGTGCGGAGACTGGAGCTACAAGGAGGAGCTAGGCTGCAATAGGAGGTGCTTTGTGAGACCAAGCGTTTAGGCGCCCCTGAATGGTTACCATGGGAAAATAAAGGATTTCTCAAACAAGGATGAATGAGCCAAAGCAACACTCCTGGTTTGATGAGGGAATAACATTATAACATGATATAAAGCTAAAAAAAGTCAATTTTGCTCAATGGTTCAGATCAAACTAAATGTAATATACAAACATATTTATTATGGGGAAAAACGACTCTGTAATCTGTTGATGACAATGACAAATAAATCTTATCTTATCTTATTTGACCTACTGTACTTTGTTTTTTTTTCATAATCATTTTTTATTTTCTCCCGTTCTAATCCAATAACTCAGATCGCGATGGGGTGGTGCTGATCTTCGCAATTCGGGCACGGGAATCCGCCTTCAGTTTGTATTAAAATTATTATTTTACAGTACAGTAGTTATTTGTAAAAAAATAAATAAAAATGCTTATGCAGTACTTTTTGTTAAACAAATGTTTGGGCCTGTAAAAAGGTTTTGTTCTTTGGCTTCAAAATATTATGGAGTATTTCATTGTATAATAATTGTAAAAAAATAAAGGTTACTGCTTTGCGGATTTTGCCTATCGCGGGTTATTTTTGGAATGCGAAAAACGAGGGTTCACTGTACTGTGACAAGTTACCTACTGGAAAAATAAAAATCCCTGTTCTTGAAGGTTGAAGATTTCATGTTTAATCTGTCAGAGATTCGAACTAGTTGAGTACTGGACCAGAGAGTCCGACCCAACTCTCCAGTTGTTTCAGTAATATGTCATGGCTAACAGTGTCAAAAGCTGCACTGAGGTCCGATAGAACCAGCTCTGTGGTTCAACCACAGTCTGTATTTATGTTTGTGTTATTGAACACTTTGACTAGGCCAGTCTCAGTACTGTGGAGATCATCAAAGCAGTTGGTGATCGTTAGGAAGCTGTTTAACTGGTCAAACAGCTTTATCAGTAATTTTATTGATGAATGGAAGGTTGAAGATTTTATGTTCAATCTGTCAGCCCATTGATTTTTGTCTCATTTTTTCTTCTGTATGTAGATTTTTGAAGGAGTCTAATGAGGAAAAAATATAGCAGAATCCCTTGCCAAATATTTCTAAAGTCCCACCATAAAATCAGTGGTTTTGATTGCAAAGAAAATAAAAAATCACAAAAACTTGACGAAATTCTGAACTACTTTTTAAATTAACTCCAGACAAATTAAGCATTTATTTCTTCACTACTCATAGAGAGACTGAATGTACTACGATTTAAGAGCTTTTTTGAAACAGTTTGTCGGGACATGTTTCATCTTTTCTGGAAAATGCGGCTCAGTCAAAGTGAACACATCCAGCGTGGACAGACCTACGAGTGCTAACTGCTTCTCGCTTCAGCCTTTCTTTCGGTTCTGAGATTTTTTTTTTTGTTGTGATGACTTTTAAACGTCCGGTGTCGTGACACAGAGGACAAGCAGCAGACTCCCTTAACATGTTACACTCGGTGAAGAACCACAATAAACGCCAGGACACACCTAACCACACCCTCTCGCACACACGCACACGCCCGTCCAGTGGGACTCTTGGTTCAGCCTCATTTAGCGTGGTGTGTAGCCGTCTTTGTATAACGAATGGCTTCTGTCCTGGAGTCATGGGACCAGTGAGACCAGCGGGCCTCGCTACACTGACCAGACTCTCAGCATCACATCAAAACTCACGTCCACTTCCACGTCAGGCAGCCAATCAGGAGCCGCTTTAACCCCACCTCCCGGACTCCGCGCCACACCTCCCCTCTCACGTTTTGGGTGGAGCTGCAGGTTTTTAATATGCACCATCACATCCTCAAACCGCTGCCACCCACTTTCTCATTCTGTCCACTGCTACCGGCACCGGGAAATGATGACAAATGACCTGTTTGTTTTTTTTGTTTCTTTTTATGACTGTTTTTTCCTATTTCTCAGTTTGTGTTTTTGTGAGTAAGAAATGAAAAGTAAGAAATGAAGAATCAAAAAAAAAAAAAAACATAACTGCAAAGATGAAAACTTTCCATTTTTGGTTATGACTCAGCAGTGTGTTTTGGAGTGGCCTTTTATGAGGTGTGTGTGTGTATAAATGGGTTTAGTGTTGGTGTTGCCGTTTGATGTGAGCGGCGATGGGAAAACAGCACACGCCTAAGGAAGCAGGGTGAGCTTGATAAATTGAAGTAGAAGTCATTTGGGGTGTTAGCGTTAGCGTCGCTCTTTCTGCTGTCTAGTGTATCAAGTTCCTCTGAATATGAGCAAAAGCGGAAAACATCATCTCCCGTTGTCACGTGACTCGTAGAAATCCTCTCTCTGGTGTCAGAGCAAGTCATGCTAACGCAACTTTATAAACCTTTAACCCGCACCGGTTCAATTGGTATTCCACAGATATTTACATAAAAAGAGCAATATGGTCCAGAATACATGTCAGTTTGAAATGGATACAGCAAAGCAGAACCTGTGAAGCGTGTCCATCCAGAGAAATGATCTGCTTCAAAGATAATGCGATGTGAAATCAGATTTTGGCTGTTTAAATAGAGGCTGTTTCATTGGGTTTTTTTTAAAGCTAACCCAGCAGTTAGCTTTTCTACACCTTTCTCCCTGACATGTATGCTGTGTTTCTTGGTCAGGATGCGGTTTCTACCCTGATGTTCTCTTACCTCTTTGATTTTCCACAACTGCAAAATAAAATAATCACAAATAATTTAGGTGCATTTCCGTTTGGAGCATGGTGCTTTGACCTTTCTTAGATAATGGCTACAGTGTGCGCACAAAGGTACGGGGTGTAATGATGGCCAAAATTAAGACTATTGCGCACCCACTGGTGGCAATTTCCTGGTTGCTATTCTGAAGCTAGTTACTGATCTGATTAATAAGCCAGCACAGGTTACTAAGCAACCAGCTCTGGTAAAAGAGGAAGACTCGCCTGGGGTAGCTTAGTGGAAGCTAATGACTAGCATATGATCACCCACTGGATTGCCTATTATATTCTTCTGCTGTCCATGCATGTATGGATAGACTCATATTGGCTAACGACTACCACAGATAGGCTAGCATTAGCATTGGAGAGGCTAACGATTAGGAACCTCAGCTTGTCGTCTGTTTTACTAAAAACAAACGTTTTTCTCTGTGTAAATGGACCAAACGGGACAACAGTTAATTCTGCTAATGTTAAAGCACTTTACCGACATGGTGCTTAATGGAATCTATTAATTATTAATCTCTAAACACTTTATAAATCATTAATAAATGTTTATTATGCATTAATGAAGGGGGAGAAGGAGACTAAAATCAGAGTGAATTTGTAATCAGAATCAGAGGGCTGGTTGATTGGATCTTTCGATACAAACAGCAGCTTGCTGAATAAAGTTTCGAATATAAGACCGATTTGGCCTCGTCTAAATCTGAGCTTAATCCTTTTAAACGGCGCAAACAGCAGCATTGTTAGCTGGTCATCTGGAGCCTGCTCCCAGGTGTAACGAAGCTCCTTATCATGTGTGCGAAAGGGATGTGTATCGATCACACCTATCACATTGACAAATATTGACCGCTTGTGACTCGCCAGCAGGTTTTCAGGTCAGTGGCAGGCCACGGTGGTCTGTGGGAAAACCTCCGTGGCTCTTCTCCTCGTGGTTTCAGACCAAACCCTTTGACAGGTTTGTCAAAGGGTTTGGTCTGTTTGACAGTGCGGTGTGAAAGCGAACGGCACCAGATGAAATTGTAGCAAATGTTGCAATTTTGGTTTCCAGTCATCAGACTATCAGGTGTGAAAACGCCTTGAACAATCTGAAACATTTCCTGAAGGATGAACCAGACTTTTGAACTCCTACATTTTCCCTCTTGATGTCGTTTATTTTTGATTTACTTCCAAAGGATGGCACACAGGGAAAGCAGTTTGTTTTGAAGTGCCGAATTCAAATAAATCCACAAATGTTTTTTTAACTATACCTCTTCCAAATTGTAATTGTAGCATAGATAAATATCAAAATTTCCAGAAAGGACACGCGCACAAAAACCAAATCACGTTAAACCTCAAAAATCTATTCAGGATTATTGTCAGTGGAGGAAAAAAAAAGATTTCTTTTTACATAGTGTATATAAATACTTGCTTTCAACAGATAATACAGCAGATATTTATGTACATGATGTCAAAAAATGTTGGTGTCAGCAAAGTGTTTGTCACTTTTTTGTGTTTAGCTGCATAAATAACAACACAGAGTAGTTAAAAGAGAGAAACTAAATGTTGATGTTGATTTTCTTAGAGAGTTGGCGAGATTATTTTCTCTATCTGTTGGGAGTTTTAATCTTCCAGCCGTCGTCCTCTAGCATCCAAAGCAGCAGTCAGGAACTCGGCCAGCAGAAACGGGACAATTAGAAGCTACACCAGGATTTGTTTGAGTTTTTAGGAAAAAAAAAAAAAAAAAACTTTGAAAGAAAAGTAAACCACATCATCCTGTCTGAGTTTCCTCTTGCAAACTCGTTCCTGCTTTATCCATCAGCCTATTAATACCCAGATAAATTGGGTATTAATCTACACACATATGTACACATAATCTACTCTGTAAGCTTGCCTTTATTACGCTTTTTTTTGTCTCTCGTCTCTCCTGTTCGCTACCCTCTCGCTCCTCTCATATGGCTTTGGCCGACGTCAGATGCGCAGGATTAAGCTTGTCTCACTTTGTGCAATGAACTGTTGCTGCCCAGGATCAGGCACAGGTATCGGGTTACTCTGTTCTGAAGTGCCTGCAGCTGGAAGGTAAAATAAATAATCCTTGTCCTGTTCTGCACCCATTGCAGGTTTCCCCCCCCCCCCCCCCCCATTATATGGTATGGTACAGTGCGCTTTGACTTTGTGTGTCTTTTTAAAAAATATATAGTTTTCCATTGTTGGTAAAATTGCTAAGCTAATACTGAGTGACTTTTTTTTCCATACTCCTTCAGCTGAGCCAAGCCGCAGTTTAGAGACGATACAGAATCACAGCATGTCTACAGCACACACGTAGATACGGACCTTTTCCACTTGTGAAGTCCAATTTGCTACAAGCCATGCCAGAAAAGCAGCAAACAAACAAAATATATAAGGTCAGAGCTGTTCAAATAAGATACAGGACAGTTTAGAGGGAAAATTTGTTAGCTGATTTGAAGGACTGTAAACGCCCAGTAAAGAAACTGTGGCATGACTAGAAAATTTACGTACAGATTCTCTCCACACTGTGACTGAGAACGAGGAGAGAGGATGTAGATTGTCTCTAGATGTGCTGAAGTCCAAAGACAGCCAGCTGTAGTCTAACCCTCAGTAGCTGCTTTTCCGTATCAATGTTCCCAAAACTTTGTCGATGTTCCACTGATATTGTAAAAAAACACAACCTCACAATTGCAGTGTTTCCATTAAATAAGAAATGCCATTAAAATCACACGTGAATGTTTGTTCATGCAACATGTCATTAAATATCGTGCCGGCAACAGATTGTAAACATCTATGTATGTATACAGTGTTTTGGGGAAATTGCAATGGGAGATTTTTTTTTTTTTTTTTTTTTTTTTTTACAGAATCAACACATTCAAGTGACAAACTCAACTTCTGATGAACTGTGTGAAGCCGGTAGACGTGTTGTGGAGCCGAGTGCTGATTGTCCAAAGAGGCCAGTGGCTACAAATAATCATGTTTGTGCTGCTTACTAACTGGTGGGATGGAGAAATGTGTTTCCATTGCAGTTAAATAAACCAATTTTGATGTGGCCAAAAAACCCACCGCATCCTAGCCAATACGCTTGATCTGAAAACAAGAGTTTTCTTAGAAATGGGCTTTTTTCTATTAAGCAAATTTATTTTCGGAATTGCACAATTTTGTGGTCAGTGAAAACGCAGCTACTTTCAAGCTCAGATCGGCCAAGACGGTTCCCCGGGAGAGACTCAAAACTTTGACAAGACGCTACACATTCCTTCTGCCTCGGGAATTTAATGGGACTTAAGAAATCGCAGCATCCTAGCATCATTCACCAATGCACCTGCTGCATGTGTGTTATGTGGTTATTATTCCTATGTTACCTGTTTCACATTTTAATATTAAATTCAGTGGATTATTACAAACATGTGGGTTAAAACTGGTCTAAATTCAGTTTCAGAGCACCTTACCCATCCTGGTTGGAGCTCTTCACTCTATTTTATGTTTTGGAGTTGCAGTTTGTTGCTACTAAACCATCATTCCTATTACACAATCTGAGATACTGCTGTACTCGACTAATTTCATCCTTTTTTTAGTCGTATTCTTCTTGCAGTGGGTTTGTTTCCAGAACACCATAGACTGTTAGTCTCTTGTATATCTATATGCTTAGAATCATAAGCTCAAGTGTTTTGGGACATGCTTGGAACCCATAGACTCTACAGACCCTTACCAGTATGACAGGGTTGGTAGTACAGGGTTGTACTAGTTTGTTTAGAGAGTCTACTCTCTAAACAGAAAGTTGCATCTGACGAAGACACAACACGTCTGCAACAATGAGACAACAGTGGAGCTGTTTGTTCTTATTGCGCCAGGTCATGCTTGGAGTGAAGCTAGCAAAGCATATCAACACAAACATAATGTACAAACTGCATGAGGTGTTTGACAACTGTCAAACAACACGGTGGACACCTTGTAGACACTGAGACAGACATTAACTCCCCTGTATCCAAAAATATTCTAGAGTCAACCGGAGCGAAGCTGAAGTTAACGTCTGAGTTGCGATACAACTATTGTATAATGTTACTTAAAAAGCCACTGCTTGAGAGGGTTAATTGTACTGTTCATCACCATATATATAGTGTCAACACACCGACCGCACTGTATGTGCGATTTGGAGGTGTGCGCGCAGGTGGTTCAGTAGCTTGGAGTTCCGTCAGTTTCCCCAATTTTTTTTCCAGGTTGTTAGATGAAGCTGAACTGAAAATGACTTTAAATTCTCTCTTTTCAGGTGATTCTATTAGCCTCTGAATCATGAATTCAGCTTAGTTGGCTTTGATATTCTTTAACTGTTACACATCTACATGAACACAGAGGTCAAGCTACCGTTTGTTCTCAGACGTTCCCAGGTCCAAACAAAAGAGGAGCAGTGATCATCCCATCTCTGTTTTTGAACAATTTACTATTCCTTAGACTTTTTAAGTACAGTGTTAAGTACAGCTGAGAGGATTAAAAATCCTGGTTGAAATTCGAACTTTTAAGTTGAAACTCAAATGGAAGCACAGGAACTTGAGGGCAGAGTTTTCCATCGTCGCCTTCCTAAAATAATGACTTGTCTTTTTCTTTTTTGTCAAAAGTGATTTTGAAGAAGAGTAATTTGTAAAAAAAAAAAAAAAAGAATCACTTTTGGCAAAACAGTACTTAAGCTATTATTTTAGGAAGATGGTGACATGTAGTTTTTGCTTTCCATCTGTAGACAGACCTTAACGGAAGAAAAAAAAAAATTTATTTGTATTTTTTTTGCGAGTACAAATTTGCTTGATAGCATAAATTCTCATCTGTGAATACACAAAGACGAAACTCACTGGCATTTCCCTTTACAAGGTATCAACATTTAGTCACATCGACACATTCTGCTTCACAAGGCACAACAAAATTTACATCCAATGGATTTCTTTTATCTTTTACACACACACATTCGCAATCAGACAGCAGAAAATTCCCAGTCGTTTTAGTTTCACAAAACTCCCTTCACAACCAGACAGTGTGGTTTACTGTCAGACTATACATGACTGGCGTTTTTAACTTCCCTGTGAGGAGATAAAAATCTGTGTTAATAGAACAAAGAGCATGCTACATCCTTCACCAACCGGTTTTTTTCACCTGTTAAAACATTAAATCCAAAACACAAATAAACTACCTCACATCCCTCAAAGGTTTCCACCGCACACACGAGCCACTGCTGCGTTAATAGAAAGCCATTTAACTGCTCACGCTACTGAAAACGGCATAATCATCACAAGTACATGACATGTTTTCAGTTTACTGGCGGAGGTGTGTCTGGGTGTGGCTTCAACTCGAGTGGAGGACCTCGTTTCACTATTCCCTCTGTAAAGATGCTAATTTCAACTTTTCAGCTTTACGGTACATAATTCTGCAACCGCTTTGTGACGGTGAGACACTGAGAACCGCTTCTCTGCTTATCTGACTGTCAGAAGCTCCTGTGTCTCAGCAAATAACGCAAACCTGATCCCGTTAAACGTCCCCGTGGTCTACCTCAGGGCTCTGTTCTCGGACCAGTTTTATCTGCCTTTAGGTAGATTTATGCGGTGTTTTTAGTGATGTCTGTCACCTGATGACATTCAAACATATTCGTCCTTTAAGATGTCTCAGACCCGCAAGTTGAGCTTCTCAACCAACTGTCTTTCACACGTGAACCAGAGGTTAAACAATCTACAATTAAGCTCAAATAAAACAGAGCGTTGCTCCAGGCTATCCCTTTTATTAAACATCACAAAGGCAATCTCAGCTAACTTGAGCTAACTTGAAAAATCTAGGAGTTATTTTTGACATCTCTAGAACAAAATGCCAAGCAACTTCTGAAGACCTGCTTGTTCCAGTTGCGTAACATTGTGTCGGTCTCAGAGCTGCTGGAGACACGCTAATAATGAAAGGCGGTTCTACAACGTATCGTCAGAGGAGAGCTGAATACAAAGACATACCACACCTCTCAGGTGTTTTCTACTTGCTTCCGCTTCCCATTTATTCAGCTGTTTGTGTTTCCATATCGCAGAAACGTGAGAAAAATGGCCACAAAGTGTTGTAGCTTTTCATTTGTAGTCAATAATGTAAGATCCACTTTTTTGAGCTTTACATCATGTTACAATGTTTTTCTCACATCAAAACATACCTGGAGTGTTGCCTTGATTCTTTCACGCATGTTTGAGAAATCCTTTAATCTCCCGTGGCAACCATTCAGCTATGGAAAACACCTGGATGGACCTAGCTCCACCTTCGAGGACGAAGCTCCTCCTCAGGAGCTGCAGTTTCCAAGCTTTCCGCCTCACAGAGCAGCCCTCCCCAAAGACTCCCCCACTCAGCTCCTTCAGACTAGCCAAAGGCAATTAGCAAACACCTGGCAGAACTGCAAATCATCTGAGCTCATTATACGAGCTACTTCTCAGTGAAAACGTTGCTAAGGGTTGATGGGGAGCCATGTTGTGATGACTTAAGGAACGTAGAGTTTCAGAAAGAGCAGGAGTTTCTTAAAGAGACAGAGGTCCAATTTCAAGGCATTAAATCATAAACTCAAATTCCTTTTAAGTCATATTTCATATATACAACATTTTATAACAACTGAAGGTAACGTAGTTACTTGATTGTGCTGTAAAATGGCTCTTTGTGCCTGGAAAACACATAACACTGCTGCTTTCAGGTTTTAGGACAATCCACTTGTTTGGACTGTATTCATGTTATCATGGCAGAATTTAATTGCTTTGACACAAATTGTTTTCTTATATGAAAAGAATTAAAGACGCATCCATTTTTTGGTGCCTCGGTTTCACAATTTCTGTCCAGTCCCGACAGCCGGCGAAATGAAGATTTTATTTCATAATGCTTTCCGCATGCTTTGTCGTTATTTCCCGTAAAAAGAACAATTCAAGATTTGTCGTCTTGAGGTTTTCACACATGAAATCACCCCCAGGACACGCTTCTTTCACGAATCGCCTTAGATGTTGTGCGCAGAAAAAGAGACACAACAGGAGCGTCATACTACAGTGAACATTAAACAACAACCCATGCAGCAGATCCACATGACACACACTGAAGCACGACGGGCGGCAGAACGCACAAACACGCCGGCAGTCGAGCGTAACAAAAACCCGAGGAAAAACAAAGACATGTCGGGGAAACTACCTCAGGAGTCGGCATGTGTCACTTTGTAACATTTAGGATCACAGTTCACCCAGACCCATTAGATTGTTGGGGTGGGCGTGTGTGTGTGTGTGTGTGAAATGATCCTAGGCTTTGTGTCAGAAGGAGCATTAATGGACGCAGAGCGGCTGACCCTGCAGCTAGAGGTCAACCGGAGCGATGGGAGCTGCTTGGCTGAGCCCCAGGTCCCAGACTCGCGCTCCGAAGTTATTTACTGCCGACTCGTTGAAACGCCGCGTTGCTCTTCGGTCGGATCCCTCAAGGAGAGCCTCGGAAAGTATGAACTTCACTTTGTTTGCAGATTTACTCCAGTGTTCTGCACACAGTCGGGCTCTCCGGTTGCACGTTTTGGCTCGCCTAGAGATCTTCCCAGGAGCGCCGATCAATCATTCCCCTGTGACCTTTTCACGTCTTGTCATGTTACAAACTATCACTCCATTTTTATTTACTATTTTTATGGGATTTCAGGTTGGGTGTCCAAAACAAGCGTAGTGAGAGTGAAATGGAAAGAAATTCCAGGTTGGGTTTTTGCTGACTTTTCTGTGGAACCTAACTCCAAATGATTTGATTTGATTGATTTATATAGCGCTCAGCAACAACCAACTAAGGTGACCAAAGCACTATCATAGTAAAAACACATCACAAGAAAAAGGAAACACAAAACCATTAAAGATAAGGGAAAATGCCACTACATTTGCAGCGCTACATTTCATAGTGTTAATAGCCTGTCTATAGAGAGAAATCTATTCTTTTTACAAAAGCCATGCGTCATTTTCCTTCTAATTCTCCATCATGCACCACTTTGCACCAGGCAAAATGTGAAAACTGCAACAATAAGCTCAGCCTTGACCCTGTGGCACTGAGACGGAACGCGACGCAGCATTAATGTTCGTCTGTCCCTACGGGTCTCCCGCCGCGGAGGTCAACTGATCCGTCTCTGTTCACGGAAGGTGGCCAGTCATTTCTTTTTCTGCTTCCTTATAAAAACTGACATCATTGGTTAATGTTTGTAACATAAAGCTGCACAGTGACGCCACAGTGACGCCCCACCCGCAGGGTCACTGGAGCAATGTTACGGATCGCCGCTTCACGGTGTTTGTGCCTGATCCATTAAAACTCAGTGACTCACCTCAGGACAGGCTGACGGCGGGAACGTGACGAGACGAACGGCTAACAGAACCGGAGCAATCCTTCTAGAGATTTCTGTACAGGTGCTCAGAAAAATCTTTGCAACGCTACATTTACATCTCTCCACCACCGTGTTTGCGGCCTCCGCCCTGAAGAAAGGCGTCCCCACACCATGACGGCACCACCAACATGCTTGACCTTGAAAGGGGTGTGTTCATAGTTGAAATCACCGTTAAAAATATAATTGCGCAATTTGACATCTTGAAAATAAATCTGCTTAATGGAAACAGGAATTTTCAAAATGAAATTCGTTTGTCGATGCGTTTTGGCGCTGAGGTGGCTTTTAAGTTGCCGTCGCTCGCAGTGGAAAAACTTTCATGGCGTCACATGAGTCACATGATCAACAACCAGATGTTGCCGCTGCCGCAAAACATGAAGACAGGAAGTGGTTGGAGGATGATGGCGCAGTGTTTTTTTTTTTAACAGCTTATCGCATAAACAATCTTATTCATATCTTATGTAATTGTTTCTTATTTACAGCATGACGTTCTGTACCAACAATGCAAATCTACGTAATTTCAGTCTATGTAGTAATTTTTCTACATTTGCTCTGCTTTAAGGTTTTGTAGTAACAACAAATGCAGTGCAGAGTCAACAGATAATTTTTAAAAAAGTAACGTGAAGAAGATGATACTAAGTTATTTTGATTTGATCTGGGCTCATGATGTCATATTTTATCAAAATGACCAAATACGGAAACGGAGTCAAGTACTGATTTTTCAGTTTTAAGTGACTGTCATCACTATTTATTAAATACAATTTAAAATAAATATATATGCAATGATTTAAGTGTATGGGAACAAAATGGCGAGTTTAAAGGTAGGAAAACAGAAAGTGACAAAATGGAAAACTGTCGATCCGAAGTGCAGATATAAATTGTCAAATTGACTCTCAGCCTCTGCCAAAACAGTGCTCTGCATGGAGGCCAGGAATGATTCCAGTTTTATCTCATCAAAGCAACTTCTTTTCCATGTTTGATGTGTTCTTCGTGGCAAACTTAAATGAAATTCTCATGGCCTTTTTTGTTTTATTGCTCTTCCATAAAGTCCGGATTTATCCTGCCAATAGATTCTGCAGCGAGTCGCTGCAGCTGAACTGAAACTGAATCCCATACAACAACAAAGGGATGAAAACCAGGGCTAATTTTTCTCCCACTTTACTATTATGTGCATTTTTTTGTTGTTTGTTTTTTTATTGATCTGTCATGTAAAGTCAAAACTAAATGCAAAAGTGTAATTTGCCTTTGCCACGAAATATGAAAATGTTTAAAACCTATCCGGTTCTGAACAAATATTAACTGGAGAAGAGGAAAATTTGGGCAAAGATGCAATTCAGCTGCTCGGAAACCCAATTTAAATAAACGACGGATTGTCCAATACACTGAATCTTTACTTATTTATCCTTAAAATTACAGATTGTGTACAAAATGAACCCAAATACTTAATACTTGCATGAATTGTCACAGCAGCTGTGTTTAGCTCCTTAGATACAAGCTAGCCAGGGGTCAGGCCTGAAATCAGAAAAAAATTGGCGCTGACTGCTCAGGAACCACAGGTGTTGCTCGAACATGTTCCTGGCTGGAAGTGACTGCCGCCTACAAAATGCACTTACGCGTCACTTTTCACAAAAGCCGGTCCAGCGACTGGAGGACGCACACGGCAGCCGTGAACTTATAAACATGAGCCTTTTATTTGACGTAGACATTTATGTGACGGTGGGTCTGTGGCCTTTTAAATATCGTTTCCTTCCCAGTGTGCCGCGCGCGCGCGCGCGTTTTCCAACATTTTTCTTGTTGAAAACCCAAAGCTAATTTTGCGAGCGTGGAGTTTTCACCGCTGACGTCCCGCTAATCCACTGTGATGGGGGGAAATGCTAATTCACCACAAAACGCCCAGAGGCTTCCTCCCACCACATAACGCAGCTATCCTCGTTCTGGAACCGACAGTAAAGCACAGAGTGGTTTCTCTGTGAAGGTTCATCCAGAAAATAAAACTATAAAAATGAAACATAGTAACCAAACTTTGCAAATAACCAAATTTTCTTCTTTTTTTCTTTTTTTTTGTTGCTTGATTACATCATTTGACTTGGTCATTCAACTCCTTGAGTTAATGCTAATGAGGAAGAGCCATGGAAAGGCACATGGGACAAATGAGTCACCGTTTTATAGGCAGATGAGGGAAACAAACATCACCAGTGGATTCAGTTTTCTCTACGGATCATAATTGAGGAAAAACCGATTTCTGTTTATGTCTTCCAAAAGTTCATTATCCATTTTACACACACAGAGGGGGGAAAAAAGCCAGCTGTGGTTCCCACAGTAATACAGTGAACAAAATACATAAATAATGTAAACAGTTTTACTGAGCAAACAGTGATTACAATATTGTTAACCTGATTGGCACATAATTTTGTACGAATTTAAAGTGGGATTTTTGTAATAAAAACTGTTTTATCAAGTAAACTTCAACTTTTTCTGATGAATTACCCTTACAATGAAGTTATTTGACACTTTCTTCCAGTAAGATTAATAAATAGTTTTTGTTTGTTGTACATTGAGTTTCATTTAGTCTTACTCAATAAATATTTTTGACTTTTTTTCCCCAAATGAAAAAACACAACATTTCACTTAAATGCAACTTTAAAACAAAATTTTCCATAATGAAAAAAACCCCAAAACGCCTTACACATCTGATGTACATATTTTTCCAAACACATTAACTTTATATTCAGAACCAATAAGAATGTCTGAAAACATTTACACATTTTTTTTCTTTTTTTGACAATTATTACACCACGCTACAATCAACTTCTATTTTAGGTGTACATCTACAGAAACATTCAGCTTCAGTTTTATAAAACACATTTATTTACCAGATGTGTTCAAGCAAACATTATTTCACAAAACAAAAACCTATTCAAAATATACAGTCATGGCCAAATGTTTTGAGAATGATTCAAATGTTAATATTTACAAAGTCTACTGTTTCAGTTTTTATAACGGCAATTTGCATAAACTCCAGAATGTTATAAAGAGTGATCAGCATGACAGCAATTAATTGCAAAGTCAATATTTGCTTAGAAAATGAACTTTATCCCCCAAAGCACATTTCAACTTCATTGCAGCCCTGCCTTAAAAGGACCAGCTAACATTGTTTCAGTGATTGCTCCATTAACACAGGTGTGGGTGGTGATGAGGACAAGGCTGGAGATCAATCTGTCATGATTAAGTAAGAATGACAACACTGGACACTTTAAAAAGAGGCTGGTGCTTGGCATCATTGTTTCTCTTCTGTGAACCATGGTTACCCCGAAAGAAACATGTGCAGTCACCATTGCACTGCACAAAAATGGCCTAACAGGAAAGAAAATCGCAGCTAGAAAGATTGCACCTCAGTCAACAATCTATCGCATCAAGAACTTCAAGGAGAGAGGTTCCATTGTTGCGAGAAAGGTTCCAGGGTGCCCAAGAAAGACCAGCAAGCGCCAGGACCGTCTCTTAAAAGTGTTTCAGCTGCGGGATCGGGCTACCAGCAGTGCAGAGCTTGCTCAGGAATGGCAGCAGGCAGGTGTGAGTGCATCTGCACGCACTGTGAGGCGGAGACTCTTGGAGCAAAGCCTGGTCTCAAGGAGGGCAGCAAAGAAGCCACTTCTCTCCAGGAAAAACATCAGGGACAGACTGATATTCTGCAAAAGGTACAGGGAGTGGACTGCTGAGGACTGGGGTAAAGTCATTTTCTCTGATGAATCCCCTTTCCGATTGTTTGGGACATCTGGAAAACAGCTTGTTCGGAGAAGACGAGGTGAGCGCTACCACCAGTCTTGTCTCATGCCAACTGTAAAGCATCCTGAAACCATTCATGTGTGGGGTTGCTTCTCAGCCAAGGGAGTCGGCTCTCTCACAGTCTTACCTAAAAACACAGCCATGAATAAAGAATGGTACCAGAATGTCCTCCGAGAGCAACTTCTCCCAACCGTCCAAGAGCAGTTTGGTGATGAACAATGGCTTTTCCAGCATGATGGAGCACCTTGCCACAAAGCAAAGGTGATATCTAACTGGCTCAGGGAACAAAACATAGAGATTTTGGGTCCATGGCCTGGAAACTCCCCTGATCTTAATCCCATTGAAAACTTGTGGTCAATCATCAAGAGACGGGTGGACAAACGAAAACCTAGGAATTCTGACAAAATGCAAGCATTGATTGTGCAAGAATGGACTGCTATCAGTCAGGATTTGGTCCAGAAATTGATTGAGAGCATGCCAGGGAGAATTACAGAGGTCCTGAAGAAGAGGGGTCAACACTGCAAATATTGACTTGCTGCATTAACTCATTCTAACTGTCATTACTGTTGCTCATAATATGATTGCAATTGTATTTCTGTATGTGATGACAACATCTGACATACACACATGAAAACCAGAGGGCAGCAGATCATGTGAAAATATAATATTTGTGTCATTCTCAATACTTTTGGCCATGACTGTACAATCATTTTTGGTCCGATGTTATACTTCATGATAGTGGTAGATAAACACAATATCACCGTGTCACTAATTTTTGTTGTTTTGACTGAATTTCTTCAGTTTTTTTGGCTAACATTTTAACAGTACGTCAACATGTATAAGTCGGCCTATTGAATGTGGAAGTTTATGACAGTAGAATTAGAAAAATAACACTTTAGTTCACGTTGCTTGTTTGAATCAAGCTTTATAAAACTGTGAAGCCTAAAAGGCTACAAATAACTAAAAAATAACTAACAGAATGTCTTTTGCACTGATGAGATCAAAGTGGGTTTGGTCATGAAGCACACCTGAAATCTCAGCGGACCGGCTCCATCGCCTCCTCCCAGTTGTGTCAGGCAGGATTTTAGATTGAGTTTTAATTTGGGCTTTAGAATCCCATGCCTTTTCCTTCTTCTCGCAGGAAGCAGTCAGCCTGTAGATCCTGAGTGATTCCCTGGAGACCTGGCCTGGCACAACATCGCATGTTTAAACTGCATTAGCAGTATTCCAGTCCTGATTGTTTCTCATATTTATGGTAATTTATGCTCTCAAAACTCCACATTCAAATCCGGAATGAAATACTGGACTGAGGAGATTATTTTTTTAATCTCGGTGCAGTGTTGTAGCTAACGCTGCACATGCCAATCATGAAAACTGGAAATCAGATCGATCTTTAGCATGCTGATGTCAGTGAGTGATTTAAGATTTTCAGTGCTTAAAATTGACTAAAAATTACATCTATCCACACTTTAACTGTATGTCCATGTTCATATTTTACATGATTATTCCTGACCTTTAGACGTTTCTCTTAACTTCCTGCTTACTCCTCTTTAGTGACTCAAACATCCTCCCTTGTAACGACCCCATGAAAATATGTTTTCCATTCTGGCATGTTTAGTTAAGAGTTGTGTGTTAAACGGTTGCATGAAGGGAGAGGAACAAGAATATCCTTATAAGTGGGAATGTGTCAGTGTTTGAGTCTAGAAAAGTGCAAAGCAAACCTTCAACCTGGAAATACACTGATCATAAATACAAAATTTGCGATCAACTTTAATGCGCCACAGTTAACTGTGTCATGTAAGGGTTGTGAAGAGGCCTGCAAATAAAATAACAGTATTATTCTACATAGACATAAAAGTTAAAAGACAGTATTTGATGCTAAAGAATCAATCTTTCACCCATCATTTCCTAAAGCAGTTCTTGGTTATGAGACTTGAAGAGATCATTTGATATCTGCTGGTGATTGGATAGATTAGTTTCAGAATGAAAATTGTTATAAATTTGACTAGGAGAACCAGATAAGTTGAGTTTTGGTAACAAAATGCTTCACAAGGTGTAGATTCAACATAATACATCAGTATCATCAGCGTAGGCTTGAACATCTGGTTCAGAAGAAGGCAGATGCTGGTAAGAGATTCTTAGAACACTGAGTAAAAAATCCACAGTTTTACCAGATGAGCACAAAAATGTATAATGTCATCCAAGTCTTCCTTCTTTGCAAAAATTGTGTGGCATTAGTAACCTTTATTTACATTATTTAGAAGGAAGTTGGTAGAGTGTGAAAGGCTGAAGACAGTGCAGCAACAATGGTGCCAAGAAAACTGTAGGACAAAACGTTTTTCTGGTTTGAAAGCATAACTTTTGAATCTTTGGAATAATATTACTTTCTTCTCACAGATCTCTGTAAAAGATATTGATAAACACAAACAAAAAAACAGGTCCAGGATTAGATCCCTGGGGAACACTTGCAGCACCACTGTTGACTAGAAGAAAATCCTTCTACTTTCTTGTTTTTAAGTTTCAAAAATGATTTCCAAACCACCCGAACTCATGTGCAGGAACTCATGTCAACATAACGCTGACAAGGTTTTGCTTTTGCGTTGCATGATTCACCGTCAAACACCTTAGAACGACAATAACAAAAGGAAAGGTTTGAGATTTAAAGCTGCTTTAGTGGTGCTAAACCCATTTTTCATATATTACATGATTATTCCTGGATAAATCATCCTGCAAGGGCCTGCCTGTTGTTGTTTAGCTTAATAAAATTGCATATTTTACCTTACTTGGCAGAAACATAATGCTGTAAACGTTCCCCCATTCTTAGCATTAATGTACAGTTCAAATTGTGGAGCGATGAATGTGCTGGGTCTTTTCCCAAAGCTGCATTTTCCCACGTACTGTAAACTGCCCTCTGAGCCTGACAGGAGCCATAGGGTGCCCTGTAAAAAGATCAGGGGTTATGAGCTGCAGTGTGTGGCACAGCTTAGGCCTCATTATTAAACACATATTTCCGCGTGTGTGCACAAATGGGTTTAGCATCAAGACTCCAACGGTAGGGGGGATGGGTTTGAGTTAAGATTATCCCTGTGGCAACCAGTGGCGGCGTAAGCGAATAGAATACAACACAAGAAGAAGAGACTAGAAGACTCGGTTGTGCAACCAGGCGTCCAGGGAGGCCGCTCGGGTCATCTGGGATCAGTTAGCGCCATCCTGGATGGAGGCTGCGCTGCTGCCGTTTAACTCGACGCCAGCTGGACCCGGACCAGTGAGCAGAGGAGACAGTCTGCCTCCTTAAAGACGGGCAGAAAAGACCTGGACGGCAGAAGAGGACCCAGAAAATTGGGAGATTTTAGAAAATGTTGGGCAAGAGAGAGCGCTGAGACCAAGGTCTATTTTCCAAAGGAGGCAGTGGATTGAAGCCAAGCTCCAAATGTTCGTTGGGCAGTTTCACACAATGGGAAACATACTCATGCTGTGATTTTTAAAGGGATTCGTAAGCATCTGCAGTAATAATACCTTTAAACCTTTTATACAGTAATTGCCATTTGGTAAGAGAGCTACCTCGTGCCCTTCAGGAGGACAGCAGAATGATCTCAGGCAGACATCGCCTTAGCTAGAGGTAGAATTGGAAAGTCTAAGATACTTGGTAGGATTAGGACTCGGGACCAAATCTATGGTTACTTTTGCAGCCTTAGGGTCAGAACATGTGAATGCACTTCTATCAATCTTGCCACTTTTAGATGCTAGATTGAAAATTTCTCCTAGATGTGTTCAAGCAAAGGATGTTTATATCCACCTCTACAACTTCACTGCAAGATTTCTCATTAAAATCACACAAAATACCTCCCAAATATTCCAGAATACTTTCTAACTAAATACTTTTGCTTAAGAATTACTTTATTCATCCCAGCAGGAAAATTATTTCGCAGTTACAGCAAGAATTTTTTATACACAGATTAACACACACACACGACAGGCTGCAGGCAGCCAGCTGAGCCGGCGCCATTTTTGAAGGAGGACATGCGGCAAAGGTCGTCGGGACCGGGAGTCGAACCCGCGACGTCCGCGGGTCTAAGGCCTCCAAATGTGGGGCGTGCTAACTAGGGGTTGAACGACTACATATTTTTTAAGGTCGACTACATCATGATAATAGTCGAGTCGATGTCGACTAGTCGCGGTGACGTCATAGTGACGTAAGCGCAAAAACCCTTCACAACTACTTGGAGGCTTTATTAGCTATTTTCACGGCAGATATTGACCCCCCCCCCCCCCCCCCCACACACACACACACACACACACACACACTCTCCCCTTCTCCTGCTTTTACTAAGTCTAATATGGAGATTCTTCGTGAGCAGCGGGGAAAAGTTTGTTGCACAAAGTCGGGTCTGACTTTTTTTTTTCTAAACACCGGCTGATGCTGATGATCTCTGGATAGTTACTATAGGAGTCAAATTATCACACTGACTACATGGTGCTTTTGGAACATCACAAGCCAAACTTGTTATGAACGGATCCCGTTTGGTTACAGCTGAATTCAACGAAACCACCTGCTTCTCCTCCGCCCGATGCGCGGCAGGAAGCTCTGCTGACTCAGCAGATTGAACGATTTAAGATATTTTCTAGTCAACGTCAACATGATAAAAGTTGAGTCGATGCCGAGTTCACTAGTCGTTGTGACGTCATAGCAATGCAAGACGCAAAGCTTTGGAGTAACGTACAGGCTTTATTACCCGTTTTCACGGAAAAATACGGCATTTACACAGAACAGCAACAAGTGAAACAACAAAACATCGGGATAGTTTATGATAAATAATAAGTTGCTGGGAAACCAACATTCAAAAGGAAACGCACAACTTTTAGATGGCATGTAAAAACAATAAAAAGAGGTGGCAGGGGGGCCGGAGGGGGGGAGGGGGTAAATAAAGTTCACTCGCTGTCAATATTCTCTTCGCTAAGAGTTGTTGGGGTTTTTTCTTGGTTGACATGTAGGAAAACAAGGGCATCAACATGAGCCGGATGAAGGCTTGCCCGCTTTCTCGTAATGGTAATCAGCAGCTGTCATTACCACAGATCTTTATTTAATCAGCAACATAACATCATAATGTATTAGTTAGATCGTCGTGACAAAGACACTCGCGAACCGGCTAAGTGACATCCTTAGCGGGAAGGGGGCGAGTTTTAGACGGCTCGTGTTTTGTAGTGGACTGCAGCTGCAACTCCATCTCCTTTTAAAAACACTGTAAAACCACAAATATGCATCCATCTGCATATCATTTAAACTAATGTATTAACTTATTTTTCTTGTGTCTTGTGACGTATACTGTGCTGTCAGATCAGCACAGGCTGTCACCACTGGCAATCACATGACTGCGACTAGTCGACATGAAATGTAAAAACTCGCGAGACGTCCTAGAGTCGACTAGTCGACTAATTGGTTCAACCCCTAGTGCTAACCCCCTGCGCCACCACAGCACGCCCCCTTAGATTTAAGTATTTAGTTTTCTGGCTAAATATTTAGTTTGCTAATTAAAAAGTTAGGTTGAAAGTGACATTTATAAATGAATAAACATGGTGGAAAGATGAAGAAGCCCAAATTTTTTCAAACTAAACTTTTTAGTTAGTGAGCTGAATAAATAGCTCCAAGGTAAAAACAAAATTGCTTGCTAACTAAATAGTTAGTTGGCAGCTAAATATTTAGCCTATTTAGCTCACTGGCCAAATATTTAGCTTGCTAGCTAAATGTGAAGCTTATTTAGCTTACTTGCTAAATATTTAGTTTGCTGACTAAATTTTTAGCCTGTGTAGCTTGCTAGCTAAATATTTAGTTTGAAGTTACATATTTTGTGTCTTATCTAAATATTTAACTTCCTAATGAAAATTTTAGTTTGAAACTGTGCCAATTACAAACTAATGACTACCATGGTGGAAATATGACTGAAAAATGAACCACCACTTTTTCCCTCTTATGACCGAATAAATAATCTAAATTATTGCTGTTAATTTTTGACAGTTTTGGCTCATAAGCTGCAACCCAAATCCAGCTTCTGTAAACCGTAACATTGAGAGATAGATTCCCATTGTCACGCAAAATTCCTCCTGCAGAGGGATGTACTTTTTTTTTTCGTTAAGACATATTGCTGCTGCAATCATTCAGAAAGAAATCTTTCTGCAGGCAACTGTCTGGGCTTTTGTCCAAAGGTTGCAAACCAAACGCTCAGTCCATGGCTCTTACTCTTGACTTTGATGAATTGATCCTGATGGCTAATCACTGTCTTCCGAGTAAAACGCTTAGAAAGAGAAAAACTTAAAATCTGGACATTTCTTCTTGTAGTATTAGATGAAGATTACTCTTATATTACAAGTCAAAGTGATTTTCTTAATTGCAACACTGACTGCTGCAGTTGATGTATTGGCTGGTATGATTTTCCAATCTCAGTCACTGAGAATTTTCATGGTGGGTAATCGTCCAAATCTCCTCGGTATAAATCTGTCCCTGGGTTGCGTTTGAGCCAGACTGCCTTGTTGGCTGGATGTCGTACAAGATACTATCTGGACAATAGATGCAAGAGTCTGTTGACACACAGGCATGCACAGCGGAGATATTGTGTTGCTACTAAAGGAAAAAACTAAAGAAATAACAAAGAAAAAGGTCTTCACACAATTTAGCAACTTTAATATGCCAGAATACTTATCTGGCATATTAAGGTTTCCAGCTGTTACAAGTAGGGAATAAAAAAGGGTTTATTAACTTTTAGGGCAGCAGTTTAGTTCAGCAAACATATAAAATGTAGGCCACGGATAGAGATACAGAACTGTACGAACAAATGAGCAGGAAAGAGACAGGAACTAAAAACAAACGGTGGAAAGACAACTGGAAAAAAGTTTCTCCTCATCTTGGCTCCTAATGTATAGTTCCTTTTCTTTTGGGAATTCTCAGAGGGCATTCAGTAAATAAAACGATTGTATATCAAGAGGTCAACAGAAGTAATTCCTGATCAAAATGTCTCTTTTGATCCAATGATTATTGGTTTTTCATTCCATCATTCAATTCAAAGGGAAATGTTATTGTGAACCATATCATCCGAGCAAAAACTGCATTCAGGCAATGAGTGTCATCTGTCACTAGCTGCGCTTCCGTTATGAATATGTGTGAAACTTCATCAATATTCCACTAATGTCAAAACAACACAATTTCAGTGTTAAAATAACAAACGCTTCTGAAGACGTTTGTTCACACAATAAGGCATTAAAAAATACTCCAGTCCATGATTCTCAAACTACTTCCTGTCTTCTTCTGCTTTGTAGTTTATGCCAGTGGCAGCATTCGGTCATGTCTCGTGTTTCCATTGCGGTTTTGAGAAATGGATCAATTTTGAAACGACAAAAAAAAACAACAAAAAAAAAAAAAACACCTCATCCAAGCGCCAAATCTTTTTGTCAAATGACTTTGTTCAAAATTGACGTGTTTCCTGTAAGCAAATGTATTTTTTATATGTCAAATTGAGCAATTTAGTGTTCAGTGGAAACACAGCTACTGTGTAGGAATCGTTGCCCGTTATTTGCAGAATCGTTTTATTTCAGCTACACCTGAGGGCTTTCGAGTAGAAGACATCATGACTCCCTCATAAATGACAAGTTGTCCAGGTTCTTAAGCAGCAAAGCAGTACCAGTCCATCACACTACCACCTCCATGCTTGAATATTGCTACGTCCTTTTTCAGCAACAGAAACCACAACTTCCAAACAATCGCCATCATTAGGCACAGAATATTTTCTTGAAATTCTTGGAAACAATAAGCATGTTTTTGGCAAATGTGAAATGGGCATTGGTGTTGTTCTTGGTCAGCAGTGGTCTTATTTCTTTATTGTTGAATCATGAACACTGCAGGCCAGTGAGACACGTAGTGTTTTAGATGTTCTGGGTTGTTTTATGATTTCGTGGATCAGTCGTTAATATTCTTCAATAGTAATGTTGGTTGGCTGACTCGTGGGAAACTTCAGCACTGTTCCATGTTTTTTTTTTTCTCCATTTGTGGATGTTGGCTCTTGGGGGTCCAAAGCAGTAGAAATGACTGACATCCAGACTGATACCAATGACTCTGTTTCTCAATTGGTTTTATATTTTATTCCATCAAGCGTCACGTATTTCTTTTGTTGAGATCTACCAGCCGACTCCACGATGTCAACTGAGGTTCCACGTTGAACAACATTATAAACGCAACACAATATGGACGCCATCTAGTCGTATTTTTCCTCCATTATGAAGATGTAGTGCAGTCCAGTCGAAACTCAAATGTGGACAAGCGTTCAGTAAGCTTCCTCCCTGACAACGTTTATGGCAGTTTGTGCATAATTTTCTCTCTTTTTTTTTTTTTACAGTATGCATATTGATTGTTGCATTAGCTGCGTTGGTGACCGGTCCCAGGCAATCTCAGAGGTGAACATTCTGGATGTTGGCGTGGCGACACATGGCGTGCGGTTGTGGGGCCAGTTGGATGTACAGCCAAACTCTACGAAGCGTCTTTGGAGACCGCTTATGGTGCAAAAAAGAACACTGAATTCCCGGAGTCTGCGTGCCAGTTGCGCGCTCCCCCGATACTTGCTGTGTGAAATTTAGGGTTGCCACACTGTAAAATCTAGCAGTACATCTTAATAACAGAAATGAGCTGAAATAACTCAAACTTAGGAACATGTTGTGGTCCCTCATTTTCATCAATTAAAGGAACTCAGATTTTTCTCTTTTTTTTTAAAGTAATAACCCAGTTGTTTTAAATGCAATAAAACCTTTGGGGCATTTTAAGGAGTGACACATAATTCACGTTGGTTCCATTGATTCATTTTTCTTTAGATTGACATTGTTAAAAGTGAAAGCCCTGTTGGGTATAGACTGTTAAATAGTTTCTGCCAATAATATTTTTATATTATCGTGACTTTTTGTCTATAAATCAAAATGTGGGGAACATGTAAAGAGAAAAATCCAAATATGTTTTAATGATATGATAGTTACACAAAGAAACAAGCAGAAAAATATAAATAGGCAATCCTAAATTGTTCATTTAAAATAAAGAACTACGCCCTATTTTAGTGGTGTTAGTGAATGTTCTTGTTGTTTTGATAGCTCTGAGCAATAAAATACTGTATTCTTACAGTGCTTATAGTTTTTACTCCATGCCATTTCTTAAAACTCATTACAGCTGCTGTTGCAGACCATCCAGGAGATTATAAATGAATCATTTTTTTGATTTGATACACCTTTTTTTTTAGCTGCCCTGGAAAAGACTGACCATAAATCACTGGTTCAGTCTGGAAACTAAGACGTTCAAAGTTTTCACGAACTTTGAAATGAAATACGTTGACAGGTTGTGCTTTTAAATGAAAAAATAAATGTTCGGATGTGGGCACGCTTCCGCTAATGCGCCAACAGCGGAGCAAGTTTTTTGTTGAGCGCTTTAGTGTTTTTGCTAACTTTGAAAACATTAATGAACTTACTTTCGCCTTAATTAATCTTCCTGGATACATTCTGAAGTGCTTATTTACTTGTCTGTTTTGTCAACTTGCAGCTGAATAAAGGTTTGTCTGTGTTGACATTTTGGTTAGCAAGTAGATATCAGTGATTTTACCGCCTGTGGTAGATTAGCCTGGTAAAAACCAGCCAGTTCTACGTTTTGCTTCTTATGGAAAGTCTGGACCCTTATTTATTGAGGTGAGGTCTCTGTTGAAGTCTTAAATTTGATTTTACCCAATAGCTAATGTTTGTCTGTTATGTACCTGATGTGCAAGCTCGATAAAGCTTACTTGAAATTGTGTGCCCAGTAAAGAACCCTGTGTGGATTAGCGCCACAACATCTTTGCCAGTCATAAAATGTTTTAAACATTCCTCTTTCTCTACCTTTAATCACTCAGTATTTGGAAGCTTGGCCAAAGCAGACTGAATGGCTTCTTTCACTTCCTCTGCTGCCATTGCCAATCTACAACCACGACAGACGGTGGCACAAAAAGTGGGAATGAGCCATATGCAACGCGTGTGTCAGCTTACACCTCTAGAAGTAGATAGTTGCACTCCTGTATGTGGACCAAAATTCTAAAACTGTGCAGAAAATTGACATTGTCCTTCACAACTGCTCCTTCTGTTTGCTTATTGGCCGGGTTGAAATTCAACTAAAGAAATCAAGCTCAATGGGAGAAATCCCAGACTGAGCACTGACGGAAGATGAGAATTGAGCAGAACTGCGTAGAAAGGTGATGACCAGGCTAGAGGTAGATGCAACGTTTATTGCTGCATGCCGTCCAAGTGACATTGTACTTTGGCACTGGATTTTTGGGGGCTTTCACCCTTTCTGCCCCTCTCATTACATGCACCTCCAGGAGACAAGCTGGAATATGTACTGGCCTGAAATGCTGGGACACCAGACATAAAAAAAAAAAAAACCTAAAAAGAAGGCGTAATATTTTGCCACGGATCCATTAAGTTTGGCCTTTTTTCTCAATGCTCTTCTGGTGGCAGGTGAATGCAAAAGCTAAAGTTTAGAGTGTTTTAATCACGAATACATGCCTGACATCCCAACATTATTGTGGACTGAATTGTTTCCTTTGGTCGGCAAAATTTCTGCAAGTGAAGTACTTTCTGCTTCCTGCAGGATTGCATGTTTCACCTCTGAAAATTCTCATTTTGAGCCTACTGGGTAGTAGGGTTCCTCATTCTTCTATAGCAGTTTGTCCCCCACAGTTTTATTTTAGTTAACAACTGCAGTGAATGGGAGAGAGTGAGCCATGTGTGTCTAATGACCACAAACCTTTGCGCTAACCTGCTGGCACCATCGTGTATGCTTTAATATCTGCAACCGGTAATCCTCTGGCACTACTGACCATCTATCGTCATTACGTTTATGATGCGTGTGCCTGACTCACTCACAGCAGACAAACAGGCTGACGTTGTCAGTAATAAGTCAGTAAAACCTGAACCTCAGGGTGGGACCCAGGGTAGGGGGTTGTTGCCCTGTTAAACTTAACGAGCTCTCATATCTTTTACTGGCAAATTTTCACCTGCATGGGCTGGAGTTTGAACGCTGAAGACCGTAGTCTCCTTTCCAAATGCTGCTGCTACTGCTTTTCATTAATGAAGGGATGACGCAAGTGTGCATGGTGTATGAAGGTGTGAACAGTTGCTTGTTTTTTTATGGTACCTCAGTCCCTATGGTGTCACTACTTCAAGTTAACTCCTTTAAATCTGGAGGGGAAAAACACTTTGTGCTTTGCACTAATGGTCATCTCATCAGTGAACATAGTTACCTGACACGTTATGATATATATACTGTATATTGCCTTGCAAGTATTCATTACTACTGACCATTTTGACTTCATTTTGTCACTACAAACGTCAATGTGTTTTTTGTTGGGGTTTTTTTGGTGGGGGGCAGAGGGTTATGTAATAGATCAACATGGAGTTGTGCGTAACTGTGAAAAACTGATTTAAGGATTGAGTCATGCATTTGTATTCGATACGTTGCAGAACCACATTTCACTTGAGTTATAGCTGCAAGTCGTTTGGGGTGTGCCTCTTCCAGGTGATTTTGTTTTCCTCAATCTTCTTTGCTAAATACCTTAATCTCACTCAGAATTGGATGGAGAATGTCTGTTTTTTTTAAAAATTATTTCATTTTTTTTACAGTTTCTGATATGGATTTGGGTGTGAACATTGACGGTGTTAACTATGCACTGACTTGAACAAGGGGTGTCAAACTTCAGTTCACAAGAGCCAGGGTCCTGCAGCTTTTTAAAATTGTGCTTGGACTAACGCACCTCAATCAAACGTCTTAATTCTCACTGTCTACCACCCATGATTCATAGCCCCTTCTCCACTGGGATGGCTTTAATTGGTTCTTCTTCGGTCGGTCCTTGCCAAATTTGTCTCCAGTTGCAGATCCTGTATGATTCCTGCCCGTTTTTTTGGAACCGCCTCAAGGGGGGCCATAAGCCAGGCCAAACTAGGTATTACGTCCAAGTAATTAGATTGGCAACAAACTGAATTCGCTGATGGGCCAGTGGATTTATGTCACTGTACGAACGAAGCAGTACTTGCGGGATAGCCCACACAGTGTCAACTGGACGGGGCAAGCCACAACAAACAAGTGTACCGACATTGTTTTGGAGGCCAGCTTCTCTGTCAGAAGCCCTAGGGTACACACGCATATGCTCACATTCCTGCCCATATGAATGCCCACCAAGAGGAACACATTGCCAATCAGACACGGACAACTTGGCTGAAACCAAACCA
This sequence comes from Xiphophorus couchianus, assembly GCF_001444195.1. NCBI lineage: Eukaryota > Metazoa > Chordata > Actinopteri > Cyprinodontiformes > Poeciliidae > Xiphophorus > Xiphophorus couchianus. The sequence goes on from NC_040237.1 coordinate 16,840,667, forward strand.
GCCTTTCACCTAGAGAGTCTTGACAATGAAGAAGGGGCCAAAGTGTTCTAATCAGCCAAGAAGTGAGTCTAATGACCTTACCAGTTTGTTGTGTCAACTTGTTTTAGTGTCTTTTGGATGAGAGGTGGAACTATGAACAAAAGAAGTCCAGCCGCCTTCTATTCAAGCACTTAGTTTTGTCATGTCCCGAGTATGCAGTCGTCTCCTGCTTGTGATGAAATTATTTTGGTGTGCTAGAGCACAGCTCTTAACAGTTACAGCCTACTGACACTCGAGGACCCAGTTCGAGCACACTCGTGATCTTAACCGTTCTGGTGGAGTTCTGGCTGCGTTTAGGGTCACTGGAAAGTGAGCCACTTTCTAAGTATCAAGAAGTAAAACTTGCCCACTGTGTGACGCCAACACCAACACGTTTTACCGTAGGTATGGTGTGTTCAGCGCGGTGTGTAGTGTAGGTTTTCCCCAGATGACATTTTGTCAGCAGGCCAAAAAGCTGTAAACAGGATTTTTTAAATGACGTCCCTCCAGCCAATGACTTTCGTCTGGACAGATTTGAAAAGTCAATGAGTTGCAGTTGTTTGATCACATTCTCCCACAGGAGTTGTAAATCTCTGCAACTCCTCTAGAGTTACCTAGAGACTTTTTGGATCCTTCTCCGATAAATGTTCTCCCTCTCTGGCCAATTAGTTTAGGTGTACAGCCACATATTAGTAGGGTAACTCTTCAGCTGCACCAGAAAACAACTGTGCAGTTGTGTCATTTTCACATAATGGATAGAACAGTACCGTTTGAGATGTTCAAACCTTGGGATATTGTTCATAACCTAGCGCCGTGTCACTGTGTCTGAAATGATGTTGAGACTGTGCCAAACAAATCTTTTAGCATCTCAGTGACATTTTAGATGCCTTTAATTCAACCAACAATTTCCGGGTGGCTGTAAAACAAGAAACAAAAAATGAAGATACGCCAATTTTTTTAAGGCAAATTTTGTATGTATGTTAAGTTGACATAAGTTTTAAACTTTAAAAATCAAACAAAAATATTAAAGTATGGCATAAAACCAACCCAAACAGAAAAGAAAACCAGAAATCAACACAAGACCTCATTAAATCCAGCAAAACAATCCAATTAAATATAACCAAAACAACAAACCCAACAAAATACAAGGACTGCTTGTTAAGAGGAAAGCATGAGCAGCCATTTGGTGTGAGGAGCCGCCAGGTTTAAATGGGCTGGGAGCCTTGGCCCAGGTGCTCCACACACACTTTACCTGAGAGACAATGATAGTTGATCAGGAGGAGACGGGAGTCGTCACAACCCGCTTTAAGACGTCGTTCCTGGCCTTGTCTGATTTGGTCCTCAGTCTTCACTTATGCCGTTTGATCACCGACGTTCCCTACGAAACCGCTGAGGTCATCACAGAAGAGGTTAAATTACACATACGTGGACTCTAATTGCTAATTAAATGATTTCTTAAAGCAATTGGGGTTTTTGGGTTTTGTCAGCTCATACCAGTCAGAGCCTGAGTGCAAATTCAAAGCAACATTTTCACATTTATTTTTCCATATTTTAGCAGGAGATGTTCTGAAGACCACACAGTCTTTCCTATGTGTCATGCACTTGTTTGCGTTGGTCTTTTACACCAAGTAAAGTACAATAAGGTTTGCAGTTATCATGACAAAATTTGAAAAAAAGTTGACACGGTGCTACAAGACACTGTTTTACTAGTTTTACGAATGTCAAAAATAACAATATATCCAGGTGACTGAAATTGTTTATGAAGTACCAGTCAGCTTTTAGTTATTTTTTTAGCCAGCAGTGAGCTTGGGAAGCTGACATACCTACAGGTGCAATCCTATTTGACCCGCAGTTGGCTTGCAGTTGCAATCCAGAAGCACCATTTATTTTCCTTGGCTTGGCTTGAGGAAATAGGGAACACAATAGATGTAGCGCTAAGATGGTTTCCACTATGCAAGTTGATGTATATTAAGGTAAATTTGGTGTTTAAACTTTTAAAATAGACAGTTACAAGCATCTTTTTAGAGGGTGCCTCAGTTATTTGTGGATTGTAGCTACTAGTGGGCGTTCTGGGGGTCCACTGTAATTGGCAGGTGTGAACAGATGGACTGAACACTTTCCACTTGTAATGAATCAACCAGCAGAAGCAGAAAGACTCTTCAAATGGCAATCGTCACAGCGCCAAGAACCACAAAAAAAATCTTTTTTTGGGGGGGATAAAACGTATCCATTGAAAACAAAACTGAACCAGACCAACGAGTGTTAATCAGAAATTGCCCCCGTGGTTTGATTCCCAGAGATTCTAAGGAGAGAGGTCACAAAGTGTGCATGGGAGCAAGAGAAACGCTGCGGTTTGTATCCTGGCTGTTAGACGGTGACACATCTGTTTAATAATTACTTCCCAATTCCCAGACACAGTGGATCAGTGTTTGTGTTGGCTGACTGCAAAGCTAAGGTGAAGACTGACGTGCGGCTTTGCCAGTGATGGACGGCAGGTTGCGCTGACTGAAAAAACATCTGCTAGAAACTGTCAGTAGCATGGCCTTTAATTAAAGGGAGCTGGAAATTTACTGTGCTGCAAAGGTGAAATGTTCTAACTCTGCATCGGGGTAAATTTATGCCGTTTCAGAGAAACATCGCTTTTCTATGCGTCGACTGTTACCTGTAGAGCAATCTCTCCCTCTGTAATTATCTGCGGAAAACTCATCAATAGCTCATCCACCTGAGGATTAGTACGCGGCGCTCGGCGGCTCAGCTGAGGTTTCTGGGACTTTTACGTCCTCGTGTGAAACCGATCAGATGCATATCATTTGGCTGCTGAAAGAGGAGCAAGATAAATAGTTGTCATCTTTATGGAAATGATGGTAAAATCTGCTGTTGAAATTTCTTTGGCTGACTGCAACAGTCGCCATGACTACAACAAAATGTTTCTACTCGATGCAACACTGCAGTTTTTTTCTTTCGTCTTCCAGACTTTGTTGCGTTGGAGTTTAGTTTGTGCTCTTGTGAAATTACAGTTTCTACTCCCCAGGAACTGCTTTACATTTTGTCATATTACAACCAATACAGCAATGAAAGTGTGAAAAGTATGGTGTATGTTTGTATTCGTCTCTCTTTACTCTGATATCACTGGATCAACTGATGGACTTAAATATTCACCCAATTAGTAGTCCCTTCCTACACAATTCAGTTTGATTCTCATCTCCCTTCAGTGTTCCACCTGGGATTTCTCACATTGAGCTTGATTTCTCCAGCTGAATTTGGCCAATCAGCAACCAGAAGGCATTTTGAACAACAACGTTACTGCTTTTGAATTGTAGTCAGCCTATATAGGGTTGTATTTTGGTAATGGCAGCGGAGGAAGTGAGCAAAACCATTCAGTCCATGATGGCCACGGTTCCAAATACTGAACATTTAAAGACAGAAAATGATGAACGCTTAATATATTTCACTGCTGGAACAGATGTCGTAGCCACTTTCATTAACAAACGTCTCGTTTGGCTCTGCTCTTCTCTGCAACGGAGAATGATTGTTTATAGCTTACGCAATTTCTGGTTAACTTTGAAGCGCAGCTTCCTTCACAGTCGACACGGCCAAACGTTACCAATTGGGTAAAATCAGACCCTCTGAATGAAGCAAATTGTAGAACCAGGCGCTGGTTTTTACCAGGCGACCCAATTCATATAGGGTCCACTTGTCCAAAATTCTGTCTCAGTAGGAATGTAGCTGTTCTATGAAATGCCTCAGAGGTCTGTCAGAGAACAGCTAAACTCACAGGCCGTTCAACAAGAGCATTAATCAGATATGGTCAAGGAGCTTATGGAGTGTAGTTGCAGTGTCCCACAGCTCAGAATGGAGAGTCTATCAAAGGACACCACAAATCTGGTCTTTATGGAAGAGTGACAAGACGAAAGCGATTGTTGAAAGATCAGAGGTCTTGCTTTCAGTTTTCAGTTAGGAGACAGAGATAAGATACGGGAGAATGTTCTCTGGTCAGATGAGACCAAAACTGAACCTTTCAGGCAGCAGGCGAAACCCTAAGAACACCTTCAACACACCATCACTGCAGCAATAGATGGCAGAGACTGCAGAGGGACTATTTGATGGGAAGATGGATGGAGCTAAACACTTCTTACAGTTCAATGCTGTAAAAAACAAATCTTTGAGGTTTAAGATTTGAAAGAAGAAAGCCAAAATTCTCTCATGCAGGAAACTGACAGTCATCTCAGCCATTATGTGTTAGAATCCTATTAAAACACACTAAACCTACAACATTAATGTGACAAAATTGGAGTAAAATCACTAGCTGTGAATGATTTCCCAAGGCACGGGATCGTTCATGACCAAGCCACGTGTGTTCACACTACACATTCCATGTACTCGCACTTGGCCCCACTAACCAAACAGGGAGAGGTGAGACGGCACGTCCGCAGGTAAACCTGATCCTCTGCTTGCAGAGGAAACCAAACGGCCTGTGGTAACTGTCAGCTCTGATGTTATCTGGGAGGAACCGATCCCCATCGGGTCAGGGCGGGTGCTTCGGCTTGAGTCGAGTAATCCAACCGCACGCAGCGAGGAGTTGACATCTGTCAGAGAAGGGAAGCATCGGCGGCAACAGCGCCGTTGTTTTCTTGACTTTGTCAGATTTGCGAAGTGAAGGGTAATGTAGAGGATTACGGAGAAAAAGGGGAATCTGAAGTAGCTGTGACAATTACGTACAAACATGTTGACTGACGAGAGATCAAATTCACCAAGATCAGAAACATTCTGCAGTCAGCTAGCTTTCAGATATGAAATAAAGACGATTTTTTTTTTGTATGTGTATTTTCAAGATGTTTCAGTGACCTGAAAGTTTTACATGTTCTTAAAATAAGTCACAAAATCATATACAAATTATATTTTTTTAATATGTTTTTAGACAAAATATAATGCAATACCAACATCTGACCCCTGTTTTTCCCATTTTTGTGTTGCAGCTAAGTTGCCTACCAGACTCCACCCACCCTTTACTTCCACGGTTTGCACATCTTTTGAGGTTTTGCTACAGATTTCAGCAGAGAACCTGACATAACGTAGAAACTCCCTTACAGCCAGACAGATTTAAAGAGCAAATGAGGTGGATTAGCAGTGCTTGCCAACAACTGATGGTGTTACCCGGGAAATGTCTCTGCTGCCTGGATGTTTAGCTGTCAGCATGTCGTGACAGTTATGTCATTCAGCAACAATCTTTTAGTCAGAGGCCTCTCTGGACGATACGAGTTACGGCAGCATTTATTTTCTCTTTGGGATAAGGAAAGTATTTGTAAATTTCAAATTTGAATTGCAAACAAGGCATGCTTACACTGTTAAGGCTCCAAGCTTATGGAACACAGCCAAGTATTTTAATGCTTGGGCTTCAACCCGTAAATGATCTGGTTGTTACCAGGTTCTGAAATTCTTAAAAAAAAATAAATAAATAAAAAATACACTGAAGGTCCGCCAAACGTTACTTATGGATTCAAAAATGAAGCCAAAATGAAACAGTTTGTGGGAAAAAAATTAAGCAGACTCAAACGCCATCCACCCACGGTTTGGTCTGGCCAACAAATGGAACAAAATGCGGCACATTTAGAAATTCTTGGCTGGAAGACCAGCAAAATTCTCTCTTTTCTTCTGAAAACAGGCAGTGATAAAAATGACACTAATAAAAATGCTTCATTCATACTCCAATTATTACTGTTTTGGAGCAATACCATATCTTATCGCTATCAATTTGATGTTGTTTGCCAGAATGCATTTCAGTGGCAACAAAATGAGTCACAATTGTCACATTGACGTCAATACTCAGAACATACAAACTTCTTAAAAAATTATAACACTTTAATACTTCATTCTTTAATAAGAAACATTTACATAAACATGTGTAACTTTGTATCATGAAAGAAAGTGAATCAATTTCAAAACCTTAGCAAAATATTCATGGGCAAACTTATTTTATTTCCTCAACAAGCCAAAGTTCTAAGGAAACACTTATAACACCCTACGCTCTAAAATCCTCTTTTTAACTCAAATACACCTTGTAGACGTCTACCGGTCTCCGATGCCACTTTCAGCTGTGAGATGTTTGTATGTCAACACAACTGAAGTTTGGATATTGACTCTGTCCAGGACTTTGTACGTCTTCATTCTCAGTCAGTCTTTGTTGGATTCTACTGGTATGGTTTGGAGCCATCGTCAAATTCTTCTTTAGCATTTCATTTTTTAATGGTCTCTCATCCCTAAAGCGCCCTCTATGACACAGTAGCAGCCGTGATAGATTATATGATGCTGCAGACCATTACACTTTCTCCTTCATGATTTCCAGTTGGGATGGCGTCCTTTAGTTGGAACGTTGCATTTGGTTCTGTTGTCCAGTTGATTCATTTTTACGCTCATTTGCTTAAAAACTCTCATTCCTGGTAGCATTAGTCCTGGTCTTTGTCTACGTTCTCTGTGGTATGTTGTTTTTAGCACCAAATGCTTCCCTTCCAGCACACCTCTTTCAGCATCTTGCAGTCTGCTCTCAGGATGAACTTCCTCGGACAGCCAGGCCTGGAAAACGGAGGCAGTTGTTTTGAACGTCCTCCGTTCCTCGACTATTTTCAGGGGGCCGATTCTAAATTTTGTCTGTCTCTTTAAATAACTTGCCAGACTTACAGTAGAAGCTGCTAGTTCTAAAAGGCCTCCAGTAGCTCTGCGGCTCTTACCATGGTGGTATGTCCCACTTTAACAGTCTGGAACATGCGAACAGCTAAATGTCTGAGGCTTGAGCAGGAAAAAACCGTCAGAATGCTGAGTAACTGTTTTCTCATCATCTGCCCCTGATTTGACTCACCTACGTACAATATCAGTGGGGAGAAATGTTTCCATGTCCTTATCCGTAACTTTAAGTTAGCTAAATTTGTGTTAGCTTTCCAAATATGTTTTGAATTCTTGAAATGTGTTATTGACATCTGGATACTAAATAGCTGCATGTCCATAAATGTAATAAAAAAAAAACAAAAAACAGCTTGGTGTAAAGGTGAAGGGGTTGGTTTTTCATTTTCAGGGGGAAAAACAGTTTACATAAGAGGCAGGATACCTGTTTAAGACTTCATTTAGCTCTGTACTGCCAATAAACACCCTCTGAACCACATGTTCTTTTCTCTCTTTCAGCACTCACACCCTCGGCTTTCGTTCTGGCTCTGGTTTCCACTTTCACACACCGCAAAGACCCCATGATCCGACCTGAGCTACCCACACGCAGCAGACTGGCTTCCCCGGGACGTGTGTTGGTAAGCGGCATCAGAAACAATAACTGGAGTGACGCTGAAATTGTCAAAGGGGGAAAAAACAACAACAAAAGATTGCATCTGTTTGCGTTTCCACTTGGTTTGAAACTCACAAATTACAGAGAGGTGGACCGATACAAACCACGAGCCTTTACCCCGAAGCATCAACTTCCACCAAAATACTGCTGTGTGTCTTTGCTGTGGTCGACGCTAGTACCACGCCATTCTGTTATGTCTCCTTCTCCTTCATGTTAATGCAACCTATTCAAATAAATGATGTAAGGGGTTTATATTTGCTCTCATGGCAACGGCTATAACGCAGGTTCCTGTGGTATCAAATAAAACTGATACCGGTAAGAGTTAGCTGAAGAAACCACGGCCTATTCAAACTCTTGTGAAACAGAAGGAAGGATCAGGAGAGTCAGTGACGGTGTGCATGCAAGTATATAAGGGTTTTTAGATTTCAATGCAACAATATAACGCAAGAAAGACTTTGTTGAACACAAACACATTGCATTTGACATTCTTAAATGGTAACATTTCCATTTATAAGCACATTTCCATAAGCACTTTGGAATGCCTTGCTGCTGAAATGTGCTATACAAATAAAATTTGATTTGATTTTGATTTGATTTATCACATTAACCCAAAGCCCGTTTAAGGCTCGGTTGACGTCACGTAACTATGATGTCAATTTAGCTTTTTTTTTTTTTAAAGATGGGGAGAACAAACTCTAACATTTAAACAAGATAACATTTTAAAAAACACATCTATAAATACATTTTCTTACCTAAATATAGCTGAATAGTTGAGTGATCAAATGGGCTGTAATGCCTTAAAGCATTTTAGATTTTAAAAAGCTTATTTTTATGGGCAACAAAAAGTCGGGGACTGATAACCACTATAAATGAGCCATGAATAGATGTTTGTGGGGACGTTTGGAGGGGACTTGCTTAGTAGCATTGCAATGCTGTATTTGTGTAGAATGATGCTTTTAGCTAAGTACTGTTTTTGTCACTGTTCAAGCTAGCTAACATTTGATTCTCTTCACCCCACCTATCAGAGTGGTTTTACTTCCAAAACATTTGATTTGTACATGAAAACCCCAGGCACAGCAACATGGTTTCAATTATCGCGAACAAGTTTTTAAAGAGTGTTCAGTCAGTGTCAAATTATTAGGTTTAGATTTTAAACTCTGGATTTTAATCAAATATTCCTAAAATATTTTTTTAGCTTAGCGCCCATGTGGAAGCTAATTCAATGCTGCTAGCTAGCAGCAGCCACGGTGAGCAGGAATATTTTCCTCCTGTGTTTGTGAAGGTTGTTTTTTATTATTATTATTAGTCACTTTTTATTTTTCAACTGGCTGTACCTAAAATAATGCCACACAAATGTTAAAGGTGCTCGGTGCTAATTAAGACCAGATAGAGTTCCCCTCAACAAGAAATATCTTTGTTACTAACATAAAATATGTCAAATATTTACCACATTCTGAGGGAGTCGTAAGTTTTATTGGAAGTTGAAGATCTTAGAAATATCTCATTTGACATCAAAGTGGTGACTTTACCCTCCACTGCGGACCTAACAGCCTCCAAGCTGCCAGTGCAGTTCTTTCTTTCTTTCATGACTTACTCCAGTGGTGATAAATCTCCGCAGTATTTCACCACTGTTGTGTGAAATACGTCCGCTGTTGCTATAGCTCACTTATTGTTGAGGAACCCGCAGAATACCTGGTAACGTTGTGCCTTGAAACGCCGTGCTTTGACTCGGCGGTTGCATTCAGTTCACTTGTTTTCCACGCTGCGCCGTGCCAACGCTCCGGTTAGCGGCAGAGCGCTCTCGAGGGGCATGACTCTCTCTGGTTTTGGACCTGAGCAGTCTTCCTTCTATTTAATGAGCCCCATCTTTAAGAAAGAAAGGGAGCAGAGAGAGAGAGAGAGACAGAGTGGAAGAGGAACATTTTCTTTGCTCTGTTCTGTCTGAACATCTGCATCTGTGGTTTTCTCCTCTGACGGTGCTGTGGTTTCGGGAGTCATGCCCTTTAGAGAATCTACCTCTGCTCTGAAGTCTGATGGCAAGAGGGGGTGTGGAGGCTGAGACTCAAATACACACTGGCAAAAAGTGACATGTACACTCACTAAATGATTGATAGAATATAAACAAGAGACAAAAGAACACTTATTTGGTTAGTAATTAAAAGCTTTAGGTTGACTAAAAAACTCTTACGCAGATTGAGTCATTTGTAATTAAGAAATATGGCTAAATGAGTTTTCTGTAATATGTCTCTCCCTGAAGCACGCGAAGCACTTTGAAATATGGCTCTTCAAGTGCTAAATGGTACCAGGCTTCACCACGGTAACCAAAACACCATGCAACATTTACACTACAGCTTAGCGTAGGACCATGGCCAGGCGAATGCAGGACCGCCACATGGAGAAATAATCATTAGATGGAAAGCAAAGAGAATTGGAAAGAAAGAGAGATGTAAGTAAGAATGAAGCCGTGCCACTACTGCCAAAGACCTATCTCTGTTCTAAATCCTGACAATCCTGGTTGACTTGTTGTAGTTGAGGGAACCATAAAGAGTGCTCTCTAGTTGAAAATAGCAAAAGAGGCAGTTCATGACCTTAAACTGAGGCTTACTTGGGTCATACAGTGGGACAATTAAGCTCCACCAACAAAAAAGAAAAAGAATAGGAAAATAAAACCCCACAGGGATTTGGAGTGGCCTTGTCAAAGTAACGCTGTGGCATGCCCCCTAATTTTGTTAAGTACATTTCTGCAAAGAACGATGGGCCAAGATTTTTTCAAAAGTAATGTAAAAGATTATCACAATGGCCTAATTGCAGTTATTGCAAAATTGTCGAGTTTGGGGGTGATTACTTTTTTTTTTACATGGAGAAAGAGAAGCTTAAATGGACTTTTCCCTTTATAAGTGAAATCTTTGTCTTACATAAAATGTGTCCCATGATCTGAAGGATTTAAGTGCAAGAAGAAATCTGTAAAGAGACAAATACTTTTTCATGCTATGCATGTGTTCAAGGCGGTGGTTTATGTGGGTCTGTATGTACCTGTAGGCATTACAAGCACTTTTAGAATTTCCCCCGCTGCATATCAGAACCTTTCTCAAGCGCAGGACACTTACTGGGACTTTTTTCCGGCTTTCCCTTGCCGTCAGTACCGTCCTCTGATCTCTTCACGGCTTGCAGCTCATAGCATTTTTGTTGATGGGGAAAAAATATATACATATCACTTTGTGGATCTAAGGTTTTCAGATGAGAGAGGAAAAGCTAAGAAAAACGATGCCAGCTGTGATGTTGACTTCAAAAGGGCTCAAAGAAGACACGAACTGGAGTTGCGTTGAACGATAGCAGTAGCATTCTCAAACAGTCCTTCACAGGACAACAGAGGTCGGATTTGCAAGCTAGCATTGGCACAACTAACGGGGAGCCTCATCCTGCACGAACGCCTGTTGTTGGCGATTTCGCCGCCAAAAGAGACATCAATAATAATGTTATACAAGGTGACCAGCGGCCAGACTGTTGGTCATAGGATCAAGTGCAGATCAAGACATAAAGATTGATGGCAAGGTATGTCTCAATGTCTCTGGATGTCAAGCCAATAAAATGGGTGTTTAGTGCCTGATATAAAGCAATTCCTGGTTTTTATCAAAGTCCAGAGGGTCTGGACCCTTGGCAATTGAGAAACTATTGCTTGTTGGAGGTGCAGATTCTGTTGAAGTTTTAAAGATTGGATCTGATTTTACCCAATCACAAACGTTTGACCATGACATATGTAAAGCGCCGGCTTAATCGTACACTATGAAGCTTAACGGAACTTGAGCGCGCTACAAACAACCATCGCTCACTGCGAAAAGAGTCGTGCAGAGCTGAACGACATATTAGCCAGCAAGGGAAAGGTCTTAAACGTTTTTATTGCTCTGACTTTAATTGCTCAATATTTGAAACAGACCGAATGGCTCTGCCATTACCAAACTACCACCGCAAGCAGACCACTATTCAAAAAACAGTGCAGAAACTCAATTCTCCTATTTGCTGATTGGCTCAAGATCAACAGATATGAAAAAGAAAATATTTGATGACAGCCAAAAACAGAAGAAAACTGTGTGTGTTGATTGAATCCACCACGATAAGTGGCAAGTCTCTTTTGGTGATCTTTCCTTGATCGGGTAATACTACCAAAGAACCAGATGATATTTTTTGAGCTGTTGGACTGTCTTCACAAACACCTGACCACTTTTTGGCCAACTGCGTAGTGGCCATTGCATGTGATTAAGCTTCCACGATAAGCAGTAGTTGCTACAAAAGCTTTTCCAAGACATCCGGATCTGTTTGTGTAGCACTGCTCAAACCATTGGAGGTTGGAGATCTCAAGACACAAAGCTCCTTGCATACAGGAGCTGATAAATAGCATGATGGTTCTTCAGCCAAACAAATGACCTGAAGGAACGCTGGACTGTCAGTGTAGCAGTGCAGGGGTACGCTGTTTCTGTGACAGTGCTGAAAGTAGAGAGGAAGAAGAGGAAGTATCCAAGGATTTCGAGAATACAAGAAGCAAAAGGGTAACCAGGACACCAGAAGACCTGAAACCCCTTCTTCAGTCTGTCAGTTTTGGTTAGAAAGGAGGAAGGTGACTGGTAAAACAGCAAAAAAAGACAAGTGAGAAGGAGAAGTACAGGAAGCAAAGTAATTCAGCTGTGTCAGTTATACAGTATATTGTCAGGCTGAAGGAGAATGGGGCAGTTCAAGCTACCTGCAGCTGCCAGCCTAATCAAGGCAGAGAGGTCTGACTCCTTTCCCTTTTTTTCTTGTTCTGAAAAGTGTCTGGTAAGCATTTGATTTTCTGGATTTGTTTATTACAACTAGACTTCACCCAGACACTGGTGCCAGTCATTTATCCATACTGTAAAAGGCTTTACAGCTGAAATCAGAAGTTTGCATACACCAAATAAAGATTGTATACTTTTTTTTCTCCACTGTCTGAAGTTAAATCAGTTAGTTTGGTGACGCTCATGGTCAAGATGAGCAAAAACCCTGAAGTTGCATATTTTATTGCAATGGCATAATTTGTTCTGAAAACTTTAGAAAAATCAGTCCTGACTTTTGCATCCTTCTGCGAAATAGGAAGAAAGTCCCATTTGAAGAAGGAGATGTATCAAAAGTATTGCTGTGGGGCGTGCTGTGGTGGTGTAGGGGATAGTGCGACCCACGTTTGGAGGCCCTGAGTCCTCGACGCGGCCGTCGCGGGTTCGATTCCCGGACGCATGTTTTCCCCTCTTTCCTTCCCCCTTTCCTGTCAGCCTACTTGCATATAAGGGACACTAGAGCCCACAAAAAAAAACCCTGGAGGGAAAAAAAAAAAGTATTGCCGTCAATAAATCCTTTCTCCACGGATACTTGGGAGCGATGCCAAATCTGTCCTACCATCACAAACATAACCAATTGGAGTTTCATTTTTACTGGTACATTAACTTGAGCTACATTCTTTCATCAGATAAGACAAAGATTGAGTTTCTTGGTCAGCAAACTCTCTAGAAGGATTTAGGAACCCTAAGCTTACTGTTAAGTACATTGGAGGTTGTGTGATAATGTGGGACCTTTTGTTTTTCTTCCAAAGCCCTGGGAATATTTAGTGTTTCAATGAAATCCAACCAGAGCAACATAAATAGTTCCAGCAGTCACATGACCAACCTTGTTAACCTCAGTCCTTACACCTTATCCCATAGAAAACCTGAGTTGTGGAGGAGATTATACTGCGACAAAAGACTTTCATATTTTAAAGCTTATAACACACCTTTACTAGATGTTCCAATAAATGTGGCCAGCACTGTACAGCTGTACCGCACTATTAATACCCCTTTTCTCATAGTAGCCCCAGTAGAAAGGATTCCCATATAAAGGAACTTTTTTTCATTCTTTTAAAAAATCTTTTTTGGGGTTTTTGCTAATGTCAAAACATGGAAAATGTGGTCATTTCTTGCCATTAAACGTACATATCCTCCTATACTTCTGAACGATCACTTGTACGTCATTGACAGGGGAAACTTAATGCAATGCACCGAGATCTTGGCAGAATGACGAGTGAGCAGCGAGTCTCGTGGGGAGCCTGGGGTTAACCACTAACAACCAGAGGCTTTTTCTGTGCCAACCATGCTGTGCTTTAAACAACCACTTTGCCAGCCCAGTGATCGGGGCTTTGTGCCAGCTGCAAGGGCCAGACTGTAGCTGGGAAGCCACCAATATTCTTTGTTCACACATATGAAGAGAAAAACTCCCCCTCACCAAAAAAAGTGCCATTTTGAAGCAATTTCTCTTGAAGCTTTTTCCATCACTTTTCCATCTCGATCAATCCCCAGTCCCTTCGTCTCTCCTTCCAGCTCACATGGAAGCCTGACGAGTGAGAAAAGGAGAGGGAAAGCAAAGCCTTGTCTCTGTAAGAGCACCTTTCAGTTCATAATCAGCCAAATCAAGTGTATGTGCACTGACGGGCTGCTCCGCGGAGAGTTGCACTCTCTGCCAGAGGGATGTGGGGAAGTTTGAGCCAGCACAACAATAAAAACCATTGTTGTATTTGTTTAGACATCCCATCCAAGTCTGTCCCGCCCCTCTGGAGCGTACGCCCGGGTTTGTCAGCCCAATAACGGCACCTAATTTGTTCAGAAGTAAAGAGGGATCACTGTGCGGCAAAAACTTGCACAACAAGCACTTTTGCCGTTGCTGGACCTGGCCTTTTGGTGATTTAATTGTCGCTGATAGATGGCGACATTAAAATACGGTTCGCGCCAGCGACGTCTCGGAGCCATTTTAAAAGATCCATTTAGAAAAGATGACCAAGAGCTGATGAAGATTATCCTAAAATCAGAGCTGGACAAAGTTTTGCTCTTAAACCAATCATCACGTTGGATCCCATTTTCCCCACACTCTGCCGTTTGCAGACAGGTATGTGCCAGCTGTAGGAAACTCACAGGGTAGCGAGCAGAGTGGGATTTTCCCAGAAACATTAGCCCCTCGGAGGACAAGGTGAGACTCTGAGGACAGGATGACTATCTGCCTAGCTGCCTTTCCAAGTCAGTCCCACTGTTGGTCCTTTGCCACCTGGCTTCAAACCATGTCAAATGTCATAAATATAGTTGAGATAAGTGTGGAAGGTAAGAAAATATAGATACAATTTTTTTAAGATTCTATCGGCTCTATTGGCCTTTACTTGAGGTTGGTCAGACAGGAAAGTGGGTTGTGTAAAATGGGGAAGACATGCAGAAAATGTCATCAGGACTAGAACCTGTGACGGCCGCATCCAGGACTAATGCCTCCATACATTGGTCGCGCACTCTACCCCTGTGCCACTGCTGCGCCCTAGACACAGATAAATTTGTTGGGATTCCTGGTAAAGATGCTAAAAGTCCTAAAATAAATTTACCTTAAATCCAACTCCTTAATTTGATGAAACCAACTTGTGTCTGTAGACCAGTGGTCTCAAAGTGCCGTACTCGAGGGCCAGTGTACTGCAACTTTTAGAGACAGGTGTGCTGAAACAGAGAGACATCTAAACATTGTAGGACACTGGCCTTTAAGGACTTGAGTTTGAGACCACTGCTATAGGCCAGCTATTTATGTCCTCCAATAATCTTTCACAAGACTGACACATTCAGAGCGAAGGGTCTTTGTCCATTTCTTGTCCCATCCTTTGGTCTGGGAAACTACCTCTGTCACAGTCTTCAAGCTTTCATGTTTGATATCCTGATTGTGTAACTGACCCATCCCCAACCTCTTGACCACCGCCTTTGCCTGATCCTTGATTGCTCTGAGTGTATTGTTCCCTGTGCCTTCGATCACTCCTTCATGTCTCTTGCACCACAGATCTTGGATTTGTTCTCCCTGCTTTGTTGCCGACTTGGTCTGTTTAGCTGACCACAAACCAAAGGATTATGAACAAAGTGATCATTCACTTTCCCACTGTGAAATCAGACCATTATAGCGGCGAGTGTAGACAAGCTTACTTGACTACCCAAGTTCCTGCTCAAGGTTTCACGACTCTTGGTTTCCATTGAGTCCCCTTCGCTGTATGATCCCGCAAGTAAAACAATCCCCGGTAAAAGGACACTTTCTTCTTGATCTCTTTGAAAACCTCAAGTTTTTCAGCTAAGCAAGGGCAAAGTCTCCAAAGAGGAAAGTCTGGGAAATCACCCCGCTGGGTAAACATTTTCTTCCTTATTGAATGTTACTTTCTGACTTCCTTATATGTCACTCATCAACCTGCCTCCTACGCAGAGTCTGACCAGAAAGTCGCCCCACAAAAGCCAACCTGCTCTTGCTTGCATATTCTCATTATTATCATTGCAAATAAAGACTGTTTAACCTTTTTTGGTTTCACGGATACAGTTTTCTTTTTCATAATTGCTTTTTGAAATAGAAAAAGTCCAGGGGCCTCATGCATAAAGGAATGTGCAGTTTTCACACTAAAACTTGGCGGACGGAAAAATTTAGAAAATGCGGTGCACAAAAAATATCGGATGCATAAAGCCATGCGCAAGCACGTGGCCGTGCAGCTTTCCTTTATAAATCCTAATTTGCGGGTAACAGAGCGCAGCTGCTGGTCCGCCCTGTCGCCGCCCATAAATACATATGTAAATTAGTATAAATACCCGAAAGTCTGCCACCACGTGAAGCAATAACCATGGCAACGTCCTTGTTCGAAGCGTTATAAGTATTTATAATAATAATGCTTATATATTTTATTTTATTTTATTAAAAGGTGCTTTGAGGACACATAATGTCACCTCTCAAAAATAAAAATACATTTTAAAGAAAAAAAAAGAGATCCTGGAAATGCCTGTTTGAACAGTAACGCGTTAAGCCGGGATTTAAAGACAGACAGCGTGTCAGAGAGTCATTGAGTGGGAATGTGGACGTTTATTCTAAATAGTAGATGCTTTATGTCCATAGGGCGCATTCACAAAGCGGGCGACTTGACTGAAGGATGACTGCAGCTGGACCGGTACCGGTACCGCACGGCTCTTTTGCTCAGAGCTCCAGGATGATCAGTCTGAGTAATCTAAACACTCATAAACCATCATCAACATTTACCAGCAGATCAATATGATCTTTGATCAATCGCTCCCTCTGAATCCTTCCACTGGCGATGTTCTCCATCAGAGCCAAAGCTCCACAATTACTCAGCTACTTATATACAATACGTGTGATTGCATTCACACCTTGATCACCTTAAAAATAATCAAACCTGTTGATTATTTTTGAATTATTTTTTCATGCGCTTCGGCGCACGGACCAATGCGTTACATCTTTATGAGACAAAAACTGAGAAAAAGCACTATTTATATTCGAGCGAGGTTTTCACAAACGTATTTTTATTTTCTTTATTTTGTGTGCCTGTTAGCTTATTGTCTGAGGACAAATGCGGTTCAGTTTCATCATTTATGTTTAAACAATAAAATATTAAAATCATGAAAGACATCGAGTTTGATGCTTTGTGGTCTAGATAACACCGAATGTAGTCAGATTTCAGTGGATTTAGGTGAGTTTTGATGCTTTGTAGTTTGATATTGTCCACAGAAAAGGTTTGCGTGGCTCCCGCACATTTTCACGCCAGTGAAAAAGTGTGCGTATATTTACGCAAACTTTGACGCGAAGTTAATCTTTATACATGCCGACTGGTGCGTAAAATATGGCGCCGCAGATTTTCTGCGCGTACGCCGCTCTATGCATGAGGCCCCTGGTTCTTTTCTAATGCTGTCTTCTCTTGACATGAAAGAAGGTTGATTTTGTGTTAAACTCCTTGCTATGCTGACCTGACCATGATCATCCCACTGAAACACCTACTATTACCGGTAATCCATTTTCAGTTTACTGGTGGCATTCACAAAATCTCTTCAAATTTCAAAGCGTTTATACACTGTACCAAGGTTCACAGGACATTTTGAAAGAAACCAGACTCTAAAAGTCTATTTTTATTCATTTACTTATTTGCGTACCCTGTCTGGAAGTGTGGCTCTAAGAATTGTCCTGTGTGCCAAGGTGAGGCCCAACAGATTTACTCTCAAAAGTGAAGCTTTGCGGCTTTCACCATGATGCTCCACTTGATATTATATAAAATCTTATTTGCAATTCCATTGGGTTTATTTCAAATGTAATGGATACAGAGATGAAAAAACG
Organism: Xiphophorus couchianus; assembly: GCF_001444195.1. Taxonomy (NCBI): domain Eukaryota; kingdom Metazoa; phylum Chordata; class Actinopteri; order Cyprinodontiformes; family Poeciliidae; genus Xiphophorus; species Xiphophorus couchianus. The sequence continues at coordinate 16,858,164 of NC_040237.1, forward strand.
AGAAAATAAAAGCTGAGAGGTGGGGAAAAGGATTGAAAGGAAATGAGATTTGAGTAGGGGACAGAAAGAAGCATAAAGAACACAAGTCAACACATTTGAAGACTGCATCCAAACCTACGGAAAGAGAAAAAATAAAACTGACAAACTACTGCAAACTAACTATTTGTTTTTTTCTAAACATAAGTATACACGCAGATCTAATTTACTGCAAAATGTTACATAAACATCTCCATTTGTTGCCAGTAGCTGAATAAAGGTAGATTTAGTCTGGTACTGCAAAAACAGGAAAAACAGCAACTGTTGAGGCTCAAACTAAGGCGCAAACTTTAAAGGGATGCCTGTTCAAGTGAGATTTCTCTACACACATCTATTGCAAGGAGATATAACAGAGTCTTTAGTTACATGTGTCCGCATCACTAGGTTCAAGTTAAAGTAGGCATAGAAGAGCAATGGGCTTTGATAGCATGCATTCTTATAATGTGGAATAGTCAGCGTTAAGGTAATAAATTAGATTAACATTTGCTTTCCATAGTTGGTAAGGATGGATCATGAGCAACATCTATGACAAAACCAAGACATGTGGTCACGGATACGTTGCAATGTAAACTACTAATTGTCCTTCATAATGTTCCGTAATGTCTGCAGTTTGTTAGCTCCCACGCTTTTTATGCATACAATGCAGAAAGCCACCAGTGACCTCACTGGAGCTCAATTGTTCCACAGGCCACTCACTTACAGCTCACAGTACTGCCACTGACTCACTTTAACCTGTCAGGACCCATCGCAACAGATTCACGTAGATGAGCTAAGCCGCTAGATACAGCTGACTGCTGGAAACAAAAATACTGTAATTGTTCACATCCTTCCTGTTGGATGGAAGGGAGTTTATTAAAGTAAGAAATTATTGTTAGTCTGAAGTTGTAAAAAAATATGTTGCAAGGTGCTTTAAGATGTGATGTTTAGAATATTCTGCTGATTCAGAATATTCTCTCCTGATGTGTAGTATTTTTGTATTTTTAACATTACTGACACTAAAGTATCTGCACAGAGTACAATTAAATGTTTCAGATAAATCTAATTTTCTGTTAGGCAAAGATAACCTGAGTATTTACAAAAAAATGTTTTCACATAATTTCATTTACTAAAGGAGAATGTAACCCAAGCCAGTCTGGCCATACGTAAAAATATCATCAACTCCTTTTGTGAATAATGACGTTTTAGTCTTGTACTTTTAGGAGTATTTTTTACAACGCTGTACATTTTACTTTTACTTGTGTAATTTTATTAAAAAGTATCACTACTCTTATTTGAGTATTTTAGGATTCTCTGCCTACTGAATGAAAAACAAACGTGTTTTAACCAGACGTCCACCAGACAATCATATACATGCAGTTTTTGTTTCATTAGCAATATATTGAGAGATTTGGAAAAAATATTGTAATTTTGATCCTTAAAACACCAACATTTTCACTTAACTTTATATTTTGACCTGCCTGATGTAATTTTTAAATATTAAATGATTGACAATTTGATCAGTTGCTCAATACTTGAGTAGACTGTTTACCTAAAACCTTTCTACACTTGAGTAATTTTTTGGACTTTTTTACTTTTACTTGAGTAAAAATATGCAAAAGTAGTGCTGCTCTTGAGTAAAAGCTCTGGCCACCTCTGCTTTTAGCTTCAGCCATATCGAGATATGCAAGTGGATTTTTGGCTCTGTGGCTCTCTTAAAGCTACAGTAGAATCAATATGAAACATGAAACGGTAAAAAGTCTTCATGTATTTGGTAATTCTGTCACTACGTTTGAGCTAACATTACAGGAAAACTGTTTATCCACTGTCGTCGGCGGCCATGCTAACTAGCTTGCGCATTCACGCCAGGCATAGGAGCTGAAGTGTAACAGAGAGCAACCTACGGCTAGTTTTTATATATTTAACCATAAAATATTGCCCTATTGTTGTTTTTATATTTAATTCTTTTGTTCTGTGCTCCTATGAAAAATTACTGCCCGTCTCCCCTTGGTTTTATCTATAACTGCCACAGATACATTTCAATGACTATGAAGCGTACCACATTGAGAGCCAGTTTGCTGCAAAATAACATGGAACACGGATGAACCTTCCCAGGATTTTTAGGTTTAAAACGTTTCTCCAAGGGCACATCAGTGACTCATCCATCACAGAACAACCCAGAACAACATCCAAAACACTGCAAGCCTCATTTGCCTCAGTTAAGGTCAGTGTTCATGATTCAATAATCAGCAAAGCGACTCAGAAGAGTTCCAAGATCAAAACCATTTCTCACCAAACAGAGGACAAAGACCTGTTTCACTTTTGCCAAAAAATAAATAAATAAAATCTTTATGATCTCCAAGAATTTGGGGGAAATGTTATGTGGCTTAAAGGGACAAACGTGGGATTGCTTAGACATTGACGTTTATGAAGCCAGTTAAAGACGAAGTCATCTCTCCATTTAGGTGTGCATTCATTGCATCTATTAGCAATGTCCAAAGAGGATCAATAGGCAGAAAATAACAGTGATGTAGCTCTTTCCTAGCCTGGCCATTCCTTTTCTGCGCTATTCCGCTTGATTAATATCTGGCTTCTCAGAGAGTCTGGGCTTTCTGACATTTACAAGGATTGCCTCCAGTAGAATTTCTACCGACCCGATCAGCACAAGGAGGCGCTGTGAACAATGACATTGATTTTCTGCGCTGTTTTAGAATTGTAATCTGCCTGTAGTTTTAGCGATGGCAGTGGACGAAGTGAACGTGTTGGTCACGCTTCCAAATATTGAATTAACATTCGCCTTATTCGGCTTGGCACTTTCTCTTCGCAGTGGGGGACGGTTGTTTATGGCACAGGACGTTTCTGGTAAGCTTAATAGTGTCGAACTGGCACCAAATTATAGCGGTTGGGTAAAATTTTAAACTTCTACACCTCTAGGAAGCAATTGTTTCTCAATAGCTGAGCCCAGACCATCTGGACGAAGCAAAACGCAGAACAAGGAGTTGGTTTTTACCAGGCTAGCTCTTTCCTGAAGGTGTGTTCTAAACCGCGCTCAGCTAACGTCTCCACCTTCTCCTCGTTCAGTTTCCTGGATGCCTTCTCAGCAGCTGGTCATGCAGCAACCTGTCAATAATAAGACATCTAGAATCTTGGAAACACAGTTGAAAGCTTAACCTTTGTTAAAGAAGATAAAAGTATACACACCAAATAATTTTCCTTCCACAGTATTGGCCACTGCAAACTGGCACTAAGAACAAAGGAATTTCTTTGGTAAGAGATGATTAGAACGGGATTTGCTCATAATTGTTCTGCTTGAAAATCATCAGCGGGACGTCCCAGTTATTTTTAGTGGTTCTGACTGAGAGCCACTGCAGTTAGTGGACCACGGGTCAGGAACCACAACAGCCAGAAATCTGTGAATACTTGAGACTCACTAAACGCTTATGAATGACAAGTTTGTTAAGTCAGACACTAAATATACCTTAACATGCATCAATGAGTGGAAACTGGCTTAGCTAAACCCAGAGAAGCTAACATCTTTAGGCTTCCTTATCTGCACCGTTGGAAGTACAGCCAATCACCAATGCTGCTAGGCGTCAATGCCAAGTATCATTGACGCTACTTGTCATTGACATTGCGTCAATGCTACTTGATGCAATGTCAATGACACTGAGATTAACTTTAAGTGTGGCTCTCAATCAATCAATCAATCAATCAATCAATCAATCAAGTAACATTGTGTTTAGGTATTTTAGCTTCCCAACATGCATTTTTATGGAATATATTAGACATGCTCTTTGAAAAAGTCCACAGATGGGTGGATTTTTCACTTATGTTTCAATTAGTGAATACTGAGTCATTGTACTTAAAATAATCATTCATTTACCATTTTGTTCTCCAGTCTGTGTGTCACCCCCAGTCAGAGTCATGAGTGGAACAATAAAATTAGGCGAGTTATTTAGACGATAAACTGCTGGAAATTGTTAAATCAGCCGAGAATAGAAGTCTTTCCTAATATTTTTTACAGTTTGCTTAGCAGCCAAAACAAAGGAATAAAGAATACAGAAACCCTTTTTGAATTGACGGTGTCAACAGAACTTCTACGTCCAACTTCAAGTCTACAATCCTCTTCCTCCAACACTGGTGGTTTCACTGAAATACATAACTGATTCAGCTCCCTGTGCAGTTATTAAAACATGGCCACTTGACATTAGAGGGCTCCCTATTCTCTCCACTTTACATCTCTTAAAACCCATATTTGTTCCCCCGACACAAGTTGAGGTCACCTCAAGAATTTACTGAGCTTCTTCGACAAAGTAGTTTATTTTAGGCCTCTCCCTATATCATTATGGTTTTCTCAGCAAACAGGGCGCATTTATTAGCTTCTTACTCACCCGAGAGCTGCAGTGGAAATTGCATAACCAGTCCTATAGTCGTTTTGTTCTGGTGCCGTTTTGTCCGGTGTGGGAACTCACACACGAACAATCCTTTGAGGGCTCATTTTAAACACTAGTAGTGACCTCAGGGGCTATGGCTACAGTATATGAGATGAAGCTAATCTTCATTATGCTAACTACAGAGGGGGAGACAGAGTGACTCTGACATTGGATTTGTTCTGCCATGTTGAGATCCCTGCAACCTCAGGCTTAACCAAATTACAGCCCTTTGCTGCTTTTGCGCTTCGTTTAGCCTGTCAACTGAATACAAACACATTGCCTTCTTAATTCTCACACAGTTATGACTGATGCAAGCACATGTAACTCCTAGCATTCGCAGTCCGCCGGTTTCACATTTTACGTTAAAACCGATAAGTGTAAAAGGTTTTAAATCAAAAATGTACGCGACAGACCAACGGTACGCTGTGCGTACTTGTGATGAAAAAAGAAAAACGATGTGATTTTCAAAACATTTTTGCAAATAAAAATCTGAAAAGTGTGGCATGCATATCTAATCTGGCTCATTTGATTGGACGCTCCTAAATACAATCTACTCCAACCAATAGCCTTAAGAGGAGACCTAACTAGTAAGTAGAGTTTCCCCTTTGTGTAATTTTATGTCAATATTAATAAAGATGTTCCACGATATCTCAGAGCAACTTTTCAGACGCCTCTAGTGACATTTTTCTGTCAAAAAAATGGACAACGGATTTGCCGTGTTGTGTACTATGTGAGGAAAACCTACATCGTTTTAAGCAATAGGTCAATTCAACTGCAGTAGCTGCCTTTTGACCTGCAGAGGCCAGCACCGAGACGGTTTTAGGCAACATATTGGAGAACTAAACAAATTTGCACATAAATGTCCAAATTTACACAAAAACAACAACAAAAAACAGAATAAAACCCTAAATAACTAATTTAGACAATTTACCAGAAAAAAAAGACAGTTGATTTCAGGTCTAGTTACACTAAAAAGTACCGTATTTTCCGCATTATAAGGTGCACCTTCAATGAATGGCCTATTTTAAAACTTTTTTCATATATAAGGCGCACCGCATTATAAGGCGCATAGAATAGACGCTACAGTAGAGGCTGGGGTTACGTTATGCATCCATTAGATGGAGCTGCGATAAAGGGAATGTCAACAAAACAGTCAGATAGGTCAGTCAAACTTTATTAATAGATTACAAACCAGCGTTCTGAAAACTCCGTTCATTCCCAAGATGAATAAACAGCTGTTTTATTATTTTCCCCAAGGTAAAGTAAGTGACGTGGTATTTTCGTGACACAGTTTATCTTTTAACAACAGCAAGGTATAACATATAGTGGAGGGGAACTTTTCCTCGATTCAATAAACGCGTAAAAAACAGTCTGATACTGTTACGGTAAGTCAAACGTTAGTGCAATCACAATATATATCCACTTCCGCACCTTTGATTCGTTCATGCTAAATTCTCTCGCTGCTGCTCTATTCCCGTGTTCTACTGCGTGACTGATCGCCTTGAGCTTAAACTCTGCGTCGTAAGCGTGTCTCTTAATAGGAGCCATTTTGGGGTCTTTACACAAAACCCAGCATGCACCGCGAGCTTCTTCTTCTACGGGGGAAAATGAAGTCGGCGGTTGCTTACCGTAGTTGTGAGACCTGCTGTGGCTCAATATTGGTCCATATATAAGGAGCACCGGATTATAAGGTGCACTCTCAGCTTTTGAGAAAATTGAAGGTTTGTAGGTGCGCCTTATAGTGTGGAAAATACGGTACGTAAAATTGCACTTTTGTGTGTTTTTCAGTATGCTCTACCTGCCTGCTTTCATTGCCCTCAGTGGGAATAAATAAGGTTTTTGGAATTTAATTTATGGGGATTTTTTTTTTTACATTTTTTCTACAGGTTTTAATTGAAATGAAAATGAATGCACCTTTCCTGACATGAAAAGCCATTAAGATAAAAAAAAAAACAACTACTTTTTTAGGGTAAATATTCAAGATGATTTAATTATGAACCCTCTAATTAGATTTTTTTTTATCCAGTACCACCCCTAATCATATCCCAATAAAATATATTAAGATTGGTGTTTGTAAAATGTGGGGCATTAATACTTTTGTAGTCCAAAGGTTTAAGGAAGATGGGTGATTTCCTGGCAAGAACTTTGCTTTAAGGTCTTGTTTGACATAAAGATGCTTGAAAATGTGATGAAACAACTTGAGTTGTGTCTGCTTTAATACATTTACGGTCCTGGTGAGTGTGCGCAAGAGACTGGCTCTAGCTGCCTTAATGCAGCTCGCCTGCCAAAATGCCCAGAGATGGCACAACAGTCCCTGGAAGCGGCCAGCCAGCCACTGAGCTGGCTCCGGCACACACCCACAGAGTAGCACACATGGACTTAGGACACGTATCGTGGTGCCGTTGCACAGGCAAAGGTACATTCTGCTCCTGTGGCAACTTCACAAATAGACTTGTTTTCCTCATGCTGGAAAAAGTGACCTGGAGCCAAGCAACACTCACAACCCGCAGTCCTAACAACCACACCCACCCACTCATCCACCCACGAAATAAGATGCTTATGGCACAAGATAGAGGCAGGTCTGTGGGGGCCGGGGGCTGAGGCATACGCGCTTTGACGGAGAATTTATTTTGGAAGTGTTTCGAGAAAATGCCAGTAAACACATTTTTAGCTATTCGTAGAAAAGAAGGGGGGGAAAAAGACTGAGTGATGTAAATTGTAAATCATACTCCGGTGCTGTTCCCAACGCATTTATTAAGGCGGTCATCGAAGACCCTTTGTGGCAACACTTTGTAAGGCACCTTTGAATCGTCTTCCAAGAGCCGTTCTCTCCCAGGACAGGACACGGCGCTCCGTTCCAGAGCTGTTAGAACAGAGACTTTCCATTGGTGGTTTCACGTCAAGATGCATTTTATGAGAACGCATGCTGGGGATTGGTCATCGTTGTTATTGCAAGATTATTGGGTGCTGCAGTGAGGCACTGGAAAGCTAGATTAAATCTGTGTGTGTGTGTGTGTGTAAGGCCACTGTGGCCAGTTAAAGTACCATGCATGAAGTAAGCATCTCTTTGTATCATGTTATTAACCTTTTTACATGCTTGGAATTGAGTGTTTGTATTTTTGGTGCCACAAATCCTTATAGTTTAGGCTTACAAACATAGCTTTCATGTCTTCAGCACTTAGATATATGTCTATGAAAGTGATACCTGAGAACTGTTTAAGTGAGGTTTAATGTTATACTGGTATTAATGCTAAGATGACCCCTTTTTTGGGCTTATTTTGACTTAAAAACCAAAATTAGCTAACAGAGTGGATTACGTTAATGTTAGCCATCATGCTAGAGAAAGCCAACATGATAACAGTTAAGCTAACATTAGCTTTGTAACTTATTTTGACCTAAAAATCAAAATTAGATTACTGAATGGATTAAGCTCCTGTTAGCCATCTTGCCAGCGTAAGCCAACACAGTAACATTTAAGCTAACACTAGCTCTTTAGCTAATTTGGATTTAAAAGCAAAACTAGGACACTGAATACATTAAGTTAAAATTACTCAGCATGTCAGCCAATAAGATATGACAGCATGTAAGCTAACATTAGCTTTTTAGCTAATGTTAGGTGTACTTATAAGTTATTACTCTCCACTATTTAAATGTAAATTTTAACTGGCATTTTGAGTGGCTGATCATATTTTGCAGTTAGTGGCCTTCTCTACCAGTCCATGATGGTGAGCACATACTGGCTCACCATCAGTGATGATTGTGGTGGGAGACACGCTGGTCACACACTCCAGAACACAAAAAAAATGCTGTCAGTGAGATACAGATTCCCAGCAGATGATTATTTTTCATCTTTTCAAACTTTTTAGACCAAGTTCACGTCATTTTCAAGTCTGGATTTGTTGGCCAAATTTGGGATTGCGCTTACCTTTAGCTTCCTCCGTAGATACTCTACTCTATCTTCCTTCTTTATGTTTTTATTCAGGATGTTGAGAAATTTTACTAGCCTCTCTTCTTACAAGGAACTTACATTATGAAGGTAATTGTAGCAAATCTTTGGTCAGAGATCAGGTATTCTTTTACTTTTTCATGCCTCAGTTCTTTATATCAAACTGAATGCATTTCTCTCAGGTTAATCCTAAAGTATCTTGCAAAAGCCCCCCGGTCATGGTGTAAAATGAGACATCCTAGTTGAGCCAGGTGGTTTTAAATGTTGGATCTTCCAATCCGCGACGTGATTTTGTGAAACCGTTTCAGTGCACTTTTCCTCATTTTGCTTCACACAATCCAAATCCTCTTGGACATTCGATGCGCCCATTTTCAGGAGTGCCTTTTCAGCGCCTTTGAAGGTCCCAGAAATGCCAGAGCGGAGTACGAACTTAGAACAAGGCGGAAAACTGAGCCAAAAGAATGTGAACACATACACACACACACCGCCACACATAACTTTAACGCAATTTATTTGACCTTAGCACACACTTGACAATAATTCAGCTTCCTCCACTTGAGCTCCTTGCGCAAACAGTGCAGCAAAGACTGACAGGAGCAGGAGGAGGAGAAGGAAAACAAACAAATAGGAGGAGACAGGCCATGACGAGATGTTCACCAGATGTTGGGTCTCTTCTCCTCCCCCCCCTCCGTGTTTGATGGCTTCATTGTTGATGCACGTTTCCAATCAGTGAGAGTATGTTTCTTATCGAAGCTAATGTGGATTATTTAGATATGAAATTTAACTTCAAGCAAAATGACATAAGGCTGCTTTCACTGGTTTTGTCCTTGTAATAAATTAAAATGAAATTAGTTTTATTTCCTTTGCGGTTCCAACTTTCAGTTGTCAGCAGGCCACGGAGTACCAAAGTTCATCTTCCAGTAGGGAGTTTAGACCGAGATAAGCTCGTCAAGTAGCACTGCCTCGCTAATATCTGAGCGAGGCTTTTAATTGCAGAGTGAGAGTATTGCAGAGGTCAGCATACACTAATAAAATCTGTTGTTTTTACAAAAAAAAAACCCCAAAAAACAGCTGTGGTTGCAATAAAAGCTCAGAAATACAAATACAAAATACAGTAAATATGTTAACAGTTTAATTGACCGAACAATAATTACAACAAAGTTAAATTGTAAAAAAAAAGTTGATTGTCCCATAATTTTGTATAAGTTTTAAGTGATTTTAAATTTTTGTAATAAAAACAGTTGTATCAAGAACATTTTACAAAATTTTTCAAAGAATTTATCTTGATATGTTACATACAGTATTATGTGCTACCTTACATTTTCTTCCAGTAAGATTTACAGTTCTTGTCTATTAAAATTGATTTATTCTTACCAAAAAAAAAAAGTTTGAATAACAGATTGAAATACCAGTATAAAATGTTTTCTTAATATTTTGTGTAAAACCGAATTTGAATTTGGTTAAGTAAGTTTAAGTAAGTTTCTCATTTTTTCGTAATAATTATATTTTCAAATATCTATAAAGATCAAATTTCCACAAAACATTTATCACCTAACTGCAACTTTAAAACACAAGAAAACCACATTTTAAGTATATTCATAATAATAATAAAAAAGATCCTTACACTTGCATGTAGTTTATGTTACAAACAGAAACTACATTGTTTTCCATCCACCATGAACGCAAGACCTCCTTGGATGGTTGAAGCTCCCAAACAAGGCGCTTCCGGTCTGGAGTCAAGTCTATTTAACTCCATGTGAAATAAACTAGAGAGCCCCCTAGTGGAATGGGGAGAGTGACTCCAACAGTGGCCTTTACTCTGGTAAAGTTTGAGCGAAATTCAGCCTCGGAGCCGTCAGCAAACAGTTGACATATGACAACTCAGAGGACCAATGGGAGAACTTAAAGGAGAATAAGGCAATACAAAATGCCCTCTGCTTTATGGAAATGGGTCACCACAGAAGTAGGGATGGGAACCTAGAACTTGTTCTCAATACTTCACGAATCGTTAAGCTGCCTTTTTAATGAAGCCGCTTATCTGCACCAGTAACGTGTGACCTACTTACGTGATGACGTATTGTACACACTCCGTCTTTTGCTTTAGGAATTAAATTTCCTGTTGATGTCATTAAGGCTGACGATCCTAAAAAGTCCCTGCCAATGTGTGTGTTTTTAAAAAAATCACATCTCAAGGTGTGAGTTTGTGTGAGGCTGCCTGGGGAGACGAGTCGACGCTGTACAGTAGGTGTGAAAAAGATGAAACTTGAGGCCATGTAGTTCACATGAGTCTCTTGCACTAACCTCTATTCAATTCCCTGTTAGTGTTACCACTGGCAACCCTTCCAAAGCCCCCAACAATGCCAACATGTGCCCTTTTTTGGTTACATTTCTCAAGATGTGAGTTTGTCTGAAACTGCCTGGAGAGACGAGTCAAGGTTAGGCTGTAGGTGTTAAACTTAAGGCAACCCAGGTCACACAAGTAAATGCTAACCTCTATTCAATTCCCCGTTTATGTTTTTAACATCAATGACTCTATCAAGTCCCTAACAATGGCAACGTACACTTTTTTGGTTACATGTCTCAAAGTGTGAGTTTGTGCATGACGAGTCCATGCTGGACTGTCAGCGTTAGAAAGATGAAACCGCCTCCTCTGTTCAAGGTCGGTTTTTCATGTTTCACCTCAATGACTTTCTTCACTTCTCTCTCAGACAATTTGTCTTTCCTGTTCTGTCCAACGTGCGCACTTTGACAGGGAAGACGAGCATCAACAGCACAATGACTTGGTTTTATTTAAAGTGAGCACAAAGTAAATCTAGAAAGACAAACTAAACAAGGACATTATATTTCTTGGAGGGCCAACGTCTCCAAGCTAAAAGAGTGACCTCATGTGATGGGAGGTTTCAGAGGAACTATCCGGATCGAATCGGACTTTGGTGGCGCTGTCCCGTCCTCCCCTGCCTGTCCTTCTTTCCTCCCGTCCACTTTTACCTCATAGGCACCTCATCATCGTGCTGCTCGTTACCGGAACTGTTCCGGAAAGTTGCCATACTTGTATAAACCGCTGCAGCTGCAGGTCAAAGACTCTTCTCTCACTTTCCTTGCTTCTCATCTTCATAAAAGGGATTACGTTGCAGCAAGAATTTTCATCTGTAAAGCGTTTTAACACGCTTTTTAAGCTTCTGCGGGACAATATGTCGTCTCCTTTCGACATAGTCTGGGTTCGCTGCAGCACGTTACAAAACCACTAACACCGACGTCAATTTTTACTCACATTTTCACTTCGAAACCACAAACATTTTTAGAACTTTGTATTTTGCGACAGAACAAAACATCATTTACCACTAAATTGTAATGTAGAATAAAAATAATGCTTTCTTTTACAAATCTTAAAAGTGTACCATGCATGTTTTCAGTTTTTTTATTTGTAAAATGTTTTCTCCCTGAAGTTCTCATTTTCAAAACTGTCTCAATAGTTTCATTTGACTGCATCTGCGTTTTTCCCAACGTTCAAGGCTGCTTCAGCTTTGGCTGACGGCAAGCTTCTCTCGCTGCTTCTCTCTCCGCTGCTCAGGGAACGTTGGGACCAGTTTGCTTGTTTTCCTTTTAGTTTCCAGTGGAAGTTTCAGGCAGCATTTTTACGAGTGCTTGAAACGGCACCGCGTAAACAAAAAAAGGCTCCCAAGCATCCATAAGCGTGCTGTTCAGAAATCCATCAGCGTTGCTCAACACCGCGGGGCAATTAGAAACGATGGAGACTCTGGCGAACCAGGACGTTACTGGAGGTTGCCGCTGATTGGGACATGTATCAAAGCTGATGTGAACGCTGTTATTGGCACCATGGTGTTCACCACAGACTCAACCTCAGAAACCTGATCTTGTATTGGACTGTTAGTCAAGATTTCAGAAGAGAAGGAATTTGTTGGTGGAGCAGCCATCTCCTTGGCTTTAGTGTGTGTTCAAAACAACTTCTTTTTAGATTATTTATTTGTTTTTTCTGACATTAATTATTCTGAAATTAAACTTGATATCGCTCTTTTTTGCCCTTGATTTATCAAGAAAGCATTCCTAACTTCTTTATGGCACAACTTGTGTAGGTCTTGGTCCACCCTAAAGCGAAACCCTGAGGTTGATTTGAGCCTTGGCTAGCAGAACTCCGCCAGCATCTTTTAACAAAGTACCAAACCGGACTAATGTGGGGATAACAGGAAGGACAGGATGATTGACTGCACGTGGCGGAGATTGTCCGGCATGAGCTGCATGTTCCGAAACAGGAGGTTTTATTCCAATCAAGTGGACAATTTCAAATTAGCACACATCTTGAAGGAAATTCCAGGAGCAAATTACTGGCAGTATTGCTGTTGGAATGTAATGATGCATTTTTCTGGTTGAGGTTATGGGCAATAGTGAAGAAACGCGCTGCAATTATTTTTAACTGTTGTGTCGTAATTATTCCTTTATGCTGGTGAATGCTTGATATGTTTGTGAGGTCCAAGAGCAAAAACAAATTTAAAAAAAAATTAAATAAGTAAAAAAAGAAGAAAAAGAGATTAAAATAAAATGAAAGACCTAGCGATCTGGTTAGTGAGCAAACCGTTTGCTGACAAAAGGAGTCTACATCTACCTTAATGTCAATTAATAAATGTAACAACATAAAAGATCTCAAAAAGCAAACACATTTTGCCCCAGTCTATAGAAATCAAGAAGAGATGAGAAGCAAAGTATCTGAAGTATTTCTAAAGCTTTGAGGCTTCAGCAACCCACAGTAGCCGTCCTTCCATTACAAATGTGCACAAATCTCTCAGTATTCCTCTAAGGTCAAAAAAACATAATTTTGTAATTGCAGTATTACCAATAAGTAATAAAAGCAAATAAAATCACACATGAATAAGTTTGTCACTAAAACAGATGCCGCGCCACGATCTTCCGACTACTTCCTGTCGTCTTCTTTGTCGTTTACAACAGTGGCAACATCCGGTTCCATTAAGTCGATTTATTTTCGAGATGTCAAATTGCACAATTGTACTGACAGTTGCTATTCTCAAATGGAGAAAATATTAGAGTGATGAACCTTCCCAGAACCAAAATTACTACGAGAGTAACACCTGAAGCACTGCAGGCTCCCAGTTCACATTAATACTTATGATGAAACAGCAAGAAAGAGATAAACGGGAAAGTTCCAAGGCCAAATTCACTCACATTTTCCTAAAAAGACGTCAAATATGGTGCTGATTTTGGGGTGTATCGGTAGAGCAGGAGCCCCATGTACAGAGACTGCCTGGGTTTGATTTCCAACTTTGAGATGTTTGAAGCAGGTCTTTGCTCATTTCCTGTCTGGTTACTGTTAATAAAAGGTCACTATAAAATGGTGGCATAAAATGTAGAGGTGGGCATATTGATAAAAAAAAAAAAATCAATATTGATACCAAGTCTGTATCAGTATCAGATTGTCAGATTTCTTCTTGGTTTTTATTTTTGTATTGTAGTTTCTCGACTCTACAACAAAAAAAACTTTTGTTTTGATTTGTTCTGAAATTTTGATTTCTTTGCACTTTTTAATTTCATAAAAATGGACACAAATCATGTGAATAGGTTATTAAAGTATTTTGTAGACACCTACGAGCTTCTGTTCTAAGTTTCAACTAAACAATTCAAAGTAAAAGTGATAAAAATACAAAAAAGGTCAGAAGTTTGAAGAAAAATCCTAACTTAAATAAAAAGCATCGGTATCAGTATTGGTATCGGCAATACAAGCTCTGTATTTAATTGACATTGGATCGATACCAAAATTTAGTACATTTTTGATTATGTGGACCTGCTTTGCTTTACACAACATGGTGTAATTCAAGGAACTAGTAATTGAATTTGGAAGTGACCTGGTCAAAGTCTGGACTCACATCTGATTGAGTTAGTTGATACCAAAAAGTATTGGTCAAAATTCCTCACAACTCTGTCATTAGAAAAGTGATCTACTGGATTCAGTAACATCTGTGGACTCTCACGGAGCTGATATGACGCAAACTTTAAATTTTTCGTTATCTAATACAACATGACTGCCATTGGTCGACTTCCTCTAGGCTAGCTCAAATTTTACGAGCAGTTAGCATAATTCAGAACAATTAGCCTCTCCTTCCTATGTGTCTCTCTTTGTCACTAACAGGGTGTTTCTGGCTTTCAGTGTTTTTGGTTCCAATGGAAAAGACACACAGGAGAGTCGGGGTGGAGAAAACAGGGAGGTAACTGGAGGTGCTAAACGTACGCGTGTTGCCACTAAGTATCTGTGTATACATGCGTTTAGCGATAGCAAAAAAAGAAAAGGACAAGCAGTCCAGAACAAAAGGAGGGGATTCAGCCAAATCAGACAATTGCTGCAGGATTTGTATTTCCATTTAATTTTTCACCAGAGACAGGATTTGGGGGAGGACCGGTTGAAAGCGTTCTGTTGGGTGTATGGTCCATTTTAAGCATCCCGACTTTGCGGTTAGCACTGTTTCATGATGGTGCAACCAAACTCTGAAAATCCCAGCGCTGTGGTTTAAATGTCATGTTTGTTGATGTGGAAAAATGGAAACAAATGGCAAAAACTAATGTTTTCATAACGCCAGAGCCAATTAGGGTTTGGGTTCCTGCACCTCTCAGCTCAAAAACATTACATTAAACTCAACTCCAGTGAGGACTGCGTGGATTCCAGGTTGGATATGGTTTCTTTAGCTTCTCGTTGTGACGTCTTTAAGAGATTTTGGACTGTTTTTCTCAACTCATAAATCTTTAATGTGTTTGTTGTGAGGGTTAATATTTTCTGAACAGCACCGGTTGATCTAACGAGATCCGAAAAAGAAGGAAGTGGAGGGTTAACGGGAAGAAAGGACAGTGATGAGAGGGCCAAAGGAAGTGGAAGAGGCTTCGCATCTGTCGGGGGTTCACGGTCAGGGTCAGCAGGTTGAACGGTAATCAGGTTTCAGTGTGAGCACATCTCCGCAGCTGACTGAGCGGAGCTTCATTAACTATCATTACATGCATGCACACACAAATGCTACACAATTGCCAGCGTGCTTAGCATAATCAGCGTCCTATCCCAGTCACTAATCACTATCTGTGGCCCTGCAATCACTGTGGCAAAGGCTTTAGCTAGTCCAGCGATGGATGAGTGGTGATGTCATCAGGATGTTATCATCTGGTTGGCTAATGACAGGAAGTTTGCAGGGCAGGGGCCATAGCCCTTAGGGGGTGGCTTGTCTGTTCCTTGAAGCATCATGCTGTTGTGTTGCTTAAAGGGAAGGAAGGTAAACCTGTTATATATAAATATGATTACAGATGTTGAGCTTAGGATGGTGTGAAAAGTCTGCAAATTCATATTTAAGGCTAGTTGCCATTTAACTAAACCTAGCATTAGCAGTTCAGTCTATTTTGTATGTTTTTATCGCACATCAGGATTCTAATAAACAGTGGTGATACTCACATGAATGGAGCCTTCGACTAGCCCCTCTTTCTGCCCCCCCACCGTTCTACAACCTATTCAAATGTACAAAATCATTGTTTTGTGTCGCTAACTAAAAGGTTAGTGGTGCTAACACTTAAGCACTAAGCATAACGCTTCCTCTAATGCTAAAGAGCTAAAGCTAGTGGAAGCTAATGCTACAGCGCTATGCCAATTTGTGTTTAGTAGAAGCCAATGCTAAAGTGCTACATTCATAATGTGAGGAATCTCAATTTATATGTACATTTTTGCATATTTATTTAACTACACCTGTGGTTGTTCATTCGTATGAGTGTTGTAATTTTCTGCAGACTTTGTTTGTTTGTTGTATTCTTGCCTTTTACTCAATAAAGTTTCCTGAAAGGAATTGAGAGAGTATGTGAGGAGAGGAAACCATCCAATCCTAAATAAAAGCATGGATATAAACGACTAGCTGCTTGAAGAATTTAGGAACTAAAATTTTAACATCGATGTTGAACTTTATTGCACTGAGTTTGTACAAAACATTCAAGTGAATTATCACTTTGGAACCTATCTGGGAAAATTAATTTAGGGGTCGCCCAAGAGTTAGCCAAAACGCTACAGCACCAGACAAAAAATGATCTCAGCTAATAGAACATTAGTTGATTATCTGATGTGTGCTCATCACAGACATTTTAGCTCAAATCCAGTCTGATATTTTGAGAAGTGCATTTACAGTAACCTAGAAAAGTGCAGTTAGAATAAATCTCACCTATGACACTTTATACACAGCACTTTTTTCTACTATAATCCAGAATATATCTGCGACACAAGTTCAGTTTAAAAGGAGAACTTCTGTACTTGCTTGCCAAATCTTTAGAGATCCCATAAACTCATCATAATACATTGCCAACGTCCTTGTTTAAACAAAACCAGAACCTTTTTTTGTTGTTTGTTTTTCCAAAATCCCCACTGTAGCTTTACAATAGAGCCACTCATTTTGGCAAAGTTACTGCCTTTATTATTTCCAGAGTATTACGAAAATAGTGTCATGTCATAAATCTTACTAAATAAGCAATAAACAATGAGGCCCAATAATGAGCCCCGTTCAAAACTCTAGTCATTGTGAAATGCAGCACAGCAGATATTTGAATCAGGTCAGAGTACTATGAATGCACTTGTTTGTTTTTTTGTAGATTATCAACTTTTGATTTCTGAACTTCAAAAAGTGTGGATTCTTATCTATCAAAAGTATTGCTAAAGCCTTATCTCATTTTCCTGATTGTAATATAATCTTTTTATCTTAGAGGGTCCAGAGAGGGGCACACACTGTAGAAGGGTGGTACTCTAAAAATCTTTAAATACAATGAACAGTGGGCCAAAGCTCGAATAACAAAGCTATTTATTTAACCAATCAAAACGCTTGGATCTGTTTAGCATGAGAAAACTATGCAGTAGATTTTTGTTTGCTGCTGTTTCTTAAGGCACAAGCTAATTTGTCTAGTCGAACAATTAGCCTATTTGGCTTAGTAAGCTTAGCTGTAGACAATTTTTAGCTTCGTAATGCTAACTTCGTCTTAAAGTCAAAATTATTGAACCATTATAGACTTCAACTCGCAAATGACTGTTTTTTATCTGAGGCTACTTTTTCATAGTAATAAATCACATATACTGTACATCAACCTGCCAATAGGACTAGAGATAGAAATTAGCCACTTTGCTATGACCTCATATATTTGCATGTAAATGTTCTTATGTAATGTCCCATTTAAAAAAAAAAGAAGCTTGAAACGATCAGGAAAAAAATATTACTAGTCTATAAAGACTGTATATGAAAGCATACATAGTCTATAAAGACTATGCCTTCAGCTTCATTTGTGGTTTTTAAATGACTTGTGGCAGCTCAGAGAGAGGCCTCTCTAAGTGGATCTGTGACAGGACTGTTTTATAAAACAGGATTAATCTTAGGAATCCACAATACGTAATAACGTACACCAAGAAATGTCATCACGTACCATGTTCTAGCTGCCAACTCATTGTAATGCTTGTTTTTTTTTTTTTTTCCAAAGGAAGAGTCCTGATGGAACATCTCTCTGTCTGTGAGGTCAGCTGAGATTAGTCAGCAAACGGCACTCTTCATCATTCCTTCCTGTCTGGATGATTAACAGGGCGGAGTTCAGCCTTGTATATTTTACTTGAGACCAGAAGTGAAATATTTATAACTCTTACAGAAAATACACGGATGAGTCCCAAAACTTCAAAAACAATTTGAACCAAGTTGCGCCTCAGTACTGGGAAAAGTTCACTCACTTACACTTTTTTTTCTACAGATTGTGTCAAAAAAACCCCAAAAAACGGCTACCACCCAAAAGTAAGCATAGTAAGTAAAAACGTGTAAAACAAAGTGTTGAACTACGAAACATCCCTTTTGAGTAAATCCAGTTTTCCATGAATGTAGTCAAGTGAATGATGAAAACACTTGTAACAATTTGAATCAATGTAATCTTGAAGCACAAAAAAGGAATTTGTTCTTCAGCTGTCGACAGTGGACTCAGCTACAGTTGTGTTAGCTACCGCTTGCGAGTTTCCGCTACAAAACCACTAAAGAAGAGCCAGCTACTTACATTTGTTTAGTTTTGTTTTTTTTGTGTGTAGTAGTCTTTAGGATACCCTGCAGAAAAATTAAATTGTAAAAGTATAACAAGTCAGACAGGCTAATGATTAGTCGCTAGCAACTCCAAAGTTAGCCTCTGTTTCAATTGCTTCCTGCTGAAACTGAAAGGTTATTTTACCACTTATTGATTAACATGGACTAAATTTGCGACAGTTCAAGCCCTTAAATTAGGTGACTTGAACTGAATAATTGTATGCTGACCAAATATTTTTTAAAACAGTTTGAGATGTATTCTATTTATTTATTTCTATTCTATAAAATGCCTCAAGCATTTTCATAAGCCATTTACCACATCTATCTGCTGTAACCCATCTTCTAAATAATCAACTACGATGAGAAGAGAGAATGTAACACATTCTCATTCAGTCACAATTAAAGTTTGTCAAACTTACTTTATGTTTCTTTAACTTTGCAACTAATATCAACTGGGATAAACTTAATTTGATTACTTGTGATTAAATAAAGCAGTGTGTTTAAGTTGGATCACCTGTTCACTTTTTCAGTGTATTCTAAATGGCAACTATTTCTAAGAGTTGAAGGCCATTTAGTTTTGCCAAATAATTTATTGCCAACGTTTTAGCGGTTGGTAATAAAAAGAGCCTTTAATCTGGCTCTTTTTCATATTCTGCTCAAGTTCAAGTTATTAACGGTTTAGAAAGGGCTCTTTACTTTCTAGATTCAAACAATGTAGCAAGTACAATATTTTGGGGATTTGGGTTAATAGTCACCAAAAGACCTCATCTTGTCTTGAGCTCTTTTCCTAGGCTGTACTTTAAAACCAGTCATAAAGTTGGTAGGAGAGTTAAGACGGGACTTAGGAAACGAGAACAGGACTAAGACAAAAAAATCTGATCACAATTATGCTACATTGTGATCTGGCTTTGTGGCATTAAAAACCCCCTTTATTAAAAGAACAATCAAAATATGACTTTCTGACAGATGTTGGGTATTCACAAAAAATATATAAATAAATAAAAAGAACCTGAAAAAGTTACGTGTGAAATACTCTCATGGCACCCGGTCCTGACTTCTGGAGAAGTTAATACTCGCTTAGGGCTGCAATTATTTTTTCTTGAACCAGCCCTTTTTTATTATTTTTTAGTATTTAACATATTATTTCGACAGGCTAGAATTAACTCGATTTCCCAACACTGGACTGGTTGGTGTTTTCAGCTCTATCTTTAGCCACATTTTACTTCATGACGGTTTTATGAAGCAGTTTTGGGCTTTGACCTGCCAGACTGACCCCTATATGTACGCATTAACTATCACGCCACTGTTTAACTGTGGTTTTAAATGAAATCATCCAACGCCCTAAACACACGCACAAAGCCAACTGTCCATCAGGATGACTAATGAGCAGCTGGTTGCATCACGGTCAGCTGGAGCTGTCACTGAGAAGGCGGGCGGCTTCAGACGCCAAAACTATGACACGGACTGGCAGGAAGGGATAGAAAAGACGGACCAAGACGTGGAATCGACGCAGTTTGCATTTGAGAATGAAAGATGAGCCTATTGGGCAGGAGAATGAGTCTGGAACATGCCAGCAAAACATGTAGACGAGATGAGCGATCTGGTTTTTGCTCGAAGCCTCTGGAGGTTTCCTGAGTGAGGAAGGATTGGTAGAGGCCAGCAAGGAGAGGTGGAGGTCTGCCTCCCATAAATTCCTAATTCCTCCTCCTTCTCCTCGCCTGCTTCCCTCTTCACATGTCACACTTTCTCACCGAGATGACATCTTGACAGCCGATTTAGTTCCAGTTAACTTATCAGCTTCAAAATACTACATCCCCTTTTTTTTCTATTTTATTCATGGTTTCGGTTGGTTGTGTTATTTATTTCAAGTTTTTTTACTACTTTTGTTTTTGACTGTTGTGTTTTATGTTAGATATTTAGATGTCTTAAACTTCCAGTAAATGTTAATCAAATTTTTAAAAAATCTCCAAAGCTCATTATTAGATAACTGCATTAAAGAGTGAGATGTTGAGGTTACCAAATCTCCATAACAACCATAAGATTGTAATTGTGTGGAGTGGATATATACACCAGGAGATTCGAACGGAATGCTTGGGAGGTAAACGGGTCAACGATGAATCCAAAGGATCCAACAACGACTCAACACACAAACTCAACCTCATTCCATATCTAGAGCCTGAAAACAGCCTGGCAAATGAAGACAAAGAGAAAATTTTTCCATCATCCCTTTAGCCCCCACATCTAAAGAAATGGTGTTTACTCAAATCTAACCGAGTTTGGTCTGAAACAAAAAGTGAGTTTGTGGAAATCCACCTGTTAGTTTTAGTAAAGTCCCAAAAATCCTTATCAGAGAGAATGTCGTTGTGAATTCTTTGAAATACCAATTGATTTCAATAAACAGACATTTTTCACTCGACTCAAAATCAACGTCCTTTCAAAGCCCGTCTAAGTCCAAAGACATGTTGACACATAATTGATGACTCAGGGCTCTGAACTGTTTGAAAAGATTAATTAAGGAGGAATGGTCAAGTATTTTTCTCTCTAACCAAACTTGTGGAATATTAAAGAAGTGATGTTTTCTTGGGGGGTGAAGGGATGTGACGTTTTAGCAGCAGGATTACGATCTACTGGTGCATGCGTTCAGTACAATATTTCTTGATGTGGGAGGGTTGTTTTTGTCACTTTAATATCTGTACTCCAAGGTCAGAAGAAGAGACATTAAAAACTTTAATTGTATATAATGGATGCACAATCTTTTTTTTTTTTTTTTTACCCCTCCAGGGGGTCTTTTGTGGGCTCTAGTGTCCCTTACATGAAAGTAGGCTGACAGGAAAGGGGGAAAGAGCAACACGTTTCAACCACCAAACCTTGAGTTTTCAGACACAACCTGAAGTAGCAATGCAAGAGACTGTGAAGAGAAAGGGAAAGTAACGGCTAACTTTGAGGATGATTTATTTTCTTATGCTCAGCTCCTGCTAACTGATATGTTTAGTCACACTAGTCTACCTATTGAGTTTTATTTGACTTTATTGAATGTTATTTGTTCAGCAAAGGTCTGCTCAGCAGGCTTGTTCTCTGCTTCTTCTCACACATTTTCGAAGATTTGCACCCCGTGTAGCGTCACGTTGCTTTTTTTCACCAGATATTCTCTCTGCTTCTATTTTCTGATGAAGGGCAAAGCGTGAATGTGAAATGAGGGTCTTGACAAGAAGGACAAAAGCATTGCTGTTGAGATGAAGCAACTCTGCAGATACGGCTAGGACGGGTGGGCAATCCTGGTCCTCAAGGGCCGGTGTCCTGCAACTCTTAGAAATCTCCCTGGTCCAACACACTTGAATCCAACAGCTGAATCACCTCCTAAGTGCAATCAAGTTCTCCAGAGTCCTGCTAATGACCTCATTATTTGACTCAGGTGTGTTGAAGTAGAAATACATCTAAAAGTTGCAGGAGACCGGCCCTCGAGGCCTGGAGTTGCCCACCCCTGGGCTAGGATGACGAGCTTGAAGTGTAGGAACGTCAACAAGCTATCCTCGTCTTTATTTTTTTGTTTCTCTGCTGGGAGCCTGCTGAAAACCAGACCCTCGTTCTACGCTTTGCTTCGTATGGCGACTGAGAAACGATTGCTTACTAATGGCGTTGACTCTGTTCAAGTTTTAAACAATCTGATTTTATCCAATTGGTAACGTTTGTCCATGATGTATGGAATGTGCTAGCTCGATGAAGCTTACCAGAAATTGCATCCGCTGTAAGCAACCCTGTGGGGAGTAAGGCCATGACATCTTCGCCAGCAATAAAATGTCTTTATTATTCCTCTTGCTCAGACTTTAATTGGTCAATAATAGGAATCGTGGTCAACACGGACTGAACGTCTTCCTCTGCTGCCATTACTAAAACTACAGGCAGATTACAATTCTAAAACAGCGCAGAAAATTGACATCATCGTTCGTAACTTGTCCTTTTGTTCAGATTGGCCCAGTTGAAATTCTACCGCAAGTACCCAAGTGAATGGGAGAAATCCCATAATGCACTGTAAGTAATGTTTGAACCAAGTGGAACAGAGCAGGAGGGCAACAGCCAGGCAAGTGACAAATTGTAACAAGGTTGAAAAGAAGCAGTCAAAGAGCATATTAATGCCAGAAGAAGCTAAGGTGGGAGATTCAGGCATTTTAGTTGTGCAATCAACAAATCTAGCGCTTTAAGAAATCTTGATTGCAATTCACCACAGGTCATATAAGGGTCACAGCACATGAGAAAAAAAAGGTTCTGTGATCAGATGAGCTCAAATTGGAACATTTTCAGCTCATCACCCCCACTACAAAACATGGTGGTAGTAACATCAAGCTGTGGGGATGTTATCCCTCAGCAGGGACGGGGAAGTTAATACGCTTTTGGGAGATTCTGATGTTCAGTGACTCCTCGAACAAATTTAACCACAGAATGTTGTTCTGTTTGTTTTGTCTTCCCAGGTCCGTTTTCAGTAGCCCGCTTTAATGCTTTTCAGGTTTAAAAGCGTCTGTGATCCACAATCTACAATTTGGGAAGATGATTTTTCAAGGCTTTTGTGGGCAACAGCATGACTAACATTCCCTTACTCTCGTGTTTTACTCATATTCCCCATGGGGTGCTCTGCTATTTTCATACCACTGTCTTGCATTACCAAGCTTTGCAAATATTGCGGGATGATGCAATATGATGAAAGGACACTCCCGAATGGTCTTTCGATCAGATATGTCTAAAGCATCTGGCTGCATAAACACTTCCCAGTGTCCAGCCACTTGGGCCGGGTCCACTTCTCCCACAACGTGATTTAAATTTCACAGCTGCAGAGCGTCTCGGCTCCTTTAAAGTCAAAAAAACAGAGGCTACCGCTTTGGCAAGATGCCCCCTTCACTATATCTTTCTCCGTTAGTCCCACATACATCACCTGCATCGTTGTGCTCAGTTTCCACCATCTTGCGGAGTAGCTGTGCCTTTCCCCATCCGTTCTCCTATACGTACCTTTTGTTTTCCTCAAGCTTGAATCTTCTCAGGGCACTGTCCCATAAGTGAAAATGAGACATGGCAGTCAGGCTACAGGAATGCTCCTTTTCCCCCAGACAGCCTATCAATTACCATGAAGGAAAGTTATGATGATGCTTTTTACTGCCTCTAGAATCTTTGGACGTGCTTTAGAAATCAGACTGTGTGTGTTTTGGTCTTCTGCTCGGTAGAGAAGAAGAACGAGGCTTTAGTCGTGGTGTAACGTGATCTCGCGGCGTCTGATCTTGCGATATTAAAATGCCTCGGATGTTTACCCCGGTGAGTCTTGAGGTGTCCTCTGCCGTTCCTGTCAATATGTGATTTGTTCTGGGGTAATCTTGAGATGTTATGGGCAGCAGATTTTAAGGTGAGTTCTTAAAGCTTCTCATTCTGTATGTGTGATATGTTTGTTATTCTTCTTTTGAAATACAAAAGGAAGTTTGTGAGTTGCCTCGTTGTGTTGGCACTTTGTCGTCATTACGACTTAGAAATCACGCAAAATGAAAAACTTTCTTGTTATAACGAGATATAAAAATGTGTTACTCTGACAGATTTACTTCTGAAATAGTTAAAATCCTGTAACAATACCAAATAATACAAACGGCAAATGTGCTTTGATATCCTAAATACATGCAGTGGAAAGCGTAATATAAAGGAGCTAACATCTACAGTCTTATCGCTGCTCTTGGAGGTAAGAGGTTGATTTTATACAAAGAATTTGGAGTCACGTTTCACAGAAAAATCCACCAACATTTAACTAAAGATAGGCAGATGTTCGGTGTGGTTTATTTACTGTCCGAAAAAAATATTACACTACTTTCCATCTTCTCATGCTGTTTATTCCAGACAACACTCACACATCCCATGAGGTGTAGCTATCTTATTGTTAACGTTTAGTTTAAATGAGAACATATTTTGGTTTTAATGACACACAAATCTCCTTATGACTTGCTAAAATGTGAACATTTCTCGGCAAAACATGAAATGTTCTAGTTTCACCGAGTTTTGTGTCTCGTTATGACAAGCTACTGCTCCTGAATTTGTTTGCCAGCTTTGGCAGGTAAAATATTTACATACAAATTTAAAACGTTTGAGTGGCAGCATTTTGTGATCTTGGTTAAAACAGAAAAAAGAACCAGTGATGGGGTAGCGGATAGATTCATAAGTACTGTGAAAGTACCCCAATAGAGCAGCCTAACAGTTATCCACAAATTAAGCTAAAGTTAGCATTAGTCATCCCAGCTTGCTACGCTTAGAACTCTCTATTCTAATAGTTCAAATACCAAATATATTTTACAATGCAGAAATGAAAGCGTCTAAATAATACATAGGAAGCTAATATCTATAGTCTTACCTCCGCTTTTTGGGATAAAAGGAGGATTTTCCTTAAATAATCTAATAGCCGGGCATCCACTCTAGTCCGCCATCTGCTGTCCAAACAAGATATTGCATCTCATTAAACATTCAAGTCTTCACAAGACATGTTTAGAAACGATTCCTCGAATGATTCGAGTACCTCGATTATTAAAATTCCTCGAGGAAAATTTATCTGCCTCAAAGCTTCGTTAAATTATATTTTATTATTTAGCGCACTGAGTTCCGGCCAGATAATTACTTTCACTGCGCAGAGCTCTCACTTCCGCCGGAGTTGTTGACGAAAGCCAAGTGTTAGCAGCATAATTCAAGTTTGGCCTGGGAGGATTTTATTTATTGATGATAATGTCCGGGTTTTTGTCGTTTTTCGGGGGACCAATAAGCATCTTTAAAATGACTGGCGCGATGCCTGGAGTACGGCAGCTTTGCTGGTTCAGAGTGAACAGCGGGGTGCAGCGCTGCAGGTGTATCTATACAGGTGAGCAGATAGACTGAACACTGCAGGCAGCTGCGCATTAGATAATTAACATAAGTGTAGCTTTACGGACAAGCCGGAAAATTTATTTCATATCATCCCGGTCTTAACAAATGGGGTTTTTTTTAGCTCATTGTGGTGGCACGTAGCTGGTAGATGTTTCTGTGTGTAACGACCGAAGGTGTCAAATCCTTCAAAAAAATGTCTGGGCAAGGTGAGAGTTCATCTGTTAAATTGTCTGAATTTGAATACATAAACGAAAAGCTGGAGTATTGACATTTTTTTATAAGCGTATTTGTGAGCCTGCCTCTTTATTATTGAATTGAATATAATTTCAGATTTTGGTATAACTTTTCTTCAGGTTAACTTAGAAAGTGAGCTATTATTGTTACAGGTTAATTTTCTAAACTACAGAAAAGTTATTGTTAGGGAAGCTCAAATGTGAAAAATTGGACTGATGTTGATATCCGATAGTAAAACTGCTGTTATATTTACCAATGTTTTATTTTATCTTTTTTTTTTATCCAATTACTCAATTAATCATAAGAATAATCTATAGATTACTCGATTACTAAAATATTTGTTTACAACAGCCCTAGACATGTTGACATATTGATGTTTTTTTTATTTATCTCAGGAAAATAAATGATTTAATTACAAGTTAGTACTAAAAAATAACTTTCTTGTAAAATACAAGATCATTTATTTCAGAACTTCCACAAAAAAAGTGAAACTCGTAACTTTATGTAGTAAGTTATACAGTAAGTCATATATTTCCAAGTCTTCTTCTGGAAGCTTTGATAATTATAGCTTGCATCTAAATATAAAACTAATTTTACTTTACCAGAAGAATAGAATATTACATAAGATTGACAAAATAATGATTTCCTACCCTATGGAAAAGTATGTCCATGTACTGCACAGTATGTGCAATTAATGCAGGGTGGAAGCTGTTTGTGCATGAATTACTGCGTCAGTCCGGCATCAAGGCAATCAGCCTGTGGTTCTGCTGAGGTGTTCAGGAATAATGGGTTGCTTTAAAAGCTACTCGTGCAGCTGTGACGCTGGCTCTGGTGCCGCTCATCTTCCTCTGGACAATACTCCATAGAATTTCCACAGGGTTCACTGCTGGCCAATCAGACGCAGCGATACTGTGGTCGTTAATGCACATATGGGCAGGTACCAACACCTGCTGGAAAATGGAATCAGCATCTCCATAAAGTGGACGCTGGACTTGATGCGCTTTGGACCGACACCAGCAGATGACACAGCTTCCTGATTCATCACTGATTATGGAAACTTCATGTTGGACCTGAAACAGCTTGGTTTCTCTGCAAGTTAGCTTTTTTTTGTTTTAGCTCATAGTGTTGTTGATAAAGAAATCGAAAACTCTGTAGCTTTAAACACTCTGATAGAAGATAATAAAGCAAACAGTACGTACAAATATTTTCAGACACATGGTTGCTGTGTCTACTATTCTTTATGCAGTTTATTCTGACAATCCCACTTTCTGCTAAAGCTAGCATCATTTGTTCTAGCTTTAGCACAAGTAGCGCTAAAACTACTTAAATTAAAAAGAAAGTTAAATGGCTTACAATGAGGAATTCACTCATTGTAAGCCATTTAATTTTCTAAAAACTAAATAATGTCATAAGCTGCTCATGTATTCTTTAGTTTGAAGGATATGGCTCCGTAGTGCGGTGTCTGGCACAGCACTGGGTATGACTTGTCCTTTCAGGTGGTCCTAATGAGGGACTTAAGCAGTTGTCATTCCCCGAGGGATCCGCGCTAGCTGGTAGTCTTTGTCATTAAACTTATAGGAAGAGAGACTGAGAGGCACATTTCACAGAATTAGGATGTTCCATTTGTACTGCTGCTTTTCCAAAGTCAACCCGCCAGCTTTCAGTTCCCCTGGAATCAGACGGACATCATTAATCAAGAGTACAATGAACAAATCTGGCGTTCGCTATCAGAAATAAGCTTTTTTATTTTAGATGGCCAGTGTTTTTTTTATAACTTTAAATTATCCTGTGGTTTACTTTTGCCTGACTAGATAAGATTATGTATTTAGTTAGTCAGATATTATAATTATTTTATTAGCAAACCATGCTAATCTAACATTTGTTTAATTTCCCACCATATAGCTAATGCTAACGTTGGACACTTGGCCTGCTGGGTTTATTTTCTTTTTTATCAAAACAATTTAGTGAACTTAATGTAATTAATTAATCACATTTCAATCAAACTATATATGGGTAAAAAAAGCAAACAATTTAATTACAAAAATGTCTTTGGTGCTAAGTTATTGAATAAAAGGGCAAATGAGCTCAACAACAATATTTATTGTTTTTGACCAGTTATTTAGGTTATTCAAAGTTCTATACTTTTACATTTCAAGTGTTTCCACAACCCCTGACCGCTCATGTCAGGCGTTGTGGCAATAGCGTCGTGGATTCTGTGGATGCTAGCAATAGCATTGGGAATGTCTGAGCTTAGCATTGAGATGCTAATTTAGGTTTAAATAGCTTTGCTGACAGACTAACTCCTTTTTGTACAACTTGAACACGCCAATCGTTGTTTCCACGTCTCATCAGATCGGTTTTTTGAAGCAGAAATTAATCCCCAGTGGACGAAGAAAAGCGGTTTTGTCGTCCGTCAATATTGTTAGAGGATGTCGCTTGCGCGTCAAATTTACGGATGTACGTGAAACATGTGAATACAAAGGTTCCGGCCAGAAACTATGTATTTGAATTGCAATCTTTTCTCATCTCTTAAAAGAATAAGTACTTGCTCTAGCTGCAGTTCAGGCCTTTTTGAAGGAAATTCTTGGTAAGGTTTTTTTTTTTCCACAATTAGCTTAAGCCTACTGTAATCCCTGCTGCAAGCGATCCTTTTTCTCACATTTTTTCTTCCCACTCAATTTTCCAGCAGCTTACTTCTTCGCCAGTGACTTTTTGTGGCTTATTCTGTTTTGTGAAAGTGGTAAACGACGGTCTGCGTAGGCCATAACATTCCATTTTTCTAGTAAAATGCCTGCTTTTTTTATTGGTATGAAGTAATAATAAAATTTTTATGCGAAATTGAATTTTAAGTTTTTATTAGCTCTAATCTATAATAATCAAAGCAAATACACAAAAAAATATATCAGTGTATGAATTTCATTTATGAATACATAATTATTATACTCTTGGCAGATTTATGGTTTAAAAATAATCTTCATGTTATCAATATGTTTGGAAATTAAATTAATATTTTGGACTGCCCACACCAGGGCTTTGAATCTAAAGGATTTGGAGCTCGATATAAATAGTTTAAACACCCGTGGAAACAACTGGTCAGCAATTATAAGAAGGGCTTTATTACTATAAAATCAATAAAGATTCCTTCATTGATTAGCATAAATGGAAAATGTTTTCTTAATCTTTTTTTATGAAAACAGATGAAGTATTTTTTTTTCTGTAATGTGAGTCTTGCTGGGTTGTACGAAGAATCTGGGGTTTAACGGTAGATGCATCAGATTACTGACTAATCTACTTGCCCTGCTCGTAACCCTGGGTAACCGTTTATTTGTAGCTTTTTGCTTATATTATCTTGTAAAATTTTCAGCAGACGACCTGGCTATGTTCCAAGTATTTCAACTTTATGCTAACATATGTTCAGCTACTGAGAAAAGTAAATTCAGAGTTCTGCAGGTTTTCTCTGTGCTGTAAATCACGGCTGTAGGATTACAACAGGACCCACTGGAGGCCTGAGGCGAGCTAAAACCTGAAATTTGATTTGTGTATGTGTGTCTTTGGAAAGGGAGAGGAAGGCCGGCGTGTGTAGGTGTTTGTGTGTGTACTGCTTTATCTATCCCACTTATGACACTTCTCTTGTATTCTCAGTAATGCCTGGTTCACGCGGCAAGATTTTAAAGTTGTCAGCCGATTTTTGAAACCCAAGAGACCACAAACGCAACAATAGAAAACCTTAGCTAAAACAGGTTTGGTTGTGTGGTGTGCAGCTACACGGCAAACAGAACACGCCACACACAAAAAGATTTCACTCCCCAACATTCAGATGTGAGACGGGAAATCTCACTAAACTTCTCAAGACCAAACGTGACTTCAGAGCAAGCAGATATGGCCCACCGGGATGAAGCAGTGGCAGTAGTTTGTGGACTGTTTTTATCAGAAAAAAACAATACAAAGACACCTACAATGTCCACTGGACGTTCTGGTGCGCCATGGCAGGGTTTTTTTTGTCTTTTGTATTTTTTTAAATTCCCCTTCGTGTTTCCGTCACCTCGCTTTCTGATTGATCTGAACTTCACTTTCAAAAGGCTGCGTTCACCTGTCCCCTCGTCTAACACTACACTCTGCCGAACGGGGCCAAGACAATCCAACATGTTGAATGTCCCCAACAGGGGAGCAACTATTACTTTCTGAGGTGAATGCAGACCCTCTGTACGAAGCAAAACATAGAACAAGTGGCGGATTTTTACCAGACTGCTTCCAGTGTGATCTAGGCTAAATCTTCTGAAAAGACCTGGTCCTAATTTGGCGGCCGCCCTCTTATATGCTTGGAAGTTAGAATAGAGGGTCTGGACTCTCGACTACTGAGAAACAATTGCTTCCTGGAAGCGTGGACTCTGTTGAAGTTTTGGATGTTGCCCAGTCGCTAATGTTTGACCGTGACGTGTGTAATGTGCCAGTTTGACGGAAATTATCTGTTCAATATTTGGAAGCGTGACCAACACGGACTGAGCGGCTTTATTCACTTCCTCCACTGCCACTGCTAAAACTACAGGCAGACTATGATTGTAAAACAGAGTGGAGAATCGACTTCATCGTTCCAAACTCCTCCTTCTGTTCGCTGATTGGCCCCGTAGAAATTCTACTGGAGGTATCCAAGTGAATGGGAGAAAACCAGACTGGAACACTGAATGGACGATGAGAATCAGGCAGAATAACACAGGAAGCCAATAGCCAGGCTAGGTTAGAGGTATGGTGTGAATTAAGCTTTGGTTATGATCGTACTATTCATGGTTACTGTTAGGGTAAGTGCAAGTTAGGTTTAAGTGCAGTTCTTAAAATAAATGGAAGTTAGAACAAACTCCTATTATGGGTAGAAATACAACCTGGTCTGCTTGTGTGCAGGGGTGCGCGCATGTGTGTGTGCAACAAAAAGCCATGAAAACAGCAGCAGGGGAGTGTTGTGGTCGTTTTCATTCCCTCTCGCAGGCAGCAGGCTCTAATGAAACAATGACTTTAATTGCATGTCTGCTGCCATCCAACAACATGGGAAAATGAAAACCACAACTTGGACAGCACTTTGAGAATCAACTCATTATTAAAAACAATGGAGAGGCTGCATTGTTCCTTTTAGTTTCAAAAGGGCAAAAAACCCCCCAAAAACAAACAGAAAAATATGCAGAGCGAGAGTTGGTTTTTATTGCCCTCCAGGGCAGCTTTTACAGCACGACTCTGACCTACTATTGTCAATACTCTCCAGTGTGGAGCACATCGGTAGTTATGAGCACACAAACACACAGAACGCTCCTGTAGGATGTAAACGTTTTTCCTCGAATGCTTCTTTTTGTCCCCCCTCTCCCTTTTCTTTCCCGTCTTGATTGCATTTTTTTCCTTTGTGTCCATTTGCTTGGAGTGTTTCAGTGAGTGCCTCAAAACATCCTGGTCCTCTCCACAAAAAGCCACTTCTGGTCAGGGAGGGAACTGTGCATCAATGTGGAAAACTGGCTTGGAAGTTTTTTTTTGTTGTTGTTTTTTTCTTACAGCACTTATACCCAGCAGGAAGCTGGAGGACAAAAGGAGTCCCTGAACGCCATGGAAACGGGCAGCTGTGAGCAGAAAAAGAAAAGGGGGGAAAAAAAGAAAAGAAAAATTGGGGTAAATGGAGAGCTGCCATTGTTTGGTACAGTCAAAGTTCATGTATTTATTGTAACTGGAATGCACTTTATGGGTCACAATGGAGTTCTCTCATGGACTGGAGTGGAAGAAACATGTAGATCTTGGGCTTCAGTGCAAGAAATAGATCTACATCAACTAGCCCTGCTATTCATACTCATATTCATATTTTCTCACTTCAAAGCCCCAAACTTAAATATATTTAAGACTTTTTAGCCTGTTTGTGGTGGAAAACTAACACCGCGCATGAACCTCTGTGAAACATGTCGGTGGCAGAATCATGCTGCAAGGGATACGTTTTCCTCAGCAGGGTCAAGTTAGCTGGTCATAGCTGATGGGAAGATGGATTGAGCTAAAGAAAAAGCTGTTTATGAAGAAAAAGCTCTATAAAGCTGTAAAATACTGAATGTCCAGTGGCGCTCCCAAGAGGGGGAGCAGAGGGGGCTCGTGACCACACCTGATAAAATGCTGGTGCTCCCAGAGAATGTTTTTCAGTTCATACAAAACCATAAAGAGTAATTTACTTCAATGAAAACAAAATATTCATAATTTTTTTATATGTATTACTATTTTCTTGTTTTTGTAGATATATATTTTTCTATATTTATAAGGTGTTTTATATTCTGTACTTCTTTTCACTATTTTTTGTAGACAGCAATGTAACTTTTTATTGTACAAGAAAATGTTTCACTTGTGAACAGGACTATCCATCCATCCATCCATCCATTTTCTGTTCACCCTTGTCCCTAATGGGGTCGGGAGGGTTGCTGGTGCCCATCTCCAGCTACGTTCCGGGCGAGAGGCGGGGTACACCCTGGACAGGTCGCCAGGCTGTCGCAGGGCAACACAGAGACATACAGGACAAACAACCATTCACACACACACGCACACCTAGGGAGAATTTAGAGAAACCAATTGACCTGACAGTCATGTTTTTGGACTGCGGGAGGAAGCCGGAGTACCCGGAGAGAACCCACGCATGCACAGGGAGAACATGCAAACTCCATGCAGAAAGACCCCGGCCGGGAATCGAACCCAGGACCTTCTTGCTGCAAGGCAACAGTGCTACCAACTGCGCCACTGTGCAGCCCTGAACAGGACTAATAATAATAATAATAATAGTTTTTTTCGTATGGAGGTTTTATAAAGACTCACACTTTACAGGAATCAAATAAAACTACGAACAAATGTATGTGAAATGTATTTATTTATTTTAGTTGCGCCACTGTAAAATTTTTACTAGCCTGGTCTGGCCACTCCTATGATTTTTTTTCCAGAGGCGCCACTGTGCATTTCTACCTTCCCTCTCCTCTAAACCTGCAGCCAGAGCTACGATGGAATATTTCCAATCAAAGCATGTTCATGTGTTGGTATTGCTCAAAGCACCCCCATTGATCCGGTTGATACTTTCTCTCTAGCCCTCGGTGAAGGCGGACGCTTTTTCCTCTCCCCTCTCATTCTCATTCTCTGTTTTTTTTTGTTGCTTTTTTGGAGCCTTTCTTTGCACATCCTCTGAATCTACAAATTGTAGATCTGGTTAACTGGCTTCTCAATGCAATTGATCAAATTTTCTCGACGAGAAGACTGGCCACAGGAGAGCCCTCTTGTCCTGCGGGGGACACACCCGGCGGGATTCACCCTGGATTTATTCATGATAACAGGATTTCTGCTGTGTGGAGCTTGTGGATACCTGGCTTATCAACAAATCTGTGACGGATTTGGCCAAGCTAGCGAACACTCAGACTGTATGTTGTGGGACAGAAAGGCAAGTTGGATGCGAGTCTTGCTGAGACTCGCAGCCCAGCTGAGGACTCAAAAACCCACTAGCGGGATGGACTCAATCTTGGAGAAGTTGCTAGCTTTGGTCCAGACCGCACTGGTTTGGATGATTGGGATGAACTATAAGAGACATACAGGTTAAAGACTATAGACAGAAATTTTACATCTGCCCGATCTAAAAAGAATTTGTTATTCTGAATCTGACTCCCTGTGGTCTTGGCGGCTAACTCACCCCTCCCAAAGTCACTCATGGTATCTTATGGCTGAACGCTCAAGGACTCGCTCTTGATATTTCCACCTTTATCAGAGACTTGGTTGGGACAACAGGCTGAGAGAGACATGGGCTAATCTGCAAACACGTCATAGTTACAAACACTCACTGACCTCAACGCCTTTGCCAGCATGTCTTTATTTTTGTTTTGCTATATGTGCCATATCCTACCCAATGTTTTCTCTTTATCCTACTTATCAGTCACTTTTTAGATCATTACTTGTTAGAAACTGTGGAGTACTCGCTTTTAACCCAGAAAAGGAATTAGAATGAACTGGACTAGTTTATTAGTCACCCCTTAGCTTATTTTTTGGGAACGGTAGAGTTCTCACTATTTAGACTAATATTGCACTTCTTAAATTGATTTTTAGATTGTTATGCACAGAGACTCCTGTTATTGCAACCCAGAAAAGGAATTAGAACAAATTTAGAATCCAGAAAAACTTCTTCCAGAACAGGAACATTTAGTTTTTATTATTACTTAGAAACTGTGGAGCACTCATTACCTTTACAAATTTAGAGCACACTTAGAAAGTCCAGAGAATACGTATCTACCAACCCAGAAGGATACCTGCTTACTTACTTACATTGGTTTAGCAACCAGAACAGGGATTAGAACAAACTTAGAATCCAGAAAAACTACCTTAGCAATTACCTTTTTGACTCCTATTCTTCCAATCCAGAAAATGAATTAGACCAGAAGTTATTTACTTACTTACTTACTAGGAACATCTAATTTATATACTTTTGATCAACATTATTAGCTTTTTTTTCTTTTGCTCTTTCCTTTGGTTTCTTATTTTGTTTGCATTTCCTTTCAATTCATGTAAAGCACTTTTTAAAATGTGCTATATAAATAAAATTGCATTAATAACCTGTGGTTTGAAAACTGATGTTGCCGGACGCTCTCCGTCCAAACTGACCTTGCTTGAGGTTGTTCTGTATAAAACCCTGGGCGAAGATTTCTGAAGCTGCCGCTACAAAGTCCTGGAAAGAGACGTTCCAGAATGTAGTTTGAAGCAAAATGAAAGAAAAAAAGCATACGGCACTTTTCTTCAGTTTGATAAGTTTTTCACATAAAATTAATGTAAAATACACATTTTTTTGCCGCGTTGGAGGAGCTAGAGGGGTGTGAACAGGCATGAAGTTTATTGTTCTGAAAAACTAGCATCTTGTTTGATGAAATTCTGTGGCAGGACGGACAAAACCTTAGAAACCCAGTAGCAGACCAACTTAACCAAAAAATTAAATGATTGTTGGGTATTTTAACCACTGCTGCCTGTAATCATTCCTCTCTTATCTGGAGGCATAAACTCCCCCATGATCACCAACACTCTGCCTTGCCTCTAAACATCTCCTCTCTCCTCCCTGCAGAGGTTTCTACTCCAACGAATGATTTTGTTTTCTGGTTACGGCTCCTGAAAATGCCCAAAGTGTGAACCACTCTACACTGCGAAAACACAAACTCTTACCAAAGTGGTTTTTGGTCTCGTTTCCACTGCAGACATCTTACTACAGTTGAATTGAGGCAAAACTTGCTGACAATGAACTTCTCCGCAAGATGTAGGAGCTTGTTTTTAGTCAATAATCCCGCAATATTGATGAAAAAGTCCAAGTTCTACTGGCAGATTGTTTCACTTAAAACATGGGATAAAATTCTTGTGATAAGTGAAATAATCTGCCAGTAGAACTAATACGCTTTCATCAATATTAAGAATAATTTACTCAAAACTGGCTCCTATTTCTTTCTGACAAGTTACTCGTAAGCTAGTTTTGTCTATTTTGTTGTGACTCCATTTGGTTACGTTCTGTGTTTTGTCCTAAATGTATCTATTTTAATGTTTGCCTCCTTTTCTTCTTTGTTTGTTTTAGTTTTTTTGTTGCTGTTTTTCATTCTCAAATTTAACTAGTTATTTATTATTTTGTTGATCAGTACCTCTATTTGTTAGTCGGTAATGTTTGATTTAAGCGATTTAAGAATGAGTCAAAGAAAGAAGAAGAGAAAAAAGTGTTTTGCAAAGTGAGGGTTGCGTCCCCCTGGAGGACCACTCGGCGTTGCTAGGGAGCCCTGAGAAAGCTGGAGAAAAAAAAATGCAACTGTAGAAATATTGAATAATACATGTTTTAATCATTTTTATTTTTTACCATAAAATTTAATCCGTTTTTTTCATCCTTATTACAAAATATAGGTTAAAGTAGTTTTGTGAAATGTTATTTGCCACAATCATCTTTCTGGTTGGCTGATTGATAGCTTTGTTCCTCAAGCTAGCACAGCTAGCAAGAACTCACAGGAAACTCAAATCGGAAAGTGTGAGAAACCATTTATGCTAAAGGAATGTAATACTTATAGAATAATGAATCAAAAGTAAGACAACATTCTAAAAGCTGATGTTTCTTCATATGTTTTCTAACACTGCACTAGAAACTAGACCAAAAATAACCTGCTAAAGTTTTGTGTTTTTGGAGCGCAGTGGGTGAAGAAAAATTGCTGATTCACACAAACATATAGGAGCCCGGCTCCTGCATATGCAGAGTCACCGCATGAAGCATCAGCTCTGCGTTAACAGATAAGGAGAGCTTTGGATGGTGACACCAACTATCCGTCACGCAGGCTTATCGGTCGGCCATGCTGGGAGGTTCGACACAACGCGACCAGATGGAGGGAGGGAAGGAAAGGGGGGAGCGAGGTGAAGGCTGCCTCTGCTGTTCTGAGAATTACTCCCAATAACTGTTTGATGTAGCAGAGAGAAGAGGGTGAAGAACAGAGAACTAGTTGTTCTTTCACAGCACATTATCAGTTAATTAAAGCTATAAAGGCACAATTTTGTTAAATGATTTTATGAAAGCATGTGTTTTTCAGCAAGAGTAATGTGTGACAATAAAACAAAAATCCATCAACGTCGGTTGAGAAGAGGAATATTTTTTTTCTCCCTTTTTCCTTGCAATATTTTCGACATTTACGACTTCTGGTGTTGTCGAGTATTCGGCGACTTTCAGCTGATGCCGAAACCCCCCACAATCACTGCGAACCGCCGCGCCAAGCGCCACACTTGTCCTAGGCAACTTAAGACAAGAAATACTTGGATACTCAACATTGTCCATTCTGAGTCAATTTTAAAAAAAATCAAAAAAATCTCACTTTTAAATGTGACCAGGGCCAGTCCAAGATTTTCTGGGGTCTAGAGCAGAATACAATTTGACGGCCCCCAACCAGATTTGGTTGGCCAAGTTTAAGAACAATCACTGATTGATTTGACAAATTCTTTCAATTTTAAATGTTGAACAATATCAAATATAAATCAGATGTTTAATTAAGTAGTTCTAATAAAACAAAAATTACATCAAATTTAACGATATGCACATTCTCAACAAATAAACATTAAGCTTCTAGACTAACGGTCTGTGCAGAAAGCCCCTGAAGATCTGAATGCTAATCTTGCTTTTCACTTAAAGAAAAGTTCAAATGGCAACTCTAAATCATTTAGTCTTTGCTGTAAATTGATAAACTTCTGTTTTATAGATTTCAAAGGGAAATAAATGAATTGGCTAAATTGGCTATCACCTGCTCAAAGCTTCAAAAAAATGTAGAAATGAGTAGTGGATATGCCCTGCGACAGGCTGGCCACCTGTCCAGGGTGTACCCCTCCTCTCGCCCGGAACGTTAGCTGTGGATAGGCACCAGCATCCCTCCTAACCCCGCTAAGGGACAAGGGTGTACAGAAAATGGATGGATGGATGGATAGAGTAGTGAATATACATTTAGTTTTTTATTCTCTCTCTGGTTTGACCCTAAATATAAGGGGAAAGCAGCCGGTGTTGGTAAACTACAGCGAACTCAGAGTGCTGTCTGAACCCGGGGTGGGGCTGGATGTAAGCATTTAAACGTCCCACGGGAAATCAGCATGAGGGTTGCAGGCCGAGTCATGAAGCGCAAAATCGAGCTTATATTCCTCTCCTCGAGCAACATTCCGATGGTTGCAACATGCATTATCATTATTGCAAAAATGATTTCATCTTCTTCAAACCGCCGTTCACTTGAAATAATGAGGAAAGTGTGCCAGACACCGAGCATCCACCTGCACATTAACTCTGCTGAGGTAATGACTTCCATCTTCTCCTTGCCTTTCGCCTGACATGCCTGTTCGCTTATCGTCGCTGACTGCTAAAATGTTTGTTTTCTTCAAGCAGTCATCACTACACGGTTCTCTGGACTTCCTTGCACGAGCAAAGCTCTTGGCATTATCTCCTAGACCAATGCAGATTGGTGAATCATCACCGAATATCACTTTCATCCAATCATCCAGAGTCCAATGCCTGCTTCTCTTTAGCCCAATCCAACTTTGTTTTCTCCTCTACCTAACTGTTAATAATGGTTTCCATTTGGAGTGGCTGCACTTTTCTCTGGTGACCTTCGGTGTATTTTACAGCTTGTTCAGGAGCATTTTGCTGTTGGTTGACTGCCTCGATGTTTTGACGTCTGACTTAAGCAGCTGTCCTGCTGTCTACATTTACTGACGTGTCTACAAGCACACTTCATATGGTGCTTGTAGACACGTCAAGTACCATATGAAGTGTAGAAATTATATGGGTATTATTTATTAAAATGGAAAAAGTCCTGTGTGTTTTAAGACCACGGATTATCTTAAGACTGTTTCTTTTTGCCCGTCTTACTTTTTTTTTTTTTTTTTTGCCTTTTTCACACGATATGGTAGCCTGACCATCTGCGGTGAAAGTTAAAAAAAATATATTTTCCGCATGTCTAACACCAATGTCATGAGCAATTCCAAGCACTTAGCATGCAAAGTTAAGTTAGTATTCAACAGCGTAGACAGAGTGTCTGCATATGGTAGCATGATAATCAAGTATTCAGACTTTTTTTTTTTTCGACATTTGAGTTTTATTTACAGAACCTTTGAAAGTCCATTTATTTTTGGAATTTGATCACCGAGTGAAACTTATTATATAGATTAATTCCACACAGATGGATGTTTGGAAGCCTTTATTTATTTAAGAGTTAATGAAAGCATGACATTTAAAATTATAATATTACATCAGACCAGTTTAAAAAAACAACTTTTATTAAAAATAGAAATGGGGTCTTACTGGCATGTGACTAATACCTGCTTAAAGATTGGTATTTTCCAAAGGTATTTTTAATGACAAATGAGACTCATCAGGACGTATATTCTGATTCATTCAATATGACTGTAATAGCAGTGGAGCTTAGTGTATTTCTCTTTTCCTAAGTCTGGTCAAATATTAAACACATCAGTATGAAAACTAGCCACCTTTCTAACTTCCACTCATTAACATAATGACAATATATTTTGACTTCTACATGACAATTTGAACATTCTGACGTTTATTTATTTTAGCAACCGTGACATTTTTTTTCGCGATTGCTTTCCAGAGTCAGAATGTTGTGCTTTTTGAATCTTTTTGTGTCATATCTGTGGAGAAGGCATGATCCGCCTCCGTGGGTAAACCCCTTGCTTTGGTTTCACACGGCTGGCACCTTGAAAAAGGTCAAGGAAGGGAAACAGTGAGTGATGCCAGGGTGTTGGAGGACCAAACGCCATGTTCCTATAATGCGTATTATGTGTTAGGTGGCAGAATGTTTTCGTAATTATTGGAGGGAGCTCTTGAACACTCCATTTTCTGAAGGTTGACGAGCCTAATGGCTGCACTGTTACAGGGCCAAGACTCACTTTGCGGCGTATGACTGCTAATGTAGCATGGCCTTATGACAGGGGATTTCTTAAAACAGGTTTTGTCATTTATAAGTGTTAGAAAGCAATGACTATATTTAGAAAAAAAAAAAGGTCATGTGATGATAACACCCTGCCTAGGCTTAACGTATACGTAAATTGCTGAACGGACGGGCGTCTGGTTATGGAGTATTACATTTGCACGTGGATTTGTACTTGTAAGTCAACATTTTCAGAGTTTCAGGTCTACAAAGTTGAACTAAAGTTGATGTTCTAGCTCAAAAAGGCAAAGGTTGCTCAGCAATCCATTCTCATCAGATCTAGTATTAACTGATATGGTCCTATAGCACTTTATGGATTGTTTGAATTCACAACAAATTCAAACCATTGAGTTGTATTGAAATCGGAGCTAACTTAGCACTAGACTTTCTAGACTTGGACAAGATGACGCCCGAGAAAATCTAAAAGAAATCTTACAATATCATTGTTGACCACTAAAAATGAAAATAAAGTTCTATTTTATTGTTATATAACCAAGAACAGCCATTCTCATAATATATTACCATATTGAGAAATGATCCTTGAGAAACGTATCTCCTGAAAGTAAGAATAAATTTATAGTTGAACTGTTTCTTAAAGGGGCAGAATTTTGTAAATTTTTTTAAACTTTAGATCATGTTTTAATCTCATTCCCTCATCAAAACATACTTGGAGTGTTGCCTTGATTCTTCCATGCATGTTTGAGAAATCCTTTAATCTCCCGTGGCAACCATTCAGCTGGGCAAAACCGTCTGGGTGGACCTAGACCCGCCTTAGAGGAGGACGCTCTCTCCCACTCAGCTCCATCAGACTAGCCAGCAGCAATTAGCAAACATCTGGTGGAATTGCACAACTGCTGAGTTCATTGTAGGAGCTACAACACTGGTAGAAATGTTGTTTTAAGGGGTTAATAGAGGAGAGATTTTGTAATGATTTCCTGAAGGCGGAGTTTCAAAAAGTAAAAAATTTTAAACCCAGGATTGGGACTTTACGAACTCCAATCTAAAGACAAATTATGATAAGAAACTTACAGAAGTCCTTTTGGAAATTGCTAAGAAATGTATTGCAACAAAATGGAAATCAGACGCCCCCCTTCCAATTAAAATATGGCTTTGTGAGATCAATAGTTGTGTGACCCTAGAAAAAAAATAACCTATTGGATGCAGAACAGAAGTAAGACTTTTTATAAAATATGGGAACCATTTTGAAGGTATATTCAAAACCTGCCTGCACATTGAATTGACTGATCTTCCTGTATTCGAGCTGGACTCAACAGGATTTATGAGCGATTCTGATACCGTCTGTCTCTCAACCTAATTCCGATTCATATACATTTTTATTTCATTCTTATTGAGTACCGTCATCCCACACCTTACCCACCCCCATCCAGTCCTTCTAGTCATTTGGATGTTGTATTACATTATTGTAAATGTATTTTACATTTAAGTATGTCTCATTGTTTGAATTGTGCTTTATTGTGAGGCAATTTTGTCCTGCCAGTTAATACTTGCCCTGTAAGGCTTACGAAGGTAGAAGATAAAATGAACTGGAAGACAATTTGTTTCCATCTGTAAGAGTACTCTGGCTTCAGAGAACATTTATTTAGCAGCAAAGGGACCATTGCTAATAACACAAACTCTATTTTGTTAAATCACACTAGTGAAATCACTTTGCAGTTAAGCCAAACTACAGACAGAACTCTACGCTCCATTTGTAAAGTGTTGTTTTTAAGACATGTGTTTAGTTTTGTCTGTCTGTGCGAATGTGCATGCATCATATTACATCTCTGTCGTTTGATGTTCCAGCCTAATTTAGGAGACGGTTGACTTTAATCCTCCATGAATGGAGTTAGTCGTCTCTTGTG
Organism: Xiphophorus couchianus; assembly: GCF_001444195.1. Classification (NCBI taxonomy): domain Eukaryota; kingdom Metazoa; phylum Chordata; class Actinopteri; order Cyprinodontiformes; family Poeciliidae; genus Xiphophorus; species Xiphophorus couchianus. Next base: position 16,899,072 of record NC_040237.1, read on the forward strand.
TCCAAAACCTGCCAAAAGAAACCTTTTGATCGCTGAAGAAATATTTTTACAAACTTCACGGACATTGTTCCGTTGTTCCACTTAAACCTCCTCCTTTAGTTAAGAAAGCCACAAGTTATAAAAGGATTCACAAGGCTTAGAAAGTTTCTTCAGCAGCTTCAGTTGTTTTTTTGTTGTTTTTTTTCCAGTCAGGAAAAGCAAGAGACTGCATAAAATTTTTTGGAGTTCATTTAATTGTTTTTCAGGAGCAGGTGGGATAATGGGGTAAACGAAACGACACGAGACAGAAGGGAATGTGGAGCTGCTGCTGTGAGACGTCCTCATCTGAAAAAGTCATTAGCCGCTTGCAGGATTCACATGGATGGTAACAAGCCGGGGACAGATGACATGTTTCTCATGGATGTTTTCCACAGAAAGCAGTCACATCATTAAAGGAGCGTGAGCTCCAGCTCCTGGTGACCGGCATGATCAATAGAGCTTCAGCTTTAGCAGAGCTCCAGCTTGCTGCATCGTCTTTCCGACAAATATTCGTTACTTCACGCGAAGAAGGCGGGATTAACGGAATATCCCAGTGTTGTCATAAGAACAGCAAAATCAAATCTTCTCAGAGGACCCGTGCTCTACTCACATAGATTCTGAAGCAGGAATTGGAGTTTAATGGTCAATGGTTTGCTTGCAGAACAAAAAAAAGGAAATGTAGGTTTTTGAATTAGGGGTTATGCTGCAGAGATGCTATTTGATCTAGAGGTCCACCGATTGGAGTCTTATGGCCAATCAATGATGACTGATCTTTAAGAATCCTGGAATGCCGTTTTTTTTTTTTATCTATATCGCATGAAAGTTGCTGAGTTAGCAGGGAGGTGACTATTGTTAACTGCAAAAGTGCAGACATGACCTGGTGGGCCGGTCTATATCAGCCAAACCTCTCTCACACCAGAGCAGAAGAGGACAGTGGTTGATTTATTCTACCTTTCCCAAAGTAAATAAGATAAGTGGATATGATCAGCTTACCATTGTAAGTATCAACCGATCTCCCAAAATTAAGGAAATCTGGGCTGATTTATCGACATGTCGATATATCGGTGCATCCTTACATAGATCCCTTTTCTTCCTCACTTTCCAAGCTTTCAGTCCTGAACCTGAACCGTAGAAGTTACCTTAAAGAGGTGAAAACATGTCAGGAAGCATCAAATAGTTGTAGTTGTTTTGGGATAAGTAGGACAGCATACAAGCAGGTCAGTATAGCTGACCAGACTGAAAGATCTGTGGTCAAGTACAATTGGTGGGTATTCACTATTGTTGGTTGGTTGTAGCAGCACCATAAGCCTATGACGTTTCCATAGATAATTAGTGTGGAAATATGAGATAAGTATCTAGGAAGCATGTAACAAAGACTGTCCTAAAGAATGATTGATTACAAGTAGAGTTGTAGACGATCAAGTGCTGAAATTCCGTCTTAGGTAATTTTCTTCTGCTGGCTTGTTCAAGTTATAAATCTTTATAAGACACTTCATACAGTGTACAGATGTAACGCAATGTACATTGAAGAGAAGAGATTAAAAACAAAGTTTTATTCATCTCCAATAATTTGTGGTCGACCTAAACAACAAGGTCATCAGACTCTCATACCAGCCCACTCTGGTTTTACCAGGACTTGGACAGGCTTCCACACCGACTTCGGTGAATCCTTCCTATGGGGCATAGTGTAGCATACAGTGGAGGTGATTTCCTTGCCTAGCACAGACTCTCCTTCGGCTCCAGCCTGGTGTCAACAGGGAAGACTTGGTATGAAGTCTGACACGGTGGCCTGTGATAGGTAGGAAGATGTTAACTGGGCCAGATGAACAACCAGAGACAGTCATGGACTGAGGAAAAGACAGCTTGCTATTCTTGCTGATCTGCATTTCCATGTCACAGAGTTTGTTCACTCCATTATAGGGACTGGCTGATACTTGACTCACAGCTAGGAGACCTAAAGTAGCCAGTCTGAGTCGTTTGACATAAAAAGTCTCAAAGATGTGAACGATGAATAAAAGCGTCTCTGGCATATTGATATTTAGCTTAACACCCAACCTGAATGACGAAATTGTCCTAATCAAATCAAAATTGTCTCATCTATCAACTCTGCTTTTTTCTGAAATCGCGTTGCATACTACGTAGTTCTACTAGGAAATCCCAGGCATCCTTCTCCCCAGCAACACATTTAAGCTCATTCTGCAGCATCCCAAAGTTTTACCCGGCATGAAATGATTTATTGAAGAGTTTTGCCTCTTCATCTCCTCCAATAACTACAAACTCCCCTGTATGGGTTCTTGATCAGATGGCCTAACCACTTCTGCTCCCGTGGATCTCCAATCTAATTAAGATCAACTAAGTTTGATGAGTTGTAGTTTCCATGGTTAGAGTAAAACAGAGGTCAGCAACTACAGCCTGTGAGTGCCACTGTCCTGCAACACTTGGATAATCTCCTAAGATCCAAATGGTTTGATAGCAGTTGCCTCTGGCTATTCTCAGAATACGTAGTTCTAATTTGGAGCCCTGCAAAGTCTTAATGAACAGCGTTTGTCCCGTTGCCGGCTCTAAGATGATACTGATCGTGGGTGACGATGCTGCCCGCCTGGTACTGAACCAGAACTAATCACAGAGGCATGGCTGCTGTGACGTCAAATGCTCCCTGTGACAGCGCCGACTGCTGCCCGCCGCGCCGGTTATCACCCGATACCCTCCCAGCTGGCTGGCTCGGCTCGATACGGCTGACAATTAAGGACCACACCATTGTTGGAGCCGCGGGGGCATGGCAGGCCCTGGCTGTGGTGAGAGCAGAGCAGGGAGGGTCATGAAAGAAATGTTACTCTCATCAATCTCTGAGGTCATTGCTGATGCAATGACATGTGGCGGTGTAGGGTGGGGTGACAGCCCGTGGAGCTGGGAATTGTTTTCAGAGGACATTTGGTTTCCGCATATTTATTTATTTATTTTCAAAACATATCTTGATTTAAATGTTGACTCTCCCATGTTGAGCAAATTATTTTTATTTAATACTGAAACTTTGGAAAGTTCTGGTAAATGTTCTAACATCAGTCAGTTAAGGCCATACAACATTTCTCTGTTGGATTTAGGTCCATACTTTGACTAGGCTACTCAAACGCTCTGAATTTTGACAAATTATTTGGATCATTGCCCTTCTTTGTAAACCAAAGAAGGGTAATGTCAAGTATCGGTTCTATCCCAGTTGTGAGCGTCTCTATTTTGGACTGATCCTCAATCTGAGGAGTGAGCTGAAGAGAAGAGCAAAACATAGGGACTCAGAACGCTCTAGAAAGGGTCAAAGGTCATTCTGCATGGTACAACCTTGTGAAATGTTAGAGGATAGAATATGTGTTGTGCTACTGGGTTAATGGGAGTGATACTGTTAACAACTGGGCACCAATAATTGGGCCACCATTGGCATTGTAAAATGCAAATATTTTCTCAACATTTGGTTTTTCTCATCAAATAAATGGAATAAAACCAACAAACAACCCAAAATAAAACAATGTTGAGTTGCCTGATGACCCCCTGTAGTTTCCAGTTGAAAGGAAAAAGAGTGAGAAAATCAAAAGAAAGGGTGAAAACATAACCGGCTTCCAAGAAAAATAAAGAAAAACTAAACGTTAAGGCAAATATTCCTTCTTGACATCCAGAATGGAGGGGGAAAAAGTAGACTCTTTTTTTATATATATATATTTTTGTTTTTTATTGCAAATCCATATACAAAAAGATATCTTAAAGACATTAGAAATACATAAGAGACATCGTAGGAAATAAAAAAACAAACAGGAAGACAGTATCGGGCAGCGTCCGATCTTCATGAGGGAAAAGAAAAAGAAAACGACCTGCAGAGCGGAAAGGACGAGCGGTCCCGGTGATTGGACAAACAAAAGCGCCAAACGAGTAAATATATTTATAAGAGAAATGATTTTTCCAGTTCTTTCAGCCGTTGTTTTGAGTCAAACTCAAAAGAAACTGCACAACGCTATAAAACAAACTCCTTGTAATGCACAGCGGGCAGGGAGAGGCGCATCAAAATAGAAATTTATAACATAAGATAAATAAACAACAAAAATTACAGCATGTACCGTTTTGTCTAAATTTTGCAAAACAAAAAACGAAAAGTGGGGGGAAGTTCTATGCTGTCTACATCACAAAAGACAATTCATTAGTTATAAGAATAATATGCAAAATAATTACTTTGAAATAAAGTTAACACTAGCAAATAAATAAATAAAAATGTTAAACTGGATCTGACTGACTGGGGGGGGGAGTTGAGGACACCAGCATGCTGTGGGGGAACAGAGTGGGGCGGAGGGGACACCCATAGGGGTTAAAGGTGACTTCCTGTCGCTGTCAAACACTCGCCACGGGGCGGTTCATTGTAATCTCAGCTGTGGCCGCGGCGGGAAAACGTACAAAGGAAAAAAAAACAAAAAAAGCACAAACATCAAGGCACGGATGGTGGAAGGGGCTGCGGTTTCTCTCAGTGAGACGGCACAGCATTGGGATTGCATAAGAGCCGCTCCAACGGCCGCGACGGAATACGATCCGAAAGAGAAAAAAAATAATAATCAGCTGGTGACGGAACCACAACGTCAAGTTCTGACCCAGCTTCCAACAGCATGACCTCTGCCTCCCCAACCCTCCCTCTGGGCTACAAACATACATAATATTAACAATTCATAAAAATCCTCACAGAGGATTCTCTTCAGTCTCTAAAAATATAGATGATTCTATTGTGATAAAATACACAAGGCACTATGTGAGGCCACCCCAAAGTCCAGCGCTCCTCTTAGAATTCAAGTCTGATTCGAGGGGAAGGACCCTCCCCCCTCCGCTTTCTTCCCCATTTCTGACGGAACAAAGTGTGTGTGTGTGTGTGTGTTTTTGTGTGAGTTTGAGCTCAGGGTCGGGTTAGCTGGGTGTAAACCGGAGCCTGCTCCCAGTGCTGCTGCGGGCTGCCCTGTGGGATGGACGGCACCCCGGCGTTGTCGGCGATTGGCGTGTACATGGGCCTCTGGTTGGGGCTGCCCATGTAGCTGAAAGTCGAGTACAGACCGGAGCCCTGACCCGCCCCTGCCCCGGCCCCCGCGTGGCTGTAGTAGGAGGCGCCTCCCCCCTGGTGCTCAGAGTATTCGGAGTACTGCTGCGGCCTGGAGATGGCCGGGTAGGTGGACGGGGGGCTGTAGTGCTGCATGTTGAAGGGGCTGTAGGGGACGTGCTGCGGGGAACTCTGCTGCTCGCTGTAGTGACTCGGGCTTAGCTGCTCCGTCTTGATCTGGGTCCTGTGCTGCGCCTGGGCAGCGTCCGAGCCTCCGCCGCCGCCCAGCGTGGTGAGGGTGATCTGCTGCTGCTGTCCCTGCTGGTTCTGGCTTTTAGACATCCAGGCCGGCTGCGGGCTGAGCGGCGCCCCGCCGCTTATGCTGTAGCTGCCGCTGTAGCTGACCGGAGTGGCGCCGACGGGCCCCGGGTGGCCGTTGGGCGGGAGGTACTGGTCGAACTCGTTGACGTCAAAGGTCTCGATGTGGGAGATGACGTCGCTGCTCAGCTCACCGATGTCCACGTCCCGGAAGTCGATGTTGAGCTGGCGCCCAACATTGCCGTCGGGCTGAGCGCGGAGCCCCGCCTCGCGCTTCAGGTCTGTCTTACCTGAGCCGGCGTCGGTCTTAGGGGTGGTGGGAGGGGTGGGGGGACCCTGTGAGCCTGGAGGGTTGGAAAATAAAGGAGAAAATGTTTGTTTAAGCTGACTGAGTGATGGAGTTTGTACTTTTTCCATCAAATGTAATAGAAATAATAATAGGGCTGAAATGATTTATCACATTAATTGATTATTGAGATCTTCAACTGCTTTAGTGATCGATTTATCGTTAACTGGAGTAAACGGACTCAAAGAAAGGTCATTTGGTAGGTAAAAAAAAACAAACAAAAAAAAGTAACCAAAACCAAGAGATAATAATAGGGATTAATTGGATTAATTGTTATTAACCAATTATTGAAATAATCGTCAAAAACTTAAGTAATCGATTAATTAACTGAAGTATACAGACTCAAACAAACGCCATTTGGTGAGAAAAAAGCATATTCAGAGCAGAAATTAAGCCACAAATGTACAAAGATATATACATTTTGGATTTAAGATAAAAAAAAGCACCTATTTCTGTAAATATGCTTCAGCCAAGACTCCTCAAGTTTTAGCTTCACCCTTATTCAGGTTTACTAAAGGAATCTCATGATATTACGTTCTAGGCAATTAAATGTTTTTCCTCTCTCTCTCTCTCTCTCTATATGTATATATATAAGTTGTTTATTTTCATCTTTTAATGTATTTCTAACATTTTCTAAAAAAATGCTACACTAGTTCAATGAAAAATCTCCAGAACGTGTCATTTTGTTTCTCGATTAATCATCAGAATAACTGATTAGTTGATTACTAAAATAATCGTTAGTTGCAGAAACGCGTTGCTGTGAGCTTGCTCTCCTCACCTGAGTGCTCGGCGGGGGAGTGCACCTCTCCCATGCTGGAGGCGGGGGAGTCGGCCTGCTGGAGGGCTTTGAAGATGGCGTTGGTGGAGATGTGCGTCTGCTCGCCGCCGTCCTCCGCCTCGCTCTGGCCGTTCTTCACCGACTTCCGTCGCCGGGGCTGGTACTTGTAGTCCGGGTGGTCCTTCTTGTGCTGCACCCGGAGCCTCTCGGCCTCTTCCACAAACGGCCGCTTCTCGCCTTCGTTGAGAAGTCTGCGGGCGAAAGGGGCAGCGAATAAAACGGTTTCAATCTGCCAGCAATGCACAATAAACAGGGGTGTATCCAGGAAGTTTTCAAAGGGGGCCCAAGGATCGTTTGGGAGGGGGGATGATAAATATAGGGTGGCACATAAAAACTAAAATTTTACTTTAAGTTACGTTGTGATGCAATCATATATATGTAGTGGGTGTCTAAGAGTGACTGATGGATTTAAAGGTGGCATGCATAGTAAGGTACAAAAAAAGACAGGCAGAAATCGATTAATTAAATAAATAAATGTAACTCATAGAGGCTTTTCCTGTTTTTTTGTTTTTTTTTGGTTTGTTTCAGATTTATACCATGCAAAAACAACAAGTTTATAAGGATGCAAGCTGGGCATGTTATTTGTGTTTACAGAACACCTTAATTTGAAATGTGATTTTTAACATTTCAGCAGGTTTTGGGTAGACCGAGATATAGAAACTAGAAAAAGTTCACAAAGATTAATTTCAGAATGCATAGAAGCTTAAAAAAAAAAAGGCAAAACAGAAGTGGTGCCAAAAATATGAGAAGGGAGTGGGGTCCTAACTGCCCCTCTGTCCAGGCAGTTTTGTATGAATTTTTTTAAATGCATGAATTTAAGCAAAAACAGGAAAGACTTTCATTGAAACAATCAGTTATTTAACTCTATAGATGAATATTCTCTTTTTTGTACTTTATGGAGCCCCTTATTACATTTTTGTCACTGACCCCTGGCCCCACCCTCAGCAGATACCAGGATCACGTAGTTGGATCATAATTTAGACTTTCAATATATTAAAATGATGGACAACAAACTTTCTGCTAACAAGCGCTAAAATAATCAGCTGAACTGTGGTACTTTCATACATCAATTGACAGATTACCCTCCGAAAAAAAACCTTTTTAAATCTACACTGAAGCTACATTTCATACATTCATAACACTTAAATTGGGATCTGGATTTTGGTTTTGGTGAGCCACCCTTACATTATTAGTGGCCCCCCTTTACGCCCCTAGCAAACCGTCTAGAGTCGCCCCTGGAAGCCGGGATACTCCACTCACCTCCACAGCTTGCCCAGCGTCTTGCTCAGCTCCGCGTTGTGGAGGTGCGGGTACTGGTCCGCCAGCTTCCTCCGCGCCGCCTGCGCCCACACCATGAAGGCGTTCATCGGCCTCTTCACGTGCGGCTTGTTCTTGGTAGATCCGTTCACGCGCACGGGCATCGGCACGAGGGTCCAGTCGTAGCCCTTCAGCACCTGGGACACGGCCTCGCGGATGCACGCGGGGAACTTATCGTCCTCGTCCTTCTTGAAGTCGCCCAGCAGCGCCGCGTCCGCGCGCCGCAGCGCGTTCTCCGACGGCCGCGTGTTCTCGGCGTCGGACCCCGAGCCGGACGGGCACGGGGAACCCGCCGAGTCCTCGGACATGCTCGGGCTCGGGGCGTCAGAGAGACACTTGTCTTGTTCCTCCGTCATCTTCAGGTAGGGATCGAGGAGATTCATGCGCAAAACCGAGCGGTGCCCAAATTACGCGTGAAATTCAGGGGGAGTCTTTTTTCTTCTTCTTCTTTAAGTTTTCTTTGCGAAGCAAAAAAACCAAAAACAAAATCTGAACTCAGTTTCCTAAGACAGACCGACTGAGCGCATATATGTACATAAAAGAAAAACAATCTTTTGTTGAGAAATTGCACCAAAAAAAAAAAAGTGATACTGAGCTGCTGCCGGTGCGTAAAACCAGATCTGGAGAGCGGAGCGTTGCTGCACGCCACAGTCGGAACCGCTCGTGCGAGTTTGTAACCAGCCGGGCTGAAATGAAGTGAAGCGGTGGAAGTTCTCCTCTCTGGTCCGGATGTACAAAATCCTCGCGGCTCTCCTGTGCGTTTAACCTGCTAAAAGCGTCTCGCGTGCTGGCTTTATAACCTGCTTATCGTTACGGGGGCTGGGGGCGGCGGGGAATCCCGAAGCTGATTGGCTCTTATGTGACGTAGACGTGAGAGAATTTGATCCCTGTACGTTTTTTTTTTCCAGCTCAGAACACACAAATTTGTGATTAACATAAACACACAATGCGTGATGTTTAAATTTCCCAACGTTTCCTTTAAAATGAGACGTTAAATCTCAGCAGTATGTTTAAACACTTTGCATTTTAAAACGAGGCCAAATTGACATACTTGAAAAAAAAGAGAGAGAAAAATATAAGTAAAATGTTTCTCTTGATGCTAAAAGTGCATGTGTTTGGCAGAAGTAGTAGCTATAAATAGTTTTTATTTTTCATAAAATCTTTCATGTCTTGTTCTGTTCAGTGACTTGCACTGCACTCCGTTGCAAATTGTGACCAGTAGGGGGAGACAGTGGTGTAGAAAACGGTAAGAGAAGGAAAGGAAAGAGAAGGGAAGGGAGGGCGGCTGCAGAGCAACAGTTGCTGTCAAGCATCAGCTTCTGATTTGTGCCGCTCATCTCATTTCCAGCAGCGCAATAATCCACTGAATTGTGGATTCTATTCAATTTGCTGACTCCTCAACTTCCCCTTGCTTTTACCTTTCCTTTTTTCTCTCTCTCTTTTCTGCACTGAATGGATTTTTATCTGAGAGCACTGAAAATAGTCCACTTACATTGGATTACACGTTTAAATCTATTGCGGAATTACACACGTATCTGAAACTTTGCTTCCAATAACCCGACTTTAAACCCATAAAAAAGGTGCTTACTGCAATGTTTTACTCCCCTTTCTCTGTTTAGTACATATTTTTCTGTTCAAAGTGTTATTAAAGCAAAAAACAGAACATAATCTGTGTTTCTGGCAGGGCGCCGTAGGCAATACTAAAATACTTTCACAGTATTTTAGTTTTACTGCCGCCTACATGTGTAAGCAGCATTATAATATTGTAATTGGTCACACTGGTGCTAATTTGTACTGCTTTCCACGCTGCCTGCCAGCTAAATCGTTGGCACCGAAACCCGGGGCTTTGAAAGTAGAAGGTTGAACCTGCAAACAAACTGCAGCTTTAACTTGGAGGGTTGCAAGTTTAGCGATGGAAGTTCTGAGCCGCTGAAATGTAGCTTTAATAGGAGTCGGACTCTGTCGGTTTGTGGTGAAGAGGTCCTGATCGGTAGCTCTGCGGGATTCCTAAAGGTCTTCATCTTTGGACTGGTGCTGCTTGTTTGCGCATTTACTGTCCAGAACCGGATCCTTTTTTTCATTTTATTACTTTGCTTTAACGTAGAATAGCTAGAATGGAACAACGTTTCAGTGATGTTAGAGCTGGTATTATTGTCTAAGTATATGTTGTTTGGTGTATAAGCAGATTTCTAGGGGTTTTTCCCTGTTCCCTCATCTTCCTCTTTCTTTTTTGTCTCTGTGTCCTTCATATTAGATATTTGAATAAACCCAAAGCCGTTTCTAATAAACTTTCTATGACATGGACATGATTTTCTGAACCCCAGTGTGGTGGCCAGCATTTTTTAAGAGGACCCAAGGCCCCCCTAGTCCTCCTTTTGAGGGCGCCCCTGGAATTTGGACTTTCACTGACCCTCCAGTGTTCTCGTTGCAAATTTGCTCAAACTCTGTCAGATGGAAAAGCAGCAGCTTTGACTTCCTGCCACAGATTCTCAACAGGTTTCAGGTCTGGACTTTGACTGGGCCCTTCTGAAACATGAATATGCTTTGATCTATGCTGGTCCATTGAATCTCTGGCTAGGCTCTCTGGGACTGTTGTGCTGCTGGAGTTTGAATCGTTTTCTTTCAATTATTTTTCTTCCTTTATCTGACCAACTTTCTTTTCCCTGCTATCAAGTATGAAAAATAATTGAAAGAAAAAGATTCAAATGATGCACCTTTCAGCAGCACAACAGTCCCAGCGTAGCAAGAGATTCAATGGACTAGCATAGATCAAAGCATATCTATGCTTTAGAAGGGCCCAGTCAAAGTCCAGACCCACACCCTACGAAATAAAAAAGCCATGGCTTACAAAATAATACATATAAAGAAATGATTATTGGATTAGGACATTTCCAAAATGCTTTATAGTAATAAACATTTTAAGAACAGCAGTTTATAAATTTTTTTTCTCTATTTTCCACCGCTGACAGCTGTATGAAGCATCTATGAATGATTTTGAGCTTTAAATAATCTCATACACACACGTGCACACACTCCCTTTATCTGTACTCACTGATGGTAACCTGCCTGCACACGCCCCTTTGATTGTTTATTATGCTTTGTGGAGATGTGGAAATGTAAATCTGGGTTCAGCCTAATGTGGACGACATGTGCTACCTGAAGTTGCTTTAATAGCTTACAGATGTCAGGTAGGGCTAATTTCACCCCGCCGCCCCGCTCCCTTGCTCCCGAGCTGCACACACTTCCAAACACACGCCTCTTTGAATAGCTACACATCCCATTTTTTTTTTCTTCTTTCCCCTCCACACTGCTCCCCCCTCCTCCCTGTTTCTCGGTGTTGGTTTACAAGAGAGCCCATAACTGTCTCTGGATGTTGTAACGTCGCCGCGTTTGCTTGTTTGCCTTTACTTACGCGGCAGAACCTACGGCTGAATCACTCAGTAATTCCCTCTGTCTCTCGCCAATTAGGCCAGCGGTTCCACACCACCACGGCCAAAACATCGGGCCCCCATTTGTTTACACGAGGCGTGCGCTTGTTTGGGACGCTCCGCTCGAAACACAAACAGAGAGAAAGGGGTTCGATTTGGCGCTGCGTTCAGTGGCTCGCGGGACGTCGGCCTTTGCTAAACCGCAAAGCAGCCTCGCTCGTGTAGGGCAGCGCCGGTGTGAAAGCGTTGACTCACGGAGTGGAAGGATGGAAAAGGTGGCGTTGCTGTTGACAGAATAAATACGCCAAATTGATGTTTTGCGAAGAAGAGAAGCTCAAACTGGCGGGGGGGGGGAGAAAGACGGTGAAGTTGGACGTCTGAGGAGGGACAGAAAATCCAGTCCAAAGCGGAGAATCTTTAGTTTACGGAGCAGGGAACTTATTAAAATAGTCTGCATCAAAGCTGAGTTTTATTGCTGTTTCAAATAGATGCACACACAAGTTCTTCCTCTGCTGTTCCACTGAGTGAGACAGAAAACGGGCACAAGAGGAGAGACATGACGTAGCCTGGTGTTTATTTGAAAGGCAAGTTAGAGCCAAAAAAAAGCAGAACCGGGATGTCCTTTTCTGATAACGATGAGTGTTTGAACAATCTCAGATCAGACTTTGATCACTCCAGACTTTGATTACAAGCACATTTGTGAGGTCAGACACTGACCTCACAAATGTTGGAGGAGAAGGCCATGGCTCAAGATCTAAACTCTAATTCATTATTTGAACATATTGGAAACCCTCTACATGAAACTCTGCATGTACCGTTATTTAGCCAACCTGAACGCCATAAGCTTGAAGGCCTTTATAAATGATTTACATGTTCTATGGTACCATATATATTTTATTTGTTTAAATCTTGTTTTTTACTTTTAGTGGGGTTTTTTTTTGTTTGTTTTTGTATGTTTCTTGCTTGAAATAAAGTTATTGGCAGGAATGAGAAGATGGAAGGAGAGGCTGCATAAACAGTCTTCACCCACTTCAAAATAAGAGCATGACTATAAATGTGTACAGTCAATAATCAGATATTCAAAAACTGTAAAACTTATCTGAACATCTACAAAATAGCCAAGTAAATCAAGCGCTTTAGAATTTCGCTGGAAAAGTCAAATTACGGGGTAGCTAAGTGTGCTAGATGTTTTCAAAGTTAGCTACAGCGCTAACAAATAAGCCGGTGCCACCAAACTTAACCAAAGCAACAAGTGTACTGGATGTTTATCAACAGATTTGGTGGGCAAATAGGGAAAATGAAAAAAAACCCATCATCTGTAAGAATAGATTATTTTACAAAGAACAAGACAAGTCGTGGGTTAAGTTGTTACAAAGAATGTTGAACTTTCCAGCTAGCCAATGTGACTGGCTAGCTGTTCACGTACAAATGTTCTATTGTCCAAATGATTTTTGTAAAACTGAACAGAAAAACAACTTTACCAGCCGCATTTTGTTTACACACCTTAATCCTCCTTCATCTCCTCCATGTGGCACGCTGGCTCGTTAGGCTTGATTGTTTGTTCACGTCACATTATTTTTTGTCAAAGTAAAACAACATGGTAGAACATCCAAACCTTCTCGAATATTTTCTCGAATTCTGAATCCGGCTTCATTAACGGTGTTTGGCAGCACAACTGAGCACATTTTAAGGTAACCACAATGTGGACTGCTTCTTTCAGTCCCAACAGCACAAAATCTGAGCAATCTGTCTTTGGTTTAAAAAACAGCTGCCGGATGAAAGACTTGGTACGATGTGTCGTTTTTTTTTTGTTTGTTTGTTTCTGGGGGGTTTTTTGGGGGGCTTTTTTTCAGTTGGGAGGGGACAAACGCTTGTGTACACAAAACCAAAAGAGGCTGAGGCTTTGGGAAACTTCTCATCTTGACTTGGAGCAACAGCATAGAAAATCAGAACAAACGGTGGAAGTCAACTGCTAAAGCCTCAGCTCCCCCTGTGGACCCCACCGGGTCGGTTGGACGTTTCCGAGGGATTCCTTCAGGTTCACAACGCAAGAGATTTAATACCATGCAAAACATTATGATGAATTTTACAACCATAGTGTTTGGACTGCTAAGTGATGGCAAAAGTAAAGCACACTCTCTACTGACTCTAGAATTTTAAAACACAATCGAGCTACCAGAAAATTACGGCTTTTACCAAAATGATTAATATAATCTCAGAAAATACAAAACCATACATTTCAACCATGTACTACTAATAAAAAAAGTTTGTAAAATACTAAGTACACCAAAAAATTTACCTCAGTGTGTAGGGCACAGCCACATTTGAAACAATCAAGCTAACACAGATAATTTTCCCCTGTATGAAAGAATAAACATTTATTAAACATCAATAAGAGGCTGCACAGTGGCGCAAGCCCCTTATTGGTAGAGCTGTTGCCTTGCAGCAAGAAGGTCCTGGGTTCGATTCTCGGCCCGGAGTCTTTCTGCACGGAGTTTGCATGTTCTCCTTGTGTATGCGTGGGTTCTCTCCGGGTTCTCCGGCTTCCTCCCACAGTCGAAAAACATGACAATTAGGTCAATTGGTCTCTCTAAATTTTAGATGGTTTCTTAGTCATGTAAAGTAGAACAGGTCAGGCAGTAATCAGGTCTGGGTTTTGCATGTAAAATTGAACCGCAATATATAATTAATCACAGTTAATTTCTTGTATTAAAAAATAGGGCAATTGTATTTTTACTTCAAGCCAGGGTGGCTTGGAAAGCTGTTTTTTTTTTTTTTTTTTCCAAGTGTCAAAAGAAGTAGAGAAACTATGAATAAGGCATATTCGTCTGTTGGCGACTGCAGTCATTAGCTAGGTGTGATGTGCCGTTCTTGGAAAGTTTGCGGCGATTAATCTCTGCTCTGAGTCATTGTGTCTCTTCCACTCTGATGTGACGGCCTGAGCACTGGGTGTTCGTCAACTAAATGTCATTCAGCTCTCCATGATGTTTAAACAACACTTAGGAAAGACTGCTGCACCTTCCAGGGGAGAAGCACACCATCCACCATCCGTCACGTAGGCATGCCTTCCATTTTCTTTTATTATTTCTTAGCCTTCCCGCAGTCCTGGGAGGGGACGAGTGGAGCCCGCCTGAGCTTATCACCCCGAGCGCGGTCCCGGCGGGGCCGCACTGACTACGCGCACGCTTTTACAATTTTTCAAATTTTGTTTCCCGTGGTTTTTGGAACTGATGTGCGACGGAGTGTTGGGGCCGTACTATGTAAAAATAAAAAAGAAACTTATGAGAAAAAACTCTTAGTATTACCAGAATACAGTTAAAATAAATTGAGATTAAAGTCATAATTTGAGAATAGCCATATATCTATGATAATAAAGTCGTATGACAATAAAGTTGATATACAAGAAGAAAGTCAAAGTATTCCAACAATTAAGACGTTATGCCTTTATTCTCATCATACTGTGACTTCATTCTCGTATTTTGACTTTATTCTCGTACAACTTTATTCTGTTAATATTATAACTTTATTCTTGTACTTTAATCACATATAACTTTATTTTTTATAATATTATGGCTTTATTCCCATAATTTTATTGTATTATTTTTTCAGTGTGGTTATAACTCTACGTCGCGCTAACAGCTTCCCTTTTGTCCGACCGTGACATCTGCCTCGCTCTTCCTGAGCGTCGACCCGGGACTGCTGCAGTTAAAGAACTAAGTTAGACGTTCTGCATGATGCATATTTTCTTGTTGCTTTGTTTCAGCTGCATGCCGTGCTACACCGGCTGACAGATACCCACCGTACTTCCCTCACTCCCATCACTTTGTGCATCTGGACCCATCTCCCAGCAGCCTAAGCTGATTAAAATATGTGCATCAAGTGTATAAGAGAAGTTTGAAAGGAGAGCAGAAACACAATCCGCTCAGGCTGAGGCGAAAAAGCCGCAGAGCGGTACCGTTTCCCTCCGAAGATATGGCTTGTGCAGACAACCCTCCATTTAACAACAACAGCGGTCTCACCCAGCGAGGCCAAGCTAACTAATGACAGATCCGCACCTTAATGCTCAGCAGTTGTTTGGGTTTAGTGCGGCGCAGTACATCTCGTGTGTGCATGAGGGGGAAGGTTTTGGGGGCGGAAGAGAACAGCAGTTGTCAGCGTGTGGCTCGTGCCACTGGAAAACTCCCTCCTTTAGCCTGGACGGAGAGCAGCACCCTCCGCTCCCACGGAGACGGAGAGAGAAGCTCTGACGCAGCGAAACACAACTCTGAGCGGCACAGGAGGTCCAAATATAACGCAGCACATTTTTGCGCTTTATTAAATTGTAAAAGGAGGCGGGCCGGGGGCAGACGGCTCGTACTGCTTTCTACTGTTTTCATATCAAATTCTGTCCATGTTGGGCACGGTCGCTCCATTTCCTGTTTGGGTCCCTCTTCGTCTTCACAGTTGCAAGTCATTAAAATTCGTGGCGTGAAGTTTGAATGATGTGATAAGACTTATTTGATTTAAAGTAAAGGCAAACCTAATCTTTACATGGGTGTCTTTTTTTCCCATCATTTCTTCCGAACCCGCAAACCAAAAGTTTCTGCCTTTATTAGCAAGTCAAATAATTTACATTAAGGGGTTCAGGCAAAAATTTTAAAGGGGCAGCGTTATGTAAAATATTTTTTTTTAGCTTTACATGATGTGTTATAATGTTATTTCCTTATCAAAAACATAACTGGATTGTGTTCTTGAGTCATTCATGTATGTTTGAGGAATCCTTCAATCTTTACTCTCCCATGGGAACCAGCTGTGTAAAACGTCTGGTTGGACCTAGCCCCGCCTTTTGAGAGCTGTAGGTTCCAAGCCTCCAAGCTTCTGCCCCACAGAGCAGCCCTCTCCTAATTTGCTGTGTGATCTCTGAAATGTTTATTTTTGTGCCGCTTGTGTACAAATGCTGAAGTCGTCCAATCGGAGCCAACAAAACTGTCAACAACCATGTCTGCTTCCTTCACATTCCAATGACACAAAAACTGGACACAATCCAACACGACCATTTGAAAACAAATTGGTTTTCCAATGTAGGGCCGCATTTGAAAGAGGCTTATTCAGATTAGTAAGAAAGAAATTTTTCATGTTTATTTTTATTGTTTAGATAATAAAAAACAGACCATATGTTGGTTAAAAAACAAATCAGCTTTGGCCAACTTTTAACTACAATGTGAATGTTTGGCTTCTGTTTACCAGAGAAATTCAGGTTTGTTTGACGCACTTTTCGTTTGGAGAGTTTTTGTGACGCCGACTTCCAGATTCCAGCAGCATCGACGGGCTCCGTCCTCGCCACTTTTGTCTGAATGTTTGCGATTGCAAAAAAAACCCTGCAGAGATTTTGTAAAGTAGTACATTTTTAAACTTCACTGGGTTGTGCAAGAAATCTCGATTCTGCCTGCTCAGACGGCTCCATCTGGAACGTGTTAGCAGCTGGACAGTCGAGGTGTGTTTTCTCCAAGTTGACCTCCATTGTGGCATTCTTCGAGACGCAGATGAATCAAAGCAGAAGAACGGGGAGGAACTTTCCCCGAGTTTTTTATTTCATAGTTTTTCATGTGAATGCTATCGCGCATCAATTTAATCACTTACCAGAACAGCTTAAAGCACGTTAGGATGTAAAAGTAACTGAATGTGTAATGCAGTCGTAAACTAAGAATAATTTAAACGGTTTCTGAAGTGTGTTCGAAGGCCTCTTCCTCCTGCCATTCCCCCCAGTTCCTGGCACGTCAGAAAACATTAGACTCTTCCTGCTCGGAAACACGGAGATGTTCGTTTAATGAAACGGTGATGATATCTCGGTACTTTGGCTGGAACGCTCCACTCAGAGCTCCATCCTGCTTCGACCGCAGCCATCCGGATTATGAGAACACTTTTGGTGAAAGGGAGACATCGGAAGGTTTAATGGCCTAAGTAGTCGAAGTTCAAGCTGCTGGCGGAAAAAAAAGCCAAAGTGTGACTTTTTTTTTTTTTTTTTTCCCCCCCTTGTCTGGACATCAAACAACTTATGACAATTTGTCATTTTTGAGCTGTACAAGCAGGCTCTAGTGACACGGGTCTTCCTGAAAAGTCCATCAGAATTGCAGAGCAAATATTTGCGACGTAGTGTTCACAAATGCACTTACCATAATATTCACGGCCGAAGGTCCGGGACGCTTATTTTGATTGGCTTTCTGACTTTCCAGAGCAAACACAGGAGTCGAGACTCTGCACACACACACACACACATCCCTACACGCCCACGCCCGCAGACACACAAAATAAAAAAACAAACAAGGCTCTTTGTCTGCAAAGGTATGGAATTTGATTAGATCTTTTTGCGAGTTTGATTTGAACATTTGATCATTTTGGTTTTTTATTTGAAGAGGGAAAAAAGAGACACATTTCCACTCAAACAAAAATCAAAATGAGGGTCTACACAGCATTACAAGGTGGTACAAATAATCGTGTTAGCCTTGGATAGGCAGGGGACTAGCATGCTTTGGCTTGTCACCTGCTACTTGTACTTTCCACTTCAAAGAAAACTTTTATCTATATCTGTAAACGCCATGCATTAGAGGTTTTACTTATGTTCGTTTGACAGAGTTTACTGTAAACCAGTGTGACGCCAAGCATAAAAGTTCTGTATTACACGAAGCAGAAGTTGGCTTCTGATTGAGGCTTACAATTTAGCTAATGGCTAAAGGGCTAATGCTAACCTATCGGTGCTAATGGCCAGCAAAGGGAGAAAAGTAAGTACAACTTTAAATATATAGCAACTTTAAAATTAATAATCAAAAAGTGGTTTACAAATGAAATAAACACACAAATCAGCAATCCACTGGGTGACAAGCCTAGCATGCCAGTTGTTAGCCTGTCTAAAGCTAACACAAGTGAGTAGTTTCCTTCTCATTTGCCATCCTGAAACTGTGCCATACCTCACCTGCTTTTCAGCTAGAATGTTATTTGTTAAAGCATTACAAGTGATTAAAATTGGTCAAATTAAGGTCAATATTTTGTAGAAAACTGAAGTGTTCATTGCAAAATAGATCTTTTAGTCAGTTTTTGTCATTTCTTTTCGTCTGTTGAGTATGAGAAAATTTAAGGGATTTAATTATCACAAGTTGTTCTAAAAATCGGATTTGGATCAGTAAACGTGGCATTTTAGAACACATGCCATGGGTGAAGCTCAGACATGTTTGCTCTGTATGTCTGAGGCAGAAGTGCTCAATGATTACAGTGGCCGTCTGTCTTACCCCGATTAAATTGCCTTCTGAAGTGCATTAAAAAAACAAAAAAAAAGTATAGATTTATCCAATAAGGCTGCTTGCAGATAGAGGCGGATCAGCGCTAAACGTCAGATAAGCTAACCACTCCCGACAGAAACACGTGGCTTTAAATGTAAAGCAGGTGAGCAGTAGGGAGAAACTAAAGCTAAAGCTTCAGCATGTCCGGCGCTGGCCTTTCTTACTGCCGACAGCTCATTCAGGGTGTTCTACGAGAAAGCATCTGCTTCTCTCCTCTTCCTCCTGATTAACCCACATCCTGGTTTAACCTCCTGCAGTTCAGAATCGAAATGTTCGGCCTCACATCTTTAAACCATAAATGTGTTTTGCTGTAAAATTTGAATTCCATCCGAAATTTATGAAACTCAAAATTGCGATCTGAATTTCAGGGCCGTCTATGACTGACCTGCTTTTACTTTGGAGAACAATTCGTTTTTTGCCATTTAAAGCAGGAAAACTTTGTTGCACACGATTAAAACAACACCAGTCGCATCGCTGGTGAGCATGTGTAATCCTTTTGTCTGGCTTTTCGAGCATGCGCTTTATTCAAACCAAAGTGGCCGAAGCACCGTGTCCTGGCTTGATTTGTTACATCTGGACTCTTCACCTCCAGAGCTTCCTCACTGTCAAAGTCATCCTGCGGCGCACTGATCATTTAATGCCCAACTAAGCTTTTCCGAGCAGGCTTTATCTCACAGACTTCCTTGTGATTGTGCCCGTGACTTGTAGCTCTGCACCAAATAGAGTTCAGATGGAAGTCGTGGGCAGAGGGGAGGGTCTATTGTCAGGAGTCTCCTGTTACCATTTCAAAACAAGCAACTGGTCTGTGAGGTTTGATTTGAAGCTCAAAATTATATACGACTTCTGAAGAGCTCCCTACTTAGTACATGACATGAACATCACTTGTGAGACAAAGCCCCCCCGAAAGGAAATGACAGGATAATGATTGTCTTACAACTTTGTGTTGCAAGAAGAGGAGGAGAAATAAGATGGTAACCATGGAAATTCTAGCTCAAAATGTCTGATCCTCAGCTGGACAGGAGCCAAATCCAATCCGTCTTGCCTCAATGATAATCCAGATTTCCTCCCACCCAGTTTTGACCCGTCTCGTCTCAGCAATCCCTGAGACCACATCACAGGTTGCTGCAATTAATTGCTCAGTCTGATTTCCTGCCATCAAAATATCTTACTTCATAGCTTTTCAAGCTATTACCACGGTAATAGTAGGTTTTCCATGTACAACCATGCAAAAACGATCTTGAAACAGTGCAAAAAGAGTTGGAGTTTGAGGTGGCGTCATTCAAACACAAGGAAAAAGGAGAAAAACAATCTTATCAACAGCGCCTGACTCCTTGATCTAATAACATGTTAGATTATGTTAGATTTGAAAGTTTTATATTACAAAATTTAAGAGCAAGGCCCTTTGAAAATTCGAAGCAGAAAATGTTGATGTTTTTCATTAATCCCATCCTCAAAATCCAAAATTCAGTGTTGTACAAGAAGGCGTTGAGGAATGGTGGTTACCTTTTTAAGAGATATAAACTGATCAACTGGGTTTTTTTACACTACTGCAAACAGTTTGACTTCATCCTGCCACAATACAACAGCAATCCACTCAGGAGTGTAGGGAAGTCTGAACTACCTTTTGCAGGAGGCTAGCTTTTAAAATTATATGGCGAAAAATGCTTCAACACTTTCCCTTCACAGTGAGAGCGTGGTGACTGTTGTGTATGTTGTTTTTTTTCCCCCAATAGGCCCAGTCCAGGTGTTCTACACATCGGAGCAGATGTCGCGTTGTGTGTACTTCACGCCGCAGAGGTTTTTGTGCGTACTCGAGGCAAACTCTGCTGGGCACATCCACACAAAGGTCATTGTTTTCCCCACTGCGTACACTTACTCGGCGTTGCTGCATAAACTGCAACGGGAGACCGTGTTCACGTCAAATCGTTTCGTATATGACGTTGAGCTGAGAAGGTTGGGAGGTGGCTGTCCTGGTGGGAAAGGATGGTTACTAGGCGCCCAACCAGCTGATCAAACTTGCCCGTAGTCATTCGGATTGTGGGAAATGAAGGAATTTATCATGAGAATACGCACAGTACGTCCGAGTATGTAGGAGCCTTTAATGTCATTTAGTAACTTTCAACAGCCAATAGCTGCTGTGGAGTGGAGTTCTGAAAATTGGGCCTTTTAGCCATCTAAAATAAATGAGAAACTACCCAACAGAGAAAAGAATAAGTCGACCTATAAAAGCTTGGAGTCTTTCTTTCCCTGCACAGCACGACTTGATTTCTGCTTTAGGAACAGACTCGCTTGCCATGTCTAATTTACCATCTACGCTCTGCCAATTAGACTCTGAGCCATTGACTATACTTATAATCTAAGCAAATAGGGTGAATCCACAGGGTATTAATTACAGAGAATGTCATAGTCTTTTCTTAAGCTGCCTCAATTTGTGATTTAGCTGGAAAAGATGGCCACTTCTTTCATACCAAACCATTGCCAGGTGGCAATTTAAAGAGTGCCCTTTGAAACTCAAGATCTTTGCTAAACTCTGTTTTTTCCCCCGTCTTCTTTAACTCGGAGCCACTAGCTGAACTGCTCATCGCACCACTGAAGCCCATAATTAAAAATCTCCAGTTACTTCCTCTTTACCTTTGTTGACCCCTGCCTCTAGGCGCAGTCGCACCAGAGTCCAACGGGCTGCCTTCGGAAAGTCATGGCCGGAACTTGGCCTGGGTGCTGGATGGAGGCTGGATGACTTTGGAAAGTGATGGGATGTTGAAGAGGATGGGTGCATGTGGATATCGACAAAGAGCAGACCAGGCCAACAGCTGAGCAATGACAAAGCTCCCACGCCGTCTTATGTGGGGTGTGGGGTCGGTACCTGGAGATGATTGCAAAAGCAGTGGGTGAGAAAACAAAGATGTAGACAAACAGATGAGACTTGGCCAAACAGAGCCAGAGACACACTGAGAAGGATCGTGTTTCTCTCTCTGGGGTTGCTATAAAAGCAGGATCCAGTACCCAGGAATGAAGGAATGTCCGCTGACGTCTTTCTCATCAGGACGGGACAGCGAGGTGGGGCGGGTGGAAAGTGTCAGCTCGCATCAGGAAGGAACCGATACTGCGAGGACATCTGAGGATTGAAATATTGCCACTCAGGGGGAAAGAGGTTAAAATCAGAGGTCTTGCTTTCAGGAAGAACGCAACAGAATCGCAGAGAGGGAGTGACAAAGACTCGGATGTAAATTTAACCCTGATAGAATAATACCTAAATCCGCCATAGCCCAGTGGGCTGAAACTGAAGGTAACACTGCCTTCCCTATCCTTGGGACCCCCTTGTCAAGTCCCAGCCCACTGTGGTGAGTGAGCGGTGGAAGACCAGAAGGCCATACATACAGTACACACTCTGTGTGTCTCATAGGCTCATTCAGCCATGTGGTTTGGCAGCGTGAGTAGCGATGTAGGTGGCTTTCAATGATGATAGGGAGACCCATGTGTGCTGAAACTAAGTATTCAGTTTACCTCCACCATTAAGACACATTACACATTGATTCAGTGTGTGAGGGTGAAAGTGTTGCTTTATTGCAGCTAATCCCTCATGATTAGCCCAGACTTGACATTGTGTTGCTCCTTATATTTGTCCTGCAAGTCAACGTCGGGAGCCTCAATAAGGAAGCCGAAGCCTAAGCTTCTACAAGCAGAGCACGAAAGAGTCGGGCATCAGCTGACCGAGGCGACGAAGGGGAACGTCTGTTTCCAGGAACGGCGGCGGCGCAGTTAGCCTGCATGCCAATTCCGAGGCATTACTGACTTCGTCAGCCAAACATATATCAGCACCGCTTCATATCAAAGACCTTTATTTTGGCATTTCATGAATTTGCTTGGAACTGGCGCTTTTTAATAAATTCATTGGTACATAGTGTTAATGCACAGGAAAAACACCAGCTAACACCCATTGACGTCTCTCTGGGTAATATAGGCTTATAGGAAGCTTGGATAACTTCCTGTATGATAGCGGTGGGGACATGCAGAGGTTATTGGCACAGACGATCTTTGTGAGACACGAGGAGCAGCTCTTTGAACGTATTGAGGTCAAAGAAAATAACTTTTTAGTGATGTTGTAGCCACAGTAGTAGTAGTGAAATTAGTGTTTTCAAACACATTTCAGGTTTAAGTTGTCGTAGCCAGATGGAAAATAAGTACAAATGAAGTTATACACATTATTTAAGAACTGATCGATCGATCAGAGAATATGTTGTCTCAACTGTCGTGTAGGTTGACCTTTGCAACTAGCATGTTTGCTGCATCCCAGCTAGGCCTGGTAGAGGTGTTGCCTTCTTAAGACTTTATGCAAGTCTTCCTAATTAAGAAATTGTTTGTCCTGTTTTTCTCTGTGTTGGCCTGCGACAGACTGGCGACCTGTCCAGGGTGTGACCCCGCCTCTCGCCCTGAATGTTAGCTGGAGATAGACACCAGCACCCCTCCAGCCCCCACTAGGGACAAGGGTGTTAGAGAATGGATGGATTGAACAGACTTGCCTCCATCCATTTATTATCTGAATTTTGAGCGAACATTTAAAATGTCATAAAAAAGAAAATGCAAGTTAGGGGTGTTTCCATCACTATTTCAGAGTAAACCAACCAGGCTATGCAAGGCATAATTTCATCAGATGTTGATCCCATGCATGGCTGTAATAAACAAGATGTAGAAGTTGCAAACTGTCATGATCAAGCGTCTCAGAAAAGTTTTACGTTTGTTTGCTCCTTATTTTTTGAAGGTTTTATTTAAGGCTATTACTTTAGCACATTCATTTGGATTAATTCATTTTGTCAATTTTGAAAATTAGTTTAAAAATGTAACATGTAGAGGTTAAAATTGTAATGAAAAACTTCTTCTTCTTTTTTTTCTTCACATACCAAAGTCACAGGCCAGAACGTTTGTCTTCATGTGTTCCTGGTACGCCAGTAAAACTGACGCACAAGAAACAGCGGCGCACAGCAGAAATGGACGACCAAACCGCTTCCTTTGGTCTGCTGGGGATGAAGCTTTGCTGTGAAAAACAATCTGATGGAATACTGGATATTATTTTGGATAAAATCCTAGCTAAAATCTCTATTTGAATCATTCTTGTGAACACAAGATGGCCTCATGAGTTGGGTGTATTGTTACACCTATGGAAAATTAGATAACACTTGTAAATTGCTCAGAAATTACACTTCTTGACTTATTAAATATCCATATTCACTACATCAATATAGTCACATTAACATTGTTGAATTGTAGCGAAAAGGAAGCGCAACGCGCCGCACGAACAGTAGCTGCTACTGTACTCCGAAACGGCCGTAAGAACTTTCCTTGGGGCGATTTTTCTATTTATTTCCTGTGTTTGCCTTTTTCTCCTTTTAAAAATAAAGTTATGAAACCTATTAACCCGGCGGTTAAGTAGCCAGGCCCTGATGTTGCTTCAGACCCATGTGCGGCTTGTCCTCCTCTCCTGCCTGTGTACACTGAGCCCGTGCCAGAGCGGGCGCTCCGCTGACTCGGACACGGTGCCCTTCCACTGCGCGCCGCTGCGCCGAGATGCCGACTCCTCGCTAGGTGCCAAGTAATTTTTATCACTGGGAAAACAGCCTCCTTCCAATCTCGGCCCTCTTAGGAGCATATGAATACACTTTACACTCACTGGAAGGAAAACAGGTAACCCGAGAGCTGGCTCGGGGGGGCGAGAGCTGAGCCTGCAGGTAAAAAGGACTGCAGTGTGTCAGCATGTGTTCGGTGTGGCATCTGAGCGAGTGTGTGCGCCGGACTTGTTCGCACTCGCAGATACAGTATAAAGAGAAGTGTGTCTGCGTAGTATTTTTGGGCCGAGCCGTAATGCTGCGTAGACACTTTGCACCTAGTTTTGGCACCGGGGGTTAACGAGACGAGCCGTAACTGCAGCTCTTTAGCCGGGGGCTGCATTCTAGTAGCATGCAGAGGTAGTACAAAAATGAGTTTTCCCCCCTGTATCAGTTTTGTTGTATCTATAAATTAATTGGTTTTTTTGTCCAGTCACAAAAGACTAGTTCTTACGGAGATGCAGCTCAGGAGTTACTGTTAGCAGCTTTTCCTGAGAGGCCAAATGTCTAAACTTAAAAGTTTTCTCTAAAAAACAGAAACAAATGTCACTCTTAACAGTTAAATAGACTGAAATCATAACCAGCTCACCAGATTTATTGTTTCACTTCCAATAAAGAAGTGTATTCAGGGCCGGTCCAAACCTTTTTGGGGCCCGAAGCAGATTTTCATTTGGTCCCCCCTCAACACTAGATTCTTTATCCATCCTCATCTACTCTTATGTGTGTAACATAACTACTATTAATAGCATAATTTGTAATAAGCTTACATCACACCAGTGTTATTATGGTGGCTGATTTTAAACTTAAAGGGGTAGAAATGAAAAGAAAAAAACAACTCTAAATTTACAGGTAACAAGTTTTATCATATATTTCCCCAGCAGTGGCAGCAGCCATCAGCATGAAGAGATTCATTCATTATTTGTGTAACTACTATGAAAATAATAAATCATTTATCCATGTTTAACATAATTTGGTTTGCTCCGTACCAGCCATGTTTTGTTACTGGGCGAGTACCCTGAACACAAAACCCTGTTTTCCTTCGTTAAAATGTTCCATGATGTTAGTAAGTACTTTACAGATGTTTTTTCAAGGTGGTTGGTTTGATTCTCTGAATCTTTTAAAATGGCTGGAATCAGCTAAAACCTGAGGCCCGTCTGACTCACTGTTAGTCTTTCCCCGCTCTGAGGTTTCATTCACTATTCTGCTAACTCACTGCATACTGACATCTGCAGTCATATTCAATAAATTATAACATGCTGTCAGACGAGGCCCGTTTGTCGGATTAAAAGTGTTTTGAAAATAACCACTTTTAAGTGTGGCATTAAGCACACTTTTCATTAGGCTCATATTTCATTTTTAAAAAAATACTTTTTAATCAGAGTGATGTAATATTCTAATTTTAAATGTCATGTTTTTATTCGCTATAACTAGATAATCATCATAATGAAAAGACTAAATAGTCTTTAAACATCCATCCATGTGTGGACACTAATAAAAAATGTTTTTGTTGTGCATACACTCAATTAAAATTTTGCACAATAATAACGTTTATCGTCAACAGCATTTCTAAATTCCTAATAATTTCTCATCAACATTCCAGGTATCTAAGGCTGCCGTTTCGATTGGGGACCAAACCTCCAACATTTGTCACATTTTCAGCTGCTCCAGTTCGCCTTCACTCCGCACCGAGTCAAAACGATCGAGCCTTTTCGAGAAACCCGTTCCTCTCCTCACCCGTGGTGGCGCTGCACCAACAACCACTTAAGAAAACGACATGACAACTTCTGAAGAAGACATGAGCGCAACTTCCTTACAAAATCTAAAAAAAAAAGGAGTGGCGTCAGATCCCATCAGTTGCAAAAGATCACGAGCCGTTTCTGCCGCCAGCGTTAGTTTGCTAACATTTGTTTTGGTTCTATTTACCCAGAATGCCCTACACTATAGTCCACTTCCTGCTTGTGGAAACAAACGATTTTGATTGCGCACTCACACAAACCATAACTTTTTTCTTCTTTTCTTTTGAGGCGTTCACAACTATATAAATAAAGGTTTTCCATCTTTTGTCCTCATCCAGCCATCATTTTAAACCCACTTGTCCATGTAGCATGAGGTGGGGATACACCATCACTTTTCTCGTTCCTTTGTAGCTGTACAGTGTGGCCATTTTTCTCCCAACATCAAAATCTTATAATTTTTGTTTTTCCATCTCAGATTATTTCCAAGTACTTTGCAATAAAACTCGGTAGCAGACAGTATTTTCACTGTACCGCTACCTGTAAGACGTGAAACTCACTTCCACTGCTACCATATAATGTGTCATTGTGTATTTGGTTGGCAGCGCCGCTTGCGCACGGACTTAACATGAGCATAAATGGTGGTTGCAAGCAATTTACCTCAAAAAAAAAAAAAGAAAAAAACATGAAATAATAAACAGATATAACTGCGGATAGCAGCTTTGATTTATGTCCCTGTCAAACCCTCGCTCGTATTCTAAACGCCCATCTAGTCGTAATCGGAGGTGATTTCCATTTTAGTTTTAATCACACACGAGGAAATTAAGCCATCTGGACAGGAAAGATCTTAATAATTAGGAAACTGGTGTAAGAACTCCTCCTGTTTGTTTCATTTCAGATTTTTTTTGTTTGTGCACATACAGTAACCACTCAGTTTCATATATATATATATATATATATATGTATTCACTGCCCCCTCCTCTGCTCCATCCTTCCTTTTTTCACTAGAGTTGTTTAGTTTAGATCCTTGCATGAAAAATCAAAACAAGGCTAGCGTCACTCATAATATTTGGAGTGGAGGGCGATTTATTTTCCTTTTATTAAATGCTGATTAATATGCAGCGTTGAGTGGGCTAATACTGAGGGTTTTATTTCCCCTGCATCCTGTGCTGCGGCGGCTCGTGCCTCAGTGGTGGAATCAACCTGGCACAGACTGGAGCTGAAGCTTTCGGTCTGGTTCGCATTAAGAGGAAGCGCTTAGGTTTACTGCAAGTATTTTCTTTTCATTCTTTTATCAAGTAGTCTTTTTTTTTTTTTTTCCTTGAGAAAGTTAACTGTCAAATGTGACAGTACATCCGGAGACTATTCACAACGTTTCAGGTCTTTTTTTTGTTTTTTTCATTTTATTTGCTTACGTAAATGTGATTTTTTTTTTTTTTCTTCATAAATTTCCTAAAACACTTAAAAACTCTTCTTTGTTATAATGGGGTATTTTTGCTTGCAGGGCTTCTCCGTGTTCAACCAACTCAGATTTAAGACTTTTAAAGACCTTTTTTTAAAGAACAAATGAGAAGTGAATTAAATTTAAGACTTCTATCGCAATAGAAATGTGCAAAAGAAAATCACATTTTATATTTCTCTGTTTTGTTTTGGTTCCATCTTCTCCATAGTAATAACTTTGTTGAAACAAAATTCTTAAAATACGTCACACTGGTATAGACATTGTATTTAAAATCCACCAAACCTCTGATTCCAGAGTTTGTGAGGTTATTTCTGCTTTTTTCCCTTTCTCTGCTCAGCTCTCACTCTCAGTGGCTCCGTCCCACTTAGAACTTTGTTTTGATTGGCAGAATGGCAGCTTGTCTTCTCAAAAACAGGGCAAAAACTAATTAATACAAATTCCACACTTAGTTTGGTTACTGAGTTTTGTTCTGTTTATGGTTCTTCTAGCTAATAGTTGGCTAGTGCTAACTATTAGCAGCAAGTTAGCGATAGCCTCAACTGTCGGAGTCACAGAACACACTAAAGATGTCTGCATGTGACTCAAAATTTTACCTGACAGAAAAATCTCTCAAGTAAAATGCATACAACATATGATAATAAATGGTCCTGCCATGACAAAATGTAAGACCCTATGATTAAAGTACAGGTCAAATTACATTTTTTCCCCAATGAATTTAAGATTAAGACCTTAATGACATTAAGACTTTTTAAGGACGACACGCTGGTGTAGAATTTTAAGGAAGGAGATTAATTTAAAACAATTTAGAATAAGGATGTGACCTAAAATATAGAAGAATGTAAGTGTTGTGAATACTTTCCGGATGCTCTGAACGGCAGGGCTGGGCGCTTAGATCTAAATATCAACACTATGGATACTAATGTGAACATTGGTACTGGATCAATGCTCTATTGAATATCTTCAGATTAGCTGTGACCATGCATCATGGGCCGCGGAGGACAACATCAGTGCTCTCCAGCAGCTGCAGCATACCCTGACAGGTAATGTGCTGCACAGGAGCAAGATTTTGCTCACTCTGCCAAGGCTAAATGGGCAAACTCTGGACACAAATGGCTGTTTTCTTCCACCAGCGTTTGCATGATGAATTTTTGCGAGACACTAACTGGCTGCAAATATCCGTTTAACGCCCATTTATCATGAGGAGGCAAAGCAGACGCTCAGGTCAGACTGCCATGCCTTGTTGCCATTCCCAACATGCCTTGGATTTCAACCTACACTGCTTTCAGCTAGGCTATGCCGTCCCATGCTAGGCGCGTGTCCACCAAGAGGACTGACACACCGTGAACTTTTTCAGTTTCTCAAGTTCGGACCACAAACGTAAATGTATTTGACTGTAATGTACCTATTAATTTTATTTTTATTAATTTTCCTTCATTCATTGGCTTCTACTGAAGACCAAAGACAGTTTTCACTGTGTGTATTGATGTATGTCAAGATAAATTTGGTGTTTGAACTATTAAAGTCGAGAGCTATGAGCATTTTTAGACAATATGTTTGCAGTATTTTGCCCAGTCACTGTAGCTTTAGGTAGTACAGCTATCCATTTGGTCTCTGGCGTAGGCTTGATGAAGTTAGCTAAACGTCTGCAGTTACTTTTTATGATAAATTTGTTTTTGTCTGTCCTTTATGTGGCATACAGCAAAACTGCAAACAGAACAACGTCCAGATTTCTTTTCGCTCCTTTTCCACAATAGCAAGATTTGGTTATTGTACAATCTAGTTGTGCTCTTAATAGACTTTTCCACCTGAGCGGTGGATTTCTGCAGCTCCTTCAATGTTACCATTAGCCTCTCCATCACTAATAATGCAAAGTTCTTTTCTACTCTATTTACTGAGAAAGGCAACTGACTGCACACATTTTTTTTGCAATATAAACAAAGGGGCTAAAATAAAAACAAATACTAAATAGTGTGAGTTTTATTTATAAACAAAACGTGAAAACTGTACATATGTAATTGCAATATATGCTTTATTGCAATTACATATTGCGTGACCCGTCACACAAGTAACAAAATGGAAGATTTTTCGTAAGGTGGTGAATACCACAGAAATCACAGCTGGCGTTTTGAGCGTCTGAAGTCCGAACTTTAACAACTTTCACCGACTGCTCTCAGAAATTGTTCAGTTCAGATTACCGAACCCAATCCATGCTTTATATCCACTCTAACCTTAAAAGGCCCCAACTGCAAATAATAGCATGAAATCAGATTTTTGCAAATCGAATCAAATGTACAATTGGAATGTGGTTGGGAAAGCGATGTGGAACGGACCCGGACACTCTGAGCAGATTCACCACGTCAAACGTGGAGACACAAGAGTGTGTGAGGGGAGGGGGACAGCCATCAAATCATGTAACTGAAAAGTAAATATACATGCGATCGGACACTGAATATATGATTAAATCTTGACTCCAAAGAGCCAGTTTCTTCTGAGGAACGTCAGATATAAACTGCTAACATGCACAGTCAATAATGATGACTGTGGGGGGCTGGTGGGTAGCAGCGCCTCGGAGACGTCCGACCCCGGGAGGGAAGCGTTGACTCACGTCGGCCGGAGCGCGCGGGGCGCCTCGGCCGCCTCACGTGACAGGCTGTCCTGGAACAACTCAGTAACCGTATAACTGGCTGTTTAAACAGGCCCTCTGAGAGATGCCCTCTCATTTCCTGCTGGAAAAGCTGATCAATCACAGCTCTCATCGCCACGGTGTCGGCGAGGAACCGAGCTGCTCGCGGAGGTGGAGCGCGCGCGCTTGATTTAAAAAAAAAAAAAAAAAAAGTATTTTTAATTGTGATGCGAAACTTTACATCTTTTTTGTCATGTGTTGAGTTGAACTGAAATATAACAATAAATTCGTCAACTCAGGAGAGAAAGCTCATTTTTACATAGAAACTAAAACCGTAGAGATTTATTTATTTTTGTCCAAATATTTCAGAAAACGAAGCAAATGTAAAGTAGAAACAAGATTGGATTACATTTTTGACAGATGGATGGAACGTGTCATACTTTTAGCGATTTCTTGGGTCTCATCTTTCTCTGTGCTCTGCCTGTAGACAGTCTCCCCGCCCCCTTAACTTTTCCCTTCCCCCCCTCCCCCCTTTTCTGCCCGCTACTTAAAACAACACGCCGTGCCAGCGGCTCTCGATTTCCACCGCTTCAACACCATGTCGTTTTTCAAGCGAGGCCTATCAGAAGCGTTTAGGCTGAACGCAGAGCAGGCCTGGTAGCCAAGTCGCCTCGGACCGCTCTGACTCAGACCATGCTCAGCTCCAATTTGTCCCTACATGGGCCAATGTGTGTGGCTGCGTGTTTTGGGGGGAGAGGTGGGTGGGAGTTCTGATTGATGCAACATGTACACTGCCTTCTACCAAATCCATTTCATTCGGTTTCATGTGAAAGATTGACGCGGAGCAGAATGCGTGGTTTTGTTTTGCATTATTTAATTTCTTTTTTTTTTTTTGGACAAGTTTTAAAAAGGAAAGTTTGCGTAAAGTCTTCGGCAACTCTTAAGAATATGAGATTCCATAAGGGGCAGTGTTACGTGTGTTCCATCCATCATTAGCAAGAAAACGTGGTAAAAGTACAGATGGGTACAGATAGGTTACCACAAAAAGGAACTTATTTTACAAAGATAAAAGATTTTTTTTTTTTACCACCTGTTTAAAGGGGCAGTAATATGTATATTCTAGGCATTTTATAGCACAATCAAGTAACTATGTTACCTTCTTTTTTTATTTAAAAATGCTATATAGGTCAAAAATGAAAAAATGTCATTGATTTGGTCATTAAACACCTTGAAATTGAGCCTCTGTCTGTTTAAGAAACTCCCGTTCTTTCTGAAACTCCGCCTTCAGGAAGTCGTCACCTCCCTCCTCCATTAACCCTTTACCATCATTTTTACCAGCGTTCCTCTGAGATGTAGCTCATCCAATGAGCTCAGCAGATGCTCGGTTCCACCAGGTGTTTGCTAATTGCTGCTGGCTAGTCTGAAGGATCTGAGTGGGAGAGTTGCGGGGGGTGCTTCTTCTTCTGGTAAAAAGGTTGTTTTAGGGTTAATAGAGGAGCCATGTTGTGGTGACTTCCTGCAGGCAGCGTTTCAGAAAGAGCAGGAGATTTTAAAGAGACGGCCCCAATTTCAAGATGTTAAATTACAAAGTCAAGTTTCTTTCAAGTCATATTTGATATTTGATATATATCCATCCATCCATCCATTTTCTGTTCACCCTTGTCCCTAATGGGGTCGGGAGGGTTGCTGGTGCCCATCTCCAGCTACGTTCCGGGCGAGAGGCGGGGTACACCCTGGACAGGTCGCCAGTCTGTCGCAGATTTGATATATATATATATATATATCATTTTTATAACAACTGACAAAAACATAGTGACTTGATTATGTTATAAGGTGATACTATGTGACTAGAAAACACATCATTTTAACCCCTTTTAACAATTAGTACAACAAAACCAATTATTTTATCTTAAAAAGTAGCTTATCACAAAAAACAACACTGTTATCTGTGGTAAGTACATCTACTTATTATTTTCTTGCTATTGGTGATAATCATAAGCTACGTTGATAGAACATAGTCTACATGTCCAGAGACGGTTTAGTTGTTAGAAATCTGAATAAAAAAGTGTGGTTACTGTTTCATTATCTCATGTCCTTTCTTGTCTATCAAAGCAACATGTCTCACTTCATATTACTATTTTCTAAGTCACCACCTTAAATCTTAACCTCATATGCGTCTAGGAGATGTTCTTCTTGGACTTTGACACCTCTCGCTTCCATTCTTTTGGTAAGAAAATAAAAAAATTAAGAACACTGCTCGGCTAAAGGAAAGGGGGGGAGAAGAAACCCTGCAAACTGGATCTCCATTACAGCCTCATGCATTATAGTAGACTTTAGTTTTATGAGCTTTTAACAAGTTTCCCAGGGGTTGCAATAATTTTTGTGGTTTATTTTCGGAACGTTGACTTTTTCTTCTTCTAAAACGATCAGCGAGGGTCTTTCAGCTCTTCAGCCCTTTTCCTCTGCCTCCATCCAGCTTCGCACTCCGTCTTCGGCCACTTCGCTTCGCCTGCTCGCCTCGAGTCAACGTCAATCTCTTGAGTTTCCACCGGAGCCGTTCCAGCTCGCCTCTTAAAAGTCCCTGGCTGGTGATTGACAATCGGCAACCAAAGACTAATAACGAGCGAGGGGGGAGGGGGCGCCATGGCGGGATGGTGACAGAGGGCGCGGAGCTCCGTGCGAAGGGTTCAGACCCCGGCGTGTTTGTCGGGGCATACCTTGTAAGCCACAACATCTTGTAGCCGGGAGTCATACTCAGCCAACAAAACATAACTCTTAAGTCAACGCATCTGGCTGTCATTTCATGAAGCCTGAACCACTGCAAGAAATCATCTCCATATGTGCAAAAATGAATAAGAGAATGGCTGCAATATTTCACCTTGCCTTTGGATTAAAAAAAAACTGTCGCTTATATTTCTATTATTTCTTGGTTTCCACCTGTCATGCTTATTGTCTTATTCCGACTTTCCCCTTTCCCTCATCCTCTCTCTTTTCACACTCAGACGGTATCCCTCCACCCCCCTCCGTTCTCCTTCTGTTCCTCCGTCCACGCTGCGTCACTTCGCTATTGTGCGAGTCTGAGCCACTTGTCTGACAGTCAGTGTAAGGCTACACCTCCGACCCGGGAGAGTCAGCAGTCTGCAGTTTTAGCAAGAGAAACATTTCTCCGAAGAGCGGTGCTGAGTTTTGCCGCGAAGCCTCGTGGCAACGATGGAAACCAAACAGGGAGCCACGGTCAGCTTACACCCTAAAGCAAGGAAGCAGTTGTTCATGAGCTGGAAGGGGCTTTTGTTGTTGGTGCATTTGCCATTAAAGGATTACCTTTTGAGATCTACCTTGTGAAGGACTTGGCAGAAAACACTCGTACTCACTCCATGAACTTCTTTAGGTTACAGCCACACACGTCAGTGTGTTGGGATTTGAATGTAATCTGAAACGGGTCAATATAAAGACAAAAAAACCCACTTTGACTCATTCAGACAGCCAACATTAACAGGTTTTAATCTCTTTCTATTATTTTTCTTCATGCATAAAATGTCTATATAGGATTCTAATGGGGTAATATGTCGCCCTTGATCAGTTTAAAAATAATATTCACCATATTCGGCAGAAGTGTAAATAAGTAGAAAAAAAATTGAAGGATCATTATTCAGTATTTACATTAAATATGCTAATGTAGGCCCAAAAACACAGTTCAGGTTTGGAAACCTGATCTCCAGTAGCTGCGTTTCCATTACAAACGTGCGCCAAACGTTGTTTCATAGCAGTTTTGCAAAATGCACTATTTTCGAAAAACCACCTCACCATAGCAACCAAAACATTTTGGTTCCTCTGAGCAAATTTATTTTTTAAATGTCAAATTGTGCAATTTTAAGGTTAATAGAATTGCAGCTTGTAATGCAGGATTAGAGGTCCACATGTGATTTAGTTGTTTTTTTATTTTTTTACATTTGACGTCTGCACAACAAACCACTGAAAAAAATGGCCAAAGACGCGAGCGTAACTTCCTTCTTAAGAAATGTAAATGAAAATGAAGTGGGGTCAGATTTTAGCAGATGTAGGATTCCTCTTTTGTCATTGGTAAAACTTTATGAGCCATTTCTAGACTTGTGCATTTGTTATGGTTGTATTTACCCACAATGCCCCGCTCTTCAGTCCGCTTCCTGCTTTGGGAGTGGTCTCCGGTCTGCTTGGCGTTCGCACACACATCCGAACCGCGCCAGAGTTCACTCCAACCCGAACCGAGGCCTAGGTTTTTAGGCGGACCAGTTCACCTACGCAAACAAACTAGAGTTCGGTTGAAGTGGACTAAACAGAGCTGGTGTGAACACATTCCAAATGTGCAAAGATGGCAGAGACAAGCACCTAAACTATTATTCACTACTTTGTCTTAAAATACAAGTAAAAACCACCTTATTACATAAAACTCCCATTAAAACAACTGAACTCAAAAAACTCCCCACTGTTGCCAAACAATTTCACTTCATCCATTTAGAACGTATTTTTACCTTTTTTATTTATTTTATTTTTTTTTTTTCAAAAGGTTGCTGCATTTCCTCCAGACAAGCTAAACGGACGAACACATCGCCACTGTTGACTGTCATGGTAACAATGTTTGGCCGAATAAATGATCTAAGCATTACTCCTGTGTAAGCCTTATATATATATTTATATGGATTCCTTTGAAAACTTGTCAGTGAAGTTATAGCTAAGATATTAACCACGACGATTTTTTATTCCTCCTTTCCAGTTCAGAGCTTCTTACATTGGACGTTTGTGTTCCCCTCGGAGGAAAATGAGTCAGCATTCTGCACACTAGTCACGCTCCGCTCTCGCCCTGCATGTTTGCCTCTGTCCGCCGGCCAAGTCGCTCTCATGAAATAAATCTGCTGCTTTAAGCCACCTGAGCTGGTGGCTTTATCAGAATCCGGACGACCCGGATGCGTGGCGGCGCGCCAAAGATGTTTTGCGCACTGTTTTGTATTTTGAGCGTCGCCACCCCCTCTTCGGCTAAGGCCTGTCGCTTCTGTGCCAATGAGATTTTTTCCTTATCACCAGCCAGACTGCAACTGAAGCCAATCGGAGTCCTAATTCATTTCCTGAGAGGAAATGGCGGCGGCAGTGGTGCTGTTGGTGCGCCGGCATGCGTGGCTCTAGTGTACTGGCAACTGGAGTAGGGTGGAGTCCGAGCTTCTAGTGAAGTGATTAATTTTAAGGAGTCATATCTGCACAGAGGCCAAGAACTCCTGAATCATGTTGAAATGAAATAACACACAAGTCATGTATAGAAAAAAGCACTTTGGATTTGGAAGTATGTTTCTGTTTACCATATTCCTCAACGACACATACTCATGTAAGCATTCATTGAAAACCCCTGTGGCAAAGGAATATATAGAGATCTGCAAGTCTTAGCAAAATCGACCTGAAGATGTTTGTGGTAAAAAATAAATTTATAAAAAACTTTTTTCATAAAAATATTTATACATTTTCTAAAAAGCTTATAAATAATTTTTTTTCATGTTTGCCGTGAAGATATTTGTTCTACTGTTTAGTGTAGACCAGGAAATCAACTGGTCAGCCAATGGAATAGCATGAATGAATAGATACTTATGGCTACCTATTTTAGCGAGTTAATGCTAATTAGCTACATAAAATTTTAATGCGTTAAAAGTTTACTTACCGGATTTCCGGCCGGAACCTCTATATTCACACGTTTCTGGTACGCCTGTAAATTTGACGCACAAGCACCACTCACACACAGGGATGGACGACAAAGATGTTTCTCTGATCCTCTGGGGGTTTATTTTGACTACAAAAATGATCTGATGGGACCCTGGAAACGACCATTAGTGTATTAAAGTTGTACTAAAAGGAGTTTGCCTTTCAGCAAAGAAAAGCCTAAAGTAGCATCTCAGTGCTAAACATGTTTAGCAGCACAGACACAAACACAAATATGACTGTCCCTGAAATTAACTCCATTACAAAATTTCCACCACTTGTCTAAACATATGATATACCTTAATATTCATTCATATGCACAGTGAAAATCATGTTAGCACTACCACAGAAGCTAACATCTTCAGCCCTTCTTACCTTTGCTCTTGGGGGTTCAGCCAATCAGTGGCAAGGACAACGAATGGAGCGCATGGATTTACTGCTTTGCACTAAGAACCACTGAAGGGAACAACAAATAAAACCCCTCAGAAGACGACACAAAACACAATTTCCTTCTTAAGAGCAAAAATTGAGTGATGTCAGATTTTAGAGGTTAAAATCTTAGCGTCACCACGAGCCAAAGGCTGGATTTGCATGTGGACTAGAGTCAAATATGGAAACCAAACAGGGAGCTATGGTGAGCTAACACCGCTAAGAAAGAAACCAGTTGTTCATGAACTGGAACATTTTTGCTAGTACATTTTCCTATGTACTTTAAGAAAAAGTAAAAACTTGCCATATTGGAAACATAACCTACACTGATGTAGGGTTAGAGGTCCACTAGATGTCATTTATTTTCACATTTTACATCTGAAAGCAGCGACACAAGTTGTGCGTCTCCAAAGACGACACACAACTTCCTCCTTGTGAGAGGCGGTGTGAGACTTTAGCGGTTGTAGGATTTCTCTTTTGTCTTTAGCAAAAGACTAAGAGCCATTTCTCACTCTAGCGCCAGAGTCACATGTTGGTTTTGGTTCTATTTACCAGAAATACTCTGCGTTACAGTCTGCTTGCTGCTTTTAGAGCAGTCTCTGGTCCGCTTAGCGTTCACATAAGCAGAGTTCACTTACCTCACCCGAACCAAGATTTAGGTTTTTAGGCGGATCAGACGAACCGGACTTTCAAACCAAACTCCCCGAATGTTCGACTAAACGAACAAGAGTTTCGATTAAAGCAGACTAAACAGGGCTTGTGTGAACACACTCCTACTTTTAACACACAAGTCTGTCCCACCTCAGCTAAATACCTTCTGCCACTGTGTGTGGAGCAGAGCAACACACACAGCGAGAGCATGTGCTTTAAGTCCAAACCTGGACATCACATCTGCTTCTCTGTGCCAGCCCTTCCGCCGTTAAGGGTAATTGTTTCCACATTATGCAATAAATAACAGTCATTTCAGTCACTGTCACTTTTTCACTGGCATTCTCAGTTTTCTAATTTTGACCC
This sequence comes from Xiphophorus couchianus, assembly GCF_001444195.1. Taxonomy (NCBI): domain Eukaryota; kingdom Metazoa; phylum Chordata; class Actinopteri; order Cyprinodontiformes; family Poeciliidae; genus Xiphophorus; species Xiphophorus couchianus. Next base: position 16,936,285 of record NC_040237.1, read on the forward strand.
CTTATTTCTGGCAGTGTCTAACGTTCATCTTCTACGTCTTATCTGTTATTGTTAACGAAGGCATTTCTCTTAACTTTTTTATTCTTGCTGAGGTTTAAACGCTTTGTTTTTCCGCAGTGTTTCTCTCACTACCCACAGTCTGTCTGAGCTATGTTATAAAAAAATAAAAACCTTACTGTACTTTAAGGCATATTAGAAGAAGGAAAAAAAAATCTGCTATTTAGCCCGATGGCGCAATTTGGTGTTCAGAGTGCTCCTATATTGGTTTAGGTTTTTAGGGTTTGGCATACATTTATTTTTCCTCTCCTGCGGCGAGGAGCATATGTTACGGAGCTGCTCCCTCCAGTCCATTTATGCGGTTCTGTTTCTGTACCATAAATAAAAAAAGGGGGAAACACAGGCCCCCGAAGCAGATTCTGCCCAAAACAGATTCTGGTACCAGATGTCTCTGCGTTTTTATTCGTCCGTTTTCACGAAATAACAGGTGATTGAAGGAAAAGCGCTAATGAGTTCCAGCTCCAGCAGTTCTAAGTTACAGCTCTTCCTCTTCTCCTCCCGTTTTTCTTTTCTTTTCTTTTTTTTTTTTTATCTGGACCACGCTCGAGGTCTGGCTTGTGTGAGAGAGACTGAACCCTCCCTTCTATCGGGGCCTTCTAGCGAGATGCCTAAGCAGGTGTCTCTCAGCTCCGCTTTCGTGGCTCTTTGTGTTTTCGGCACATTTTTAGCTTTATCGAGCTCAGTTCTGGAGGGAAAGAGAGGAGCGCGTGGCGGATTAAATCCCGGTGTTTGGCCTCCTCGAGTCAAGCGGTCTAAAGTCGAACTCTCTGAGGAGACTTTCACGAACCGCCAACGGGTCCCGGCAGAAAGGTCACGATGTTGAGATAAGGCAAGGAGAGCGGGAGGAATGAATAAGAGGAGGGAAACCGGCGGAGGCGCGTCAGCGGTTTTTGCACGAAGAACCTTGAGAGGGCCACAGGGAGGAAAGCTGGTGGACATGATTCAGCAAAAACAGAATAAAAAAAAAAAAGGCAAATGGGTGATGAATGAGAAAGTGAGGAGGAAACGGGGAGAAGGGTGTGAGTCAGCAGCTATGGAGAAAAGCAGTCAGAGGAGCGATGGAAAGAATTAGGGCTGCGACTAATAATTTTTTTAATTATCAATTGATTAATTTGATTTTTTTTTTTTTTTAATGGCACATTTTACCAGATTTTTCATTAAACCACTTCATCTTTTTTAATACAATATTAAAAATACATTAGCATTACCAATAAAAAATTTTTTTTTCCAAATGTAAAAGTAAAAACTTTAACGCTTAAAATGCAATAACAGCATTTCCTTAGAGTACGCTTTATCATTTGTAGCAAAGGCTGAATATGCAGTCAAAGCATATTTCTAACATCAACATGAGAAAATCTCAGGCCTTTTTGCTTGTATTGTGCGACTGTGGGTAGAGGAGTCTTCCTGTGATCAGAAGGTTGTAGGTTCAATTCCAGCTTCCTCCTGCCGTGATAAAGAGCTTCAAGTGGTCAAAATGATTGGAAACGTGCGACATAAGTTCAGTCCCTTTATTAACATCAGAACTGATTTGTTGACTTTGTTTATTATTATTATTCCCTGACTAATAACTGGATAGCAAAAGGTGCTTAACAGGAGACTTTCACAGAATTTGATCCAGGTGAAGTCAAAACTTTGCAGTTTGAGAAGTTTCTGGTAGAACATATTAATAGACAAGGTTGTTTTTTTAATCTTAAATGCAAAATGTACATATCTTTGTACATTTTTGACTGAATTACTGCTCTGACTGTGTTGCTCTTTTAGCAAATGGCTTTTGTTAGAGTCTGTGTACTCCAGTGCACAATTAATTGGTTACTAAATTTCATTATTTGATTCATCTCGATTAATCCGGTTGCTTTAGCCCTAAAGGCGTAGGGGTGGAACGTCGTGTTAGAAGTCCTACAGATATACCTTTGTGTCAATCTAGAAATTGATATTAGTGTTCTAGAGTTGTGGCAGAAAGTTGACGTAATCTCTGTTTCTCACGTTCCAATTTTCTCTTGTTTAAAAAAACAAACAAAAAAACTTCAGCTCCACCGTTCCTGGCAGAAACGACACGATTTTGGACGATTATACTCTCTGGTTTTGGATGCCGTGCAGATGGAAGGATTTTTATTTTATTTTTTATTTCTTTTGCTCTTCTACTTTTGGTCATTTGCTATGATGCGTAACCGTAGCAACAGTGTGGTTTACAACCAGAAGCAGCTGACTAATGTTGCTAAAGTTGAAGTAATAACTCAACCGGAGCCACAAATCCCAGATGAGTTTTGAGTAGGAAGCGTTGTAGATTCGGAGCGGCGGCAGAGATCATAATGGGCGGCGTGAGAGCACTGGCTAACCAGTTGGATGAACGTCAAGTCCTAACAATGACTCAGCCAGAGTATCGGGAATAAGCAACAAGTTTCCGTCCATGACATTTACAGAGAGAGTTTGCCAGTCCTGCTCTGGCCAGCAGTGGTCACCGATTCTGTTTATTACCTTTGTGGACAGACTTTCAAGGGGCAGCTGAGGTGTTTAGGGCGTCCGTTTTTAATGGCCTCAGTGGCCTCCCCTGTTTTTTTTTTTTTTTTGTAGGTTATGTTGTCCTGTTGGCTTCACCGGACCATCGTCTCCAGGTTTCACTGGAGCCGCTCGCAGCCAGGACAGAGATCAGTTTCTCCACATCCTTCTAAATAATAGACACTTACCAGCCCTTGACTTGACTTTATATCGCCATTTAGAGGTTTCAAATGTACGACAGCGCTTTGGGATCATTGTAGATGGAAAAGGCAAAATAGATTTTTAGATTGAGCTCTTTTTTTCCCCAGAAATTTACTAGAAAGGACAAAGACTTTTCTGAGTTTGAAAAGTCCCAAATTTATTAGAACAAATTCAGAAATTTTGAGAATAATCTCAGAAATGATCTAGAAAAAGGAGTAAATGTCTAAGTTCCAAATGACGAAGATTTGCTTGAACGAATTCTGAATTTTTGAGATGAATCTCAGAAATTTTCTACAAAAAGCAAGAACACGTCTGAGTTTGAACAGTCAAAAACTTGCTGGGAAAACTCAGATTTTGACATTAATCTCAATTTGTTTCTGGAAACGTTGAGCTTGAAATGTCAAAGATTTGTTAGAATAAATTCAGAAATTTGGAGAGTAATCTCAGACATTTTGTAGAAAAAAACTGAAATTTCAGAGTTTGAAAAGTCAAAAACTTGCTAGAGCAAAGTAACAAATCTTGAGAGAAAAAGCATGGACTTTTTTGAGTTTAGAAGAAAATTTTCAAAAAATCTTTTTTTCTATCTACAATGCCCCCGACACACCGTCATACAGATGACATATCTCAAAGGAATTACTAAGCTAGGAAAAACACAGTGAGGATAGTTTCACCCTCATTTCCATAGAAACAAGCATAGAAATCAATGGTTATTGTCCTCTTCTTATTGTTTGTCAGATGAACTAGTATTTAATAATTAACATTCTCAGTTAGCCTCTTCATATTCAACAGCTTCTACTGTTTCCAAATGTTGAGAACGTAACTTTTCCAACCCACCGTACTTTCTCATTTTGTGACATTGCATCTAATGCATATTTTATAGCCGATGTTCTTTTTTTTTTTTTTTTTTTGTAACTCTGTATTCCATTGTGAGTTTATGGAAAGTAACTAGGGTTATGTATGTGTGTTGTCTTTTTTCCCCAGAGTCTGCTGCTTTCGCCTCATAGCTGCTAACTTGAAATGCACAAAGCAAGCGACTGCAAACATTTCCCGTACCAACAGATTTTGTTCCACCTACAGAGGACCTTAGGGGGCCAGAAGCGCTGTGCTGACAGATTGATACGGTTTCACTTGTTGTGGGACTTCCATATGGCCTCCAAGGATGCGACCAGTCTTAAAAAGTAAACAGATGCTGAGTTTTGGTTTTTATTTGGATTTTGCTTTACGAAAATAAATGTTCTGCTAGAACGTCTTCTGTTTTAAAAAGTTTGATTTTCCGTCCACACAGAAAAAAACAAAATCAACAATGAATTGAAATTTGAGTTAGAAGTTCTGAATGATTTTTGCCACTTTACTTAAATGCATCTTATTGAAAATTTGTCCAACAGTTGAAACCGGATATTTACGTACACTGAATAAAAAGACGCAAACATTTTTTTTTCCTCATTGACTGAAGTTTAATCAGACCACATTTTTCTTGTATTGGTTTCGTAATTATATTGGTTTCAAAATTATATCTATTTCCTAAATGCCAGATAGGTTGATGAGAACATTTTTGGGAACTTTTTTTCCAAAACTTTCCACAAATTCAAACGTTTACATACATTTGGTCACTATCAGGGATAACTGTTACAAAAAATGTCTAAAAAAAAAAAAACAAAAAACGTTCTCATCAAGTAATTGTGTCCTCCATGAGAAATTGTGGCACTTAGAACCAAAGGAAGTTATATTTGGCATTTGTAAGTTTGCCTCACTTGACTGCTGGGTGGCATTTCATCACTCTGGTTTCCGTGGTGGCAAACCTGTCCTCACATGAAGCTGCTGATAACACAGATGGTGTGTTTGCATGTGTGTTGAGGATTTTAATCTTTTTTTCTTTTTTTTTTCTTTTTTTTTTACAGCTTGCCACTGCTGTGTATAGATTTATAACAATTCCAAATTTAGCAGAAAGCAACAGCCTTTCTTTTTAGTGTGGTCAGAGGACGGCTGGGCATTTCTATGTTTAGTTGTCAGCATTTGCTCAAAAGTTAAAATAACCTCGGTGCTGTTTTTGGGTGTGTTTTTCTTTGTTTCTGACTCTGCACATTCCAGCTGGATAACAGGTTTTAACCAGTCGTGTGTATTGAGTTGCAAATTCTTTGCCGCGTGATCAGAAACTGCTGCTTCCTTTGCTGCCCGAAATGTTTTATTCCACAGCATTGCTTTCTCCTAAAAAAATAAGTTACACTTCGCTATACCTTCGTCGGCATTTCAAAACTACTGTAGGTTATGTCATAAAAAATGCTGTCATAACCTTAATCTGTGTTGTGTTGGGGATTCTCCAACTACGGTTGCCTTTGTGTCTCTTTGAGTTGTTGAGCTGCCAGCAGGTTGTTGTGGTCAGACAGTCAAGGTTTACTTACAATTCCTTTTTTGTTCAGGCAGGCTTCTAATACCTAAAAATGTGGTGTATCTTCTGGTTTTATGTACTTTGTGTAAGCCTTCTACTCATCTCTCAGCTTTTCCCGTCAGATTTTGCCATAGCAAATCATTCGTCTCTATTTAGTCCTATCATCTGCATCCTCTGCTGATGACGGGCGATAAAACAATGATACCTATCGCGATAGACACGTGATCAGTACCAGTACAAAATACATCCAATAGAATGTTGATGATTTCACTGACCTTCAATCCAGAGCCACAGAGTATTCTCAGGGATGTAGGCTGAGTAAAGGTTTTAGCCGCTAAACCTCTCACAGCCCTGCTAGGCAATGTTGGTAGCATCAACTGACTCCCTCATTCTTCGGTTAGCAAGCTTCAACTTGCTAAATAACGTCCATGATAGCAGTTTCATATTGTCCTGAACATACTCGGGCATTCTTCAACTTCTCAGAGGTCCAATGGACTCAAAGCGGATGTCCGTTGGACAAAATTTGCACAAAAGCCAATTTCTAGGATCTTGTCCTCTGTGACCCAATGACTCAGATAGGAAACTGCTCTGTAGCAAGCAGGAGTTAAATCAAACTGTTTTGTATGCTGTCCCTGTGATGTGCTTGTTCATGATTCTACACACACTCGTCACTCCAAGAGAGAACCTCAACATCTTAAGCCACGCAACCTCCAGTTCTTTTCCTGTCTCTTCCTCAATGCCGCTGAATCAATCGACATGGCTGTTCTCACCACTGCCTTGTACACCTTCCCTTTCATTCTTTCATCACACCTGGCACTTTTCTTCACCCATTCCAACTTGCCTCTGCGCTTCTTCACCTTTTTTCCACTCACTCCGTTGCTCTGGACGGTTAACCCCAAGTTTGTCGTCTTGTACCTTCTTTGCCTTTGCTCCCCGTTCCACTTGTTCCCCTCTCACTGGCACACATGCATTCTGTCTTGCATGTATTCTAATCTCTACTCCACTCTTTTCCGGCACGCATCTCGTGTCCTCTGTCACTAGAAACATACTGATGATTTACTTTTGCAAGATCAGGAGAAGTATGTAGAGCAGAAAAAAATTTCTGGATACTCTGGCGCCTTCCCGTATCTCACTGAAATGGCTTTCCTCCATGTTTTAAACTGGAGGAATGGCATGGTGGAAAACTTTTGTGTCTTCTGAAACCGTGAAATATTTAAAAGCCTTGGTATGCTTTCAAATCGGTCCATGTCTACGCACACGCACACGCCCACCCCCACCCCCACCCCCACACACAAAATCATATGTCTCATTTGACCAAAATGCTTATGGTGGCGCTCCTGGTGCCTGTAGGGCTGCAGGGACCACCCAGGAAGAACACCGTCCACAGGAGCCAGGAAGACTCTATCCTCCATGGCTGCTTGAATATCCTGACTCAGCAGTAAGGGGTACGCTTCACGTGTTTGTAAGATGCAGGGAACGTTAGCAAATAGCGCTCAGTTGGAAGTTAAAAGCTCCTGACAGCGTATGGGACCACGTTTAGTGGCACCAGAGCACAGACTGTTTCCAAACTACAGACCGAAGGTGTTCTAGCAGTTCTCCTCCTCCAGAAAATCCCACTTGATTTCCACTCAATAAAAACGTGTTGATATAACTTCAGCCAGTGGAGCCTTAGTTTTAAAACTGAGCCGCTCTGAGGCCTGTAGTTGTTAATCCGTCCTGCTGGTGGTCTGCACGAAGACGGGATTATTTATACCATGTGTGCTCAGAAACGGCATGGTCTTATTTTTATTTATTTATTTTTTTTAATAGAATGTGTCAATTCCTGTGCTTTTATCACCGCGTGCACTCGTGTTTACCTAATTGTAACCGGAGCGCAAGAAGGCACAGAGCATGCCATTTTGTCCTAATCTCCTCCTGGGCAATTCATCCAAAAACAGAGCCATGCAGACCCTGGCTGACCCCGTGCGCCTGAGTTGCAATTACAGAGGCATACTGCACACACACAATCATAAACTTGCAAACCTGTCCAAATTCATCCTGTGCAAGACAGATACCAGGACCGCCCCGGGTGCACGTTTCCAGGGAAGATGTGACCTTAATTGCTTAAGTCTTAAATTATCTTTAATTGTGCTTGCTGTGTTGCTTTATGGTAATGGGAGGGGGCGACTGGTTGGGTTCAGGTTGAGGTATGGTTACAGCAGGAAACAGGGCAGTGAAAGGTCATGTAGTTTGAATCCAGCTGAGTCCACACACACAGAGATACACAAAAACACGAATAGCTACATGTTTTTTTGTTTGGTGTTATAGGTAAATTTGTTAATGTTATTATGTAGGTAAGGAAAACACTAGAATGACGTTGGCACAGTTTATTAGTGGATTTTGACAGCATAAAAACCTCGAGTATTCACATTAATGTGGTATTCAGATTTTTTAAAAAAAAATCTCATTTCTGCTATTACTATATATGCTAAAAATGATTTTACATATGGCTGTACCGTTAATACGGTAATTTACAATTTTATGAATACCACCGACGATACTTATTGATCAAACTGCTTTAGTAGATAAATTAAATCGATGCGTTGGCCCAGATGGGTTAAAAAATGAAAAGCCACAACAGAAGTCATGCTAAAACTAAGTTCATGCTGAAACAGTTGTTGTGCTATAATAAAATAACATATCTTGAAATGTAAATTGTGGAAAAAATTCATTCATATAACAATGGAAGTTATTAAAAACTTGCTAACTTTCGTTGCAGCATAACTTCCATTTCAGGATAGCTTTTTGGCTCTGTGTGTGTCAAGAAACATATTTTACTAATTCTCTGACATCATTGGCTTTATAAAGAGAAGAGTAATGGACTAGCTAAACTACAAGCCCCATCCACTGCTGCTCTTGACCCTGGACTGGAACGCGCCTCTAAAGACGCAGAGTAATGCATTGGAGACAGTTATTTTCTCGAAAGCTAATTGTTAAAAGAAAGAAAAAAAAACTGTGAAAATTAGACAAATTGAGCTGGTGTCTGCAACGTAAAGCTGCGTGAAGACCAGAGGGACGGAACCAATCTCTTGGTGGATATGTTTAGTTTTGGATCTGTCACGGTAGGTCAAATTAAAATGGGAAAACTGTCAAGCTAACCTTTTCACTAGCAGCCAATAAAACATTTAATGACTTTGACTTCAAATGTTATAGGTCAGTAGGGGTGCGGACAAAGTGGACCAAATCCCCCTCTCAGTGCTGAGCACTAGAAGCGTCCTGGTGAGTGAAACTGCTGAGCTAATAGACAGGCTAAGCTAAGTTAGCAGCTAACGCTAAAGCTAATTACATTTTCACTGTATTGAAAAAAATCACTAGTCAGTTTCTGGTTCATAAATTTTGTTACAATATGAACTTTGATGAAAAAAATAGCTGATTGGGATTAAAAAAAATGTAAATACTTTAACTGTAAGTAGTTTGTTGCCATTACATTTGGAACACATAAGAAATTGAAAAATTTTGCTTCACCCAGATCTTTCTTTTTTTTTCTTTTAAATGCACATTGAGTGTTGAATGTATGGACTGGAAAACACAATAAATCTGTAGAATAAAGTATTCTGCACGTGAATGTCAAGACTGATGAAGATGGCACAAAAAGAAATGTCATTTTGGAAATGTTTATTTTGCAGGATGTACAGACACCTGATATACAAACTTCAAATGACTGTAACTCCTCAGTGATTCAACATACAGTCATCCATGAGGCTCTAATGAAAGATAATGACCAGCAGAATCCTCTGGTGAAGATGGCTGATATTACAACATTACTGATAGTGGAAATGACTTGTATGAAGAAAATACCATACCTAGGAAGGGGGGGTTAGCATATAGTCAGACCTCCTCCCCCTTCTTGCAATACACTGTCCGTCCGTCCTCATCTGTCCGTCCATCCATCTATCCCCCCGTCTCTCCTTTGAACCGGATCCCCCTCCTTCTTCGCACCCCCGCCCTTCTAACAGTACGCAATCCAGTTTTGACACGTTCTGACAACGTGTCTCTCTGTTGGTTACGCATGAGGGCGCACAGAGCCTGACTTTGACGCAGAAAGTACAATGGAAAAACGCCGTTCCGGTGCGGGTTGAGGGGTTAAAAGACTGAAAAACCACCTCATCCTAGCACAATAACTTTTTATCCCCCAATTTTATTTTTTTTTTGTCATGTTTCCTTTAAGCAACTTTTTTGTTTGCATTTCCAATTTACACAATGACAACGCAGCTTATATGACTAAAGTCATTGTCTAAGCGTTACTCCCTTTTGTTCTTAGTTTCTTAGTGAGCACGGCTAATCATGACATTAAGCAGTTAGTTGAATTAATCAGTGTAAAATATCTTCTTTTAAGGACTGGCTTTGAAATTAAAGCATACGCTGAAAGTAATCAGCGTATTTTGTGGATGGAAAACACAAAATGTCTCCAACTAGTTGAGTTGAACTTTTCTGGTATAGTTCGGTTAGATGAAGATGCTCCGTGTGTTAACAGGAATCATGCAGCTTGGTTATTTGGCTTTGCATGCCGGTGATTTTTGCACAAGACAAGATTATTAAAAAGTGTCTCGACTATTTTCGTTACTCATTTAGTTGGCATATTTGACGTTTTGAGTTTTTTTTTTTTCATCCTTCACAGCAGACTCTCAAAAGTAAACAAGCTTTAAATTAGATTAAACCCTGTAGAGACAGAGAGCATGTCATCATCTACACCACAGAGGTGGAAATTCCCTTATGGATCTCTGGTAAGTGAAGGAAAAACAAACTTATTCTGCCACATGATAAAAAGTCATCAATCCTAGTAGCAAAAGGAAAGGGATTCTTCATGTCGAGACTAGAAATGAATACGGTCAAACTGTCAAAAATGCAGCTAATTTGAAAGTGGAGTTAATGCAAACCTTTAACTTCTGCCAGTTATTATGTTTAGTGGGGGGAAATTAGTTTTTCAGACACATTTACATAATGTTTTTTCCTTATTAAAATAATTCCTGATTGGAAAATAGCATTTTGTTTTTACTGATGTTATATGATATTAAGTAGGTTTAATGATTCAAAAAAAAAAACGAGTTGTAGCAAATTTCCTTGTCTCCACACAGCAGGAATCCACTTTAATAAACAGGCATTATAATACCTTTATCTAGTGCCTCTTTATCCCATTGTGCCATAAAAACAGGAGTAAGTTTCTTCCTTATGGCTGTGCCCTTGATGTGGAGGTAAGAATTTGCCGTTAAATTCAGAATCGTTTCTCAAATTAATCTCCAGAAGTTGGAGCAGTTTCTTCTCTGATCACTGGCTGTTAGAATATTTATAAAATATCTTTTTAATAGAATGAATGCCTTCCGATAGGTCAATGTTAGTATATGAGCTATTAATGTCCATGGTGAACAGGATTCGCCATGTAAGTAGAATATTTTCGTCAACAAAATCATAGGTCTCTTTTAAGATAGCTATTGTTGGTAATAACACTGGAATGCTCGTCCTTTGAAAGGCAGTTCTTACGGCTTTTTCATTTGAACACAAACACCAGAACGAGAAGGTGCTTTATTCAGAAATCAGAATAACGTAGTGGCTCGTTATTTCTGGTCGTCACACAGGTGGATGTAGTTACAACAGCAGCTGCCCGGCTGACAATCGATCAGTGTCAACACATGGGCATAACACCCACCCTGCTCTCCCGCCGTCCCTCATCGTTTCTCTTCATTTCAAAGTCCGCTGGGCGACGACAGACAGAGAGAGGTCAGGGGTCAGAGAGGACGCCAGGTCGTGGTGTGCTCTGCCATGGAGACATGCTTTCATCAATGGCGGCTCAAAAATATTAGTGGGGATCTTTGCATATTAAGTGCAATGAGAAGTGAGTTCTCACTAAAACCAGGAAGATAGAGAACATAACACCAGTTTTAAAGTCTCTCCACTGGCTCCCTGTAGCTCAAAGAATAGACTTTAAAATACTGTTGTTAGTTTATAAATCAGTGAACGGCTTAGCACCACAATACATTAAAGACCTGCTGTTGTTGTATCAACCTTCCAGAACCTCTCAGCTCTTCCGGTTCTGGTTCTGCTCTGCATCCCCAGAACCAGAACCAAACGAGGAGAAGCAGCTTTCAGCATCTATGCACCACAAATTTGGAACAAACTTCCAGAAAACTGTAAAACAGCTGAAACACTGACTTCCTTTAAATTAGACTAAAACCCACCTGTTTAGAATTGTATTTGAAATGTAATCAATTACAAATTTATTGATGGAACTTGACTTAATGCTGTTTTGATTATTGATTCTATGTTGCATTGTGTTTCTGTGTTTGATGTGATGTAAAGCACTTTGAAATGCCTTGCTGCTGAAATGTGCTATACAAATAAAATTTGATTTGATTGAATGATGACAATGGTTCATAGTTGAATTCACAGTAAATGTTTCTGATGCGGTTGGTCTTATATTGAGCACAACTTGGAAAACTGAGCTTTTTTTTAATTTATGATTTACTCATCTCAAATGTCTAGTTGATTCCTCTCTGGACTTTTATTAAGATCATCATATGTCAGCAAACTCCTCATGTTATCAGATAACGACATCATTCAAATGAAAAAAACTGCGATCCAGCGCGTTCTCAAAGGGACGCGCAGATTTAGCACCTTCAGTGTGGAGGGGCGCCTAATCATATTGTTTACACTTCCACAAACAGCATTTAAATTCAGAAAATAACTACAATTACAATTTTTTGCCATCACTTTGGCGTGGCGCCCCTTTGCATCACATAAAGTCCATACGCACTTAGATGGCATAACTCACATATGACATGACTGGTGGGTGTTTTAAATGAATACTCCATTGACACACTTCATTATCAATTTACAATGTCTGTGCATTGTTAAGGACAATATGCACAGAGGGAGCCATCTTCTCTCTGCGCCTGCTAGTGCAGGGCGGAGACATAAGATGGCCAGTTATCTGCCAAAGTCCTGTCCTATTAAATTGGCACTTGGAAAGGTATTCATTAGGGGTGTAGCGATGCAATAATCTCACGATACGATATAATACACGATATTCTGATCACAATACAATATGTGTCACAATATTTGGCAAACGATATGATTCGATGCACTTTTACGATTTTCTGAAAGATTTTAGAAGGACAGATTGATTTTAGTGACATTTTGTGTTCCATAGACTTGGATTTAATTAACTGAAAACTGATTAAAAGCACCAACCACACAATACCTGACTCTGATTGGACAGAGTCTAACAGTCTACAGCTGGACAAAATGAATCAAAGATGCAGTGAGAAAATCAGTTTCTGCCATTTAATTCATGTGGATTTGATATAAAACTCTAAAGTTTCCACAGTGATCCAGGAGCTGAATGAGGAGATCATCAGCCTCTGTAGACTCTCAATATGCAAATGATTGCACTTATGTTTTTCTTTCGGACATACTGTGGCTGCGTTTTAGAGTAAAAAAAGTGTTTTGGACTATAAGGAAAAGGCTTTTCTACCTTGGCTCCCGGAGTTAGCCGTGGCTGTAAGCTGTTTACTACTAGCTGCTGGGGGAGTGGCTCTGCCTCACCCCAAAGTGATCGACTCCTTGCAGCTCCGCAGAGCCGATTTCCAAAAGCAAAGGAATCTAATGTTGCGTTTCTCTTTTTACGTTTAGAAGCTCATTCCCTTTCACATAACTGGAAAAGCCGGATTTTGACATTTGGAAAAATATGGTTTACTTATTTGAGCAAAACTCCAGTTTTACTTGGCCTATTAACACAATTTAAAAACTGGTGTGTAGTTTAAAATGTGCACTTTAAGCACAAGCTGAAAGTGAGGCTAGGGGAGGCGGAGTCTTGCTGCTACTTTGTCACAAACCAGACTTGTTAAAAAGACAATATAAGCCTATGGACCCTTACGGTTTAACGTATCGATACTCACAGATGAAAAATCGATACCTTCCGAGGGTGGAAAAATTTGATAAATATCGTAGAATCGATATAATTATACAGCTCTAGTATTCATACCGTTCTATAGGCATCTGGCCCCCCCTTCTGGATAATTTTCTACTTCAACACAAGGATCATCTAAGTGCAATAAATGTTTTTGGTCTATTTAACAAGAAGAAATGACCAAGAAATTACTTTATGAAACCTGTCTTATCTACTGACAGCCCTTCTCCAACACTTTATCTTCTCCAAACTAAAGTGAAGCTTTTTGGTCCTGTACCAACGCCATGCGTTTAGAAAGCGAACCATGGACACATCTGCATAACAAAACGTTCAGAAGTCAGGGCCGGAGTCATCTGTCAAACAGCTGGATCCAGCCTAGATTTGGTCAAAGTGTTCCCAGGAACAACAGCAAATCGACAGCAGTGTGTGGTTGTTACCTACCACACAAGTGGAAAAAAGGCTAGACCTTGGACTGATTGCAATGCGGTGCTTCAAACCCTTAACAGAGCTGTGCATAAACATTCGCCGACAAGCCTCAGTTGACTAAAGGACATGGAGCCATGGAGCTGCTTCTCCATGTTTTTTTCTGGTTGTGGGGATGTAGAGTAGACTAGAACCAGAAGACCTGCGTGGTCTGGAAGGTTGATGTAACATATCTTTAATTTATTTTGGTGCAAAGCCATTCAATGATTTATAAACAAAGAATTTTAAAGTCTATTATCTGAGCTAGTGGAAGGTCTTTAGAACTGGGTTGATGTGCTCTATCTCCCTGGATCAGCTGCAGCTGTTCTTCAGGTGATAGAAGGCTGATTTTGCAACAGTCTTTATGTAACTCTGAAAGTTCACCATTACACCTAGATTTTGGACATGATCTCTAGTTTGTAGTGGTAGCAACTGAAGTTGTGCATTGACTATAGATCGTTCCTCTTTAGGTCCAAAAATGTTAACTTGAGTTTTGTTTCTGTTCAGCTGAAGAAAATTGGGGCACATCCACACATTTATCTGTTTTAAGCGTCTGTTCAGTGATTGGATGTGTTCAGAGTCACCTGGTGACATCGTAATGTGGAGCTGTATATCATCTGCATAGTTATGGTATCTAATCTTATTAATGGTTATAGATATTAGACTGAAAGGTTCCCAGGATTGAACCTTGGGGTACTCTACATGTGACGTATGTATACAGTGACAAGTTGCCTATTGAAAAAAAACAATCCCTGTTCTTGAAGGTTGAAGATTTCATGGTCAATCTGTTAGAAATTCAAACTAGTTGAGTACTGGACCAGAGAGTCCGACCCAACTCTCCAGTTGTTTCAGTAATATGTCATGGCTAACAGTGTCAAAAGCTGCACTGAGGTCCGATAGAACCAGCTCTGTGGTTCTTCCATAATCTGTATTTAAGTAGATGTCATTGAACACTTTGACTAGGCCAGTCTCAGTACTGTGGTGAGCACAGAAACCAGACCGAAAGACATCAAAGCAGCAGGTCGTTGTTAAGACACTATGTAACTTTAGAAATGCAGATTTTTCAATCATTTTCCTGATGAATGGAACTTTGGAGATCAGCCTGTAATACTGAAGTAATAGTTTCCAAAATCACTTTTGGCAAAAAATGACGGACCATTCTGTTAGGAAGGTGACGATTCTTTCTCTTACGCTCTGCAGATCAACACTAAGTGTTACCTATTTGTTCATGTTTTCTAGATTTTGTTTTTTAAACACACTACGTATAGAAATGTACAGTAAGTTTGAGGGAAGACTTTGGAACATGCCGCTGCTACTATTATGAGGGAAACCGCTTTGAGTTTCACACCTCAGTGACCCCTTAATAAATAAATCCAACAAACCCGACGTATGATATTTCGAGTGTTTAGAAATAATGATAAATTGAACGCAACGCGATCCCGGCTCACGTTAAAGGAAAAGCCACGTCCTTGTTCAAAAAAAATGTTTAAAGTGCAAAACGTGTTTATTTTTGCCGGACTTGCCTTATTTGAAAGGCTGTGGAAGTCCTCCAACGAGCAGCGTCGGTTACGACCACAGCGCATACCTGGAGGCCGCGAGTCCGAGGGCAGCGAACGTTTGCCCAAATAGTTCATATTGACAAACACGAGCTATATGGGTGGGAGAGGCACTTACAGCAAAACATAGCACACTGCCAGGTAACATTTCTGTGGCTTTCCATGCTGCGTGCGAATGTGCGCGCGTGCGCCTGTTGACACACTTGTAGCTGGATGTTTAGCAGGTTTGGCAGGAGTCCTTCACTTTACGTGTGGTCCTTCTGTAAACATGTCACTGCTGGAAACACGCGTGTATGATGCATAATGCCACGCAACATATGTGCTTCTTGCATTACTTTTCACCCAGGTATGAGCGCAGAGCCACAGAGCCTGGTGTCGTATATAATACTGATCAGTCAGGAAATACCAGAATCATCCAGAAGTTTTTATAGTCCTGCATTAGCCGGTGTCGTCTCTGCTTTTACTTCGATAAAAATTTCCTCCTGTAGCATTTGGAATAATTTTATGTGGACTCGACTAAACCTGTAAGCAATTAGTCAGTTGATCATACGATAAATTAAAATGAGGATATTTATTCTGATGATTAATATTTTTAAGAGCAATTTTGTTTACAGAACCATCATAATTCATTTTATTCATGGTTTTGGTTGTATGTGGGTTGTTTGTTTTTTTATATATATTATTATTCCTGCTTTATTGTTTTCGGTGCTTTTGTTTAGAATATTTACAACGTCTTCCAGTTCCAGCGTGGAGTGTTCTTTACAAAATTAAAGTTTTAGTATTTAAGAGGAAAAACCAGCTGCTATTATTATGCCATTGTTCCTTAAAAACGTCTATCGCAATAATTACTGGGACAATCTATGAGAATTTAAAGTGACAGACCTAGCCTCAACTGCAATTTAAAAGTTGCGCAAATGAACACTTTACCGAAGCGTTTAGGATGAAATCTTAAATGTAAAAATTTATCCATGGTTTAGCGTTTGCAGTTTTCTGTGAATATGATTCAACTATACAGAGTTTAGTTGGCGAGAAATTCATGTTTGTTGACATGCATGTTTTGATCTGTTTTCAGATTTCCTGAGGCAGATCTAAAACGATCATTTCTTCTATTAAAAACAGAAATGCGTAAAAACCCAACTCTGGCTCTAAATGTAGTCTACCGGCCCCTTCAAAAACGTTCACTTCTGAGAAACTGGTTGAAACTGCAACTCCAAATCTTTCCTAGTGATATTTCACTAAAGATAAGTGTTGTCATGGTTCTGCATTCGCAAGCAGAGCCACTGAAACATGTATGTAACACCGTGTTGTCCGATGGGGTGTACACCAGTTTCGATTTTTATTGAATTTATAAGAACTGAATGGAAATCTGTTTTCTTTTTTTTTTTTTTTGCCTCCTCTTTTTGGTGGGGGGAGTTTTATGGCTACAAAAACAGAATTTGTGGTTTCAACGGTCGAGGTTTGATGCAAACGGCTTTGGAACCTTTTAGGCAACCTGGCGTCCAGGAGACTAAAGAAAATGTTTTGCTTTCCACCCTTTTGAGCCTTTTAGCCTCTGCGAGAGGGGAAAAGGAAAGAGGGGCTGAAAAAAAAAAAAGTGGAGGGAAAAAAAAAAAAAAAAACTTTCCCCAAGGTCAAATGTCCTGAGTGGGACTGCTGCCAGATTGGCACTAGAACCATTTTTCCTCACACGGTTAGAACCAGAAAACATAATCAAAATCTTTTTTCTATAAGCATATGACAAAAAAAATCCATAAACATTCTTGGACATAAATACGAAAGAGCATCTAAGAAACTTTATGGAACGAGCAGAGAGACGATCAGATAACTGATACGTGAAAATGAAAATGACTGTGTGTTTGTAGAACCTGCATCAAGGCAAATAAATGAACTCCCTCCGTCCGACTATATGGTTGCGTTGTGTGCATGCGAACATGTTCCGCTTCCACGGCGCATTATGCTCCCTGAGAAGTTTAATCTGCGATCGACCATGATGTCATATGCACACACACACACAAACACGCTCGCACGGAGGGGTGCACAGTAGAAGCGGCATAGAGTGGGAGCGTGTGGCCTCCTGTGTGTAATTAGGGTACGGCGAGGGGGCTGCCTAATACAAAGTCCATTACTGCAGATCGGAGCCTGATTGCATTCAGAGGTCATTTGAGGCCCCGCTGGGAACACGCGGCCACACAGAGGACATGTCACACCCTCCCCCCCCCACTACACACACATGCACACACAACCCAGCTGCCTCCGTAGAGAGAGTAAATGGGTTATGTGAAGTCCACATATTTGCGTACTGGTGGTCCGCTGTAGCTAAAGCCGGTGTTTGGGGTAAGAAAAACTTGGATTGTGTCCAGTACCTGCTTTGCTCTGAATCCAAATCTTTTCTTACTTTTACAGACCCTTTATGAGTGTTCTTCAGATGTTAAATAAGAAAGTGTAGGGTGTGTTTATGGCAAATATTACTAGAGTAGTCAGATTTTCAGTATGGAATTATGCAAAGGAGGAAACAAGGAAGAAAAAAACATGAAGAGGTAAGTACATAAGGAAGGAGAGAAAAAAAGAACAGAGAAGGAAACAAGGAAGAACGGAAGGAAAAACAGACAGGAAAAGAGCACAAAGAATGAAGAGGAAGGCAGAATGAAGGAAGAAAGGAAGGAAAAGTACAAGGAAGGACAGAGGAAATGAACATAAGGAAGGTAAAACAATGGACCAAAAAATGGAAGGAAGGTAGAAAACAAGAAATAAAGGGAACACAAGGAAAGAAAGATGGACAAAAGATGGAAAAAATGACAGAACCAAAGGAGGAAGGACTTAAAAAGGCCCTTGAAAAAACTTATTTTGAAAAAATGTAGATGCTAACATTAGCAGTGGGGACGTCTGTGCTGCTGCAACACGAGTCTTCAGCATTGAGATGCTATTTTAGGTTTGAATAGCTTCGCTGATAGACTAACTCCTTTTAGCACAACTTGAACACAACAGCGGCCTTTTTCAGCATCCCACCACATCATTTTTTGACCCAAAAATGAACCCCCAGTGTACCACGAGAAGCAGCTTCATTCTCTGTTGCTGTTTGCAGATGTCACTTGTGCGTCAGAGTTGCAGGCGTACTGGAAACACACAGCAAAGGTTCCTACTCTGGAGTTTTGTATGTAAAAAAAAACAATAATTAAATTGTTTTAAAATTGGCTTGAAATTAATTTCAATTAATAAGTACCTGCCTTAACAAAAATGCATTGAATAATTAGAACTTTCACAGCCAAAGAGAAAATGTGTGTGTGCCACAATTGTGTTGGCCGTCAAGTTTTTCCACTAAAGCCGTGTGGCTTTTGCATGCCCCCCCCCCCACCACCCCACCACCCTGACTCTCCACCCAAAGCGTTCTGATCTGGCTGGATATCCGGTGTGAAGATTTCTCAGACTCATGGAGAGAGCTCTGTAAGATGACCCAGAAAGCAGCTGTGCAATCTCATGTGTGGCTGCAAATGTGTGTTGATCCACAAAGTCATAATCGCTGTCTGGGGGCACGTGGGCGATCTCAAACCGCGGCTGCTGCCGGTGACCTAAGCAGTGACCTCATCTGTGACATCACATCGTTATGGCTAGGATGGTGAAACAGGAAGCTGTGATTGCATATACGTGGAGGAACGTTACTTCTGTGTGTGGGCCTACATTCATATTCACATAGGTGTGTGTATGCATATTTAAACTGTCTGCGGCACCCCGGTGTCACTGTTTGCACTTACACAGTAGCAGCTCCAATAACATTTCAGACAGGAGTCGGTTGTCTCATTGTAGAGTCAATCTATTTCTATGTTGATCAATAATTGAAGGACAATTGCAGTAAATACTTGAACCAAAGAGAGCAGCTCAATCGTTTAGTCAGAAAGGTGAAGTTGAGATTTTAACAGTAAAAAGTGCTGTACAGGAAGTACAGAAAATGGTACTGGCATCAAGTATAACAGACAAAGAAAAATCAGAAGCTGAAATACTGAAAAAATGACAGAGGAACCAGATTTCGGGTACGTATGCAATTTAGCAACATTTAAATGACAAAATCAGATTTTTTTTTTTGAGGGGCTGAATAGCTGAGAATTGGACCATTCAGACTGCCATGAAAAAGTCAAATGGGCAAAAACATTTGCATTTGGGTTGCATTCACCTGCTGTAAATGCTTCCTAAGACTCAAAGAAAAAAGGCTTTACAAAAAAAGCATAATCGTGTTAGTATAGCCCGACCTAAATCCACCTGAGAAGTTGATGCAAGACTTGAAAATTGACGTTGACGGATGCTCTTCATGCAATATGTCCAAGCGTCAGTTATGTTGCATAGAAGAATCAACAAATGTCATCCTATAGATGTGTAAGGAGGTTGAAATGTACAGTCAAAGACTTGTAAGTAAATACCAATTTATTCCTTCCTTTTGATTTGCAAAAACTTGTGAAAGCCTTGGATCTTTCCCCTGTCCGCTTCACAATTATGCTCTACTTTGTGTCGCTCTATCACATCCTAGGCAAACAGATTAATGTTCGTAGTTGTAATCTGACAAAATGTCTAGAGGTGTAAGGACTTACTTTGTTTGGGATTAACCTGAGGGGACTGCCCCAGTCTGGTGGGGAGCTGTCAGGCCTCTGATGTCCCCCAGTGGTCCCAGTGACCCCTTCACACTGCCAAACCAGCAGCCCTTTATGTCTGTTGTTGAGCAGTGGAACTGCTCAGGGGCAGGGGGATGTGGTCTGGCCTAGAGGTCAGAGGTCAGTGTTCCAGCAGAGAGAGGTTGATTAAAATGTGCCTTTATCCCTCCGTCTCTGATCCCCGTGTCTCAGCTGGACACAAAGAGAGGAGGGCTAGTGGATGAGAGCTGATCCACCAAACTGTTTCAACAAACCTCCCATTTTTTTCCCCCACTGTTGCCCACTGAACTTTTCACACACTAGCTTCGTGTCCACAGATCGCAAAATTGCACAAATTGAAATAGCGAAAATAAATTAGCTTAAAGGAAAAAATGTATTTCACAAAACTGCAATGGAAGCCCTTTTTTTTTGCATCGCACGAGTTATTTGATCACCAGCAGGAGATTGCTACTGGCGAAAACGTCAAAGAAGACAACAGGAAGTGGTAGGAGGATTATGGTTTGCTTTTGTTTTGTTTTGTGTTTTCGAATGATGTGCGGCTGGCTCCACCAGAGCTCTCAGAGCATCACACAATTCTGTGTCTTTCAAATGTATTCTGTAAAATCCCTCCAACGCCTGAGTAAGATGCTGACGTCTCCTTTGATGGCCGATGGATGGTGAGCGTTTAGCACCTTGGGCTTAACTACGAATATAACAGTATGTAGGAGCAGAAGGAGAAAGTGCAGCGACTCTTACCATGTGTTCCATACACGTTTAAACTGCATGAAGATTCTGAGAATTTTATCGATTTGAAACCATGAAAAGCCTTCCCATGCTATACCTATACTCATACCTTATTTGCTTTTTACTATGTTAAAGTTGGTATTGAAGGAACGTTTTATGTTGTTTTGCACTGAAGTGTAAATCTGCTTTCATTTCGATTAAAACAATGTGATTGTTACAGTTGACCAATACGATGCACAACCTGTCATGAAGCTCAGAGTCTTCACATGAGCGGCTGTAGCTTGTAGTTTGCTTATTTTCTGAGGTGTTCGCACATCAGTTGCAAGTCATGAATGTTGCATACTTGAAAAGTATCTTGAGGTATCTTTGTTTTTGCTTTTCCTTGGAGCCATTTGGACAGAGAATCACTGCTGAATGTAATTTCTGACATTTGTTTATTTCCTTAACTCAAAACTCTGCTACAAACATGACTTTTTTTAAGAGAGAAAAAAAAATCATTCAGTCTTTATCTGTTTTTTTCAGTGTTTTGTTTTTATTCTGCCTCGCCTCCCCACACCTCATTTCTCTTTGCCTTGGCACCTCTGCGCCTCCTCTGGCTCGGCCTCTGTACACACTTTGGTAGGTTCCTATACTCTCATTCTGGAGGCACTGGGTTCTTGTTGGTCATTAATACACGAGTTAAATGGTCTGTGACTCTTCCTGGCCTGGCGACCAGGCAGAGATGTATGGGTTAGAGCCGGCACTGTTTCTAGCAGACTTACCCAGCGACTGGAGGATAATGTGCAGCTAAGATGTTAGTCAGCTACAGCCCTGTTCAGGAGACAGAAAAGGAAGAGTGGAGAGATGCTGGAGGAGGGGAAAGGAAGGGAAAAGCATGCGACAGAGGTTTGCAAAACTATTATTCTTTGAACTGTGACAATCCGAAACATTAAGGAAATCTAACAACTTAGGGGCGGCGCATGGTGTAGCCTTAGAGCGGGTGCAATTTATAGACAGGCAGTTAGTCGTCGACTCTGCCATCCAGGGTTCACTTTCTGAACCTGGAATCGTTGTTGCATGTCTTGCCCCCCTTCTATCTCTCTGTCCATTTCCTGTCCGGTGGAATAGAGGCTACCAGCCCATTAAAATCCTTAAACCCTCCAGCTTAACACAAGTGAGCAGATATTTTTCCTAAAACTCCAAAAACTCAACCTTTACCACACAAGAGGTGAGACATTACAAAGTAAGAGCATACATTACATACTAATGTAAAAAAAAACAAAAAAACATCTATTTTATTATTGCTGTGTTTTTTCAATAAAGGTTTAAATGTACATTACAATGGTTCAGTCAATGTCCAAATATAAAACCAATTAAGAAGTCTCCATCCTGTTTGATTTACATTTAGTTTCCAGACTTTTGATCTGCAAAACTGGTAGATACAAATCCAAAAGATCATCCAGCTGAAATTTAGGAAATTCAAACCACTCTTCCAGGATTCTTTTACATTTTTGTACAAAAAAAAAAAAAATCACATTTCTTGCCTTTTCTTGTTCCACCATACACCATCCCCATACAACACTTTAGAGTTTGTTCATGTAACTTAACAGGATATTGAAAAGACCAAGAGGTATGAATACTTTTCAAGACACCTCATGCTTTTGACAGGGATTATCGGTGCTGTGAATGCTTTCTTTTTATGGGGCGTCACTGATTTAAACTCAGATTTAACCGCTGCCGTCAGAGACTCTCTTCTAAGTAGGATTTGCATAATTATGGACTCCAAAGGCGACAGTCGCACCAGGCCTGGATCTGAAGGGAACCGCTGTGGTATTTGGCAGCACGGCTGTGCCAATTACTGGTGTTTCCCGATGAAAAATTGCAATAATTTTGCTTCCACCTTCAGCAAACTTCAGCAAACATTTGGGACGACAAATCAACTGACCACAACGCTTCCATCCGCGGGCCACCTAGGCGGAGAACCCCCTCACCCTCCCAACCCCAGTCCACCTCTCCCATGACGAAGCTTTTAAAGACAGAAATGGTGCCTGTCTTCTGCCGTCCTGCGACGCATTTCATTTCCCACCGCAAACCTCCGGACGGTCAGACTCTGCATATCACCATCGGGTGTCAAGAAAACCTTAAAAAGTCAGAGAGCAGGAGAGCACCCTTCATTGGCCACGATCGAAATAGCATCCAGCGTCAAGAACCAAATTAAATATAAAAGTCAAGTGGTGGGTGGACTCACCACCCGCGAGACGCACACACACTCCAACCTCATCCAGTAAACAGACGGAGCTTTGAGATAGGGGGGCAAGGTGGTCCGACTCCAGCCATTCCCTACAACTGGACCGAGCTGGCATGCGTTTGAAATCCAAACCTGGTTTGAGAGGAGGGATGCTACGCCCTTTTTTTTTTTTTTTTGGCCCTGGCCACAGACCAGGAACCATAAATTTGGCTTCTGACCTGACGTCGACAAATAGAGAGGAGGAAGGAACGTCGGATGAGGGGGGGAAAGGAGACGCAAGATCCGTATGAGTCTGCAAATGTATGCACATCAGACGTGTGGAGTGTTTTAAACGCAAAGAAAAGCTGCAAGTTTAAAAGTTGCTAAAATGAAGATTATACAATATTCATACCCCTTGAACATTTTCACATTCTCACATTGTATCGAAATAGTGATGTGCTGGGGTAGCATGTGATAAGCCAACACACAGTAATAGGGGAAGCATGGAAATCGAAAATGACAGACATTTTTTTTTCATCGCTTTTTCCAGCATATTGTTACAGGATTTCCCACAGTGTATTATAAGTATGGCAGGCTGCCAGGCTTTACTTGCCCCTTCCACCAGGCTAAGTTTTTTTATTTTAAATAGTTTTATTTTAAATTACACTCCAATAACTCCAGATTCGGCTGTATTTATTTATAGGACCCGTCTATGGAGGGGCGTGTATCAAGCACAAAAGCCTGACCAGTTTCGCTAACTTGAGTGCAAACCTCTGAGACCTTCGAAGAACTGGACCTGCACTGAGAGTAAATGACACACACAGGCCTCTAAACACATTTGGTTGCACTGGATTTCACAGGGTGTCGGATTATTGGGAGCGAAATACAAACTGAAAATAATGTTCCATTTACACTTTATGATCATTAGCTTGTATCGCTCTATCCCATTCAATCCCAATCATTGAAATCTGTTTCTGGTTTTAATGTCATAAAATTGGAAGAAAGAAAACATGTTTAAAGGCTATGAATACTTTGCAATGTTCAGTATATGCTTTTATTTATTTTTTTTATGTAAGAAAAGTAAATTAAAGAAGGCAAAGTGTATTAAACAGTGAAAAAGAGTCTCCCTGGTCAGCTCACTTGGCCCATGAAAGAAGGCATTCAGGCGGGCGGGTGGCGACAGGTCTGGCACGCGGCTCGAGGAAAATAAAATAAAAATAAGAGAAAAAAAAAAAGACGGTTGATTTGAAGACCGCTGAGCAAAAACAGGGAAGCTGAAAAAGTTTCTCAGCAAACAATTTTTGTTTCTTTCTAGAAAAATCGAGAGGACAGGGGGGAGGGAGGGAGGATGGGTTTTTTGCAAAAGGCTGAGGCAGCAGCGTTCAGTCCTATGGGCTGAAATATGCAAATTCCACATAAAACTCCTTATAATCTACATCGAATAAAAACGGAACCTTAATGGTTTGCTTCCTCCTTCACGCAAATGAGTGTATTCATAATTTTAACCGTGGACAGAGGAAAACAGTGTGTGTAGGGGTGGACATTGATGCATTTTGTTTTATGAGGGAGACACCTGTGGAAGACAATCACCGCCTTATAGCACAGCTGCAAAAGCCCAGCTGCAATGCAAGTGCAGCATCTACTGCACAAGATAAACGGCTGTCATGGCAACAAAAGAAGCGCCTTCCAACAGAATCAGGGCTTCAAAACTAATTACTTTGCCCTACATGGAAGCAGTATATGTGGAGGGAAACTAACTGCACTCCCAGAATGCACTGTTGTCACGGAGATGGCTGCATCGTGCCCTGGAGGAACTTTTATTCAGCAGGACTGGATTTTTTTTTAGCTGATTCTGTTCGGACTTGATGGGAAATTGGACATGATAATCCCAGAAGATAACCAGCTGGTGGCTCGCCTTGCAGCAGGACAACAATATGCATCCAGCTCTACAAAGAGAGCATATTTGTGTGCTAGGGTGACCCAGTCAAAGTCCAGAGCTAAATGAAATTGTGAAGTTTCACTTCCATCTCCTCCTGTGACTCTTTATCCCAGCTGGTCCCGACACAAGTGAAGCTAAAAGAAAGGAGCGCATTAGGCCAGAATACTCCACTCCACTCCACCACAAGTTTCCCCTCAACAAGCTCTTTATTGTCACAGGACAGTCAGACAGCAGCACATTTAGTGGTGTATTAGTGTATGCATGGAAGATCAGGTCATGAGTAACAGTTGAGTGGTGGCAGGTCTGTATAGTGGTCACTGCCAGAACTTTGCTGGGATTTTGAAGATTCCACAAGGAATTTGTAAGCAAGACTCGCATGCAAACCTTTTATAGTTAACATCTGGAACTGTCTTGATACACAGCTGATAAGAGTAAGAAAGGTTTTATCAGGCTGCTTCTCATTTAGCTTATTTGCTGTTTCACACCTTTGACATTTTGGTCCTTTGAGACCAAACTTTTTTAGCTGTTTGCATTTAGGCTTGGAGACTATAACGCAAAGTTCAAATATAAGTGTGATTTCTACTGACGGCGTTTTCTTTATTCATATTTAGATGCCATACCAAAGGGGTTCTAATGCCAACCTCTATTTGGCGTGATGAGTTTAATATTTCCTTCCCATTACTGAACACTAAAGTCCAGCTGTCTTTGCAAACGTCTTGGTCCGTACTTTTGTCCGTACACCATCGTCGCTATGACGTCACCATCTCCATTAAACATTAGTGAAGCTGCCCATCAAGCCTTTGCGACTCCAGACTGCTTTTCTTGAAAGGCACTCAGACAAAAACCAAATTGCTTTAGCCTGGAACGAAATTATTGTTTTTACAACCGAGGGTTAACAGTAAAATATCACATTTGTGTTAGGGAGGTAAAGCCCAGTCATGTTGGAAGTTTGTCCACACGACTGCAATTAAGTGCAACTTCCCTGCACGCCCTCCATTCATTTAACACTGACCGTCATCCAGATGCATGAAAGTTAAACAGGAACATACGAGGCGGGTGGATGGAAAGCGTCTACACTAAAAAGCAAAATTGCGCCACTTCATCACAAAGTAATTGCTGAACCCACTCTAAAATGTCACAGATTAACAAGAACTAACATTATAAGCAAATCTACATGGCGATTTTTCCTCTGAATAACCTTTTTTTTTTAAGCTTTAAAACTTCTTGGGTGCATTTTGACACTTTTACAGAGAGCGAGTATATTAGCGAAGGAGCAACACTGACAATGAAATTGGGTGTTTGAGAGTGATAAAACAGGGAAACCTGGCGAGCAATCCATTAAGGGTGACCGTTTTCTGTTTGGAAAGTTCTCCCTGGCAGCGAATTCACCCCCAATCATCAAGCTCTACTGTAATCACTTTATGAGGCCAAGGTATAATGAATATAGTGTTTAGGTGTGCAGATCCAGTCCTGGCTCCCGATCCTCCAGAGGGAAGTGTACATTTCTGTGGCATCCTGTATTTATTTAAAATACCCTCTGTCTGGTCTCGTAACACAGACGTGGGCATAGAAACCCTTTTCTACTCAATCCATTTTCATGATGCGGTCTCACATTAGCGGCACTCGCCATGTGTTTTCAAAAATAAAACGGTAAAAGCTGCTCTGCTCTGCCTTTACTCAATTTGTATAAACTTTTACCTACAAAAAAGCCCACTATTTGTTTCCATTTTTAGGTTAAGATACACAATTTGTCTTAGTATTACTACAGAGGTGTACAGTAAAAGGTGCATTAAAGCTAAATCTATCTAGAGTCTTGTGAGGTTGCTGGGTTTCACATATAATGTACCTACCATGTGCCCATAGCTTTAAATAAATAGTAAGTGTAAGACCGTTTGGGTGTGTTTAGAGGAGAGTTGTGCTAATTTTTACAACTGTTGTAACACAATCGGACATGCATCGATCAGAATATTTAGGTCAACTTCAGATCTGCTATTGTAAGGCTTTGACTGGCTGAAAAGGATGTATGATACTGTGAATTTTGGTATTGACATGACGCCTAACTAGCGGTCACGTGCGGTGAGATTCACAGCTGGTGAGGCCCTGACTTGGTCTGATTTATAAATATAGACACCACACGTTATTATTCACGTATGGAAATTTCGCGCATGCATACAATGCTGGAGGGCAAAAAGACTATTCTTTTACTTGCCATCCATAGACATCAGCTGAGTTCCATGAACATGGTAGCTGGATGTGCTAATTATTATTATTTTTTTGCCTGTCAAGTGATAAAAACAGCATTGCCGCGGTAGAATAATTCCGTTAACACAATGAAACTTGGAAATGTGGGTATTATGAATTTAGTGCTGCGCTCCATAGCAAAGGAAAAAACACAAGTACTACTCAACACCACTTCTTTCCCGCCCTTTTTGTCGGCCAAGCTACACGCAGACCCGTTACCATAGTTACTGACAACAACGCCAGTCTGTGTTTCAGGACTCGACACCAAAAAACACTCAAATATTTTGCGCAAAGCACAGAACATTCAGTCTGTTGCAGAAGTATGTTTTATTAATAAGTGATTGCTGCGGTAGATTAGCTACCGTTGCTACCAGCTGATCTAACTGTAGTTTACATTTTATGTTTCTTTTCTGAATTCTTTACACATACAAACTGTAGCCCACAAAAAGCACACTGCAATTGCGAAATTGTTTTGTTTTGTTTTTTTTTCTTTTTCCAGCATTAGCAGAATATTGACAAAGTTTTGAGCAAATTTGTAATAAAAACACAAATACTAAATAATTTGGCGACTTGACTTCAGGTAGTTGAATATGTTAATGATCAAATGCAGGACAAGGATTTTAAGCAAATCTAAGTGATTGCATTATTAGGATAGATTAGTCTGTAACTGTAAACTGCATGTAACCTAAATAGGAATACTATTTTCCCTTCAAAAGCTATAACAGAAAAGGGTTGTTGCATTCAGCCATATTTGTATTTCTGGTTTGAAGCATATAAATGTACAAACTGTGTATTTCTTTTCTTTTTTTTTACCCCTCCAGGGGTCTTTTTGTGGGCTCTAGTGTCCCTTATATGATAGTAGGCTGACAGGAAACAGGGAAGGAGACGGGGGAAGATATGTCCCAAATATCGTCGGGTCCAGGAGTCGAACCTGCGACGGCCGTGTCGAGGACTCAAGGCCTCCAAATATGGGTCGCGCTAACCACAACGCCACCACGGCACGCCCCAAACTATATATTTCTGAGCACTTAGGTATGGTGTGGTCTCCAATTGATAAAAAATTGCATGTTTTAGTTTCTTACTGGCTGAAACAATTGATAATGATCATTTTGGTCATCAGCTGACTTCTACCTGCATCTCCAGTTAAAATGCAACGTGGCAGAAAGAAATCATGGCATCTTCTTTTTTGAGCTAAAAATGAATAAAGGAAACAAATGATTCATGTGTCCAATGTCTAATTCCACTCTTCCCTAATTTGCCTTTTGTTCGTTATTTTTACTTCCTGCTTCTCTGCACATCCTCTGCTTATTTTTGAGAAGATCTTGGTTCATTTGAAACAAATTTGAGATGTCCCGATTTGTCAAGATTCACAGTTGGACTGTACGGTAAGACGACTGCGGTTTGGTCGAACCTTCCTCTAGCTTTCCGCTTGGACAGCGTTTCATGGAGCTTTGGTTATATTCCTAACAAAATTCTTGTCCAATCCAAACTCGAGTGAAACAGTTCACTGATGAATCAAGTCGGCAAAATTGATATTTAAAGCTCCTAGTTTGAGAATTAACGCTCCAGTGTACTCTGTTTCCTTCCAAACCTTGGACTATATCAAGCATATCTCATCATCTAACAACTAGAGTTTCTTGCTTCCAGATCTTGATAGTTACTTGGCAATTTTAGCACAGTAAATGTCGTGGTTGTGGGCTTAGCTACAGACATTTGTGAGTCAAACTGAATACCAGATGTGTATTTGCTGAAACAAAAGAAGAATCCAAAGTTAAAGTTTCTTGCAAAGGTATTCATTCCCCTTGAAATGTTTTGCATTTTGTCAGTTCACAACGAGAGATACAGCCAGTCCAATTTGATAGTTTTTGTCGGACCCAGTGTTGTAATTCACAGATCGGATGCCAGGGCCACCGAAGCAGACCGCATGGTCCTGTGTTGCTGGTATTTATATTTTGACTGTTGTTTCACTGACTGTTTAGATATCAGTAAAATAAAATAAAACGCCTTATGAACCCTTACATAAAATGAGTGTTTAGGGTTTAGGGCAGAAGTTTGGTCACCCCTCTGCCCTAAAACTAACCATTACCATTACAAACCTAACCCTAACCTCAGTTCACACCTTAGTCCTAAACCTTACCCAAAATCAGCACTTCCTCTTACGGGGCCCAGGCTTTGGACCTCGTAGGACCCCAGTAGGTCTCCACAGCGCATGTGCTAGGAAAATTGTCCTTGCCGTGTATTAGATTCAAGGCCAAACACACACGTCCACTCGCCTCTCTGTCGCACATATGTTTGCAATAACAGTCCATGTCTATTCAGACTAAATGCCACTTGATTGTATCCAATGGAGAGCAGGTGACCTGTAACCTGAGTTTATCGCTCTGAGATGGCTATAAAGCGGTCCTGCCAAACATTTAGGAGCCTGGTCAGCGGCCCCTTCATCAGGCTGTGTAGATGCCCTCCTCCCCCCACCACTGTACCTGGTGGCGTGTCAAATCACTTTCACACAGCTCAGTCAGGGGCGTGGCGGACCATGTGAGACCCCGTTGAGGCACACGCCTTACACTGCATTCATACGGATTGGGGCTGACACCATGCAGACGTTCTGGCATTTTCACGTTTAGGAGGACATCAACTCCCAACTTCCTTCTGTGGTTTACGCCGATCCTGAAACATATTTCAATTACCTTCCATGCAGCCAGCGTGGATCAGCATGGTCATAATTATTGCGCCTTGAACTTTTTTTTTTCCCCCTCTAACTTTTCCACAAATTGTTACAAACTTCAACGCAGTTCATCATGTGACGGGCAAAATAAATAAATAATTAGCACATCCAGCTACCATGTTCATGGAATTCAGCTAATTCTTGCTATGATTGGAGATCAAGGGACAAAGCTGAGTCTCAGTATCTGGAATGTTTTATAAAAGATTGAGACGTACAACAGCAAAGGTTAATGCTGTCAGATGCTGATGTGAAGCATGGCTGTAATGAAGATGTAGAGTAAACTAGGTGGCACATACATATTTCACAAATGTGTTTCCATTTCCTCGTTAACTGTTAACAGCACATTGACTGTCTTTCGGAAATCCAAAAATGGCTTCAAGTGGAAGTCAGATTTTTTTTTTTTTTTTTTACAAAATTCAAGTTGTTTCAAATTTTGTCGTTTCCATTGATGTTTTCTCCTCATGCGACACTTCAAAACACTCGTAAAAAAATGTATATAACACAATATTAACAGGGACGCTGAATACAAACGACTGCCACACCTGTCGGATTTTTAGTAGGATTAGATTTTTTTTCTCTTCTTACATCTCGCCTTAGTCTATTTCATAGACTAGACTCCCAATAAAACCCTTTGAAGACTGTGGTTGTAACGTGACGAAACGTAAAAGTTTTTGTGAAATTTTCAAATTTCGTCATGTGTAACGAAATAATTCCACTTTATTAAAATTTGTAATAATTCCACCTAGACAAAACCAATAGCTTGCCTTGTCACCTTTGTGATGGAGGAGATATGGATGAAATGAGGGTGTGGACACCCAGCCTAACTCCTGCTTGACTGTCACCTTTAATGCAACAACACTTCCTGTACTATGATGGCCGTTTTCCTCTAACCAAGGGTTTATGGGATCTTTGGAAATTGATGGATTCTGCGGTCTGACTATTTATGTCGGGGAGCGAATGGAGACTTTAGAAATGATTCACTGCCTACACAGCCGAGGTGATTTTTCTTGAAATCCTTTATTTACTCAAGCAGGCCTTGGCGAATGTCTATACTTTCTTACACTGTGACTAATGCAGCTTTACATCAAGAAGATCTCAGTTTTTCAGAAATGTTATGTATGAAATTTTTGGGTAGTCATCACTTTGATGAATGTTTAAGATTTAAAGCCTGAAGAGGCCCCCTTTTTTTCACCTAGAGTTTTACATTTTGTTGTGCTTGTTAAAGATCTTTCAGTCATATTTTCCATTTGTTTATTTGCATATATGTGTAACTGTCCATATCAGAAAAAAATATGGTTGTTGTATAATAAGAGAAGAAGAAAGATTTGACCAAATCCAGTTTTAGATTGGGAAAGGGTTTGAGGAAAAACGAGTTGTGGAATTTAATACAGCCTGTGTGAAGTCTTCAGAACTTTGTGTAATGAAAATGTAATGTGACAATAATAATATTAACGTGCTAGAAAAAAGTCTGGTGGATTAAACAATCTATCATTTCAGTCCACATGAAGACTTTCTTAATTCCTCAACATATTTGAAGGGCTTGTCTAATTTCTTAAAATTTAGTCAAGAGTGTGAAATAAATATTACACAAAGTTCTTCAAAAAGCGTTTGAGGCCTGGGTAGATTTGGGAAAAAGTGAACAGTGTTTTCTTGCATACTTTTTGAAAAACCTATAAGCAACGCGAACTGAAGAATGTCATACAATTACAAGCAAAGTCCTCTTAATGAAAGCGAAGCTTCGATAATTATCCAGGTCAGACTATTTCCGAGTAAAATCCATCCTTATAAAGCTGATACCAAAATATCATCACAAGATGTTTAACATTCCTCTTAATTTTTTTATATTTATTCTTGGAGGACCCTGTTCTGGTATTATTATGACTTTATTCCCATATAATCACTTTATTTTTGCATCAATGTGACTTTTTCTCATATTATCATGACTTTATTCTTGTTTTATTACCAAATTATTCTAGTAACGTTGTGACTATTGTAAAATTCCGACTGTTTTCACATGATTACGATTTTACTCACGTAATATCAACTTATTTTTGTATTATTGCTACTTTTTCATATTGCAACTTTATTCTCATTTTATTACAATCTTTTTCTAATAAAATTACAGACTATTACAAGTATTTTTGTGTTATTGCGACTTTACTCTATTATTCTATCTTTACCATATTTTGTCTTGGCCTGGCCCTAATACTGCATCACTGTTTTTTGGATGACATAACAGATCTAGTTCCTTGATGAACAACACAACACCTTTTGTTCACATGACGCTCAACGTGAGTCCAAAATCTATTCTGACTGTGGTTGAAGTTTCTTCCTCTTCTCCCATAGTGTCTGTCTTGGCTGAGCCCTTTGCCACAAAGGGGAAAGGAGGTAATAGCTTGCACTAATTTGGCCCTGGGCTGAGCAGTCGAAACCATACGCCAGAGTGAATCTGTAAAGCTAACACTGAGCAGCAGATATGTGAAGCCAGCGGCTGCGGGCTTTGACATCCTGCATTACACCTGATTGCCACCAGACATCACAAAAATGTCTGCGCAGAAATCCCCCCTGCACCACCTGCTCCTCACTGTGTTTACCTTCCGTACCCGGAAGGTACAGGGCGCTCGGCGTTGTTTCCTGACACCCAAAGCAGGGAGATGAGGGAAACGGGAATGCCAGTAGGAATTTGAATGCGAGACACGTCGGGACGGTTTAGGGGTTATTCCCCCACCCCCAGACACCCAAGTGCTTTGTGTCGCCGGGATTCTGGGCGTGCTTTTCTGATTTCTGTTTTAATAACTGTAACGAAGGAGGGAGAAACCAGGGAAGTGGTAATATAGTGGCATAACTGTAATTAGGTGGAAACTTTCAATGCGTCCTGCGACGAGAAACATGCAAACGTACTCCAACACGCAGCCTTGGAGCGAATCTGCGTTTTTGTTTGGTTCACGTCAGACTGATAGTAGTTTTCACTCACCGCAGTTCCTCTCCTGCTCTACACCTGCATGAAAGAGACGGGGAAAATTCCACACCCCTGACAGTGTGATGCTGAAGTGAGTTCATGGACTCGTATCCTGTAACACCAACGCGTCAACATCCACACCTCACTCACTATGACTAATAGGACCGCTGAGTAAAATTTAGCTCCGCTTAGTGGAAATATTGACATGGTTATTAAGCTTAAAATAAAAATATTTAAGCATTTTGTGACTCCAGATTGGAAGGAAACGGTAACGTTCAGTTTCAAGCTTTTTCTAATTTCTCAATCTGATACATTTGGAAAATAGCTCTTGATCCGGGTCAGTGGTGTCCAATCTGTTCAGCACAGCGGTCAAAGATGTTAAAATCCTAATTGCGTTTGAATTTGTTTCTTTTCTTCAGTAATAAACAATATACAATAAACAATATTTTTTTTGAAACAAGCCAAGTAGCCTCTATGTAGGAGAGGGATTTGTAGATTGCAGATCTGAAACAATGCGAGGGTGTCCACAGGTTTGCCTGTTCAAAATTTAAAAAATCCTACAATATCCTCAATGTTTTGTAGTTTCCTTGTGTGCGTACTCTTTCAGCAACAAGAACAGAATGTTTCATTCCTGTTTTATTTAGCCAAGTTCAATAAATGTGTGTTTGCTTTTCAGTCAAAGTCCTATTTGCTATCAAATTAAATTAGATGCAAAAAAACAGGGTTAATGCAACTTCTTTTTTTTATTACTTCCATTAGTAAAATCGCACGCTTGCACTTTCATCAGTGTTGTGGTCAAGACCACCTAACCTGAGACCGAGTCGAGACCAAGACCAGCACCAGTATATGACAATAAAATGCGAAACATGATCAAAATCACTGAAATTGATCTGAAAGATCCACATTTACGTAAAAACACCTAAATATTTAACACACAGAGCTGGAATAAATATAAACATCTTTATTAAGTACTTCCGTGTATTAATCACAGAATTTCAAGCAATTTATCAAAGTTGATCAAAATAGTATTTTCTCTGCCTTTCATGAACAGCACATACATTGATGTTGTTTTTAAACGAGTTGTTTCAAAACCCTGTGCAAATGTGTGAAACTGAGAAAATGCCAATCATTTCTCTCGTTTCTCTCTCATGTACGGATTAAAGCTCTATTATATAACTTTTCTGAAGTAAACCTATATCTGTCACCATGTCGGGACAATATGTTAGGAGACAGATCATTTGTGGACAAAAAGATTGATCTCCTTCACTTCCTCCCTGAGCTACTGCTGCCATCTGCAGAAATACAAACCCCACTGAAATACGTGACTGACTTTTGTCAGCGCTGAGACAGCGCTGGATCAGATGGATTGTTTTTGACCAAGCGGTGTATTTCTCTAGTTAGCACTGGGGACATGTGGAAAAGGCAAAGGAGCTCAATATTTTCACACCTTCTCGGTCTCATAGCATGCTGTCACAACATAGTGACTGAAATATGTAAGAAAAAAAACGATATAACTTTTATAAAGATTTTTTTTTTATCAAAGTTACTTACTGCAACTTTAACTTTGGTGTTGAATGAATGTAGCGACTTATGCATAATAAAGAAATCTGACATTTAGAGGCCCAACTGCATGTGTTTCATAAATAAAATGACACAACTGGGAGCAGTTTTCATAATATGCCAAAGCTTTAGAAAACTGCAAGTGGCAAAACTCGAGAACAAGGATAACCATGTGGTTGAACAGTGATTGAAATAAAGTAGGTGATAAATAAAAAAAATACATGGAAATTAGTTTAGAGTAAGGTTTCATTGCACTTCAGAAAGATTAGGTGAAAACCTGGAACCCTAGAAACCTGCTAGGTTTTCTGACTTATGGCACAGATTTCAGTTTTATCAGTGGATGACGTAACTGCTAGTTTAGGACAAATAATTTACAGGCCCTTATTTTTGTTGTTTGCAAAGATAAACTCGACTAATTGAGTATCGGCAAGTCAATGAGATACAAAAAAGTTGCAAGTAAAAATGCATTCCAGAGCAGTGCAAAAGGGTTTATTTTGTTTTTTTTTATATAACTAACTGATCAGCAGTGACATATATCCATAACCAGAAACGGTATATATTTTTGTTATCTTTAATAAATGTTTTATACACACTACTTACATTTACACTTGTCCTTTTAAAGGAGCGCTTCATGATGTCATTTATTTGCTCAAAAGTGAGTCTTTCATGAAGAGACAATCATCCATCCACTTTCCTGCCGGCTCCGCCTCGTGGTTTCCACACATTGGTTGGACCGAGTGCCACAGAGCGAGTGGCTCATGTTTCTTCTCATCACAGACACAGAGTGACACACGGGGCCATGCCTGGGTTCATCCCAGGAAGGCCTGGACTGTGTGGCCCGTCAGCGCCAATAACAACCCGCTTCCCAGCAAAAATATTTACGGCGCACGGCCGCGTCCAATTCACAGTGGACGCAATTATCCGCGCCGATGACGACGCCGGCGACGCCATGCATCATGTCGGTGGCAACGGGGGGGTTTGTGCAACCTCCAAAGCGAAAAAAGAAAATAATTCAGAAGCAGTGCTGTTTGCTTTTCTGGCAGGGACCGGTGGACAGACGTGCGCGGAGCCGACGCTGAACAGGAGAGTTTCTCCGCAGTGTTGGTGTGTTTGTTTCTGTGTGATGTCCTCGGTCATGATTTCCATATGACGTGATAAATCACAGCGTCGGAGCTGGGACGGTTTTATGACATCATTCACGCTACATTTCCAACCATGAGCCACTTTTTGATTGGGGCTGTAAATCTCTTTCGCCACCTTGTGCCTCTAAACACAAACAAGCAAAGACACAAAGACAAATGTTTTGATCCATACTGATTTTCCGTGAGCCGTAGAGAAGGGCATTTTCAAACGTCTCACCAAACCGAATTACGATAGACCTTTCATATTGTGTCAATCTCATGAATCTGAATTTCTTTTTTAAATGGATATGCATATTTTTCCATCTTTTTCTTCTTTTTTTCCCCCCCAACTCCAACTTAAACCTCACAAATGTACATTTCCTATATTTGCTAATCTCAGTTATGTTTTTTTTATCCTTAATTGTGTCACTTTCAGTTGTTATTAAAACATATGTACAAATATATTTTTGTAAATACATCTGACATATGTATAAAAGTACTACATATAGCAAAAATGTGAGTCAATAGAAACTTAACTTGGTCATTTAATGCCTTGGAATTGGGGCCTCTGTCTCTTTAAGAAGCTCCTGTTCTTTCTGAAACTCCGCCTTCAGGAAGTCATCACAACATGGCTCCTCTATCAGCCCTCTAACAACATTCTTACCAGCCTTGCACTCAGCAGTAGCTCATCTGTGTCATTAACAGCTGACCTCTGGTCTGATCGCAGGCTATGCTCCTTTCTCGGGGTGACTGACCATGTGTGCTACAAATCAAAGGATTTCTATGAATCCTACCTGCTGGACTGCAGGCGTTTTACAGGGAGGCATACTGGAGAGCATATTGCGTCTGCCTTTGAGGAGATCACTGAGGAATATGGTATTTATGACAAAATTTGCTTCATCATAACAGACAATGCCGCCAATATGAAATGGTACACATGCCCCAAGAGCAATCTGATGACAGTGAGAGTGAAGAGGATCATTTAGATGACGAACACTTGTGGGAGGACATTAAGACATTGACTTACCATGGTCATCTGGTGAACGTCTTTCCTGCTTCGCACACTCTCTCCTGTTAGTCGTGCATGATGGTCTGAAGGAGGTCAAGACCATTTCTCGGACCATAGCAAAAACGTCAAAGTTCGCAACCCTTTTACATAGCAGCTCGCAATTTAAAGGTCAGTTTGAGGCTGCATTTGGCGTCAATAAAAGTGTTCCAGCTGCAAACACAACACGCTGGAACAGTACATTTAAACAAGTACAGGGGCTTACAAATCTAGAACACAAATCACTCAGTGAAATGTGCAGCAAAGACTATGAGGATGTGGTGTTCAGTGCGCGGGAGTGGAACCAGCTAAAGGAGCTATGTGCCGTCCTTTCTCCTGTTGCTGAAGCAACAGAGCTGACCCAAGGGGAAAGATCAGTGACTATTGGTGTGATGGTTCCAACTGTGCTGGACCTGAACACACACCGCCTCAAACCTGAATGCAGTGCCGGCCCTTGGTTAGAGCCCTCCGGCAGTCTCTGGTGAAAAGATTTTCTGGAATCTTTACAAAAACAAACATGGCCAAAGACAGTGGAAGACAGGAACCTTTCAACCACCATGTGTACTTCTTTGCTGCCATGCTGGACTCACAGTTTGGCTCAAGCTGGGTGGATTTAGATGTTACCAACGGAGGAAATGCAGCATCGGTGAAGAAGTCCAGAGATGAACTTAAGAAGACACTGACAGGTTGGCATACATTTGTCTTTGCTGAAAAAAAGTCTTATTTGCAAAACTATAAATCTGAAAATGTTTCAAATTTGGAGCACGTAAAGCCTTAACAAATCCTAAAGTGTAATTCATAGACTTCATTTCATCTATTTAGTTTTGTCATAAACATTATTTTGTACACTAAAAGTTCTTGAAATCTAACACAGTCATTTTTTTGTTTGTGTTTTTCAGACACGTTGGAGAACATGATGGACAGTACAGACGACAAGAAGCCATGAATGTGGATCCAGCCAGTGATTCGCCACCACCTAAAAGCCCTCGCCTTCTGTCACGCTACCAGCTCCTCTGGATAGCTCCTCTATCCAGGATTCAAGTATCGTAACACAGCTAAACAAATACTTTAATGATATAAGAAACTGGGACAGTGACAATGCTCTTGCCTTCTGGGGAGAAAACCAGCCCAAATATCCTCAACTACACAATTTGGCTTTGAAAGTGCTATCAGTCCCTGCCTCCTCTGCACCAGTGGAAAGGGTTTTTAGTGGAGGAGGCGTTGTAATGAGACCCCATCGTGCACGGTGAGGCGCAAAAATGCCACAGTCTGTAATCATGTTGAGGCGCCACGACGGACACTGGAAACACTGGAAACACTGGGAATGTTAGTGGGAGCGTCTGTATTCCCAAGCTGTTTTTGCCTATGTAGCCCCGGCTTCTGCAACATATCAGAACTAAACATTTAGTTTGTAAGCTAAGTATTTAATTTCAAACTAAATATTTATCTCTGAGCTAAGTATTTATATTCTTGGCTAAATATTTAGCTCCAAACTGAAAACTTAGGTTGTAAGCCAAATATAATAACGTCAGGCTAAATATTTATCTCTGAGCTAAATATTTAATTTGTAAGCTCAATGTTTAGCTGCAATCTGAATATTTAGTTTGCGGCAAACGTTTTAGCTAGAAAGTAAATATTTATATTTTAAGCTAAATATTTAGCTCCAAATTAAATACAATTAATTACTTAGTTTGTAAGCTGAATTTATAGTGTCAAAATATTTAGTTTCTAAACAAAATTCTTAGCTTCAAGCTAAATAATTGACACAGCTAGATATTTTTTCCGATCTGCTAATTCATTTGCCAATAACAGGAAGTGAACTACCAAAATAAAAGCAAATCTTTTTATAAACTCCTGCTGCTGTGACTGATTTGCTCCAGTTGTCGCTCATTTTACCTCTTTATTATTATTTCTTCTAGCTTTCTTTTCTTTAAGCAACATTTTAGTTTAAAACATAGGCTGAGCAGTTTTAATGCCGATACCAGGGTTTATCAATGGATCTACAGTAACATTAGATCTCACAGGAGTTATAATAATGGCATGGGTTCAGAGCTGAACATTTTGCTTTTAACTAAATATTTAGGCCAAGTGCTTTAGATTTAGTTTGGAGCTAAATATTCAGTTTGCTAATTAAACAGTTGGAATAAAATGTTTGAATTGCTAGCCAAATATTTGACCTGCAAATTAAATATTTAGTTTTTAAACTGTGGCATTTATAAACGATTAACATGGTGAAAATGTGAATTCGTAAAATTAAGCCCTATATTTTTTCCTCTTATGATGGGATAAAGAACTCAAATAATTGCTGCTCATTTTCGACAGTGTAACTTTGCAACTTACTAGCCACCGCATACACAAAATCCTTTCAAGATGTTTATCAGTCTAAGTCTAAGTCTAAATATTCAAACAGGGCTGCACAGTGGCGCAGTTGGTCGCACTGTTGCCTTGCAGCAAGAAGGTCCTGGGTTCGATTCCCGGCCTGGGGTCTTTCTGCATGGAGTTTGCATGTTCTCCCTGTGGGTTCTCTCCAGGTACTCCGGCTTCCTCCCACAGTCCAAAAACATGACTGTCAGGTTAATTGGTCTCTCTAAATTCCCCCTTGGTGTGAGTGTGTGTGTGCATGGTTGTTTGTCCTGTATGTCTCTGTGTTGCCCTGTGACAGACTGGCAACCTGTCCAGGGTGAACCCCGCCTCTCGCCCGGAACGTAGCTGGAGATGGGCACCGGCAACCCTCCCGACCCCATTAGGGACAAAGGGTGAACAGAAAATGGATGGAATATTCAAACCAAACACAAACAACTGAATCGGTGCCAAGCCCAAAATAGTGCAGGGAATCCTGACTCTTGTAATATTTGAGTGTGTGTGTGGGGGTGTGTGTGTATGTGTTGTGTCCTCTACACACAGAAAGAGACATCAGGTTTGAGTTTAATAAACAGAGTGCCTCTGCAGTGCTATTTCTGGAATGACACAGGGCTGGAGGCTCGGCGGGGGAACTCTGATGTTCCCCAACATGTTTCTGCCTCCTTTCACAGGAAGGTAGAACTTTTTCTGGCATTAGATACTTGTCTCACTATTCCACTCTGTCTTAGTCTTTCATTTTCAGATGAAAGCCCAGTGGAGGTATGAGTCAGCAGAACAGTAGCACTTTTACCTGCCTTAAAACACTACGTTCCTCTTGACACCTGAAGAGTAAACGGACACGTTTCACGTTGGCTTAGTTTTTAGTTTTCTAATCAGCTGAATTGTTGTTCATAGTGAGAGCTTCTATATCAGTCTCTTCATCATAATAGGCTTTCTTTTGTATTTTCTTTTGTAAAATTACCTTTATTTAATAAGGGACATGATATTTAAATGCAATATTCGCCGGTCAATATTGCATTTGTTTCAGTCAAGTTCAGACTTATTTATTAGATCTCCTGATGAAATCGCATGTGGATGGAGGTTTGTGTCAAGTTTCATATATATTTTATGTCGTTTTGATGTGATAGACTGAAAAATGACAAGTCAAAAATGATTAGCCCTCCTCTGCTTCCCTTTGGTGAAAACGTTATTACAGCGACGACGTGATGACTTCCTGAAGGCGGAGTTTCAGAAAGAGGAGCTTTTAAAAAGACAGAGGCCCAATTTCAGGGCGTTAAATTACAAAGTCAAGTTTCTTCCAAATCATATTTGATATATTTAGCATTTTATGGCAACTGAAGTTAACATTGTTACTTGATTGTAGTATGAAATGGCACAATGTGCTTGGAAAGCACATAATGCTTTTTTTTTTTTAAGTAGTTTTACATTTTTTATTAATCCCTTTTTGAATCAAAATGGAACATACTTGTGGAGTCGCTGCGAATACTTTCTGGAGAAAAGATGTAACTTGGTTGATAATTGCATTCCCTCCAGAGAGGGCCTTGTTACCCTCATGGAAACAAGCTTTGGCTCCATCCCGGACATGATGGAGTGGGGACTCATTTTTAGAAAAAAAAAAAAAAAAAACTTCAGATAAACAAGCGCAGAATTATAATAAATACGGAGCAGAGAAAGAAAACACATTCAACCTTTTAGCTAACGGGAGACGGAAACGAGGCCAGAATGCGGTCGGTGCTGTAGGCTTTAAAAGCTGAAACTGACAGGGTGTGTTAACGAGAGCGTCTCACTCACGCCAGGCCCCATCCTTAAATGTCGGCGTGCCCTCGTCATCCGTGTTCCAACGGGTTTGCTAAATTAGCAGATTACATAAAGATTAGATCTGAAAACTTGCACTCTTGATGGGGCGCTTCAAACCCAAACGCTTCCTGGAAGTGATTTGAAATCTCTTTCTTGCCTTTCGACAGAACGACTAAGCAGTGATCCATGGGAAGCCAAAGCAACAAGGAAATTGGGCTAGATCTTTGCCCTCCTCGAATAAGTTATAGAAGCCATTTTAGTCATTACCGTGCCACGAGAGGCATTCTCAGACATTACTCCGATTGATTGTGATGGCAGTAATTTCATCTTCCAACTAATCCATTTAATATTTTTTTCTTCCCATGTCTTTTTAAAAACAGCTCCGGAGAGACAAAAAGAGAGACAGGGCGGGGGGAAAAGATGTAATTTTGGGTGTAAGTAGCGA
Source organism: Xiphophorus couchianus (assembly GCF_001444195.1). NCBI lineage: Eukaryota > Metazoa > Chordata > Actinopteri > Cyprinodontiformes > Poeciliidae > Xiphophorus > Xiphophorus couchianus. The sequence continues at coordinate 16,977,144 of NC_040237.1, forward strand.
TGAATCGAAGCTCCAACAGTCTGGCCTTTTCCAGTGAGAGGAAAGCCAACAATACCTGCAGAAAGGCTCCTGTAGAGTCGCAGCCACAGCCTATAAAAGAAGAGGAAATTAATTAAATGCAGGGCGGGTGGTTTGGCGCCATGGAAAGAATACACAATTTGGAGACTCGAGCCAAATGGACAAAAATTAAGGTGATCAGTCATATTTTGCTGCTTTTTTTCTTTTTTTTTTGGACATTAAATATATGTTTTTTGGGGGTTTTTTTCATAGAAGTCAGCTAAGCAATTTAGACAAATTGGACAAAATTGCGAAGGTAAACACAGGGAGAGGTCTCGTAATGTTTCTCTCGCTCTTTTCATTTTCCTTGCTCTCCTATTTGGACACTGTTTTGTTTAGTACATCTCTTACCTGAGTTTTTCTGTGACGGCAACAGCTGAAAAAAGCAGAAGGACTCCGTCAAGGCCGCGTTGTGGTGTTTGAGACTACAGTTTATTTCCATGTTCCGTAACCGTCCTAAAAAATTCATTTTAAAATAGAATGTGGATTTAGTCTGTGAAGTGATTTAGTGTAAGCTTCTTTTTGTTTTGTGATGCAGTTTTTTTTTTAAAATCAAATCGTTGGTATGTGAACCTGGTGTAAGTGAATTGAAAACGCAACCAGCACAGGTCCATTAGTGAGTTTGACTGCATGTAGAGACTGACAGTTATTTGTGAAACTTGACACGGTTGCTGTTTAACTCTCTAAAGTGCCCTAAGTGCTGTATGTTCTGTTTGCAAATTGCGTTACCAAAATGGTCTCCTGCAAGGCCCAGGAAAGTGGATATGCTACCAAAAGAGGTATTGAGATTAAAAGTGAAAGAACTAAAAAAAATAAAAATCCAGAAAGTCAACCTTTTGTTTTTGAGTTGTCTCTTTTTGTCTTCTGCTCTCTGATTGCCACCTATGTTTTATTGATTTTTTTTCTTTGTTTGTTTGTTTGACTGCTGTATTTTTAACACTGTTTTGTCTTGTTCTCCTTATGCTACATGGCTTTTAAAGTGAAGAAAGTGGTACAACTTAACTGTTGTCTATGAAGTGTGTCGCCTTTGTGATATGACTCTGTTTTTTATACCCCCGGTGTAATGGGAGGAAGTTTTATTAATGACTTGATTGTACATTTTTATCAAATCTAAGTCTCCTAGATCTAAGAATTAAAAACAATATGCATCCTCATTGACAGAGAAGCCACTCTAGATTTTAATGGTACATAATTGAACCAAAAGCAGGAAACTGATTGTATATAGAGCAGGGCATTCTGGGTAAATACAGCCAAAATAAATGTGCAAGTCTAGTGCTAGTGTTAGAAATGGCTTGTAGTTGCATACAATGTTGTCTTCAGAAGTTTGCTTGTTGTTTCCTTCAGTGGTTCTTAATGCAGCGCCACCACAGGTGAGTTGGTAAACAGGTTTTTCACAAGGTTTGGGTCGTTTGACACATTGCAGTGTGAAAGCTAACTTCACCATTTGAAAATGGAACAAATGATGCAATTTTGTTCCCCAATCAAATAAAATTTACCAGACTATCAAATGTCAAAATACCTGAAAGGGGCAGTATTATGGTTTTCCAGGCAGACTGCATAGCACAACCAAGTAACTATTTTAACTTCAGTTGGTAAAAGTATGCTATATATATCAAATATGATTTAAAAGGAATTTGACTTTGTAATTTAATGCCTTGAATTTGGGCCTCTGCTGTTTTAAAAACTCCTGTTCTTTCTGAAACGCCGCCTTCAGGAAGTCATCACAGCATGGCTCCTCTATTAGCCCTTTAACAACGTTTTTATCAGTGTTGCACTGAGAAGCAGCTCCTATAATAAGCTCAGGAGACGTGCTGGTCCACCAAGTGACTGCTAATTGCTGGAGCTAGTCTGCAGGAGCTGAGTTGGGGAGTCGCGAGGGAAAGCTGCTCTGGGAAGCAGAAGTTTGGAAACTGCACCGACTCAAAGGCGGGGCTAGGTCCACCCAGGTGTTCTGCACAGCTGAACGGTTGCCACGGGAGATTAAAGGATGTCTCAAACATGTATGAAAGAATCAAGGCAACTCTCCAGGTATGTTTTGATGAGGGACTAACATAACATAACGTAGAGCTCAAAAAAATTAGTTTTACATAATACTGCCCGTTTCTTGACCTTTCTATTCCATTCGGATGCTTGTTTTGAATGTCAAGTTATTTTTTACCATGTATAGATTGAATTTCTGCCATGTGATTGCCTCATTCTCTGTGTTAACAAGCAATAGGAAGGTGCACTTAATAATTTGGCTGAGTGTCTTTCTACACATAAAAACATAATACAAATACTCACGTTGCTCAGCTGATCAGTAGGGATTAGTACACATTCATAGACAGTGGTTAGCTCTACTGAACCACCCTGGGGTCAGCTTGTCAGCATAGCCTCAACCATTGCCCTCCAGCACCATGTTTCCATTTGGTACAACAATCCTAAGATGAATCACTGGCTAGCGCCATACACACACACACACACACGCACACACACCCACGCCCACACGCAGTGAAGACTGCTTTCAGGCCCAGACGTGCTCACAAGGTGGTGAAAAGGGAAAGCGGGTTACGAGGTGGACGGCTGGAAAGACTGCAAAACTGAGGCATACTTGGGAAAAGTAACAAATACAGGTTGCTAGGACACCGAGAAGAAAGTTGTTGCCGTTTCTCTATTCTTTCACATGCTTCTCGGGGGCCGACTGGGTGTGTAGTCAGTCCTCGCCTCTATTTCACAGTTTAGGCAAGGAAATTGTTCACATTTGACAGTTTCAAGCCTCCTTATTAGCTGGAAGTGTTATTAAAATGATGATTGCGACCACACGTTTAGTAAAACAGACTCGGGAGAAATAAAACATTAACGGTTCCTTAAAAGTGCGGAGCCTGTGACTCCGTCCAGTTTGTCATCTATTTATCTAATGACTCCTTCACAGTTTAGACAGAGAGGTAGATTCTGTCCATTTCTGTATGCCTAAAAAAGCACAGTATTGCTGCCATAACCCTAATCACCTAATTGCCCTGCCCTGCCTCATTAGAAAACAAGCCTAACTGGAAAATCGCCTTAAGTGGCCCAAATTAATGAAAGCTTCACGCCTGGTGCTGAGTCATCTAAAGGCTCAAGTCGGTGCGACGTCACCACAAAGGAAATGGTTGCTCCATAAACTGTCAGTGGTCATTTGAGTAGCCATGTAGAGACTGACACTTACCCTGAGTGCATCGCTGCACAGGTCAAGGTTTTCACTAGGGTGTTGCGTGAGCAGTGAGTTGGCCCTTCCTTTGTCAAGCTTGGGAGAACAGTGAAATGAATGTGTTTACATTCGAAATACTTCGCTTTTCGTCTCCTTTCGTCAACAAGTTGATGCTGGCCAGCTGGCTCATGAGGGCTGGGCTATTATTTAAGACTTCAGAGGTTGTTTGCTCTTCTGCGTTGTCCTGGCATTTTCTTTTGGTGGTCAATCTTGATTTGTAATTCTGGCAATATCTGTATTTGATACCTTCCCATGTGTGATAGGGTGTTAAGTCATGCTTCATGGATGTTTTAACATTCATGTTGGTCGGCAGGGGCTTCGACCCTTTGCTTAATGACTCCGTCCACGCTCTTCAGAAAGCAGCCCAACCCACCGTGACACTTGTAAACTCTCCGGTATCTCTGGTCTTGTGGATCAATCAGCGCAAAGGAAAAAGAAATGGCAGTTCTAGATCGGCTGCCTTGCAAACTCCAGCCAATCGGATGTGAAGTGGCATTGCACAGAGGTATTTCATCTTCCAAAGCTGCAATCTTTTGAGTATTTTAGGTATGCTGTATTAAACAATAGCAGCTTTTCTGCATATATTCTGGAATCTGTATTTTCACAGATGGCCTGGCACATGAAGTCCCTTGTGGTTTTTACAACATGAAAATGTTGAAGAGGTACAAATAATCTTGTCTAGCAGTGTAAATAAAGAATAAATACATAAAAAGAATATAAAGTCACAAAACGATAAGAACAGTTATTTTAAGTTTTTGCCAATGTTAATGTATGGTATGAGTTTCTATTGATATGCTTCACATGGCACCATGTGACAACAAGACAAGGTGCCATGCTGTTTTTTTTAATTGGTGGCTTTCTGATTAAAACATAAAAGTTCAAGACTGAATCCTGGAGATGATTAAGAAAAGTAATTTTCTTTCTAATGAAGATTTCCCTCCTAACCTGGATTTCCATCCAGTCTGGCCACGGCTCCGACTCCCCAGCCAAAGACTGAGGTTGGGGTGATGAGTTTGGCAAAATAAGGAATCAGTATCACCCATCATTTCTCTACTATCAACACTTCAGTCTCCCACATAGTGCAGTGAGATGGGAAGTGAAGGGTAAATGCTTTCAAAAGACGAAAGACAGATGGTTGGACTACTGGAAGGAAAAAGAAAACTCACTACCATTCAATTATATTTTTATTCTTTTAAATGATTGTTGTTTTTTTATTTATCTGAGTTGAACTTCTGGCAGGATGCAGAGTGTAAAGCAGGTCCTCGCACAGTTGCTAACTATGGAAAGATGTTGGGAGTTAGCTTAGCTTAACATAAAAACTGAACTCCATAGGAATCTTATTGAAAATGTCAGCGTTTCAGACGGTTGAGAAGCAAATACATCATCATCATTAAATGTTAACTATTAGGTGTAATGTTTAGGGAAACTGAAAAAAAGACAAAAATCAAAAAAGATTCATGTACTGCCTGGTTTTATGGTTTTTCTTTTTGTTGCATGACTCAGCATGGTTATTCTTTTCAAAGCTTGTAGATAGACATGTTACTAGAATGAAGACTTAAAATGTCTCAAAAGAAATAGACATATATTTACACATTCTGCTCACATTGCATATAAATCTGGCTGATAGCCCTTGTTATAACAGCATGGATGAAGCCCCGTCTTTTAGGCTTTAGCCCTCCTGCAGAATTAGACAAACCTAGTTACGGTGGATCATACTGGAACCTTTCTGTGGATTTTTCTGTGGAATGTAACTCAAAATTATTAGAAGAACATTGATTGAGTCAAGGTTTCCACTGTACATATTCATGCATCTTAAGGTATGTGTTGGGTTAAGACTGCTAAACTTGGCAGCTATACATGTTTTTTTTAAGTGGTTTTAGGTATTCCGACATTTCAGCTAATCACGTGGTCCCTAACTCTGGTGAATACTGAGAGTCCACCGTCCTCAAACGTGGACTGAGTCATGGTTTGATTACAAATTCTTTAAAAAAAAAAAACACTATATGATTTGTGAAACCGTAATTCTATTCATGTGAGCAGAAAAGTGGGAATTTCTAATTTTCTCCAAATGTAGCTAATTTCCTGCCTGGTTCTTCCAAACCCACCATCATGTCTCATCTCGCCTCATGAGAGGAATGTATTTTCACATCTTAGTTTCAAGAATCCACATAAAATATCGAACAATGCAATGACTTAAGGGTTTGTAGCTTCTGTTTTGGTTGTTTGTTGACCACTGTGTAGCTTTATCATTTTACGATTAAGTCTGGTTGTTTGTGGTTTTTTTCTCGTTATTTATTTATTCATATTTCTCAATCGTTTCAAAAATATTTCAGCCAAACTCTTATTGTATAATACATTATTTAGTCAGTATCGTCTGTCTCTCTCGTGTCCCCCGGTTGTTTGTCCATGTCTTTATGCCGGGCAGCTGGACGGTGTTGCTGGTGAAAGCCGTCCTGACTGGCGCCGTCTCTCTCTGCTCACTTTTCCTGTTTGTCACTCTGGTTCACAGCAAATGAAGAAGAAGAAGAAGAAGCAGCAGGCAGTAAAAAAACCCTCCACAGTCTCGGCTCAAACTGGAGGAAAGGTTTTCATAAGTCAGAGTCAGAGCTGTGAAGTTTTAAAGGAGGGCTTAGAAACGATTGGTGTTGACTGACATGATCCACCAACTGGTTCAGCTTTCAGTTCTTCCAGTTTGTTTCATTGGTTATGAGTCCATGAGGAAAAAGAGCATTCTCTGGGTAACATTTCTATCTATTTCACTGAATTAGTTGAAGCTAAGGGTCGAAGGTCAACATCAGGATACTTCTTCAATGTGACTGGCTTGTGTTTGTTTTTAAGATGTGAATTTGTAGTTAATTTGATGTAACTACAAATTAATTAACAGTTAATAAAATAAATACTTTTCTTTTAATCCTGTTCTCCAGTTTGTGCTTCATAACTTCATCAGTTATGAAGTTCTATTAAAAATGTGGGAGTTCCTTTAATATATAATGTTTCCAAAAATGATTATGGTTAAAAAATGACTCCAGAAATAACAGATTGAAAGAAGAACATTTTATTAAACTCAGAGTTACAGCACTGATGGATTTTGTGTTATGGGCCATTAATAATGAAAACAATAATGAAGAGAAAACAAATCTGCCTTCTAACTATTTATTCTGACATTTTGTTTTGGCACTTGAAGAATCAGAATCTCGTCTCCAGCCAGGCACCAGAAACCTCGCTGTCCGCTTCCAGAGTCGTTGATGTTTAGACAGCAGAGTTGAGCTAAGGAAACAGAAGAACAAATTTGAGAAACACAGAGTCAAACGCACGCCATTAAATACTGAAACTTTGCTGAGATGTCTCAGCAGCTCTACCTGCTACATCCAGAGTAATGGTGTCAGGTGAGGTCCATCTCCCCAGCGGTCGGTTTGTCTCAAACCTGAAGTGACACCGGCCCGCATCGCCCAGCTTCACACCCCGAATCTGAGCCGAACAGCTGGAATAGTGTAGCTAGAATGCAGGCAGCATTTCAGTAACGCAATTCTACTGTAACAATAACAGCATTTGCAGTTCTTCTCACCGTGTGCGCCCGCGGTACGATGGGCTGACCTGCTTCATCTGGTGTGGTGACCAAACTCCCTCTGCGACCCTCGACAGAAACACGGAACCACATAAGGAGCCTCTCAGTGTGACCGGGGGAGTTTTACCCAATGTTGTTGTTCACTTAAACATATCCTAAAGCCATAAACAACAAGATATTTTACTGATACTTTATCAGATCCACCAACACAACATACTATTAGTGTGAAGTGGAAAAAAAATATTCAAACTTTTCAGATTATACCAAAAAAAAAAAAAAAAGTGACAGGCCTTTCCTGCCACTCCAAAATATTCAAATATTTAGTTTGGGTCTATTACATAAAATCCCAACAAAGTACATTTACTTGTTTTCACAAACATTTGAACCGTCCGTCTAAAGCAATGCAAAAATGAACAAATGATCAACCTGAGGGGTAAAGTCACTGTAGTTCCTGCCCACACACACACATCACTCTTCTGGAAAACGACACACTCCACCTGTGTGTGTTGTACCTAGAAGACACAAATGTTTGGATCATTCAATTGTCGGGGCTCTAATTTAGGAATCTATGCACAAAAAAACACAAGTAACAAAACATTTGAAGCAAACAAATAGATATGTTACAGTAAAAATCATGGAAGTGCACAAGAGATTAAACAATTTAAATCTAAAGAACTCACCCTCAGAGTGTCTGCATCCACCTCAGCCAGTCAGAGGAACACAGACACTTCAGGATGTTCATGTCCCTGACAGTGATGGAGGTCTGTCATAGCGATGAGGGAGGCTCGGTGTTTGGCGTCTGTCAGATGGGAGGAGGGGCGAGGCGGTGAGAGTTTGAAAGTGATCGGCTCCTCGTCCGTCGGTGTTTGACCCATTTCCACTGCTGCTTTTTATTCCACTTCTCCATCTGAGTCTGTCTCAAAAGATGAGCTAAAAGGAGAAATTGTGACATCCATGTGATCTTATCACTCCTGCAGCGGTTTCAGAGAGACGTGTCTGTGATACAAGTCAAATGTCATTAACCTGCAGTACGTGTTAGATTCACTTGTCATGTAACAGTCATTCATTCCTTCTTCTTTTGCTCCTTCTCTCTTCGGTGGGAAAAATGCACTCATGGTAGGTTTTTTAAAGCTAACTTCACCCAAATAAGGCTCAATATCACTTTACTGGATTCACAGGAAGGGCTTACAGGCAGCCTGGCATCTTCATGGAAATTTCCAAAGTAAAAGCTCCCAAATGCTGATCAATCTTAAAGTAAAGCATAAGAAATGATTCAGTAATATTTTACAGGAATCATAAGTATCATTCAATACTACATCAGTTATTATGTATAAAGTTAGACATAATTCCTAACTTTCTGGAAGTTTTCAGAGTGTGATTATGCCACTGCAATTTGAGAAATAAAAGGATTTTCAGAATTGTTTTGGCACTAAAGCTGCCAATAAATGTGCTAAAATCCAAACAGACCCAGAGCTATTTTTTTATAGAAGCATATAGAAAGATGCAGGTATTATCGAGCTGCTTTGAGTCATGTGCAAAAGACACAACAGGGGGTCACAAACAGTGGGGAATTTAATGAGAATTGTTTACTGCACTGTATGTATAAAAGGGTTTTAGCGTTGCTCGCTGTAAATACACGTTTTGCACGTTAAAATTAGTTTATTTCTTTGCTTATATGATCTAACAGGAAGGAAAATCAAGGTTTTAATTGTTGAATAATTAATAAAATAATCTCAACTATACAATGGCTGAAAAGTTAAGGTTGTAAAAAATGTATTTAGTACCAACAGATGGTGTGTAAACCTGGGGCCACTGGATCGTCTACCTTTTTTGGCAGGCAGAGTATTTTTGTTTTAGTCCTCAGTCCTCTCTGTCTTCTCTCGCCTGATTGGTCCAGTGATGTTGTCTTGTCTCATTGATGCTGGAGAATCATCACATAATAAAACACACATTTCTTAATTTCTGTCTAAATGACAGATTATTGAAAGAGACTTTCTGATCAAAGTCATCATCATCTCCTCACCTTTCCCACAAGCTGTTACAACCAGTAGATCAGCAGGTGGAGCAGGTCTTCTGCTTTAATTGTTGGTCAACTCCAGTCATCACATGAGTTCACAGAGAAATGAAATAAAGAGAGAAGATAAAGTGAAGGAGGAAAATATGCATGGACAGCAGACAGTTTCTAACTTTCAGTTCAGCTCTCTGCAGCTATATTTGAAATGATTAATCATGTTGTGTAGATATAAATGTTCTTACTTTTTTTAGTCAACTGGGTTCTCTTATCTTCCTCCACCTGACTGGTGGTGTTGAAGGAGGATTACAGGCGGAGCTGGTCTTCTGCTTTAATTGTTGGTCAACTCATGTCATGTGACATGAGTTGATGTAGAAATGAAATCCAGAGAAAAGACAACAGGGTAAACAAATAGAATATAGTTCACAGAGGGAAGAACAATTTTGAAATTTGAGCTCAATTTCATCCACATTTAAAATAAAAATAAGTTTTCTTACTTTTTTTGTCAACTGGGTTCTCTTATCTTCCTCCACCTGACTGGTGGTGCTGAAGGTGGAGGATTACAGGCGGAGGAGATCCAACCTGGGATGATCAGAGAATCAGAAATCTGAGAAGTCTGAACTTGGGTCGGGTATTTTTTAAATGTCTATTCTTCTTTTGTGACTTTTCTGTGTTGTAACACATGAACATGCTATTGGCCATATAAACTATTTGTTTCATGAGATTAATAGTTTATCTACATAAAACTTTACTCCACATGCTCTCCATTTCCTTTCCTCTGATCCTGTTCTCTAGTGTCTCTCTGAATAAAAAATCTTAATTAAATCCTTCAATCATAAATTCTGTCTATGTTCTCCTTTGTCTTCTAATTTCTTATTGTCCTGATGCTTTAATTTGGTTTCTAATACAACATGTTGTCAGGCAAGCATTCCTTAGTTAATGTAAACTTTAACTCTACATGGTTGAACAGTTTCTAAATTACTAATAGGGAATTTTTATTTCTATTTTTATTTAGTAAAGCTGATGGTCCCCACCACCAGCAGGAGGCAAGCAGTATCATGTGAATGTGGAAAAACGTACGAGCAGCGTGAAAATCAAGGGGTCCAGAAGGACAGGAACCACATGGACGACGACGAAAGGATCCAGCGATGAGCAGCTAAAACCTGAAAGATTAAAACCTTGGAGACTGGATTAGTGGAGGAACAGAATAGAATAATTTACTATATCGGAGAGCACAGCGTGGGGAAGAACCGCTATTACACCCTGAAACATGGGGGAGTTGAGAGGAAAACACAAAGATGAAGAAAACCTGGTGCAAGGCGCTACCTAAGGCTTCCTGAGTCCTGCCAGAATCCTCAACATCTAAAATAATAAACTAGCAGCGGGATAAAGAAAAGTTCCGCTGCAAGGCACTACCTAAAGCTTTCACAGGCTTGCTAGAAACCCATTGGCTTCAATAAAAAAAACAACAGAGAAATGATGATGTCCTAATGTGACTTCCCAAATAGGTCTTCAGTTTTTACGGATCCCAATCTAATCAGAGTCACTTGACAAGACGTAGCGAGGTCTAAAAAACACGTGTCTGGAACTCTCTCTTGCTGTAATTCCACCAGATGTTGAAGGTGTCGGTTCCTCTTCTATGTCCCCTTCAGTCGCCATCCAGAAACGGAAGTCAGGGGATGACGTAGTTGGATTTTCACAGTGTGTTGATGGTGAAGGACTGAAAACACGGGGTGACAAAATGGGATCTTCACAGTGCTTCAATGGTGAGGAACTGACGTCAGGAGATGAGAGAAAAGGATCCTCATGCACCGTCCCTTGTAAGGGACTGAGGACAGGGGATGACAAAACAGGATCTTCATATTCTGTCTTTCGGTAAGGAATGAACAGAGGGCTTAATAGAACGGGCTCGTCCTTCCATTCTTTACCATATCTCCACGCCATCCTTCTGCCGATTCTTTGAAGGACCTCGTCCCAGCTGGCATCATCACTATACTTGGTCGTGTTGGCTGGGAGCTCCTCTTCAGCATCACTGTCCTTCGTCCTCTTTCCGTTTATGCCAGTCACAGATGTCACATGTGCCGCGTCCTCTTTCAAACCTACCTGATGACTAGGCTTTGATGATGGGTTGTCCTCCTTTGCAACATCCACCTTCTTTGTAGTTTTCTTGGCGCGACCAAAAGTCAAAGAAGCCACTAAATTTTTCCAACCTGCCAGAGGTTGTGGGGAGGTACTGATAGGACTGGAGTCCTCTGGACACAAATTGGGCTCTTGCTTTTTGTCAAGTTCGTATGTGAATTTAAAGCTGGAAGGAAGCACGGTACCAAAACTAAGCTTTGATGGTGGGTCGTCCTCCTTTGCAACATCCACCTTCTTTGTAGTTTTCTTGGCGCGACCAAAAGTCAAAGAAGCCACTAAATTTTTCCAACTTTCCAGAGGTTGTGGGGAGGTACTGATAAGACTGGAGTCCTCTGGACGCAAAATGGGCTCTTCCTGTTTGTCAAAGCTGGAAGGAAGCACTGTACCAAAACTAAGCTTTAATGGTGGGTTGTCCTCCTTCGCAGCATCCACCTTCTTTGGAATTCTAATGGCGCGGCAAAAAGTCACTAAATTTTTCCAACCTGCCAGAGGTTGTGGGGAGGTACTGATAGGACTGGAGTCCTCTGGACACAAATTGGGCTCTTGCTTTTTGTCAAGTTCGTATGTGAATTTAAAGCTGGAAGGAAGCACGGTACCAAAACTAAGCTTTAATGGTGGGTCGTCCTCCTTCGCAGCATCCACCTTCTGTGTAGTGCTCCTGGCGCGGCCGGAAGTCAAAGAAGCCCCGTCCTCTTCCAAACCTACCTGATGGTGTTGCGAGGTACCGATAGGTCTGGACTTCTCTGGACGCAAACTGGGCTCTTCCGGTTTGTCAAGTCCAGATGTGAATTCAAGTGAAGTACAGGGAGCCTTGTCTTCTTGTGGCTTCTGAGCCACACCGATGACTTGTATGTATTTAAAATTTGGGGGAAGAATCTCAAGCAGCTGTGATGCAGCATCGGCACGGTCCACTGTTGGACTACTGTCAGAGGAGCCCAGCTGATCAATCCTCAAATTCAGATGTTTCAATGACTGTTCAAGCACTCCTATGCCCCACAGGAATTTAATGTTTGGTGCAAGGACCTGGACAACCCGAAGTCGGGATTTAAAGTCATCCTGGTCTTCATTATTAGCCTCGTCTTCACTGGAGCTGGTAGTACAGTCATTACCTACCTTGCCTTCACTGGAGCTGGTAGTAGAGCTACCACTGGAGCTGGTAGTAGAGCTACCACTGGAGCTGGTAGTAGAGCTACCACTGGAGCTGGTAGAACAGTCCACAGACTGTGGAGGTGAACTACACCTCGACTCCTCTCCATCGGCTTCATTTGACCACACCTTACCGTGACCCTTACCATTATCTGGACGTCCCTCCAACATTGGGGATCCATCTGCTGGAAGCGCCATGGCATGGGCTGTGAAGGAAAAGAACAAAGCATTTCACTAAATTATCTAGACCTTCACAAAAGTCCAAAGCGATGTTTAAAGGGAACACTGAAATACCAACAATACAATAACCCAGGTTTGTGAATGTGTTTGTTTTTCTTGAATATATTTAATTAACAATATTATTGCTATGCCAGATGTGATTATACAACAAGAACGGGAATTAAGAGATAAAATAAATAAAGCTTATCTTTAGTCACAAAAAAAACAGCAACAAACACAATTTTACATAGAAACCAGAACAAACTCTAAAACTCAATGATCAAACATGTATGGACCATCACCACTCAGACAAACAAACTTGCAGCTTCATCTTGGTACCAATCAATCATTAAAGACAACAAGTCAAATTTAGATTTATTGGTAATTCATCCCTAGCCATAAACTCTTAAACATTTGGAAACATAAATTAAAGAGCTATAAAGTGTGTTTAGGACTTTTTAATAGCTAATGAAACACCTGTAATCTTAGATTGTCCCATTAGTGTGAATAAAATAAAACCCTGCAACAAGTTACTCAGTTTACCCTTATATAACAACCCATCCTCACAAATATTTGATGCTACAGGTACATTTTATCATTCTTAATAATAGCCAGTAATCAGATATGTGATCCATTCATTACTATTATACTTTAAAAGTATCAAAGTTTTAAAAAATATGTTTCCAATAGCATTTGTAAATTACCAAAATCTTAATTGTAGCTACTTAAACTAAATTCCTTTGAGCTCCACAATTTTTCACAATCACAGCCACAGCTGCTCTGACACCCCATCAGTACTACCTTCATACTCCCACATATAGCCAACAGCAGAAATGTACATCTATAAAATGAAAAGTTTTATAGATGTACATCTTTTAAAGTAGGGATCTAAATAAACTACTTAGAAATAATACAGGAGAAATATATATCTAAAAACCTTTCTAATATTCAACTATTAAGGTTTTATTTACGTATCCAAGGAGACCAAATGTGTTTTTGAGGCATTTTCTGAAACCTGGAACAGGCACTGACTACTTATTCCAAAGATCTGAATAAAACAAGCCAGATCTTCTAAAACCAGAAGTAACTTTTTAACCCACATAATCAGTGTTAAACCCCCACAACCCCACCAATATTGGAACTAACAAATGAATCACAACCGGACCAACTGAAACCGAGATTATTGTTTTTGTAATGAATTTTAACATTCACTGTTAACATTCAAGTAACTTCTGAAAATGAAATACGTCATTAAAATGCAATGGAGCAAAAACACTGTTTTTCTGATCTTGAGTAATTACAATAAACTAAATAATTGAGTTACTTTGTGAAATCAACAGCCACACATTGACTGTTCTATAAAGTTTTTTTTATAAGAATAAAGTTATTAATCTTGCTGTTTAATCAATGTATCCATGGAGACTACGTATACCACATTTTTCAAAAAGCTTCTTTTAAACCAAAACAACTACAGTCAGCATTTTCTGACATTTTCCAAAATTTCAACTAACTAGCAGACATTTAGAGTTTTTGTGTTCATGTTAGCGACGGGATTTGGGACCTTTGTTCGTCACACACAGAAGCATCTACCAGCCGCCACCTCCGCCACCCATTTGTTGAGACCGGGATGATATTAAACAAATGTTCCGGTTCGTCCGTAAAGCTACACTTATAAATACTGTATAGATACACCTGCAGCGCTGCACCCCGCTGTTGGCACGGAACCAGCAAAGCTGCCGTACTGCGCCAGTCATTTTAAAGATGCTTATTGGTCCCCGGAAAAAACGACACAGACTCAGACATTAACATTAATAAATAAAATCCTCCCAGGCCAAACTTACACTTGGCTTTCGTCAAGAACTCAGGCGAAAGTGAGAGCTCTGCTAATAATAACCCGGCCGGAACTCGGTTAATTAAATAATGAAATATAATTTAACGAAGCTTCGAGGCAGATAAATTTTCCTCGAGGGGTTTTAATAATCGAGGTACTCGAGGAATCGTTTCAGCCCTAATTAAAAATAGTAGAAGAATGATTTTAACCTTCCAGCTGGTGCTTCTCCTGGCCAGGAACCGCAGGTTTGTTAACCACGGGCTTCTTCAGCAAGTTCTTCTTCAGCAAGTTCTTCTTCAGCAAGTTCTTCTTCAGCGAGTTCTTCTTCAGCGAGTTCTTCTTCAGCGAGTTCTTCTTCAGCGAGTTCTTCTTCAGCGAGTTCTTCTTCAGCGAGTTCTTCTTCAGCGAGTTCTTCTTCAGCAAGTTCTTCTTCAGCGAGTTCTTCTTCAGCGAGTTTTGCACAGCAGATTCTCGACAAGCTCAAACCTTCCGAGGCTTTAAAGGCTCCTTCAGGCGTCTCTCTCAAAAGTCCCGTCGCAAAGGGAAAGATTTCAGAAGGTCAGGGTTATTTATAGGGTTGAGAGGACGCTAACGTCGTTTCCATGACTTTCATTGCCGAACGCACGCACTGGTGCTACACACTCGTGTACAGTAGGTGGCGGTGTGCACCTTAAAGTTGCTTGCGATTCCCCATAATAGGAAAGAAGAAGAAGCCGCACCTTTGCGTGACGGTGGGTACGGCTTCATTTCGCACACGAAAGACACAATTGTTTCCTAAAGGTAAGCTAAATATTCAGACATGACTATTGTTTCGTTGGAAATGGTGTTTTTTAGTTCGTGACTATCAACAAGCGCACTATATTTAACCCATTTTGCATAGAAAATTCACCAAACTCAAGGTTCCGCTGTTTTGCCAAATTTAGGCGAACGGGTAAATATGAATTCTGTTATATTTTGGTAAGTTTTAGTTGTTTTTACACCATGAATAATACTAGTATAGCTGCACGACTTGAAATATTGGCGATGTGTGCATCTAAAAAAGCCAACATTGCAAACTGCTAACGTTAAGCCTCCGATGGAAACAACTTTGTTCTGTCGCGAAGTTGTTCATTACGTCGTGGAAACGGCGCGTTTTCCGTAAGACCACCCTCAAAATAAAAAGATTTAGTTTTTAATCCAACATAAATGGCGAATGTTGTCAAATATTTTACATCATTTATGGTTTCATCGCGACTGCTGTCTGGTTCGTCAAGGCTAAACCTTTGAGAGGGAACACTAAAGAGAGAGCGAAAAGAAATCCCGTATGTCCCCATTGCGCATGTTTTGACTAGACCAATAGCAAAACCACGTTGCGAAAACGGATTCTGGCTAGCGAGCTAGCTAGCAACAGTCTAGCTTGGATGAAGTTTATACAGCGGAGAGAGTTAACGTTTTCAGAGGGATAGTGGAAGTGATAAAGGGCTGGTTTAAATATGTGCAAGGTGTTGTCAAAGCTTGGATCGGGTCCCTTTTTTTATTATGTAGAAATGCTGGTGCGAGTGGAGTATCAGACAGTCCAGAGATGGGTCCGGGTTCCAGTGACAGATGACTGCCATTTTTACTTGAAATGTGCAAGTTGGATCTTCGCAGTGTGTTGATGGCGAAGGACTGAAAACGCGGGGTGACAGCCTGGGGTCCTCACATGGCGTCCTTGGTGGGGGCCTGAAAACATGAGCCAGCTGCTGGCTGAGGAGTAAAAATGAGAGGAGGAACTGAATGCAAATTGGCTTTTTCAGCGCATCAATTGCTGAAATGCTTTGTGTTTGAGTTGCACATTGTCCCCTTTTTAAAAAGCCAGGTTAAAGAAAAATAGATGCATTAATAGTTTATGCTTTCAAATTTGCAAAGCGTACTGACATTTTCCAACACAGCCATGAGAAGACGAGTTACACCATTTAATTTTCCTTTGGGGTCAATGAAATATTTTGCTAACCCTGTTGTCTTCTCTCTTTATTTCATTTCTCTCTCAACTCATGTCACATGACTGAAGTTGACCAACAACTACAGCAGAAGACCAGCTCCACCTGCTGATCTACTGGTTGTAACAGATTGTGGAAAAGGTGAGGATATGATGATGACTTGATGACTCTTTCAATCATCTGTTATTTAGACAGAAATGAAGAAATGTGTGTTTTATTATGTGATGATTCTCCAGCATCAATGAGACAAGACAACAGCACTGGACCAATCAGGAGAGAGAAGACACAAGAACAGAGGCGACACAAAAAAACCCTGCTGGAAATCCCGAGATGAAGTTTCCTGATGGAACAAGGGGACACCTGAGGACACACAATAAAGAGACAGAAATCATGTGAAATAGGTCCTTCAATAACAAACCAAGCACTGCCGTAGGATCTTATGTTGAAATTTCACCTGTTCATGAGTCGGGCGTTGAATATTAAACAATTTTAGACACATTGTAGAGAACCCAGCGTTGGTTTCTGACCCCAGATTCAGATTCTGCAGATCAATAATGTCTCTGATCCTCCCAGGTTGGATCTCCTCAGCCTGTAAACCTCCACCTTCAACACCACCAGTCAGGTGGAGGAAGATAGGAGAACCCTGTTGACAAAAAAAAAGTAAGAAAACTTATTTTTACCCAAGTAACAATTTTAAATATGGATGAAATTGAGATCAAATTTCAAACTTTTTCTTTTTTCTGTAGATGTATATTCTCTTTTTTTTTTTTTTACGCTAAGCATGATGATGTCAAAAAAAGAAAAAACGTCTTACTTGTGCCTCAAGCTAAGCTAGCTCTTTTAGTTTTCTAGTAGTCTCATCTAATTGGCTCACGGCTGCAGCATCTGAAAAACATGTAACTGTATATTTTTTCAAAGCTATTGGTTCACTTTCTAGAACGCAGTGTGTTGAGATCAACTAAGTTTATTTTCTTGTGCTGGTGAGGCACTACGGTGGATACCCTCTTACTCACATTTTAGTGTTTTATATGTGGAACATGACTCCAAATTATGTGTGGAAAATTTGTGATTTTTTCATAGAACATATCTAAAATATTATGAAGAAAAAGCAGATTGAGGTGCTGAAACACAGAGGAACAATGCAAATGGTTGGCTTGCTTTTGCAAAGCAACTAATCCAGGAGCGCCATTTATTTTTCTTTGCCGTGATTGGCTGTACCCCCAAGACTGCAGACTAAGACAATTTATATAATAATAATCATAATAACCCTTATTGATATTATCTTATTTGGACCTTGTAACTAATAGGCAGTTACAAGCGTTTTATAGGGCTCCCTCACCGTCATCTATCACAAATAAGGACGACTGCAGATGTTGACATTTGCTGTAGTGCTAAGATGTTTTTCACTCTCCACATTAATGGACACCAAGATATAATTGGTGCTTGAACAGTTAAAATAGGCAGTTGTAAGCATGTTTAGTTTGGGTCTCAAGCAGTTCCAGATTTCTGCTTCCTGTTTTCAGAGCGGTTTCCCCTCTGCTTTCATCGAAACGCACCGGCGTTCACTTCAGCTGAGCTGAGAGCTCAGTTTTAGATGGACCGGAGTTCACTTTTTTGATCTGCATCAGAGTTCGATTGTGCGTTCGCACCTCCCAAAACAAACCAGACTTTCTAGGCTAATGAAGTAGAGTTTGATTAAAGCGACAGGGCTGGTGTGAGCACATCTTTAAAAACGGTCCAGTTTCTTCTTGCCATACAATATTCCTAAGTGAACGTTTCAAACATAGTGTGCCAATACCGTTGCAGTAGCTCCAACCACGGTAAGGTTTTGAGCAGCGGTATGTCTTGCCTGTACTTTGAGACTAATCAGTTTTGAGTACAGATGACGCCACCTCCACGCCACCCTCCAACAGCTCATATGTTAGGTCCTTCATGTCGCCTCCCCCTGCTCATATCTAATTCACTGACTGCATTCAGTGTCTCCATCACTGCCTGTCCAGACGCACTAAAGTAATTCCAGTATGCCTTGTTTGATTTGGGTCAGGGCCTTTCAAAACTAATACATGTAAGCCTTATAATACAGTAATTTGTAGCGGCTGGGGTAGGGGAACGTGGATTTATCAATAACTGAGCTTATTGAGTTTTGATTTTTGGGGTTTTAGCAGGCAGACGAGGGGCACACTGATGGGTTAGGTTAAACGGGGGTTACTCAATAGGAGGGTGGCTGTTATTCCAAAACTGAAGCAGGGAAACTTATAGCGTGTCTGTGAGCAGGCACTGACAGCCTCGTAGACTGACACTCTGTGTATCTCCCATGGGGGAAATGGGTAGAAGACATACACGCAGCCACATATATGTGCACAAGAAAATGTAGGTATTTAGTCTAGCACACGGGGTTTATAAAAACCCTACTATAATTTACCCTTCATCTATTAAGCATTGACTGTGTTTATTTTATATGAAGGAAAGGAAAATTAAGTATTCTACAGGTAAAAATGTTAAGAGGCCTGGATGAGGTAAAGCGCTGCGTGTGTCTCAAGCATTTTGCAGCCTGTCTGGTCTTCTCCCAGAATCGTCGTATTGTTGTCAACAGATTTAGATTCAGTTCCAATAGCATAACTGTGGACCTCTGGGCTGCTTCTCTGATTAATGCTCTCGTTGCCTCATCTGCCAGTTTTGGTGGACTTCCATGTCTTGGTAGGTTTGCTGTTGTGGTACCCTGGCCACTGCCTTCCTACGAAACCTTGCTTCTGTGTTGTTTTTGAATTGGAGTTCCCCTAAGGTTTTAGTTTTGACAATGGCGGAGGAGAAACTGAATGGAGCCATTCGGTCTGTGTTGGCCATGTTTCCAAATATTGATCGATTAAGTCAAATGTCAGTCTGTGTTTTTTAAAGTCTGACTCCCCTCGTTCATCTTTTCACTCATATTTACAGCTCTATGTGGCTGACCGCAGTACAAGACTGCGCTACTGTGAACTAAGTCACCCTCCAAAGAGAGGCCTTTTGGTTAAAAAAAATTGCAATACTTTTTTTTTAGGTATTGTAATACCTAAAAAATAGAATCTCAACCAGATTCATGTAATTGATGTTTTCACACCTGCATTTTTAACGAGCTCTTCCTTTGTGCTCTCTGCCATTCCGCTTCCCTCTTGCTCTATGTCTTGACGCCAGCCGATTACGTCATGAACAAGCCGGTAAAATACAAATCTCTCTCATAGGCCAAATGTCTGTCGTTTCTACAGCGTACCGCATATATCGCGCATTCCTAGTCTACAGTCATATTTCATTAATTGTAGAAGGCTTCCAGCGGAAGATGATACGTGACGGAGCTAAAGGGTGTATTTAATGTACTTCCAAACTTTTTATATGGAGCACAACTAAATGCATATGTGTGCACAGAACCAGAAACATACAGCCCACAAAGGGAATGCATTAGGTTTCCTGCTTACTGTCTCTGGGTCAGAACGGGCTCTTGAGCCAGGAAAGTGGCTGCATAATGAGCAGCGGAGATGAAAGCAGCTCTCCAGGCAGCAGGAGGTACACTTCTTTGCACTGGGAAGCTTTCTTTTTCTTTTTTTGGGGGGGGTCTGGGACTGTCTAATTCCATATCTCTGAGGACAAAACAGGAGCGGACACAGCAGATGGTAGTGATAAGATAAAACCACCTCCAGAGGGAATGAACGCAGGAGCACATGTTGAATGGTTGTTTACCAGAAATCATTGCAACACTGGAAGATTTTCTTACCCTCCAACTATTTTCTTTTGGGTTCTGGTCTAGAGCGTGACTAGACCACTTCAGGACCTTGACATGCTTCTTTCCGAGTCACTCCTTAGTTCCTGTGACTGTGTGTTTCAGGCCGTTCTCATGCTGGAAGTTCCATCTTTACTGTTCCTACAAAGGGAAATGGATTGTTGTCCAAAATCTCAAAATACTCTATCCTGTCCATCCTTTCCTCAATATGGTGCAGTCTTCCTGCTCTCCTTGCAGAAAACCACCCACAAAGCATCATTTTACCATCCAGTACTTTCACAGTTGGGATGGTGTTTTTGGGACTGAACTTCTTCTTCCTCCAAACATAATGAGTGGAGTTTGTTCTAAAACGTTCTACTTTGGTCCCAGGCCTTCTCTCAGGCTCCTTCTGGATCCTCCAGATGATCACTGGCAAGCTTCAGATGGTCACGAACATGTGCAGACCCGAGCAAGGTGACCTTGCAAGCATGGCAGGATCTTAATCCATGACGGAACAGTGTGTTACTAATGGTAACCTTGGTAGCTATGGCGCCAGCTCTCTTCAGGTCATTAACCAGGTCTTCTCATTTAATTTTGGGCTGAATTAATCCTGGGCTGATTTTTCACCGTTCTCAAAATCATTGAGACCCCAAAAGGTGAGTTCTAGCTAGGAGTTTTTGCAATATCTCTGTAGCATGTAGGGGAATTTCATTGATTGATTGAAAGTGTCCTGGTTTTTAAATTGACTGCATGGAAGAAGACAGCCTTTCTTAGTCGTCCTCCCCGAACTTCTGCCTAGCTGGTGGCTCTGAGCGAACGGTGACAAAGTGCGGCGGAGCGGAGATGAGTGCAGAAAGACTGAATGCAATGGATTATGCTTCAGCTTTGCAGCTGATGTTGAATAGGGCAAGTGTAGCTTTACAGACGAACGGCAAAATAAGTTTCCTTCATAGCATCCATCCATAATACCACTGCCTCCAGCTTGCACCACCTGCCACTCACACACCATCCTCCTGCCACTCGACCCCAACCCTCACTCACCTTCTCCTTCCCTAAACAAAAGTTCCTCGTCTTATATTCACAGTTCAACAGGTACAATAACTTTTTTAGGGTGCTATTTCAAGAAGGTACCGCAATTTCAACTTTCTATTTATGGCCATGTTATGGGCAAAAATAAAGAATTTTAGGCCATACCAATAACAGAAAAACATATCTTAACATTCTAGATTTTAAAAAATAATTTGTCATAAGCTATTTTGTTTTCGTCTACCACAAAGAAGTGGTAGTGGTTAAATTTTGTTGTTCTTGTGATAATGACAATAAAGATTTATCTTATCTAAAGAAACCAAAGAAAAGACGTGAAGTACGTGGTTTTAACCTGACCAAACTTTTGAAAGACACTTTAAATATTTTAGATGATTCCCAAAAGTAGTATTTGATAATTCAGTTTCAAACTATTGCTAATTGTTAAGAGGTTTGAAAGTGTGACATAGTTGCTCTCTTTTATTGTCTAGCAATTCTGCAGGTTAATGATGGTTGGATTTTAGGCCGTGTACATGCAGTATACGGTCCTTAACGTATTCTACTCTCAGACCCTCAAAGGAAAATGAAACACCCTGACATATGTTTCCAAAATCCAGTTGTGACTGTGGTTGTGTAGTTAATTAGAACCGATGTGGCCGCACTGTTAATCACCTCCATCCCAGGCCCACTCGCAGTTTGTTAATACTGGATCTGTGAGATTACCTAGGCTTAATGGACTCATTAATTACACTCACTTCGTTGTGTTTTTAATTAGTCATCTGTTCATGTAACAAATCAGTGGTTGGATTTTTTAAAAATTTATTTATTTTTTCCCCCTTTTGGATCGCCAGGAGCTCCAGCGTTATGAGGCGTTACTCATAACACCGGCACTTTGGCCAACTTGAAAGAGAGAACAAATGATGTGTCGGGAGTCTGGGCAAAAAAAAAGGGAGTGTGCAGAGCTGCGTGTCTGCTTTGTTTCTGCTAGGGTTGTCTTCGGGAATGGCGAGGCAGGCTCGAAGGGACTGGTGAACGTTTTTTTTTTTTTTTTCACCGTCCACAGATGTGTGTAAGCTCGGTAACGCATAAATTCTGGTTGCCGCTCTCGCATCGCTTAAAGTGGGACTGTTCTCATCAGTTGAGCATGAGTGGAAATGTTTTTCTAATTTGTATATTTTCTGAAGTAGAAACCAAAGAGCCGGAGTGTGCTAATTAGAGGCTGTAAAGTACTTCATCATGTGGCGCTCCGTATCAGGGTCACAGTGGAGGGAAAAGCTCCGGGTGTCGGTCTTTTCGAGCTCTCCTCCTCCCGCTGCCACTGCTACTGCTTTCTCCTGCTTATGTTCTTGTTTGTTTTCTGCTGGTAATGGCAATCAGATGCCTTGTGTTTATGACAAGCCTGAAACATTTACATGTTGTCTAATCAGGTACATGTGGGCATTTGGAGAAGGATTTGTGGAACCGGGGGAGTATTTCAGAATTAAGTGTTTTTTATGGGCCCAAAACAGGACCAAAAGTTGGCCTGAAACCAGCTCTGTTTAGTGGCTTTTGCTAATTTGATGACAAAAGGACAGCTGTCTTCATGGTTCCACCAGGACTTATGGTGCATTCACACCAAATGCGTCAGGTTTACATTCAAAGTCTATGTGGAAGCACATCGATAGCGTGACCAGCGCAGGAGTTGAAAAATCTGAACTTTCACCACTTGTCATGGAGCGTTGACCCTCATAGTGATGCATTTTCTGACAGGATCTCAGAGTAAAAAAACTATGGAGGATAAACTAATTGCTGCAACCAACCAAGTTATGACCACAAAGACAAGAACAGAAAGGACCTTTGCTTGGCAGAGGATCAGCAAGGAAGCTGGAATGTCGGGTAACTTATAACTTTTTGTTCTTGAAAATATTTCCCCCCATTTGAGCTATCCAAATCAGTCGAGCAAAAATGTTGAGTCACGCTAAATAAACATTAAATAAACAGTAGAGGTGTGCCGATCGATCGGCCACCGATCATAATCGGCCGATTTCCGTGAAAAAGTGTATGATCGATGATCGCCAATCGCTGTCCCTTGTTGCCGATCGCCAAAACGATCACCTGTATCTCACTTCTCAGCCTGCGTGTGCAGCTCATCTCTTTCCTTCACTGCTCAAGCGCGCAGCAACAAATCCTGTCGTGTGGAACTATAATGCTCTGAGTGAATGGGAATGTTTATGTGTTGCCCCTGAAAATTACTTCCTCCAAAACGTGCATTTTGAGGTGAAGCACGTCAAAATGCATCAACACATTTAAAATGTGACATTTAAAAAAAACAAACACTTGACGGAGTTTGGCTACATCGAGTCTCAATGCAGGAAAACAAGACATCTGGAGCAGCCACATAGCAAGTAAAGCAGCAAACAGCTACCAACACTCACCCGGATTAGCATGATGGTCAGAAAACTAAACAAATAACCCGAAAAATAATTCAAGTCTTCGAGCTGGCGGTGAAAGACGCTGGCTCTGCTCTCGCTGTTGAACCTGCGCTACACCCTACTGGTAGCAATACTTCACAGACGTAGCGCCGTTTCTGCTCCACCCAGAACGTCTGCTTAAAGCCGCAGCATGTAACGTAAACGACAGTAACAACAACAAAGATTTCACATATTAAAACTTTCGCTATGTCCAAACATGAGAGATAATTTATGAAAAAATAAATAATAATCAATCTCCTCTCCCTCCTCCTGTGTTCTGCAGAATAACTCCGCTCAGTCAGAAATAACCAATCAGAACCAGCATTAATCAGCTAGCCAATCAGAACCAGCATTAATCAGCTAGCCAATCAGAACCAGCATTAATCAGCTGCTCTTAGGAAGTTTTGATTTGGCAACTTAGGATTGCTTATTTTGATGCAACCTGCATTTGACTTTGAATGAATGTTTCCCTCTTTTACTAGACATTATGTGATACAGGCAGTGTTGTGAGACTTATTTGACTCATGTATAATTTATGGTACAGAGAGCCTTACTGTTAAATGTTGTTTAACTGGTTGCAGGTTTTTCAGTTGTTCTTTTGACTGAGTAGCTGCTGTGTAGTGCCTGCAAGTATGTTGCATGTTTAGGTTAATCAGGTGAATTTATAAATTTTTTAATTTTGCCAGATCACATAGTATCATGTATAACTAACGCAAAAAATAAACGGTCAATCCAGGCGATCGGTGATCGGCAGAGATCGGCCTCGTGTTTGATCGGTATTGGAATCGGCAGCAAAAAACCTGATCAGAGCATCCCTAATAAACATTGTATTTATGTAGATGAAATAATCAGGAGACGATGGAAAAGTCTGAAGGAAGCGTATGCCAAGGAGTCTGTTCTCAATGCCGGCCTAGTGCGATTTTGACGCGTCTTGACACGCGTAGAGCGAAATGTCTAGCGCCTGACTTCAAAGAGCACACGCATCAAACTTGAAGCGTCGGACGCGCTTTTGACACGCGAAACCTGTTTGGTGCTACAATGCGGCCATGTGTTCTAAGGGAGCATTCACACCGTCCCGCTTTGATCAAATTAGTTTACCTAGAATTTCCGGTTTGTTTGGGGAGGTGTGAACGTGTAATCAAACTCTGAACACAAAAAGAGTGAACTCTGCTCAGCCACTGAGTTTTAGATGTGTTTCCACATATCAGTTATTAATTAAATGAGGTTAATAAATATTTTCAAAAGCACCGTCAATATGAGATGAAAAAAATGCTTTGATTTATAATTGCCCCCACACTCAATGCCTCATTCTTGCATATCTGAACATGTTTGGAAGTGTTGATTTAAAAAAAAAAAAAAAAAAAATCTGACGAATAGTTAAAGGGTCCAGTGTAGATTTGATTTTCCAATAAAATTCAAACAGCCAGAACTGTTGTTTTTTTTGGTGGTTTTGATGGTTATGGGCTTGTCGCTTTTCTGTGCTTATATTTCAGTTTTTAAGAAATGCATATATTACAAATTATGCACATCACCTTCTCATATTAGTTAGAGTTTGGATCCTGGCGTGTAGCTATAGTGGGCGAAGCCTTACCGAGGCCAAAAACCACTGGAAAAAGTGTGTGGGCTGAGCCGTACATTCAGTCGGGTCTTTGTAACATGTGCAATAGATTTTATTATTTTTTTCTAGAACATGCCACAAAGAGTGCATCCGCATTAAGATTCACCAAAGCAGAAGCATGTACCTACCAAGAAGTATTAATAAGGTTTGGAATGAAATCGGGTCAACAAGAAACCTCATGGTGTGGCAGGGCTTTCCCTCTTTAAATACTGAAGTGTGACTTTAAAGGTAAGCAGACGCTCTGAGTGTAAAGGAGTCATGTGTGGTCACTCCAGCCGCAGAGATTATTGAGAAATGACGGGCTTAGTTCTAAATGTGTTTCACGTTTCCCGTTCTGACTGAAGTTCAGTGACGCTGATCTCCATGTTTCCACCAAGGTTTACCAAACTGTGGTTGAAATCTCCACTAATATCTGAGCAAATGTAAACGGTGCTCTTGTTATTAAAACCATTGGCATACAGGGAGATAAATTCAGTCAACATCCTAGTAACAATACGTGTCCCCCAAAGACTGCTGCTCCATCAGAGATACATTTATAGGGTAATTTACAGACCAACAAGATCAGCAGACTGGATCTTAAACTTTAGGCCTTCTAACTTTATTCCTTTCATTGAACGGTCATGGATTTTAGAGTTAAAGCTCCAACATATTTGGGTGTACTGTGTGTATTCTGTGAGTCATACAAACTCTGCTCACACTGTCTGGATGGTTGAGATTTCACAGTCAAGCATAAACATTGCATATGTTTCTTGTGACTGATTCCTTCATTTCCTACCATGCGAATGGACACTAGTGAGGTTGATGGGCTCACTAGTGTCAAACATATAGGTTTTTGTCCATCATTTTGACCGTAAAAAAAAAAAGTGTGTTCTATTTTTTACCCGTCAAATATTAAATAAGGACATAGGCTATTCAGTTGCATCACATTTTTTATTTGATTAAATTATTCTTCAACATCACATTAGATCAACAAAAAGTTTTTCTCTGCAGGGAGAAAAATCCCTGACTGTGACTTGAATAACTACACGCGGGGTGCTGTGGTGGCGCAGGGGCAGGGCGCAGCCCATGTATTGAGGCCTTAGTCCTTGTGCCGGTGGTCGCAGGTTCAATTCCTGGCCTGGCAATATTTGCCGCATGTCTTCCCCCTCTTTCCTGTCGGACTGCTTTCAAATGAAGGCCACTAGAGCCAACAAAACCTTTAAAAAAAAATACGCCTGGAGTACGGTAGTCTTTTCTCCTCCCAGAGCTGCTGCCTGGTGGGGGTTCAGAGGGAACAGCGGGGCGCAGCGCTGCAGGTGTATTTATACAGGTGAACGGATAGACTGAACACTGCGGGCGGCTGAAATTAGATGATTAACGCAAGTGTAGCTTTATGGACGAACCTGAAAATTAATTTTATTTCATGACGGTCTCAACAAATGGGTGGCGGAGCTCATAGTGGTGGTTGGTAGATGTTTCTGTGTGTCAAATCCCGTTGCTAACATGAACACAAAAACTATAAATGTCTGGGCAAGGTCATTTATTAAATTGACTGAATACATAAACGTCAAGCTGGAGTATTGAAATTTTTTTATAAGCGTATTTGTGAGCCTGCCTCTTTATTATTAAATTGAATATAATTTCAGATTCTTGTATAACTTTTCTTCATGTTAACTTAGGAAGTGAGCTATTATTGTTACAGGTTAATTTTCTAAACTACAGAAAAGTTATTGTTAGGGAAGCTCAAATGTGAAAAATTGGACTGATGTTGATATCCAATAATAACACTGCTGTTATGGCATTGTGTCCAAGCCTGATTCAACCCGACTGATCAACTTTAATTGGAGGCCCAAGTCTGAAGTAAACTCAATATATTATTTTAATTAAAATGTTACTGTTTTCATTTTGAGTCCACCATTTGAGTAAACAGTGTAAGTGTAGGCTGTAGTTGCTGCCATAGGTGGATTAACAAAGTAGTAATCAAAGGCCGTGAAAACTTGCTTAAAAGCGATTTCTTGGTTTTCTAATTTTAAGAAATTTACAAAGTACTCAAAAACAACTAACTACATTGTTGTAACAGGGTATTCTGTAAAATGTTGAGGAAAAAGACTACCTTAATACAATTTGAAATAATACTACAACATAACAAAATATGGAAAAAGTTAAGTTGTGTAAATACTTTACAGATCCACTACATACCGCAAAGGATAGACTATAATAGATCTTTCTAAAAGATTTGATTACAACACCGAAAAAGCAGTAACTGACATGTTCCTCTTAGCTGACCTGAGTAATGCAGTTCAAAGCTTCTCACTTTAATTCATTAGTGTAAACATATTTGTCTTAATTAAAAGCAAATCATTGAGAGCCACTGAGTTGTGGCTCTCAATAATAATTGCAAGTTTATGAGGTGTGTAATCAAAGCCATTGAACAATAATCTACATGCTTATTTGTCTGGGTCAGTTTGAATAATGATTAAGTGCCAACAATTAGCCTAAAAACAGGGGTCATTTAAAAAGCTGAACTGTTAGCTTCAGGTTAACAACCTGACTTTGATTTCTAAGAAAACAGAAACAAGAAACCAAGAACATTCCTCAGAGCAAGAATTCTAGTAAGCAAACTTTAATATTTGTACCCTGTACTTGGTTAGAAGTGGAAACACAACCATTTATGGGGTTTTATTATAGGCCAAAATTTTTTTTTTTATCTATTAGCTTCCCTCTTCTTATGATTTTGTGGCAACACTTTCGGCTTCCGTTGCTGAATATTTTTTTAAAACTGATCCATAGACAGAAGCATCCATTATTATTTTTGTAAAGATTGCGCTGCTGTTTGACGTCTATGTTCCT
This sequence comes from Xiphophorus couchianus, assembly GCF_001444195.1. Taxonomy (NCBI): domain Eukaryota; kingdom Metazoa; phylum Chordata; class Actinopteri; order Cyprinodontiformes; family Poeciliidae; genus Xiphophorus; species Xiphophorus couchianus. The sequence continues at coordinate 17,004,946 of NC_040237.1, forward strand.
CTTCTGCGCTTTGTAGTCACAAACCGTTCACACAGAATGCATCAAGATGATTGCGATGTTTCGTCATAAGATGTAATGAAAGGTTTTAAACCCTTTAGCTGATTTGTATTCATTATTCTGTTATCGCGTTCTGTCCTTTCAGGGTCGCCAGGTTTTGGACAAGGCAGGCAATCATTGGGTGATCACCCTGTGCTCGTCATCGATACTTTGTGTACATTAGGTTTGAATACAAATTCCTACCTTAGTAGATACAATGTGATTTGCCAACTTTCCCTCGAAGTTTGCCAACCTTGGACATTAAACGTGTCAAAGCCAATTTTAGAAAAACAAAGTACAAACCTTGAGATTGAAGGCAAAAATGGTTTAATTTATGTATTTTGGTCCTATTATGGAAGGTTATTTAGCAAGGGCTGGGAAAACTTGAAAAACTTGGTCAATCAACTCAACCGTCAATCACAAAACCAAACAAAATGCTCTGGAAACCACATTTGGCGCCTGTTCTGTTCAGATCATTCTCAGGCAAATTTCATGAAAAAGTAGACTTTTTCCACCTCAACCTATCTCTGTGGTACACCTGCTGAGAAAAATGGTTAACAAAATCTCCTGAAGACCTATATTTCTGTACCAAAGCTTCACACCCAAACTTCTAAGAGAATGTATGCCGATCTACTTTCTAAAAACCATTTACCTCCTGGCAACTCTATTTACTGTATGAATTATAGGGTAAACAAATCTAACCACATAGCACGATGCTTTTTAATCATTCCTGGCTTTTTTGTCGAGTAACAGTCTATCCTATAATCCATGTCAAGTGTCTCAAGCAACATGTACATCTAAGGTAATTGCAGCAGTGAAGGTATAATCACTGCTGGCAAATGGAGAGAGTTTGGATTTTGGAAACACTTCAATGCCAAATGACCATCTTCTTCAAAAACTGCATCCCTGAAACCTTTTTTTATTTTTCTTACCAGGTTATTTATTCTTTTACGTCTCTCCCCCTACTTACCAAACTGTGTCTGCCAAGTACGTTTCCTCCAGCTTGCCATCAAGTTTTCCACAAACACGTAGATGTTAGGCAGCATTTTGGTTCTGTGTTTCACTCACTTGTCCTGAATCTTAAGTTTGTAACTTGTCTTTTCTTTACAGTAAATACTAAGCTTGTCTTCTTCCACTGTCTTGATCTCATGTGTCAGGACATCAAAGGTCTTAATAGATTAAATAAATCTGAAAAGTGCCTTTCTTTGCATCAACTCAGATATCTTGTGTAATCAATTGCCCCCAAAGGTCCCTGATTTCCTTAATAGATAAGACACAGACTTGATGGTTTGGTAGACAACATCATTGAAAAACAGTGTCATTAAGACCAAGCAACACACCAAAGTGCAAACTGAAAGCTAAGCAGACGGAGGCAATACAGCAAATCAGCCAAAAAAGAAGGGAAGAATGGGTGACAAAAGAACGGCGAGTTAAAGAACCTCTGGAGGAGGAAGAGAAGCAAAGAGCACAGGAACCAGCCAATTGAGTTTTATGTCATCTGGCAGGGTGTCTGGTCCATTTGTGGTTCTGTTCAGCATTCCTCAGCAGACCACTACAGGCCACAGAAGGCAGTGAGTCGCACAAGAGAGCAGGTGTGTGTGTGCGTGTATTGGAAGGTCTTTATTTAAACAGAGGCATGTTTATGCACCCATGTCTGCTCCGTCCCACTGCACTTCCACTAGACACAGCATGTATGACGATTTATTGTTGCTCTTCTTTCTGCTGCTGCCATTCTTTACTAACTTTCTGGAGTTAATCAGGGCCGATTCGCAAAATAACCATCTTGATAATTCCACAGACCTGGTGGTCTTCAGCCACCGTAAAGCAGCCCTGTAGGAAGACTCAACATTGTCCACACTGCTGGCACTGCTGTGAGAATATTTAATGCCACTTTATAACATGTGAAAATCCCAAACTTTACGTGTTTTATTCAGTTTATGTCATAGACCAACATAAAGTACGGCCTTCCCACAACAGGACCCTGCACGGTTAATGAATGGATAGACCTGGATATGTCTGGAGTTTGACTGGGCCGCGCTAACACATAAATATGCTTTGATCTAAACCGTTCAATTGTAGCTCCAGCTGTACGTTTAGGGTCACTGTCCTGTTGGAATGTGAACCTTTGCCAAGTCTCAAGTCTTTTGAGGCGTCTAGCAGTTTTTTTCCCCCTACTTCCTTTTCCCTTTTATTTAGCGCCATTCGTCTTCTATTCAAATTGGACCAGATTCCCTGTCTCTAAGAAAAAGCCCTCAACCACCATGCTTTGTGGCTTGCCTACCTGAGCTGTAGATTTCTGCAGCTCCTCCTGAATTACCATGAGCCTCTTGACTACTTCTCTGAATAATGCTCTCCATCTGTGCCCCGACAGTTTTGACCAAACATTTTAAGTTAAAGCCCTAGGGGCGAGTCACACTAAACGTCCCATAATGCACAACTCCCCCTTCTCATGATTTAAGTTCAGGTTGGGGGGGTGAAGCTGTGCTTATTTGAGTGTTTGATGCAGCAATGCCAATGTCTGACTAGCCATGTAGCAATAAACAAACTCGACCCAAATGTCTTCCCAACTGCACATTTTCTACGCCTCGTTAGGGCTCTTCACTGACTTGATGCGGAAAACTGAGAATCTCTCTAAAGTTTTTCATGATGCAATCACTTGACATTGAGAGACTTCTAAAGTTAACTCAGAATGTAACATTTAACGAACTGGAACTTGTTGTCAATTAAACAATATCAAGCATTCTCCTAAAAGAAAAGGGCAAAGCGAGGAAAAAAAACAAAATATCTCCAACAAATTTTGTTTTTATTTCTGTGGTTTTCTGCACATTCTCTCCAAGAACAAACTGTGCTAGATTTAACCAGGGTTTCACCAGTTTATTACTTAACCTGTTAGGCCACGTTTCAAGTTTTCGGACACTGCTGTGACTGAGTTCGACACCCTGGTTTAGGTAGATGGTCATGTCTTTGAGCCAAAAGGTGACGCTCTTGATTTACCGGTCGATCTTATTCCTACCGTCATCTATAGTCATGAGTTTTGATTAATGCGCGAAAGAACGAGATCGCATTCAAAATGAGTTTCCTCTGTAGGGTGTCAGGATGGAGGGTGCCCTTAGAGATGGAGTGAGAAGTTTGGTCATCCGCGAGGGGCTCAAAGAAGAGTTGCTAATTCTTGACATGGAAAGCGCAAACTGCGAGCATTTTGTGCATGCATATGACTGGGATTTCATTGTCGAGTGGACTCATTGCCGACATTTCTCAGGACATATTTAATAATTTCTCATAATCCTAATGGATAGTAACAAGTTTGATGAAACTTGGCCGCCTACCCTCGTTTTTTCTCCATCGGAGCACACCTATTAAGGGGCCAGAGTGGAATCGGGGTTCACATCCTCGCGACTGGCCGCCCTGACTTTCAATCTTATCAGCTCATGCAAAACAGTTCGATGTGAACACTGTTTTCTGCCAAGCAGTGTATTGTGCGACGAGTGCACTGTCCAAAAAGATTTACCTCTGCATTTGCATGTCCAGTGTATGTCTGCGCAGACCTCTGAAAAGTGAAATACGCCAGAGTTTGTTGGGACGTTATGTGACCGGAGAGAGGGAAGTCCGGGCCCTTTCTGCTTTGGCTGCCTCCTCCCAGATGTTGAGGCATTATACGTCCGTTGAAGATACCTCTGTCAGAAATATATTTTGCTTACTTCTGCCAGCATAATCGAATGAATGGACGGATGTGTAGAGAACTGAGGCCTTTGCAAATGGGTCGCACATTCTACCCCTTGTGCCACCGCTGCGCCCCTGTGTTATATTTCTAGTTTTTTTTCGTGCCTATTGGATCCAGTTGAGTTTGTCAATCCAGTACCAGTACGTCGACCCAATAATTTACGTGTCAATTGTGCTTCTCCAAAAGTTCCTGCCATGCTCTTTAATCTGGGCCTGCTGTCCAGCAACCCAAACATTTTGCTTGCCTACACTGCAGAACTAAAAAAAAAAAAATCTAAAAACAGACTCAGTGGTTGGGATCATCCAAGCAGAATACTTAAAGATCTTATAGGAGATACATGTGCTCTGGTGAAATGAATACATGTGCTTCAGGCACATGCTGTGGAAATAGACGGCCATACATGTGGCGGTGATGGGAAACGATGGCTTTCCAGCGCCATAGCGGCTTGGCGTGTGCCTCGCCGAAGCTGGAAGGAAAATGGGAAAGTGTGGGAAATGTAGCGTTGGAGTGGAACCATCCCCATGATTCACTAATTCATGGCAACGTAAAGCTGCTGCAAGCGCTTAATCATTCTAATAATTTTAATCTTCATCACCCATCCTTCACAACTATTCCTATGGTCGTCAAATTTCACTCACCGTTTGCTGGAACCAATTTTTTACAAGCTATCCATCAAGTGAAGTAATTAATTAGGAACTGCAAGCGAAGCAGTTTCTCAGATTCTGTAGCTCTACACTCTGAATGTCTCATTCAGGAACACTGTGATGTCTACAAATTTTTTTGTCTTAAAGGGAAAAGTATATAGTTTTCTGATGCTCCATGTAATGTAACAACCATCTTGTAATACCCAACCCTAATTGGCTTGTATGGTGTTAGTCATTCACCGATTCTTCTTTGTTCTCTCCTTTGAGAAGACCAACTTTGTGAGACACAGGCAGAAGGATCTGACATTTCCTGTAGATAGTATAGGTCCTCTCATTTACTCTGTTCTCTGCAGGTTACCCATTAGGATGCTTTGGGAACATTAATTCCTATCCAGCACCTTTAAAAATACACCAACCTAATGAATTTATATATCGATAATTCATCCCCGATTTTCTTAATTTTGGGAAATTGGCTGATAGTTACATGTGAAACCGATCTCATCTACCTCCGCAAAGTTCTGAAAACCAGCCACTGTCCACGCTGGCTTTGACTGACTTTATTGCTACCAACTTTTCAAAGTAAACTGGCCAAAATCAGAATCGGCAGGTCAGGCTTTTTAAAGATCCGTGATCGCCTAGAAAATTGCAATTGGTGCACCACTAATTTTACAGCATGCCCTTGTTGTCAAACATTAATCCTACCAAACATATTTTCTGAGGTAGATTAAATGCTAGGCCCAAATAAATCGGCAAAATCTGATTATTTGCATTAGTCGGATCACTACTATGCAACTTTGAATTTCAAATCAACTTCAATTGGATAACTGCACAACAGCTAGTGGAGCAGTTCGTTTGAAGAGCAGAGCGATAGTCTCTTCTCAGGAAGATTTTATAAAAAGTAGGAGTTCACTTCGAGAGATGTCACTCCACCCTAAAAATATTGAGACTGAAACAGAGTGTAAAGTTTTTCTGAAAATTTATTTTACCAAAATGTAACTATTTTGGATCTGTTCATCTCAAAGTGTGGACCTTTAATACAGTAGCAAATCTGTGGAGGCAGACACGGTGCCTACAAAAAAGTATTCATCCTCTTTGATGTTTTCCCCTTTTGTCTCTTTTCCAAGTCAATCATGATTATCAAACGTTGTTTTTTATTGACAAAAAAATCCCAGAAATCCCCTGAAACTGAAAGTGTATTGTATTTTCACAACATAAAAAGGTTTAACATAAAATAAGCAGTTGCATTTAAATATGGTCTTCAAAAAATTTCTCTGTGGCTTTAGCTGGATGCTTCGGGTCATTGTCTAGCTTGAAAATAAATATTCTCCAAAGTCGTAGCTCTCTTGTGCAGGATGATGAAACCATGCATACACCCCTCTGACAGTCTAAAGAATCTGCAGGTGTTTGCAGCTTGAGTTATATCCTCCTCTTTTATTGCTGAACTCAAGTTCAGACTGTTTAAGCTGGAATTTTGTGTCCTGTGTCCTCCACCATTTATCCACCCAACCCTCTTGCTTTCTTGTCCTGACCCCGACACTTCCTGTTCCTTCTCTTTTCGTCTTCATGCCATCCTACACATTCGACCCCTGACCTCTTCAAGTTTCATGTCGAGTTGTGGGACCATTATCACCCGTTCCTTTAAGCGAGACTCTAATAAAACGCTGGTGGGGGAAAGCTGATGAAAGGGGCCTTGTCTGGCGGGAAGATTAATTGAAGCGGACAATGGGACAGGCCTTCTCTGTTTTTTCCGATGCCACCATTCATTAGCAGAGTCACGGGTCATCTTTGGATGGTTTGTCCTACAGACTTTAAATAGCTGCCGTATAAGACAGGAAAAAAGAAATGTGTGGGTGAAAATATAAATCAATAGTTTGAAGGAATCGGTGAGCGATTCATTTTTTTCACATGCAGATTTCCTTTTTACTAAACTGGGAATCTCATCCCAATGCCATGAGAAAACCCCGTACCTACACGGTCGACGTTGCTATGTGATTTGGAATAGGTTGCTTGCCACTTTTTATTTTAGCTTTTGCCATATTTTTTTTTCAATTGTGGCCCCAAGTAGCTCCATGTATATTGTATAGCAGGAAAATTCAAAAATCCTAGAGAGGAGAAATTGTGAGACATTTGAAAAAATCCGACATTTCATTCATCCACCCAAACTAGATAAAGGCCAAAGGAGTGATCACACATTCTGACACTTCCATTCAGGCTTATTTTGTACATTTAAATATTAGACTGACATCATAGAAATTTCACCTTATTTTAATAAGGCAGCAACAGTTTAAGCATATTAGTGTTACATGAACATTATGGTAAGATATAAAATGTTTTCATCTAGTTTGAATTTAACGTCTAACTACAGGCCATAGGTCAAGCAAATAGTAGAAGGGTATAAACTGACAGCTTCTTATTCTTGCACTGTTTTGGTGTGGAGTGCTTTAAATGGAATCGTCACACCTTCTGTTTCTATCACTTAACTGAATAGGAATCCTTTGACTGAACTCTGACGTTCTGTAAGTATTTTAAAGGAACCAACACTTAACTAACATCCTTCAAATGTCACAATATGTGTGTTTTCTTTCACTTTAAAATTGCGGAAATTGAAAATTACAAAAATAAATTTGCTTAATGGAAACGCGGCAATTTAGAAAAAAATTTATGTTTTTTTAGTTCTCACACTTGGATGAGATGGTTTTTCGACGGTGTCTAAATGAATGAATTTCGCAAAACTGCATTGGAGCCAATTTTTTTATTGCATCACATGAGTCACGTGATCAATAACCGGATGTTACCACGGCTGGAAAAGACAAAGTAGATGACAGGAAGTAGTTGGCACAGTTTTTTTAATGTCTTATCATATGAATAAAGTTACTCGCGTGTGGTTTTTAATGGCGCTTCTTATTTAATGAAAACGCCGCGATTACGAAATTGTGATTTTTCGACATTAGCGGAATATTGACAAAGTTTTGCGCACAATTGTAATGAAAACACAGCTACTTTGATTCTTTGCTCACAGCATCAGAAATGTGATAAATATTGCTCCACCTGCATCTGCTGTATTGGGCCATTTTTTACCAGTGTCTTTACCTGAGCTAGCCAAGCTATTTTCAGCATTAAAGCATCTTCTTGCTGGTCATTTGACCTCTGTCCCCATTTAAGAGTGTCATTCGGTGTTTTGGTCCCAGTGTGCTCACCATAGTCAGTGTATCATTGCTTTCTGGTCAGATACTTGTTAGTTTCAGAAATGCTGCCATCTACCTGCTTAAAAAAACCCCACACTTTTGGTCTGTCTTTTTTTGGCAGTTGAGACCAATGATAAAGTTTTCTTTTGATCCAGGCAACCATAAGATCTTACCCAAAAGGACGAAGTTCTATGTTTGAGCATTGATCTGTTTTGCTGTGCATCTCATCCCACTGTTTTGATAGATGCATTTTTATCCTCGTCCAGTCCAATTTGGCGTACCTACATGGCATATCTAATGTTTTTATACGTTTTCCTCATCTTCGGCCGAATCTGTTAACATTTATATACAGCTCACTTTTGTGCAGATATGTATTTCTATACATTTTGCTAAATGTATAATTCTTCAGAAGGTGGATGAGTTTTCTTCAATTAATGAAATAAACTGAAATGTACCAGAAAAAGATCAATGGAGTTCTTAGGCATCTTGGTGCTTTAGCAAAAAAAAAAAAAAAAAATTAGAAACCTTAAAAAAAAACAACAAACTTTGACTCAGATTTTCCTTTTAAGAATCATGTCAAGACCATTCTTTATCATTTGAGGAATTGTGTCATACCTTGAACTGGAAATTATGATATATGCTTTTCTTTCATTGTGTCCAAATTATTAAAATATACTTTCCACATGTTCTAACCAATAGTCTCTCTAGATCTACCGGTGGTACGTTGTTTAAAATGCTGCTGCCAGGCCTCTGACAATTGTCCGCCGCTAATGCAACTAGCTCTCGGTGTACTTTCAGAGTGCATTTCAGAGTTCTTGTTCTGACTGGGAGAGATACCAGGTTATATCAGAAGACTATTGCATCCATACGTACCAAGCAGGTGCCTGAGGTTCTATGATCTGGGTCTGTTAGTAGTTTCCCATACTAAGCTGAAAACAAAAGGAGAAAGAGGCTTTTGTTCAGTTTATCCAAGACTCCTGACCTCTATACCACGGGCACTGAGATAAGCAGATTCTGTGGCTTCCTTTAAAAGCCATTTGAAACTGTCTCATTTTATATTTGTCTTGTTTTACATGTCATTTTATTTTTGTTGTTGTTTTTTTTTACCCCTCCAGGGGGTCTTTTGTGGGCTCTAGTGTCCCTTATATGATAGTAGGCTGACAGGCAACGGGGAAGGAGAGGGGGGAAGACATGCGGCAAATATTGTCGGGTCCGGGAGTCGAACCCGCGACAGCCGCGTCGAGGACTCAAGGCCTCCAAATATGGGTTGCGCTAACCACTACGCCACCACGGCACGCCCTTACATGTAATTTTAAACTTGATTTATCTGACAGTAAAAGAAGTTTGACTTTCTCTTTCAACACTAATGTTTTAGTGAAACATAGATCATTACAGGAGGAGACGGTGATGATAACTCATGTTTATTAGGGCGCGTTGTGTCTTTGATGGATATTAATTACAGGGCAGTATTTTAAATGTTTTTATTATAATATTTTTTTTATTGCTTGCAATAATTAAAAACACAATATGAAGACAGTTTTGAATTACAAAAGTAAATTTGATAATGACCTGGCACTTTGAAATTGTTAGTAGTTTTCTAATGGAAAGAAAGCGGTCAAGGATGAGAAGACTAGAATGTCTTACACTAATAATTGTTAGAATAGCCACTGATGATAGCAGATAAACAGTTTTCCTGTAACTGTAAGTAGTTTCTGCGCCATTTACACATTGAACAGCGTATACGTGGGTGTGATTGACATCGCTAAGACCCTCCTCCTGACTCTTGACTGGTTTTTTTCTGCTTTTTTTTTTTTTGCAGAAAGCAATAGCAGCTCTGGGATTAGCTCAATCCTTTCACAGATTATCTGTCACAACATAGTGTCAGTTTAATCAAATATGTGAAAAAAAAGAAGAAAAGCATTTTTGTATTTGCATACTGCAGCTTTAAGATAAAATCATGGTGTGTTTGAGGTCACAGTATTTTCCTAGACTGTCAACAGAGAGTTCGGAAATGCAGCCTTTTAAAAGCCCAGCGAGGGCCAAGGAGCCGCACAACAACTCCCATTCATAAACGGTCCAGGAGAGCCCACTGATAAAAAACAGGCCGCTTCAAAGTAGCAAGTGGAAACGGATGAAGGGAAGGAGATGAGGTCAGTGAAATTAAAAAGGGTGATTTATATCAAACCGAAAGGTCATCATCGAGCAACAAAGGTGAACTGCTGGGACGGACACGTGGAATGCTTTTACGCTACAATGCCGCCACAAAATACAGCAACGCTTATTAACGAGCAGGTATGCTTCTTTTGCATATTACCAAAACAGACTCATTAAACCGGTTTGCATCATCCCATTAAAGGTCCCGTGGCTGCAGAGCATCAGTGATCAAAGCAAAACAACAAACTCTTTATTTGCGTGCAAACATTTTGATATTGCCTCTTCTCGAGGGAATTAGTTTATTGAACTGGCTCCTGACTGGCTTTTAAATTGCACTCCAGCTGTGCCTGTGTGTGACTATACGTGGGTCTGCGAGTGTTGAGCACCACATGGTGAAAAGGAGGACTGTTGAACGTGGTGGAAGATGCCAAACATGGCGATAAAAGAGACTTTTCACGGTTCTCACTGGGCACTGAGCCAGAGAGTCTGTCCCCTTGGAATGTGTGGGTGTGTGCTACGGTGTGGGATTCAGGCACAACAGAGGTCACCTTCCACTCCATAGCAACATTTTAATTTGGCCATCTTGCTTTCATATGCTTCCCTTTTTGTTACCTCATAGGGACAAAAGGAGGTATAAATCTAAACAGTATCCAACGCCCCATGTTGACCTAAAAGCCTCTCTTGTGGAGGGTTTCCTAGTTAACAGCGGGGCTGACGAATGAAGGTGAAAGGTGAAAGTTTTCGACGACGGCAAGAAAAGTTGGAACAGTTTTCAACTTTCTTGCGTTGTGTTGCTGGCGCGCCCGTTCACATCTATGTGTATGAGCTCGAAATTTCAACTTCGACTGCCTCAGCTGTACTCTGACCAGAACCGCCGGTGACCTGCTTCACCTTCACTTAGCTTAACCAAGTCTTGGCTGCATCCGTTGGGCTCACTATCAGAAGGGGGAGTTAGCGTTTACCTGCGTTGGCCCGTCACTCGACACGGTGCTGCAGGTCCCCACCCCCCACACTCTCAACCTTAGAAAGACTCACTAAACCAAACAAGCGAGGCCCCCGGGTTTGGATGTTGATGTTTACCCTGCTCGGGCCCTGCCCTCCCATCCATGGCAACGCAGATACCATTTTGGGCCATTTTGGAGATGGGGGTAGAGGGGATAATATTTTTCCAAGTGAGCAGCCTTGTAGTAAAACAAACACAGGTTTTAGGGGTACACACGGCATCGAAATAATCCCACCTCAGTGGAAGAAAAAGACCATGTGAGAGCCTAGTAGAGAAAGAGACGGAGATCATTTAAAAAGATTTGACATCTGAAAATTATTACCAAGTTTGTATATTGAACATCAGCCAGTAGGTTTGTGTGCAGCACTTTACAAAAGTACTCATGACCCTTGAACTTTTCTGGTAAACCTTAACAAACTTGTAATTCATTGGGATAATATGTGAAAAAGTGTATTTCTGTGGAGAATTGATCAAACTTTCAGTAGTTTCTCATCTGGATGTCTGACTAAGCTTTGACTAGTCCATTGCAACAGAGGAATGTTGTAAACTGAACTGCTGTGTCCTGTGGTGTTTTTTCTTTTTACTGAAAAAAAGACTAATGGAAAAGCTTAATCAAACTCAGTTTCTTTTCAAGTTGACAATCTATATTAGATCATTGAAAAATGATGTCTGAAAAAATGTCCAGTTAGGACAAAATTTAATACATTTTGACAAATGTAAAACTTTTTAAGGTTTTAATTATAGATATATGAATTTAGGACAGTGGTTTACTAATCTAGTTCACACAAGAGGCTACAGTAACGTATTAGCTCCATTATAGAAAGAATAAAAAGTAAATTTCCAACAAAAAAACCTCACAAATCTCCAGTTCAATCACAGAAATCTCCTGGTCAAAAACGTTGAAATTTAGCAGCTTAAAAAGTAAAAAAAAATTGGTGGAAAAAACTCTGAAATTTTGAGATTAGTCTCAGAAATGTTTGCGTTTTTTGTTTTGTTTTAGAAAACTTCTGAGATTAAACAAAATTTCTTCCTTTTTTTTACTGGATTAAATTTTGATATTAATCCGGAATATTCTCGAAAAAACTTGGAAATTTCAAAGTTTCAAAAATGTAAAATTTACTACAACAAACTGAAATTTTGAGAAATGTTTTTTTGTTTTGTTTAAATTTTCTAGAATTTTTTTATTTTAGCATTTGAAAAGTCAAATATTAGCAAGAAAAAACTCTGAAATGTTGAGATTAATCTGAGATTTCCTAAGACAAACTTTGAAATTTTGGACTTTCAACCGTCGAACATTTTTAAGATCTCAAATTTTTGGAGATTTGTGGTGGAAGTTTACAAAAAAATGTTTCTACCTACAATGACCTTAATACACTGTCATAGGAAATGTAACTTTTTGTTTAAAGCATACTCCATGGGGCAAACCGCCTTCAGAAAGCAGCAGAGTTTCTGTGGCGGTAGTCAAACCTTAGACTGACTGATAAAAAGTGGGATCAAGTCATGCAAACAGCTCCAGGGTCGAGGTCGCAGGTTCACAAGCATTAATCACAGCTGTCCAGCTAATGGCGACAGCAGCATTCAAGACCAGGTTTGATCTGCAAAATCACATGTGACTGTTGTCCCGGGGAAGTTGTCTCTCTCAATATGGAGCCCACAGGACGGCTCAAATAAGACAGCTGAGGAAAAGTCAACACGCAGCCACAGATATGGATGTTTTCGCCTTAAAACAGCTGATATGAACCTTAAAAAAATCTCCTTCAGATTTTGACAGAAATCTTTGTTTTAGGTAATAAAGCTTTTAAAGTCTATGACTTTGCTTAGAGAAGTTTTTATAATATATTTTGCTTGAAAAATGTCTTTTCACATTTAAGATTTTTCAATACACAGTATTTATAAGCTGCATTTAAAAACCTTTTAGTAGTATCAGTAATTTAGTTTCTCTGGAAAAACACTGAGAATTAAATTATCCAACGTGAACCAACATCAGAATGCACATTTGTATTTATTGAATATCATTTATTTATTTTTTCCTGCCTAAACTTGATAATAAATCTCTTAACATTTAAATCAGTCAAGTTTATTTGTATAGCACGGATCAGCAACAAGGCAGTTGAAAGTGCTTTACATCATAAAAACAAACACATCATACAGTCAGCAGTTGGGAAAAGCAGCAACAGATATTACGTTTTGTCAAAATCATGGATACACATGGAATACTTTGGTTAATGTTCCATTTATCACTAATCAAAAGCAGCTCTAAACAGGTGGGATTTTAGTATTGACTTGAAGGACCTCAGTGTTTCGGCTGTTTAGCAGTTTTCTGGAAGTTTGTTCCAGATGTGTGGTGCATAGACGTTGAATGTTTGCATTGATCAGGATGTTGCTTTAGCAACGCTGATAATAATGATAGCTCATCTGTTTTGATTAAAAGCAGTTAGATCATTGATGTTGTGAAATTGTTTGAATATTGTTTGGAGGTTAAAATCTTGATTATAAAAACCTCAACCCACACCATGTGCTTTTCAAATTGAGAAAATGTGCTTGAGTTATCCTACCTAAAACCGAAATGACATCATCTTCTGCCCATTTTCACTTCTGTTATATCTTTCATACAGCAGAAATATATATATATATATATTTTTTTTAAATTAGAAAGAAAAATAACTTCTCAGCTCTCAGGAATATTTAGCCTCTTTTCTTAACCCGGCGGGTCGCGGCGTTATTAAGAAAAAGGGGATTCGCTTAAATAATATTTTCGGTCTCGCTCCTTTTCCAGTCTCTCTCCCCTTTCCAAGAACAATTGTCCTCCGTGACAAAAGCGGGAGAAAGGGAATATGAAGGAAAACAAATTAAAGGCGCAAAGACAACATACTTCCTCAACGTGTCGGCGGGGAGAAGATTAGCAAACGTTTATAATGGCTGGAATAAATCACGCTGTGCTCGTTCGTGTCAGAGCGGTGTTTAAATTTTAGTCTCTTCACATAAAGCTTATGGCCGGCTCCGCCTCCGCGGCGGCCGTGTTAGCGTCTGAGGAGTGATTGTGGGTGAAAGGTTGGTGTTGGGTTGCAGGTACAGCGCCGCGGCTCGCTTTAATGAAGAAAAATAATGTTATCATGTAAAGGTAGGGAGGTCAAGCTGCGCAGTAGGGTCTGATGAATGGCAGAGACAAATGCTCACAAAACAACAAAAGCACTTGGTGATGACAAGATGACCGAGGATACCAGAGAACCATTTCTACTAAATTGTAGAATTTTTTTTCCCTTTCATCCCATCTTCCCTTTGGATCGACACACTTTTTTTATTTTAATCACTTGTCTTCTTATTGAGTTTTTTTTTTTCCTTTTATGCATACAGTTAGCGAATACAAAGAAGTGTTTATCTAACACAAACATAAAATAATATGCAGACGGATCAATACACTTTTCTTGGAATTTTTTTGTTTTCTTTTAACCTTTATTTCACCAGGAAAATCCCATTGAGATTGAAAATCTATTTTTGCAAGAGAATTCACAATCTGGATTACAGGACGTTCACAGCAATAACAGAAAAAGCTAACGCCGTCATAAATAAATAAATAAAAAAAACCATTTACAGATAGGTGATTCTTTCTCAAGATTGGTAAAAAAAAAAAAAAGAGCCTCAAAAACATTTATTTACAAAAACACATTTTTGTTCAAGTATTTCTGCATCTGGTTCCAAGAAGACAGAGCAGAAAACTGTAAAAGATTTTCTTATGAGTTTAGTTTGGACCATAGGCACCGAATGTGAATATACCGTAAGTTGGCAGGGTTTCCTAATGATAGTCACAAGCTAAAAATATTTTTTGTTCGAAATGATTTTCCAAAAAAAAGAAGAAAGAAATAGTTTTGTGTCAGTTTTTCTATTCTGAATCTTTCTTCCATTACTGCAATCTGTTGGGTCTTTGATGTTGTTTTTGTTGTATTATTTTCTTCTAGCAGCAAATTTTTACTAAACATTTATCATCTTCTGTCTTAGTGGAACTTTGTATCTTATAACATTTCTTAAAGGGGCAGTAATATGTAAAATCCACTTTTTTATACATTTACATCAAGTTATAATGTTGTTCCCTCATCAAAAACACACCTGGGGCGTTTCTTTGATTCTTTCATGCATGTTTGAGAAATTCTTTAATCTCCATGGCAACCATTCCGCTATGCAAAACACCTGGGTGGACCTAGCCCTGCCTTCGTGGATGCAGCAGCTCTTGGGAGAGGGGTGGGCAACTCCAGGCCTCGAGGGCCGGTCTCCTGCGACTTTTAGATGTATCTCTACTTCAACACACCTGAGTCAAATTATGAGGTCGTTAGCAGGACTCTGGAGAACTTGACTACATTTAGGAGGTGATTCAGCTATTGGATTCAAGCGTGTTGAATCAGGGAGACATCTAAGAGTTGCAGGACACCGGCCCTTGAGGACCAGGACTACCCACCCCTGTCTTAGGAGATAGTTTCCAAGCTTCTGCCTCACAGAGCACCCTTCCCTCACTCAGCTCCTTCAGACTAGCAAACAGCAATTAGCAAACACCTGGTGGAACTGCGCATCTGCTGAGCTCATTATACAAACTACTTCTCAATGAAACGCTCTTAAGTACGTTGTTAGACTTAATAGAGGAGCCATGTTGTGGTGACTTCCTGAAGGTGGAGTTACACAAAGAGAAACAGTTTCTTAAAGAGACAGTGGCCCAATTCAAGGCACAAACATTCCAAAATCAATTTTCTTTTAAGTCATATTTGATGTACACATCTTAACAACTGAAAGTATCACAGTTACTTGATTGTGCTATAAAAAAATGTTCCTGGAAAATACAAAACACTGCCCCTTTAAGAGCTCAGAACACACTGTGAATGATCCACTTCTTTCCCAACTGTACATCAATATTTTGGCTTCATTTGTCTTGACATAAGATTTTGTACCATCTTCTGTCCGAGAAGATGGTTTTAATTGATATGTAATATTGTCACAGAAACGTAGCAGTCGTTGCAGTTTTTTTTTTTTTTGGTGCTTCTTGTCTGATTAACCAGTGCTCTCTGATGTTTTTGCTCTCAGAGGTTCTTAATCTCCAGGAGTGTAACTGTAGCTGCAGCTAATCATCAGTAATTCTGCTCTAGAACCCCGTCTGTGCTCCTCCATTAGTCATACTTGTGTACAACAGCTAACAGTATTTTAGCAATGATGAATAGTTTTATGATGAATATCCAGTGAACCGCGGTGACTCCTGGTGTGCCGGCCCCCGAAAACGATGCCACAATTTCTTTCTCTTTTTTTTTTTTAACACTCTCATGTTTTAAACTTCCATTCTTCCTCCGCAGAAATGACCATGAGACGGCAGGTCATTTTTTATTACGTTCTGCTAACAAGCTAAAGCGTCTGCCTTGCACAGCCAAGCTTTTTGGAATCTTTATAAAACGGCCCATGATTAATGATCGCTGTGACATGTCTGAGTGAACCAAATGGAGTGTGCAAGTAAACGCGCCCTCGCCAAAAGCCTTCACCCTCACACTTATTGTAATCATTACAGAGAGAGGAGAAGAAAAAAACAAAAAAATAAGGTGGTGGGAACTGTAATGGGTTAATTACCACAATCGGCCGGGTGCAGAAATGCAGGCCGTTTTAATGATCTCCCTCCATCATTCGACACATTTCTATTATTTACCTTCTCTTTTTCTGCTCTGTGCTTTGACTGAGCTTCAGCGCCGTGAAGGAAAATAGCGGGATAATTGGGTTCATCCATCTTTCTCGCTACCCCCACCTCCCCGCCCCACTCACACCTCCTGTTGCTTTCTGTGCTTTTCCAACTCTCAGAAGCTGTCACACCTCCTGGCAGCATCATAGTACCCGATGTATTCTTGTTTTGCTTCAACCTTCCCTTACCCTGCTCACTTATAAAGTGCAGTTTTGATCACCGTTTTGCAACTCTGTGTTACCGTTTCTTTAAAAGTGCTTAAAGTGAGAGTCGGGATGAGATTTGTAAAGGATGCTGTGAAACTTGATGGACTTCATTTACAAGCTGAAGCCCCCATGAGCACGACTCCTGCTTGGTAAAACCTGAATATAGTTTGGTAGGGGTGAAAGTTTGTGTGTGGCAGTCAACACACCTGAAAGTCATGAGTTAGGGCATATGTCAGTCAACGTAATAACCCCTCCGAAAGCTCCTTAATAGACAGATTAGCAGCTTGTTGAATGTACTTCTTTCACTACTGAAAGGGGGCTTTCAAATCCAGATTGCCAACCGTGATTTGAAATAATCTGGGTAAAATAAACTAAAAATAATTACATATTCATATATCTGTTTTCCAAGCATGCACTTGGAAAGAGTTTGAGGGGGACGGGCTAGTGAAAGATAAGTCAGAAGGATTAAGGGTCAGTTGCTGTAGGCAGAGGTACATGTATGAACACAGACATCTTTATCCTCTTCCGTTTCAAACTTTTTTTTCTGTCTCCATTTGTAGTTGTGATATTTATCACATTACGTACGCATTCACAAACAGCAGTTAAGTACAGAAAATGCAGTGCAGAAATATTCTGTTCACCGTACTTTGGTTACATTACATTAAAGAAATTAGGAAGGGAAGAGTTAGTGGAGAGCACCGGAGTTGAGTTTTTTTCCATCCAGTGTCAGCAATAGAAAGAACAAAAGACCGGAAGAAACAATAAATCCGATAAAATAAAATGAGGTCGATAACGTTCATTTATTGTGCGATTAATTGATTTATTGTTTACTGCGACAGGCCTATTTGGTCATTTTAACATGATTTTTGAAAAAGTATTTGTATGTACCATGATTGCCCTGAATAAAATCCAGGCAGCAAGAAGCTTTTACACGTCACCTAAATAGTAAACAGAGTTCACCTTTGTATAATTGAGCTAAATCCAAATGTTCTGTGTACACCTTAGAGGTTTGTTAGAGAAAAAGAACAGCAGCATTAACACCAAGAACCACAGCAAGCGAGTCAGGAAGAAATTTGTGGAAAAAATTAAAGGAAGCCTGCTACATATTTGGCCTTAAAGGAGGCCATAAGGATCTAATATGTATAGAACAGAGCAAACAAGAACACATATTTATCTGAAGGTTTGTTTTAAATGTATTTTAAAAGGTATTTCTACAACATATTCACTGTGGGGGTCTGAAAACCAACAAGCCACACTTTTCAGATTTGAGTTGATTTCTCTCTTAATCTGGAAAATGTGTTTGTAACAGTTATGGGCTAGGCAGCTAACTGCGGCTACATAAGCAGCATCGGAAGAGTGGCCTTTTAAGGAGCCTGAGGTGTGAAAAAACACAGGAGGCAGTGCTTTTAGTTTTGGTGAATATATATTAAGTGATTTGAATAAAAAAACATACAATTACAATAACACAATGAGACACATGAGAATTGACTCAGAATAAATTGATTGTCCAAATCATAAAGTCCATAGTCCATTCCTAGCTCGCCATCTTTCGATCCAGATGAGGATCTGATCCGACAGGTGGAAAAAAAAAACCCGACCTAAAAGGTCAGAAAACCCATTAAGTGTTTTATCAGAAACAAATATAATACAAAGGAAATAATTATTAAATTTAAACATCTAGTTTATGCATACTAAATGCAAATGCAATAATTAGATTCCTAATAATTAAACAGACA
Source organism: Xiphophorus couchianus (assembly GCF_001444195.1). NCBI lineage: Eukaryota > Metazoa > Chordata > Actinopteri > Cyprinodontiformes > Poeciliidae > Xiphophorus > Xiphophorus couchianus. Next base: position 17,023,335 of record NC_040237.1, read on the forward strand.
TTTCAATCAGGTTAAACTAACCATAATTTAAATAAAACAAAACTATCATATTTCAACTAATCAATTTAAACTTAAAGTACTAAAGTTAAAGTGCACTTCCAAAATATCAATCAAGAAAAATAAAATAAATTAATTGTCAAATACTCAAGCAGAGTGAGGGAAGAAAAATAAATAAATAAATAAATAAATATACTGCGCAATATCAATTTAAGTGTAGCTACATTCTGTTCTGATCAATTTTAGTTTAAACTTCAGTGCCTCGGCATCAATGTAAAGGTGTCAGAATACGCACAAACTTCAGCAACAAGTTACCTTTTTGAAGAGAGTGGGGCGTACTTAGCCACAATCAGCACTAACAGAATCCTGGTGACGGTCCAGGTAAACAATGCCAGTGATTCTAATAAAACAACGCTCCAATGAGCAATTGAGCAGAAGTACCACATAGAACAAATAACACTGTTAACAAATAAACTCACCCAGCAATCAAATCAATATGTTCAAAGATTTTTTTGAGGAATTCCTAAGGAAGACGCCAACAGCAAGCCACAATCACAGTGGAACAGGTGAGGATCTTTTACTGCGCACTGGAGGCGTGGCTTTAAATAAGTTAGCAGCGTTCGGGCAACACAGGAAGTGGGCCCGCAAAAATAAAAGTCGTTTGCTAATTGTGGGTTACAGGTTCCCCCCCTAAACTCATGTGCGGCCTCGTACATGCAACAGGCTGGTGACACACCACACTGTCACATGATGTAGAGGTCACAGAGGTCTCATCCAGGTCCAGAGCAGATGTAAAGATTGTACTGAGTCCTTGAAACAGGGTCTGGATGCTCTGCAGAAGTGGATGACCAAGTGTTGAATACTGCAGACGAGTTGGTGGCTGATGTGTTCGGGTAGAGCGTCTGACAGGTGGTTCAGGATCTGGGCTGGAGAGTTTTGCAGCAGAAGAATCACTTAACATGCTGGATTGTCCTGGAGAGGATGCAGATTCTGGGTGAGGAGAGACAGGTCCTGATTGAGAGGAGGAATTTTCCACGAGAGGCTCTGAGTCATCAGAATCTGTTCCATCTTCAGCTGTTTGTTCCATGTCCAGTTCAGCAATAGGTTCAGGTCCAGACTCCACTTCCTTTTCCTCACCAACCTCTTCTTCCAAAGAGCTCTGGGGATGCTGGCCAGGCGGATCCACAGGCAGAGGAGCGACAGTAGATGCAGGAGCAGGTAAGTCAACCTCAGTTGTAACTCTGGTGACATAGGAGCTGGAGAAATCAGGTAAGTCAAATAAAAACAGTTCTTCATTTTCAGGGTCTAAAAGATCTACATTTTCTGAAGTCTCAGGTGCAATGGCTGTTGTTGGCTTTATCTGTTCTGGTTTAGAGGCTGGGGACAGGTAGCCACAAGGCAACAACAGGTCACGGTGGAGGGTCCTGATGGGACGATCTTTGCCTTCTGGTTTGACTGTGTATACTGGAAGAGTGCCGGCTTTCTTCTGAATAATATACACGTCTGATTCCCACCGGTCTGCGAGCTTGTGCTTGCCTCGCAGTTTGACGTTTCTAACCAGAACTCTATCTCCAACTGAGAGTTCTGCAGCTGTGACTTGCTTGTCAAATCTGAGTTTGTTCTTCCACATGACTTTCTCAGCGTTTTCAGTTGCAATCTTATAACTTTCTTTGAGATGTGACTTGAGCTTTTCAACATACTGTGAATGAGATGTAGATGGTTTTTCAGACACAGGCAGTCCAAAAGCTAAGTCAACAGGAAGGCGGGGTTGCCGACCAAACATCAATTCATATGGGGAGTATCCAGTGACATCATTTCGGGTACAGTTGTAAGCGTGTACCAATGGCTTCACAAAATCTTTCCAGTGAATTTTATCTTCTTTTTGCAGCGTACCCAACATGTTTAAGAGTGTTCGGTTGAATCGCTCCACAGGATTGCCACGGGGATGGTAAGGTGTGGTCCTAATCTTTTGGATTCCTGTGATCTGACAGAGCTCTTTGATAGTATGAGATTCAAAATCAGTCCCTTGGTCGCTATGGAGACGCTCTGGCATTCCATAATGGACAAGGTAGTTCTCCCATAGCGCTTTTGCTACGGTTTTGGCTCTTTGGTTTGGGGTTGGCACGGCAACAGCATATTTTGTGAAATGATCAGTTATCACTAGAACATTTTTGGTGTTGCTTCGGTCTGGTTCTATGGAGAGAAAGTCCATGCAGACAAGTTCGAGTGGTCTTGAGGTTTTAATGTTAACAAGTGGTGCAGCTTTCTCAGGTTGTGCTTTTCTTCGGATGCATCTCTCACAGTTCTTGAGTTTGTTACAGACATCAACTGCCATTCGTGGCCAGAAGAACCGTGATCTGACGAGATCCAGAGTCCTTTCTGTGCCCAAATGGCCCATCTGGTCATGAAGCTGGTTGAGGACCTCAGGCCGCCATTCCTCTGGAAGTACAAGTTGGTAAGTAAGCTCACCTCCAATATTCCTCCTCCTGACAAGAACATTATTATGGAGCTCCAAGCGTGTAAGCTCTCGCAGGAGTAATGGCAGATCGGGGAGCTGTTCCCTCAGAAATGGCGGTGGGTTTTCCCCTCGATCCAACTGAGCAATAATGTGCTGAATGACTGGATCGGCTCTCTGTTTGTCAGCAATTTCACCTTCAGAGAAAGATGGCACAACAGGTGAAGAGAACTGTAGATCATTAACAAAACTGTCTGGTAAACTGTCAGTGTTAATGGAGAGGGTTTGCACAAGAGCAACAACCTGGTCCAGGTTGGGTGAGCTGTACACCAGTTGCCTGTCACATATTGCTTGGACTGAGTGCTGGTCAATGGAAATACAAGATGGATGTTCCAGATGTTGTTCAGTAAACTTCAATATTCTCTCTTTCTCCTTAAGAGACAAAGGATCAGCCACCTCTTCAGCATGAGGTCGCCGAGAGAGACCATCAGCATCCACATTTAACCTGCCAGCCCGATAAATGATCTTAAAAGTAAAAGTTGAAAGAGCAGAAAGCCATCTATAGCTTGTAGCATCCAATTTAGCAGAAGTTAGCAGATATGTCAATGGGTTGCTATCTGTAACCACAGTGAAATCGGATCCATACAGGTAGTCATAAAATTTTTCTGTAACTGCCCATTTGAGGGCCAAAAACTCAAGTTTATGGGCAGGATATCGACTTTCACTGCGGGACAGACCTCTGCTGGCATATGCAATCACCCTGTTCTGCCCATCCTGTTCTTGGTACAAAACTGCACCAAGGCCAGTAGAGCTAGCATCTGTGTGTAATATGTAGGGTTTACCTGGGTCTGCAAATGCAAGAACTGGTGCTGTACTGAGTTTCCGGATTACCTCTTCAAAGGCCTGCTGGCAAGCAGTTGTCCAGCGAGAAGCAAAGGGTTCTTTGGGGTCAAGGTAATGCTGCAACTTCATCTGTTTTGATTTTTTCTGGCAGGGTGGATATCCAGCTGTTAACTCATTGAGAGGTTTGACCACTGATGAGAACCCTTCCACAAACCGGCGATAATACCCTGCAAAACCAAGGAATGATCTGAGCTCTTTTAAATTCTGAGGAACCGGCCAAGATGTTAAGGTGGAAATCTTGTCTGGATCTGTCTCCACTCCATCCCTTGAAACTACATGTCCAAGGTAGCGAACAGATGTCTGAAAGAAAACACACTTTTCAACTGACAGCTTCAATCCAAATTCTTTCAGGCGTTGAAGAACTTTCTTCAACCGAAGTTCATGCTCTTCTAGAGTTGGTGCAAACACTATTAAATCGTCAATGAAAACAAGCACTTCTTTTAAATTCATGTCTCCCATGCACCGCTCCATAAGGCGTTGAAAGGTGCTAGGAGCATTAGTTACACCTTGAGGCATACGATTAAATTCATAAAATCCAAGCGGACAGACAAATGCAGTTTTATTTTTGTCTGATTCATTCATCTCAATCTGGTAGTAACCAGATTTTAAATCCAGTGTGGAGAACCACGTCGAGCCAGACAGTGCTGAAAATGTGTCCTCCAGCTTTGGCAAAGCATATGCATCCCTGATGGTCTGTGCATTCAACTTCCTGTAATCAATACAGAGCCGTACTGCACCATTTTTCTTCCGCACTACAACTATGGGGGAAGCAAAGGGTGAGTTGGATTCACGTACAACACCAGACTGCAGCAGTTCTTGAATATGTTTACGTACCGCATCCACATCTAGGGGGTGGATGGGTCTTGGTCGCTGTTTAAAAGCAGTGGGATCTGATAGCTTGATCTCATGCTTGACCTTATCTGTACGACCAAAATCAAGATCATGCTTTGAAAAAACATCTGACATACTGTTGAGCATGGTTGTTATACGTTGCTTCCATTCAGTTGAGAGTGGCGAATCTCCAAAGTTGTAGTTCAATTTGGTTGGATTTGGCTCAGAACTATAGGAAGGTTGATGCACACTCTGCTCTTTGTGAAGAATGGTTTGGATGGTACTGACTTCAGCGATGGCTGCTCTGGCTGGAATCACAATGTCATGGTCAGATTCATTAGTGATCACCACTGGCAGAGAAGCAGGCTGTACAGGAGGTAAATCAAAAAGACTAGATTTTACTATCAAACCACCCGGTAGAGAGAAAGAGGTTGGATGCTGAATAACTACTTCTTTTTCACCTTGCAGTAATGGGCAAATAAGAAGAGCATCCAGCACAGCAATCTTCTGTGCAGGAACGACCTGTGGGATGGATGACTGCATTTTTAGAATGCCATGATAGTCATCTGTTGTTAGTTTATGCCTTATCTCCAAAATTTTGTGCACTGCTCTATATCCAAAAGGCACAGGATGGAACTCAGACTGTGACTGACAGCACTGGTTATACACAACATCCAAAGTGTTGGTGCCAATCAGAACAGGGGGTTGTGATGATCGCAGGTCTGGAACAACCAAGGCCAAGGTGTTTATGTCCATCTCTTCTCCTGTGAACTCAGGGGGAAATGTCAAACAGAGTTCCACATATCCGATATAAGGCACCCTCTGACCATTTGCACCTTCTATCTCCAAAAGATCATTTATTGGTTTTATTTTGTGATCTGATAGATGGGTGTTATAGAAGGAATGTGAAATTGTGGTGACTTGGGAACCTGTGTCCAAGAGGCAATGAAAATTGATCCCTTTAATCTTCACCTCACCAGTACTCCTTGTGCCCACTAATCCTTTAGGTAATGAAAAATGTGAAAATGAGTCTGTAGTGTGGGGACATTCACTAGTTGCAGCTCCCACTTGTCCCTCAGTAAGAACTGCTTCTAGTTTAATGGCTTACTTTTGTCCCAGGACTGCTGTTTGTGTTTGAGCTGGCGGCGTTTTTCTTCAACTAAACTGGAATTTGGCTGACTGGAACAGTTGGGAGCAATGTGACCATCCTGTCCACACTTGAAACAGAACCAGGGCTTTGGCCTATTACTAGGTTGGCCAGATTTTGGTTTCTGTTTTTTCATCTGATTTTCTGGTTTAGCAGAATTAGAGTCCTTAGACAGCAGGGCTGACATTTGACTCTGCAGCTTTAACATTTGCTTCCTTAAGTCTTCGATAGCACCCGAGTCTGATAGATGGCTACATGAACATGAACTGGTAGTGTGAGCTTGTGCACTGACACGATGCTTGACTGATGGAATATGTTTTTTCATTAACATCTCTTTTGCCAACTGTCTGTCTTCTTCTGTTCTGAGTTTTAATAAAAGCTCTGAGAAAGGAGGTGGTTGGTCTTTTTTCTTTTCTAGTTGAAGTTTGTTAATCATGCTGTTATCCCAGCAACCTCTACAAAATTGTTTTAACAAATATTTGTCAATTTCAGTGGCTGGAATCCCACCACGCTTCACCACTGTGCTGAGAGCCAACTGGAGTCTCTGCAGATAAGAAGATGGTCGTTCCCCATGGTCCTGAAGCGTGTTTAAAAATTTTGCAAACAATTCTTCTCCATCCTCAACAGTGGCATATGCAGAATCAAGTACCTGCAAAAATGTTGCAGGCAGGGCACCAGGCCCCAAACCCTTCACTAGGTCAGCAGCTGGAGGGAGTAAACCTTCCAAAATGCGCCTTGTAACATGTAAAGGTGCTAGACTTGGATCTGCATTTAAGAGTTCTATTTGAGACCTCCAGGATTCATAATCTGCCTCATGCTGAGGTTTTGGAAGTCTTCCTGAAAAGGTGCGTAGTCTAACTGAAGACAGAGGTTGAAGATTTACATCATCTCTGCGCACAATGTGTTCGACAACAACCCTTTGAACCCCAGAAGGATTCAGATCAGTCCCCGAGAGGAAAATTCTCGGCCCCACATTTGTAGTTGGATTAGGCTGAGTTTGTGGTCCCTGCTGGTAGGTGGTGGACTGATCTGATTGGTTTGCGGGAAGAGTAGATGGCTGAGTCTGACTGGACTCTCTTTCAATGGTAAGTATTTCAACAATATCCTCCTCATCACCATCCCCTTCATCATCCCCATCAGGCTCCCCTCCGGTAGCCGCTATTCCTAAATGAGCACTTATTTGTTCAAAAACTCCTCTCAAAACGTCATCAAATGATTGTCCACTCTGCTGGGAAATACGTTTCAGTTCATGGAGATAATCAGGAGGTAAGGTCGTGTCCACTGTGACTGTGGCAGGGCACTCTCTTGAAAGCAATTTAACAACAAATATAACATCTTCTGCAACCTGAGATGGATAAACATATGGTAAAAGCGATTTTAGCTTTTCCAAATCTGCAGAATTAGTAAATTCAACGGCCAGGTTTTTATAAAATGGACTCTCACATGCAGTAACAGAAAAAACCTTAATTCCACCATAACTACGTAAAAGATTGACAATCTCATCATCTGCTTGAGTGTTCGTTACACCACTAATGATGACAGAATTAGCAACATTGATACCAACTTGGTCAAAGAAATCCATATTTCAATACCAAACCACAAAACACATTCACCAAAACATTCACAGTATCAGGCTCCTGGCTAGCTCGCCAAAGTAATGTAACAGTTATGGGCTAGGCAGCTAACTGCGGCTACATAAGCAGCATCGGAAGAGTGGCCTTTTAAGGAGCCTGAGGTGTGAAAAAACACAGGAGGCAGTGCTTTTAGTTTTGGTGAATATATATTAAGTGATTTGAATAAAAAAACATACAATTACAATAACACAATGAGACACATGAGAATTGACTCAGAATAAATTGATTGTCCAAATCATAAAGTCCATAGTCCATTCCTAGCTCGCCATCTTTCGATCCAGATGAGGATCTGATCCGACAGGTGGAAAAAAAAAACCCGACCTAAAAGGTCAGAAAACCCATTAAGTGTTTTATCAGAAACAAATATAATACAAAGGAAATAATTATTAAATTTAAACATCTAGTTTATGCATACTAAATGCAAATGCAATAATTAGATTCCTAATAATTAAACAGACATTTCAATCAGGTTAAACTAACCATAATTTAAATAAAACAAAACTATCATATTTCAACTAATCAATTTAAACTTAAAGTACTAAAGTTAAAGTGCACTTCCAAAATATCAATCAAGAAAAATAAAATAAATTAATTGTCAAATACTCAAGCAGAGTGAGGGAAGAAAAATAAATAAATAAATAAATAAATATACTGCGCAATATCAATTTAAGTGTAGCTACATTCTGTTCTGATCAATTTTAGTTTAAACTTCAGTGCCTCGGCATCAATGTAAAGGTGTCAGAATACGCACAAACTTCAGCAACAAGTTACCTTTTTGAAGAGAGTGGGGCGTACTTAGCCACAATCAGCACTAACAGAATCCTGGTGACGGTCCAGGTAAACAATGCCAGTGATTCTAATAAAACAACGCTCCAATGAGCAATTGAGCAGAAGTACCACATAGAACAAATAACACTGTTAACAAATAAACTCACCCAGCAATCAAATCAATATGTTCAAAGATTTTTTTGAGGAATTCCTAAGGAAGACGCCAACAGCAAGCCACAATCACAGTGGAACAGGTGAGGATCTTTTACTGCGCACTGGAGGCGTGGCTTTAAATAAGTTAGCAGCGTTCGGGCAACACAGGAAGTGGGCCCGCAAAAATAAAAGTCGTTTGCTAATTGTGGGTTACATGTTTCATAAGCAACGCTTCATTAGCAGGAAACATGTTTTTTAGGATGATAAGGGACTATATAAAAAAACCATCAATTTTATCTGCTTCTCATTTTTATTTGTGCTTCTCCGTCCTTTCCCAGAACCCCCTGCTGTTTTCTGCAGAAATGTCCTTCTCCTTTTGCCGTACTTTCATTCTCAATCCAACCATCTTGTTGGATCCTCTCTCAGACCCAGAGAGGATTTTGGGATCTGCATGATGTGAGAAGAGACTTGTGGCCTCGTGAGGACCCTGAAGATCACCATATCTCCACAAACACACACACACACACACACACACACACACACACACGCCCTTACACCCCCGCACGCACACACCCACCACACAGACTCCCCGGAACGATGTCTTGGTGCTTTGCAATCACACCTGCCTGATGTTCTCTGAAGCTTTAAATTTCTGCACCTTAATGAAATGTCCAAATTCATTTCCCTGTTCCTCCTGAAAATCGGGAGTCGGAAAAGAAGGACGTGGAATGATTAGGATACAGATAGTAGATTCCAGGATATTTGAAATTGACAGGGTTCTTTAGAACTGCATCACTTTTGGTGGCAGCATGTTGTAGTAGCTCTATTACGTTAGCTCTAATTTAGCTCGTTAGCTCGTTGAATTCTGTTCAATGACAATAAATGCTATCTATCTATCTATCTTTAGTAAACTTTGAATTGTATTTATTTTTTTCTTTACTTTTAGACAGTTATGATGCAGAACTATGGCAACAAGGTGTTTTATAAGTGAAGTGGAAGAAGCTGGTTAGCATCTTCAAAGTTCAAATAAAACCTGACCTATGACTTCATCTCCCAGAGGAGTTGAAAAGGAATCTTCATGAGCCATGTTTCCAAATTGGAATTACAAATATAAATTTGCTTAATCCAAACAGTTTTTGCGCTAGGGTGAGGTTGTTTTTCAGCTGCATCTAAATCTGTGTATTTCGCAAAACTGCATTGGAAGCACTTTTTTTTTTTTTTTTTGCATCACACAAGTCACATGATCAACAACCAGATTTTTGCTGGCATAAAAAAATGAAGACGACAGCAGGAAGTGGTAGAAAGATGATTGCAGCATGATTGAATGACTTATACCATGAAGAAACTTAGTCATGTGTGATTTTAATTGTGTGTTGTTATTTTTTTACATTAGTGGAATATTGACAAAGTTTTGCAGATGTTTGTAATGGAAACGGCTGTGGATGCAGAGCAGAACCAGAGAACATGTTAGGTTGTCATACATTAATGGGATTGTTACACAGTAGCAGTCTTCAGTCAGTAGCTTCTACAGATTTGTTGCAAAACTGCTGCTGGAGAGCCTTCCTGGCCCCAACAACTCTTTGAGTACACTTGAATGAAATATTTCAACTTTTATCCTGGCTTGATGCTACATTTGACATTCAGCGGACCACTTCCATGTCTTCAGTCAAGTGTTTGGGTTTTGAGAACCAGTTTGTCCAGCACCAAGTTGCAGAGCCCGGTTCTAGTGCCCAGCTTAGCACAATGAAAACATTCAGTGTCGCTCCTGGAGATTGTTCTTGGCCATGAAAGCTGTGTAGCAGGAAACACAACCCCACCTCTAGTCTGCACCCCTTTGCCGTCTGCTCCAATGTATGGATTTTTTTTCCACTTCTGTCTTCCTGTCTGCGGCTGAAGTTGCTCTGCGTGCCAAATATTATTTAATTAAACTTTAACTTCTCACAGCGGCGGTTTCTTAAGGCCAGATTGTGACGAAGTGCATCTAACTGATACAGTCGGGAGCGTTTTCAGCCCGGTTTTGGCTCAGCTACAGCTGGTTACGGCGACGTGACGACTGCGGAAAATGAAGCTGGCGAGGCATAGTCCTGGGCCGCGCTGCGGTCAGACCTCAGTCCATAGAAACTGATGATTAGTTTGTCTTCTCTGACCGCTGACCAGAGGAATCTGCAAGTGTTCCAGTAAGTGAGGTTTTAGAGCACAGAGCAGCAGATTGGAGTTTAATTTAGAGTCTGCAGTCACCTGTTCCACGCTTTGCCAATTAGACCTGAGTTAGCACAGCGCTGATCAAACCGTACAATAACCTACTGAAGACTGCACTGTCTGCGTTTTTTTCCACTCTTTTTTTTTGCGCCTATATTTTACATGAACATGCGTCTGTAAGCTTTCAGGTGCTTAGGTTGCTTTTATTTCCCATTAGTTTTTCTTAAATGATTCATTCACGTTCAAACAGACGAGACATTGATCCACACATTCAAGTTTATTTACAAGAGCAGGAGAGTACTTAGAATATTCTAATTTTAAATGTTTTCATTAGCTGTAAGGGGAAAATCATCATGATTAAAGGGGCAGTATTATGTAAAATCTACTTTTTGAGTTTAAATAATGTCACAATGTTATTCCCTCATCTTAAACATTCCTGGACTGTTGTGTTGATTCTTTCCCCACATGTTTGAGAATCCCTTTCATTTCCATGGCAACCATTCGGCTGTGTAAAACGCCTGGGTGGACTTAGCCCCGCCTTCGAGACACAGCTCCTCCTCTGAGAAGCAGTTCCCAAGCTTCCGCTCCTTCAGACTAGCCAGACCATACCAACTTTATTTATGAAGCACTTTATACACCGACAGGACCAAAGTGCTTATACACAATCATAAAAGCCAGCAACAATTAGCAAACAGCTGGTGGAGCTGTGCATCTTCTGAGCTCACCTCTGCTAAACGATGCAGGTGGAAAGTATTTGATTCAACACCTGAACTGACTTGTTTGTCTAATTTCAACAGCTATCAAAGATAACCAAAACTGCTAACAGAAGTCAGACAAAACGGAGCTATTAAACAAAGTATTGACTCAAGGACCTCCAGTAGTGCTCAGTCTTGCAACGAATCTGAAGATACGGCTCAATTTCCGGACAGCAGGAACATTATTCAACAGTAGCGTGTTCTGGATGACACCATCGATTGGACAAAAGCTTTGCTAATATGCCTAATTTGCTTTTGCCACTCCTCTTTAAATCTTTGTCTGGCTTAATTAATAGCTAGAAGCCCAAGCAGAGAGACGTTGGAGTTCCTTGCCCACTGAGATGGTTTAAATGTCCTCCTTCTTTCTCTAATTGGTCCTGCTCTGAATTCATGAATGTGGGCTTAGGAAAGCCAAAAATTGCCATCAAAATAATTCTTTTTTATTTTTCTTCATTTTCTTCCCCTGATGTTTCTGCCCTATATATGGAAATTTGTAGACTTAGAGTACAATCAAAAAATATGTTGACTTTGAAAAAAATGATTAAAAGTGAATGGAAATCTTAAGGTATTTCAACAGGGAATTTAAAAATCAGATTAAAAATGTTTTGTATTAAGAGTTAATAACACAACAAATAACACACATTTTGCTATTTGGTTTAAAAGGTATATCAAAAAACTTTAATAAGGAAAAAAAAAAAGATTTGTTCCAAGACGCATAGTCATGCGAAATTGTTTGCCATTTGTATTAACACAACCGAAAAATGCAAAAATAATCAAGATATTGCCTATTTTACAGTCTGATTAAAGCAAACTTCTTTTCCCCAGACCGTTGAAGCTCTAAGCCTCGATATCTGTACCAGTCTGTCTGCCAGTAATTCCTCCACTGACGACTCCTAGTCAGGATTGACAAGGACTAAGCATCAGCCTCTCTTTACCTGGTGGAGGCTGCGTCCGAGGCCAGCCTTAGGCTCCGTTACTAAAAGCAAAATCCTGGATTCAGAGCTCGTCTGCGCAAACACCCAGCGACGGAGTTGGGAGGGAAAGGGAAACTGGCTCATGGGGGATGAGGTTTCAATAAACGTCAGCCAGCGTCTGCTCTGTTTGGACTGCAAATTATTGCTGGCTGATGCTCTTATTATTTTACAACCAAAGATCGCTGTCGAGAGAAAGGTGGAAGGGAAGGACTGAGAAAAGGGGTAGGGTTGGGAGAGAGGAGGGAGAAACCAGCAGTCTGGAGCCCGGCCTAAGGGGAAAAAGGGTTAGCGAATACTGTAATAATCTTTAAAAATATTACTACAGAGGCCGCAGCTCGGGCTAAGAATAAGCAGAAATCCAAGCGACTGGATGATCCCACTGTAGATAATACAGGCAAGGTAAAAGAGAGGAAGAATTCATAGAAAGGGAGAAAACCAACAGGAGGAAGAGATGCAGACAAAACAGGAAGTTGTGTGAGAGCATTTGAAGCCATTCTGTTTGTTGTTGCAAAAATAAAGTGTTACATTTCCTCAGATCCAAATATATCATAACCCAAGGCTGATATTTTCAGGCAAACTATTAAAATCCATATCACAATCCAGTAGCCATCAGATTACCCTGCATCAAACAGGGCCAAACGTTCCCACAATGCAACACAGGAGGACATATTTGGAAAGCCACACAAGTTCCACAACTGTTCGATGCTGGTTACAAAATATTAAGTCTGAATTTGTCTATTTATCAGAAGAAATTCACTCTAAACACAGATTTTTGACATTTCAATTCCATATTGACCGATGTGCACATATTCCTTAGTGGAGTTCCTGTGAATTTTTACTCTTAAAACCCTGGTATAGATTCTTAATAAGACTCCGGAAAAAAAATCTAAATTCCTCATTTTTAGTCAACCAGCAGATCAGAATCGGTAGCTAACGTGGACGGCCAAAGAAAACCAGCAGGTCTAACCAAATTGTAGGGTTTTTTTGTATTGTTTTAATTTAAGTGTTGCTTGGCCTTTCAAGATTTTATAATAATGGTTATAATAGTTTTTAGAGGGCGTTTCATATATTCTGGGTTAGAAAACATTGTTTTGCCATAATTGTCCACTGTAATGGACAACCAATGAAATGACTAACAAGTATTTCACAACACTTTTTCTATTTTGAATGATGTGGCTTGTTTCAATGATTTGTTTGATGGGTGTGACCAAACAGGAGCAAGCAACAGAAGTCTGTAAGGAGATAAATAACACTCAACAGTACAGCCAAGTGTGCTGAAATATATTTTCATGTCTGAAATTTTAAAAGGGGGAGAAAAAAAAAATGTACAAGATCTTTCGTTGACCCAAAATGCTGTTTTCTCACTATATCACATAGTTCAGTGTTTAATATCTGAGCACTCCTCCACTCAGGCTCACAGACATAGAAAAAAAAGGGGTGAAATTTAATGGGCTCGGCCTCATCGGCAATTTTAGGAGCTGAATTAAAATGCAACATTAGACGGTTTGGCCAAGGTTAGTCTGTGTTAGCGAGGCCGCTGCTGCGGCCACTTTTCAAACTTCTCAATTGGGGTAATAAATTGAGTCTGATGGCTAATTTTAGGTGAAACCCAACACCACAGGCTAAACTATGAGCCAAATGGGACCATTTAATTACAATATGTCTGGCACTGCTGCCAGTGCAGAGGCAACACGGGAAACAAAGTACGATTTTAAAATAAATACGTCGTTCGTAAAAAAAAAAAATGTTTTAAAAAATACTGTCAATCATGTGAAAATTGTTAACAAACTGTGGGAGGTATTGACTGTTCATTTAAAAACTTTGCGTATCAACCAGGCTGCCTGAACAAGTTACAACAAGGTGTTACCGTGGTGGTTGAATCAACTGCTTCGACTTTCCACAAAGCTATCAAAATATTCCCACTTAAAATTAATTAAATGTAAAGAACTTTGAAACTAATTGGCCGTTTTTAAAGACTTTTGGAAATCAACATTTGACATTAGATTCGCAGAGATAAAAATCCAACTAAAACCTGATGAAACTGTAAGATATCCAAAAGCTTCCTGCCAACTCTTGAGAAACCAATCTCCTAAACTATCTCTCGATAATTAAGAGTGAGAAAACATCTTCAAAATGTCTGGTTCCCAAATATTCCAGTCTGCCAAGAGCCACATCTCTGAAGCCCAATCAGTGACGCTGACATCTAATCGCCTGGGGGGGAGGAATGCACTGCGGACGTTTCTAATCCTCTGAAAATGTGCAGGGAAGCTGTGAACTTTGTGTTAGTCTCAGCCTTGAATCTGCTGGGCTTTAGTGGTAAGCAGAGATGGGTGATAGTGCATAATGTGAGGCTTTGGCATGCCTAAGCTATTATTGTACTGCCTGACCTAATAAGATGGAAGTGTTGGATTGATTAGTAAAGACCGTGTCAGACACTCGACGGTTGGTTAATGAACGTGCTTAAAAACCCATTTTTGAACCTTTCCTAAATGAATAACGGTGACGTTTAATTCATGCATTCGAAATGTGTCTCCTCCTATAAACCATAAGCTTAATCAAAAACAACCATTGAATGTTTTTTTTTTTTTTCCAGTCACAAGTTTAATTGAATTCAATTCTGACTATTTATATTGCACTAATTAACAACAGATGTCATTTAAATAGAATAGAATAGAATAGAATTACTTTATTCATCCCAGCAGGGAAATTATTTCGCAGTTACAGCATAGAGACAAGACACACAACAACCACCACATATAATAAAAATACAAATAAAATATAACCTTAAAGACACTTTTACAAGACAGATACGGTGTATACATGGAAATATGAAGTCAATTTAATGCATTCGCAGTCAAATCAGTTTGTACATATAGCTGGTCTATCTGAGAAAACCTTGGAGGTTCGCAGTAATTGACTTTGCAGCAATTCCTTCTCTTCCTCAAGCATGACTACATCAAATTGTTCACTTTGCAGCAATCCCTCCTTGTGGGAGTGGACGGTTGATCGCACCTAGTTGTTGACTTTACAGCAATTTCTGAAACTGAGCAAGCATGTGTTGACACTGGATGGTGGACTGCATCGAATCAACTTTGCAGCAATCTCTCCTTATTACGCAATCCAGACAAATCAGTTTGAAAAAGTAGCTGGGCTGTCTAAAGAAGCCTTGATGGATTATATCAAGTAATTCACTTCACAAACTCAAGCACTTTCTGTGACCACATGCACTTGAGCATGATTGGATAAAAGTCAGTTTATTATGAAATATCTAGGCCTTTCCTAGTCTTGTGGTAGAAAAGAGTCTGCCACACACCTTGATGTTTATTGAAATTATGTCCCAGTGCTGTTTTGTGGAGCTATTATATGTGTTTTAAAGTGGAGTTGTGTTGTACAGTGCACAGTTGCAGTTCAACAAGTGGGTAATAAATGGGGTCCCGCATGCAGCACAGAGGGTCCTAAGCAGTAAAAATTTGACATATCAGTTCACAACGATATTATACCTAAAAAAAAAAACCTAATTACACAACACCAACATAAATTAACAGTCAAAGGCCGTTAATGTGTCAAATGGTTCGTTTTGATTTAGGGCTGGCAGAACTCCACGCAGTCTGGTTTCTCTGCAACGCGCTCCAAACCGAGCGCTGAACTGCAGCCGCAGCATCCGAACGGTTGTGTCACATCGCACGGAAATATGATATGACGGTAATTATATTTTGCATCGCTCCTTGGGATGATCAAATTATTACCAGCCCCCTTTTGGGTAAACACCACGGTGGCAAAGCAAACAAGATGAGGCCGCAAGATTTTTCTGTGCAAATATTTCTTCGGTAGAGAAATTAGAAAGCGTCGAATGTTCATAATTTGTTTTTTATTTTCTTCCTAAACATTTCTAATTACGTCCAGAAGTGTGTGTGTGTGGGTGGGCGTGTTGGCGTGTGTGCGTGTGTGGGGTCGTGCGCACACCTGCGAACCAGCTGACCATGAGCCACGCTATTGTTGCTAAGGCAGAGCTGAGTGGTTTATCACAGCAGTTACAGAAAGAAAGGAACAAACCAGAACTGATGAGCAGCTGGGGATAAACAGTAAAATGACTTCTTTATTTATATGTGTGGATTATTAATGTAGAAGTAGACATCAATATTTCAAAGCACAGTAAACTTATGTAATGAGCTAAACATATTAAAGCATATTTAATTCACACACTGGCTGTGTCACTCCTCAGCCTATTAGTCTCTGCGTTTCCATTGACCGTGTAATTGCGCAATTTGATACTTTGAAAATAAATTCGCTAAATGGAAACATGTCAATTTTGAAAAAAACTCTTCATTTTTTGATAAAAAAACTTTGCAGTGGGGGCGGGAGTTAGCCGTATCGAAATTGGTTTATTTCGCAAAATTGCAATGGAAACAGTTTTTTTTTTTGCATCACGTGAGTCACATGATCAATAACCGGATGTTGCCACTGGCACAAACCACAAAGAAGAAAAAGACAGGAAGTAGCAGGAGGATCATGTTTTTTAATGACTTGCCATGTGGACAAACTTATTCACGTGGGATTTTAATGGCTCTTCTTATTTAACGAGAACACCACAACATTAGCCATTTCGACATTAGCGGAATGTCCACAAAGTTTTGTGGACATTTGTAATGGAAACACAACTAATGTTTTCTTACGTTAACATGCATTCCATTGACTTTGTAAAATGAAATAGAAAAAACCCCCAAAACATTAATATTAACTCGCACTGGCACATTCACTGAACTGTATTGGAACACCTGATGTATTCCAATACAGAAGGAAGTTGACTTCAGTGTCTTCTTCAGAGGTTTTTGTGTCGTTTCCTGTAGCGTTTATTGCTGCAGCGCCACCACAGGCAAGAAGGTGAACAAGTCGCTCAAAGGGTTTGGATTGTTTGACTCAGTGCAGAACTAAACCAGCTGAAAAGGTAACAGTGTTACAACTTTGGTCCCCAACCAAGTCTTCCGGTCTATCCGGTGTAAAAAAACCCCTAAGCCGACTAACATGACTTGTTATGAGGCGTTGACATTTTTCCTTGACTTTCCTGTCGTTGGCCGTTTTTCCAATACATTGTTTTAGAAGAGGGAATCACCATTGAATGTCTCTACTTAAATAGTCTCCTTTCGTAATATATTATTGTCGTGTGAAATTTTATAAGTCATCCATTAATTTCACCTGAAGCTTGCATTATTAGGGCATTATCATTATCAATACATTATTTGAAAATGGCCTCAAAACAGCATGATTGTTCATCACAATAATTACGTGGACAGTTTATCGTCCAGCAAAATGTCTTATCATGACCGGCCTAAGTGTAAATTTAATTTGTTGTGGTTGCAACGTCATCTTTTCAAACCAGCGTTATGAAACGTGCTCCTCAGATGTCCAAAGTAGCTGCATCTTTCATCTTTAAGGAAAAAAAACAAGAAGCACAAATGCATTTTCTTTCCTTACAAACAATTTTGTCAGCAATCATCAAACTGCCTCGGGTAATTATACGTCGAGCTGATTGTTATGGAAAAACATGAAGAGATTATTGGAAGGAGACAAATCAAAGTGACACTGGTGACACAGGCTGAAGCCAACCAATAAACACTGTGGGAACCACAGGCTGGAGTCCTGCAGGCTGTGGTGAGTTTATAGCTGCTGGTGACGTCGACAAAGCCGGCATCCCTGTTGCGTTTCTTTGCTCCTGATTGACTTTTAATTGATTTCTTATAGAAATGCGGTCGATTCTTGTCATTGGGACGGCGACTTTTGGCTTTTTAATTTGCACATCCCTTGATTTATCCCTATGAGTCTGTGATTATTACAATTATGTGGCTTCTGTAACTGACAGATATGATATTTTTTTTCTATGGTAGGAAGCCCTACTTTTGAAAATGGAACCTCTGCCAGGGACAATGAGGCATTCCCGGGTGGGGTTTGATACATGAGCACGCTTGTGGTTTACCCACTGTGTATGTGTTTTTCATGTACAGTATGAGCATGTTTATTCATATCGGTGCATACTCCATGTCCACATCGCGTTTGCTGACCACCAGAAGCTTTTTGTGCACTTACCAGTAGGGTGTGTTTACATTTACATAAGTGCCTGGGTGTGTGTGTGTGTGTGTGTGTGTGTTTGTGGAGTGGACGTGATGGGGAGCACCTGCCCTCCTCCGCCCAGTCACGCTGACGCGAGGCGGCTACCGAGTTGGAACCTTCCGGTTGACATCATCAAACGGTGACAGGCAGACGGGTCAGGGCGCCTGTGGCTGTTGTTGGAAAAAGCTGCTCCCAAACTGGAGTGCATACATACAGACTGTTTTAATTTTTTCTTCTTTTTTTTTTGACTTCATCTCATTTACAGACAGCAGTCCCATTGTGGATTTTTTTTTTTTTTTTTTTTTTTTTTACCATTTATGTCACTCTCACCACACCACATTGTGCTGACCTTAAAACAGACACGACCAGGAAAATCATATAACTTTATTAATGCGGTGTTGTTGTTTTTCAGCTCTAATTCCAGATTGCACACAGTGTTCCCAGTAGTCCTTAAAGTTGCAGTGTGTAATTTTAATAAATTTTTTTTTTTTACATATTTGTTTGAACTGTCACTATGTTGTGAGACAGTTAATCAGAGTAAAGATCGATCTCCTCCTCTTCCTCCCTGACTAGCTAACTGGCCTTAGCATTCATGACATGCTATGCTAGTTGTAGATCCAGAGAGCAAGAGAGAGGAGTTCAAGAGTAGCACCACATGGAGGATGATTGGCAGTGCTAAGACCCGCCTCCTGGATCTGATTGGTTGTTTCTAGATGGGTGAAGGCAGAGGAGTTTGATATTTATTCATTTATTTCACAGATTCTGTCTCATACCACATTGTGACGACATAGTAAAAGTTTCAATAAATATGCAAAAAAATATATATTTTTTATATGTTACATACTGCACCTTTAATGTTCACTGACTGTGCTTGAGGACGCACTGAATTTGGTTAGAAGGGAGGTGGAATCTGTAAGAGGCAACATATATTAGGGTTCTGACAAAATTCATAATGTGCAGACGGAGCGTCCCCCACGCTAATGTCAGTGTCAACAGTCCAAATTAATTTTTTTCCTGAAACACTTGAAAAGTGAATAGGTATAATAGCACTTTGCAATAATTGTCTTTTTTGTTGAGCTCATGTGACTATTTCCTGAGTAATGTAGCTTAAAAATGGGGTTTTGAATTGAAAATGTTGCTTATTTTGTCAATGTCCAATTCTTGATTAAAACACAATTAAATACAGACCCTGCAATTGACACAATAAAAAAAAAATGAATCAAGTAATTTTTTGTGTGTAATCAATCAGTTTTCAAAAACAGATGGCACATGGTCGCCCAAACGAAAATAACCCCAGGAATACCCTGCAGGACATAAGACGGTATCAGCTTTTCAAGGACTGCTGCCTCGAAGAAACAGTTTGGATTCTGGAACATTCCCATTTCTGGAGCTTTAAATGTTAAATAAAGAAACATTATGAGAGGGGGGCCGAATGGAAAGCTGTGTGTGCGTGCACGACATCCGTATGTTTGGATCAGAGGAGGCTCAGTCGGGAGGCAGGGGGCTGGGAAGGATTTGGACATGCACCTCTAAGCACACCTTAGCGCATGTAGCCAAATGTTTTTCTATGCTTCTATGACGGGGGAGAGACCACGTCTAACAAAGGAGACTATTTCGACGGGGCCGGTCAGTGAAGGAGCGCTGGACTCATAATGACATAGAAAACAAACAGTAGTGAATGGGCACATGGTGCCTCGGTAACCACAGGACCCTTAACGGGAAGAGCCTGTCCGGCGGTGCACAGTCCAGCTCCAGCTCTACAGGAAGGCCAAGGCGCCAAGGAGTTAAAGTACACCTACTGTGATTAAGTGTGTAAAACGCGTGCGCGTACGATGTGTTACCTGCTTCGCCACCAAACTGCACACACACTATGCACTGCTACCTGCTGAGTCGATATGAGTACCTTCATACATGCTTAAAAGTTATAACCCGCCCAAAAGATCACCGATGTTTGCACAGGCTCAGCTGAGAAGGCACTTATTACCGTACCATCATGTGATTCGCATGCGTACAGAGTCGCAGGGGGGGGGCTTCAAAATCAAACACCAGCAACAATATTATCCTGCCATTCAATGTCTCGGCATGATTGATGAAGCAGAGAGAAATCTGGAGCCCTCACGTCTCTAACCACTCCAGATCCCAACACGAAGCAGCACCAAGAGGAATAATGACACGCCAACCGTCGCTCATAGTAGAAGATTTCTCATGGCACAGGCTTGGCCACAAAAACGCTGCGCCATATGGATTGGCTGCCACCCACATGCATGTCCTCATTGGGTATGAGATGCAGTAACAGGAGTCGGATCGATGGAAAGTTATCCATACCAAATGGTTTTAATTCACCAGAACTTCGTAACCATGTTCTGTCTTTATCAGTCAACATGTTAACGACCTCCACGAATGAAGTGACACGTCACTAGCGCTAGCGGGAGAAGGATAAAGGATCAAAAAAATGTTGGAAACTTTAATTAGGATGAAACGTTTTGTTATCATCTTTGCTAACTTTCTAATAACTAGATTTTTATCTAGACAAAAAAAAACAGTTTGTGAAGCAGAAGTTGTCCGTCAGCCTTAGAACGTTTGGCCACAGACTGCAGTTATCACAGAACGAAATCTATATTCAAATTGTCCAGTTGTTCTTTTGCTAAGGCGTTTTGAAGATGCTCAAAAGAGTTCCACAGGTCAGCTTTATCTTTATCAGTTACTGGCTGGTACATAATTACCTCCTTATAAGATTTCTGGAGATATTTGGTGGATATTGGTTTTTGTTGAGAATAACCACTACCTTCTACATTCACATCAAAGACATTGAACATTTTTATGACTGTTCTGCTAAAGTAACATCCAATATTTTTGAATAAAAGGGCATAAATATGCCACAACGCCGGGCCGTTCTCAAGCTACTGTGATTATTTACATGTTGCCATGCTAACTGTCAATAGCTCCTAACTGTCACTTCTCTCTTACCACATTTTCCTCCAGTTCATTCTGCCTCTGGAATCCCCATAGGTACATTTACTGCTTTGAAAACAGCATAAAAGCTGCTGGGAAGTCAGCGTATGGTTTATAAGGTCACATGGGTGACTCAGCATCAAGTCTTTCACAAGCTGTCATTAGAAGTTGTTTCTAAAGCAACTTGTCTAACCGAGTCCACAAACATTTCTTGAACATATCCAAATTGTGTGCCATGTACCCTGCATTTAGCAGTTCAGTGTTTGTAAAAGTAAGGAATCTTTGCAAGTGGATCCATAAAATTGAAGACCTTGACAATGGATGGTGAAAGATTGGGGGGGAAAGGGGAAGAACGGAAATCCGCCAATGCAAACTGTATTGTTCTATCTATCGGCACTTCACAACTCAAAGAAAAGACCAGTTCTACATGTTGACAGCCTCTTAAAGTCCTCCATCTTGCCAGAGTTGAGATAATATGTCGAAGCAGAAATTGTGTAATACGTTTTTTCCCTCAACACCTCTCTGCGGTGTCTGGGCATACATATTCTTCCTTTATTTTGTATTTTTTAAATTCTTTCCAAGCACTAATTGGCACACTTTCAAACTCTCAAACTGTATCTAGTTGCGTCTGTCTGTGCATGGATATATGAAAAAGAGAGAGAGACAGAGAGAGTGGGGGCTAGGAGGGGATTGATGCCAGGCACAAGCCAATCAGGAGAAAGAGAAAAACTCTGTAAACCACAACTACCCAAAATAAATCAGCGGTTTCTATGTACTGCGGGACAGTGTGCTGGTGCTGAAGAGAAACAGGGGTAATCTGAAACGAGGTGACTGAGACTTTTTATGACTTGTTCTCTTAACAAAGCAGACTTCTGCAATGCTAATAATAAACCAAGTCAGAACCAGACATGCATTACTTTGCATTTTACATATATCTTAGTGTTTGCCGCTGGATAAGAGTGACACAGTGGTGTTGCAATGTTGCAACTTTGCTCCCCAGTCGATCCAAGTCTACTGGACCATCAGGTGTGAAAACACCCTTAGGAATAAAGAAGAAAGTCTCTTAGCACCGGCTATTGTGGCTTGTGGTAGGTATTGTCATAATTGTGTTAATACTGAAGGAGGTTTTATCAAAATTGTTGAAGTGTAACCATGTTCCAAGAGATTCTGTCATGATAGAGTCAAAGTTTGGCACCTTGTTGTGAGACGTTCTCAGTTTTAAACCCCAGCTCTGTGCTGTTTGCATGTTCTCACTTTGTGAAACCATGTCAGTTATTATCAGATTCTCATAATAGGCTTGGATGTTAATAATGGATTTTCTGTCTTTTTAAAGTACATTTTAAGTCCATCTACCTTTGGGACTTTGCTTAGCATCGGTAGCCTTGTTGTTTGTGCGAGAAAACTTCACAAGAAGAAGTCTGATGGGGAAATAAATGCAATTAAGCACCGCCAACAAAAACAATATATGACCGCAGGAGAGTGCTCTCATGTTCTCATATAAGACCGATGGCAGCCAAATAAATCAGCACAACTGTCTCCCTTCACTGCTGTTTTTGCTGTTTTTCTTTGAGGCTCTGAAATGTTGAAGACATCAGGGATGAATGTTCTCCCCCCGCTGTTCTCATCGCCATGTCGTTCCATCGCCTTTGATTTGCTTCTGGCTCTGATATCAGCTAGCTTGACTTGGACGCAGCTCTAACCGAGGTCATCTTGTGAACTTGAACAGAATCCGCCGATGTTGTTTGGATAGGTGCGCAGTAGGCCTTAGGAGACATGCTAGCATGTAGCGGTAGCAGTCTCTTTTCACCTCATGCTGCGTTTTGCCTCGATTCTGAAGAACAGTAAATGTGGGTTGAATTCATCCAAATATATTCTTGTGAATCAAAGTTGCTGCTTTGTTATGAGTTGAAGAACAATGAGTAATTCGGTTCACATTAATCAGAAATGTAGGCTTCTTACTGATATTGGTGTTGCTTTTCCATATCAATCCAAGCTGAGGGAACATTTTATTTTCTCGGCATTTCTCGGCACTATACATCATAAGATTAATAATAAGAATTTTACAAAGTGGAAATTATGGCCTAATGGGTTGAATGTCACAAAATTGCCTGCAATCATCTAGTAAACAAAACTATGTATTGGAAGAAAAAAGGATTTTTCCATCTTTAGACTTGGAACAGGAAACTTTGTCCCCAGTGGGGAATGAGGCTCCAAACAGTTCACTGGAACCTCTGCAAATATTGCTTTGTCAAATCCTGATGCCTTTTTTTTTTTGCAGCATTTAAAGTTTTTGTGTATGCCTGATTGCTTTATAGTATTTACACAAATACTACAAATACAAATACTACAAACGACCTAAAAGTGCATTGCATGCGCAGTAACGTCACACGCAGCGAGTGTACTCGGTGTGGATGGTAATGCTGAAGCGTACCTTGTGATTTTAAAGTTGTTTTCCAACAGGAGTGAGCACTTTAACAGTTTAATCCTCATTATCGTCCGCCACTGTTGTTGTTTTTCTTCTTGCTCATCTTGTGTATCAAGACGCAGAATAGTGGCATTTGTCGAGTATAAAAAACTTACAGGTTTGGACGGATGCGATATGTATCGGGTTTGGGACCACATATCCAAGTGGCATTTATACAAATCCGATCTGAGGTATTCAGACTGTCATGAAAAGATCAGTTAAAAGGTCGCATAAACACAAAAAACAATTGGATTTGGGCCATTTCAGCTTGAAGTGTGGCCTGTAAGTCTGACACATGAGCAACATTCACATACAACTTCCCCTGGCCAACTGGTGGTTGATTTTTGCTTCAACAAATTATGGCCAAATCAAGACACCGGGGAAATAAGCTGGTTAAATAATACGTCTTAGGCGTTGTTTAATACTTTAATGCGTTTTAATAACGCCATGAAGCGATTTATTGGTTTCTTCTCCCTGTTCTCTCTCTTTTCCTCTCACACCATTCACTCCATTTCCATATGGTGTAGAAACCCAAGGCCACGTTTTCCTTTTGTCTAACTTCTGGAGCTAGGCTTGGCCACAAGTCCCAAGTTTTATGGTTCGTTGTTCCAAAGTTTGGCGCGTTTGTCCAGGTCTGGACATCATCTCCGGCTCTGACACTCGCCCTCGCCACCCCGCCTTTTCCTCCTTCTTCTTTTCCTCCTCATACGTCTTCCTGAGAGATGATATCATTGTATAATTAGTTCTTCTGATCTCTCTTTTTTTATTATTATTAATTAGTCAATTAGTCTTGAGGTTATTTTTCAGTATTCCATCCCCTTTTTCATAGTTCATTGGTTAGTTGATTTGATTCTTGGTTATTCATTACCTTTGGACAAGTAGATAAATTTCATGATTGGTAACTTAGGCGAAGAGCTGATTGGCTGAGTATTTAGCCTGCAAGGGTGAGCTATTTTGTTAATAACTTCCTATACTGTATCAGAGAACTGTCTGTGATTATTCTAATATCTGTATGAAGAGTGCCCGCTGTTCAGTAACGTTCAATTCAGTCCTACATGACAGACTGGCACTTTTGGCTAATGATTCCAGATAGTCTGGTGGTGGCAACTTTGTTAATAATTTCATTAATAACAGCTCAATAATCACAGTTATTAGCGATTACAAAAGCCAAACATTGATGTAACTTCTGTTTATCAAAAGATCTAAAATGCATTTTTTTTGACTCTTTGAAAAGTTGGAATATGTCACATTAAAGCTGGAGAAGGTTTGGCCGTGACTTACAATGGTTTGATTTGTATGACGCCATAGGAAGGAAGGAAGGAAGGAAGGAAGGAAGGAAGGAAGGAAGGAAGGAAGGAAGGAAGGAAGGAAGGAAGGAAGGAAGGAAGGAAGGAAGGAAGGAAGGAAGGAAGGAAGGAAGGAAGGGAGGGAGGGAGGGAGGGAGGAAGGAAGGTAGGAAGGAAGGAAGGAAGGAAGGAAGGAAGGAAGGAAGGAAGGAAGAGCAAAAATCCGCCAGTAGATTAATCTGAGACAATTTCTAGAAAAAATATTGGAAATTTGAGCTTGAAAAGTTTAAAATTTGCTAGAATAAACCTAAAATTTTTTGTTAGAAATGTTATTTTGTGATTTGAGAGTTTCAAAAGCAAAAGAAATTTGACTTTCGGAAATTTTTAAAAGTTGGAACATTTTCAACTTTTGGAGCTCAGAAATTGTCTTGATTTTATTATTATTATTATTATTATTATTATTATTATTATTATTATTATTATTCACATTAGATGTGTGAAAATCTTCTAAGAGCCATTGTGAAGTGTGTGTAAACTTCTGACCAGCGCTGTGGACACCAACCTGACAGAAGCACTTACTACTGTCGTTTCATTGCCTTGATAAGTCTTGATAAGCTGCTCCTGTTTTTTCGACGGCCAAAGGTTACCCCGAAAAGCATTAGACAAATTAGAGCAGCCGCGATGAGTCACCGCCTGAATTAACCATTGTATGAAACCCTATATGAGCTGCGTGTGCCGTCAGAAAGCAGTTTATTGAAAACAGTGTCACAACTACAACCTGAGGCCTCCCAGGCCAGGACCTCATGCTGCGATCCTCATGCCAAGAAACCAAAGAGGGGAGAGGGACACATGATAGCATCAAAAATGGAAGGAATCCAGTTTCAGACGGTAAGAGAAGGGAAGAAAAAAAAGAAAAGCCAAGAGGCCAAAATCGTTGTTTAATCTGGAACAAGACAGATACTCGCATGGTAGCAGCTCTCCAAAAACAACGCCAAGGCCTGATGACTCAGACAGAAAATAGAGTTGATGAAAATTAAGCTCAGCCTGTACTGCCTGCTAACAGCCCAATTCTTGAAACAGAGTGCAAAATTTACTTTTGGACACATGATATGTTTGTAGGTCATTATCAGATTGTGTTTTCTTTTTTTTTTTTGCACTAACTCACCATAAGAGGCGACTAGCACTGAATGCATAAGGAAAATGCGCAGCAGTGGGATAATAAGCCAAAGGTAAATAATGCTGTAAGCCATCCTTTTGGAAATTCTGCTAATATTATTACAGGTTCCAAAGAAAATTTGAGACAGATGCAGCAAAAGACCCTCTTTTAGCCATTAGCTCTTACACTTTTGCACTTTGTCAATTGAAACCTGCTTTTTCTCCTCATCCTAAAAGTTTGAAAGACATCGAGAGCAAAATAAGCTAATTAAATCTGTTGGAGAAATAGATTGTGACTGTTTGTAGCATCTCATCGAGAAAGGAATATAAATCCATGTATTTTATTCTGGAAAATAAAGCAAAACACACAAGCAAAACTGAACAAAAGAACGGACACCAGTTTGGGAGGTTAGCAAAGTGGTTGCATATGAATCATGGTGAGCTAATACACTCAGAGCAGTGAGTTTCTGCCTAGCCACATTTCTTATTTATACAGAACCATGTACTCAATTTGCTTCTTTTCCCTAATTTTACTATGATGGGATTTTTAGCTCCCTTTTGTTTTCTTTAACTTCCCCCAACACTCCCGCCGCACACTTATCCTTCCTGTCTCACCGCAGCCATTCTCTGCTCTGGCTCTGTGGTTTGGATTAGACGAGTTCTGATTTATACACCCAGGAAAGATAAGGGGACATTTTTATGGCAGATTGACTATTTCAGAGGCGCGTGAGTGAGGGATTCAGAGAACCGTTTTTAGACTTTTAGACGGGGGCTGGAAAATTGGTGTAAGCTACTAAAAACGGTGCTGTAACATTTTAAGGCCTCAGACCTTTTCATAGCTGGCCGTATAGAAAATAGGTGATGTTGTTTATTCAGCTAAAGGCGTCCAAGTTGGTATGGGCTCAGTGAGAAAGGGTGCCAGTGTAACTCTTACAATTCTGGATTGTAGTAGAGATTTTTTATATTTTATAATATTTTCTTCAGCCAATACCACAGCTATGACATTTACCGGGGTCAGGGAGCACAGCCGCCTGGAAATGGCTAAAATCTGCGAATACTTGACACCCCCTCTAAGAACGCTTATAACTGCCTCTTTTAATAGTTCAACCACCAAATATACCTTAATATGACTTAATACACACTGTGGAAACTGTCATTTGAGCTAACATCTACAGTTGTTCTTACCTCTTTTCTTGCTGGAAAAGAGATAAGAACAACCAACCCGATCAGACTCGAGACTGTTGGTTGTTCGGGTTGGTTGTTCTGCTTGGCTGTACCACCAAGTATACCCCAAGACTTTGAGTCAATCAAACTCAAAGTCTTGCGTCAGATTGGCTGTACCCATAAGAGCCAATCATACTCCAAGTCTTGTACCCCTCATCCCTTGAACAGAGGTTATACTGCTCACAGGTTGACTTTTCCCAGTACTTTGATGACTTATAAAGGCAATTAGTTTTACTAGATGCTTTAGAGGTATTTTGTTGAAGGCCAATACAAATGCCACAAGAAAACACAAATGTATTTTTTTCTACCAGGCTTACAAAATTACAGCTTTCTATACTTCGATCCTGTTTGGGAGGTCTTGCAGCTAGTTCGAGACAAGGTTCTAGGCAGAACCCGTCTCTTTTCGGGAATTCCACAATCGTTGCTTGATTGGTCAGAAATTTGAAGTGTGTATGTCAGCACTAACAAAAGCTGTAATAAAAGCTGTAATAGGAGAGACCAAGAAAAACTTTCTAGGAGTTCTTGTGAAGAATGAAATTTCTTAGGCAGAACTGTCCGTGTCACTTCAAGTAAAAGAACAAATTCCTTAGTTTTTTGTGATGAGTGTTTGGTTGTTAAAGAGGGAAGGGTACAAATGCATCTCACTATCACTATCTTTAGAATTTTATCGGTAAAGAGTTTTAATCATCATTTCCTTGATCTGTCACATAAAATTTCAGTAAAATATGCAATATAATACAATACATCCAGAACATAAGAACCTCCTTGCTGTAAGAGAAACGGTGCTACTAACTGTGCCATTGTGTATAATACAGTTTTGAGCAATAAATTACATAGATGCTAATATGTTTATGTTTTAGTGCAGTTAATCACATCGATTTGCCCACCAGTGAAAATATTCAAGCCTAAAAAAAACATCTCATTGCTAAACATGTTGCAGCAGCATAGACGTCCCCAATGCTAATGTTAGCGTCTACAGTCCGTATTTCTAAAGAATGATTTTTTTTTTTTTTTTTTGAAAAATTTTAACCGGAATGCCACTTTGCATCAATCTGATCTTTGAAAACATAATTAACACTAAAAACGAAAAAATATTTATTGTTGCACTCATGTCTTCTCAATATTTGATCAACAGAAAGGGTTTTGAATTGAATA
The DNA here is from genome assembly GCF_001444195.1 of Xiphophorus couchianus. Lineage (NCBI taxonomy): Eukaryota > Metazoa > Chordata > Actinopteri > Cyprinodontiformes > Poeciliidae > Xiphophorus > Xiphophorus couchianus. Next base: position 17,051,492 of record NC_040237.1, read on the forward strand.
TATGTTCTTTATTTTGTCAATATACAACAAGATTCATTGTGTTTAATTAATTACAGACCCTTCAGTTAACTCCCACTACTAAAGAGAATATCTGGTATAAAAAAGTATAATTGAGAAACTTACTTTGGATGATTGTTTGTAACGTCATGTTTTGCTTACATCCAGCCAGTAGAAACAGCAATTTTTACTGCAATTTGTGTGAAAGATGTAAAGGCTACAAGGCTCATTAGCTGCTATATAACTGTCACTTTCAATCAATGGTCCTGCACAAAATTCAGCACTATCAGGTGTACTTTCGCTTTTTGCAACTTTTTCTTTGGAATATTGCTCTCACAATCTGCCAGTGGTTCAGTTTGCTGGTCGGTGACCTGCTGTCCTCTATGGTAACGGTGCCGGTGGGACACAGGGTCCTCTGTGCGGCGGCAGCAGCAGCAGCACAGTGGCCTGTTGTGGCCCGGTCCGGTCAAACAGAAGCCCTGTATTCTCTGTCGTGAGTGGCAAGTGTGTCCGCCCCCCCACCAGCCCCAAACTGTCTGTGCTGCTAAATATAGCAACAACAACAATGGCGCGGGGAAATGCCTGTTTGGAAGAAACCCGACCTCAGATAATATCGGCTTACAGCTTCATGAATACAGCTCAGAGAGGTTTAATTGGCTGCTGACGACCGAGAGGCTGAATACAAGGAGGAGCTGTTTGCTAGAGCGACTCATTTGTTTCACCCCTTCAAGTGGAATACCTATCACTTCAGATCTAGAGGTGAAGGTATAGAGGGAGGCTGTTTGGAGCGGTAAACTGAAAACCTTTTGAAAATACTTATAGAGGCAATACCTTAAGTTTTTAATGAGTTTGATCATTAAAAAACAAACTCATTAAGGGAATTTAAGGGACGATAGATGGAGGAGATAGGCACAAGGGAAGGGATGTTTCTTTCTTTTTTTGGTTCCCCCCCCAGGAAAACGTGTTAGCAGAGAGTTGATTTATATTGAATTACTCGTCTTTAACTGGGAATTGTCAAGGAGTTTAATGTTATTAGGATGAAACCAAAAGAACTGTCTGTAGCTGCGTTTCCATTACCAATGTGCACAAAACTTGATTGATACCCTGCTAATGTAGAAAAGATACAATTTTACCATTGTTGTGTTTCTATAAGAAACAATTAAAATCAATATCATTTGCAAAATACACCACGTTGATACGCCAACAAAACCATCTAATCTTAGCGCAAAAAGTAATTAATCAAAAACTTGATTTTATTTATTTATTTTATTTAAATTGGCATATTTCCATATATCAAATTGGTTTTCATGAATTCAGTTTACAAGTTTATGGTCAATGGAAAAATAGTTGCTGCTCATCCTCAAGTCTTGCCCACAATGACCGGTCATATATTTCACCCGTAGAGTTCCATAAGAGAGCATTCAGGGTCTTTGAATTTTTGCATTTTCATTGGAATTTTATGAGGAAAATAAAGCGCAACCGCTGACTTACCAAGATATTGCCGTCCACCAAGTAACTCAGTAACTACATGCACAAACCATGTCAAAAATAGGAGGAGAAGGGGAAGGGTGGCCTCTAAAACCCCATTGACACGACAATGCCAGGACAGTAAAGAACAAATGCTGTGTTGCGTTCTGGTGTTTTTGTTTACACAATGACAGCATCATGCTCGGGCAAAAGCGGAAAGATTTTGACAAAGCAGTAGTTTTTACAGACCCAGTTCCGAAGGTGTCCGTGTAAATTTTGCATAGCCAGACTTGGTTTTCTCCCGATCACAACAACAACGACGGCAGATTTCCGTGTTCTGTCTGTGCTGTTGCCACTCTTTAGATTATTTTCACGTTGAAGCTAAATCTGCTCATTATGGAACATTTATCCCTTCACTGAAAACGTGTAGACAGCCAGGTTGTATGTGAATCTCTGTACGAGCAAAGTGTTACGAAAACATAAAGTTTCACTGCCTCCTACAGGCCTTACATGCGCACTTCATTCCACTGTTGCGCGAATGCAATTTTGTTTTTTCCGAACACTCATTGGAAAATATTTTTGGACATTTTTTCATGTAAACTGGGCTTGAAAGTTGCTGGGTAGTAGCTTTGGAGGACTATACTGGGAACACATTCAGATGAGACCAAAAGTGAACTTTCTGGCCTACATGCACAATGTTATGTGTGGTAAAAACCGAAACTACATATCACCCTGATCAAACCTCCTGCACTGAAAACAATGAATAGTGGCTGATTTTCTTCAACAGGGACAAACAGCTAATAAGACCTTAAGGAAAGATAGATGGAGGACATAGACACAAGGGAACACTAGAATTTTTGCAGTGAAATATTGTTTTACTTCTGATTCGGGCGACTACTGCGTCTCTGTCTTAAGACGGGCGTTAGAGGAGAAAGAAAGACGCAAATAGTGTGCAGTGACTAACAAAAACCAGATAGCAAAATAAAACAAGAAGTAAAATTCAGAACAGAACCCAAACCAATGCACAAATAACCTAATGTACAAACCAAAACCACAAAATGAACACCAAGTCCTTAAACCTTGGCATATTCAACATTTGTTCATTACAGGGATCGGCATCTTTTACATCTCAAGAGTATTTTTGTGTCTAGAACCACATAAAGCTTAACATAGGCGTCAACATAACCCTCATATTCTTCGGTAAAAGAACAAAGCAACACATCAAGCATTCACAGAAACTGAACAATTTTTCTTGAATTGAATCTTCCACCTAATACTCTCAAGCTGGTCCATTTTCATTACCTAAAGTTGAATGTATTTTTTTCAACAATGTTAAGATAATATTATGCCATAGAGGGCTCCTGTATCTCAGCTTCCAGTTATTTTATTCACAGGCAGGATTTATTTACATTTGAGCCCTGTGGGCAACTCCCAGTCCTCCCTGACCTCTCTAAGTGTCTTGTTATCTCTGTTAGATGTGTTTGCCTAAGAGAGTGAGAGCTGGTCGTTGTATGGCCGTCTTGTTCTGCGTGTTTGCTTTTCGTCCTTGGAGTTGCCAGAAGATAGATGAGTCTTTCAGCGCAGATACCTTTGCCACCATTAACGGGCCAAGCGGGCCTTCACCCCCCGTGATCTCTCTTCATCTCAAATAGACTGGAAAATCTAAGATTGTAGAGCTGTCAGGAATGACCACTTCTATATCTGGTGCAACCATGATGGACAACCTGGGCTCTTACCCAGTGGCTCTCGCTAGCTTGCAGTGTTAGCCTTCTCTACCTCTTTTTCTCTCTTGCTCTCCCCACACACGCACACACACATGCCCACACACCCCTACACCCTGGAAGACCCTCTCAGACGTGGAGGAAGACCTTGTTCCTGTGTCTGTCAATGGCAATTTGTCCGAGTGGTGTGCAGGGCGCGCAAGGAGCCCCGACGAGAGGAAAATATGCTAAAATAAACAAGTCTGCTAGCACGTAAACTCATCAGCACTCGCGCTGGGCTCCAGATGATTCCGTCAAATCTTTAGGAGACGACTGGGAAGAAATCGCTTTGCGGTGTTACGCAGAGGTCGGGGTCCGTATAAGTTTGCGTCACGGTTCCCAGACCTCGGCACGGCACGCATCGTGAACAAGAAGACCTGGAACATTTCCTTTCTACAGTCATGGGAATCTTTCTGTTTTCAGCTTTCGGATTGTACACCCTCTGCTGAGTCCTTTTCATGACACAAAAAAAATGTTTTGCACAGATTTGACCGTTACGAGAAGATAAAGAAATGTCAACACTCAATGAACATCAATTTGAATGATCAGTTTGCCAAATTATTTTCAAAAAAATTGTTTAGTGTCATGCAAGAACTCAAATTGGGGTCAGTTTTTAGTGTTTAGTGTTCTGACTGGCGTTGGTTTAATTAATGGAATATATGTTTCGGCCTGTTGCAATAAACAATAAATCAATTAAATGCATGGTAAATTAAAACAAGCCCAATAATTTCCATTTGCATGATTTATTGTTTTTCTCTTTCTACCAAAAACTGGATTACAAAATTCTTCAGTCTGGTGCTTTGGTTCCAACGAGGCCTTTTGTTGAATTTATTTTACAGAGACTTCATAATCCATTTTATTAGTTGTTTTCTTTATTTATTTTGGGTACTTAAAATGTCTTCCAGGTCCAAGGTAAAATGTTCATTAGAATTTAAAGTTTATTGATCTTTGACAACGTGTTCTTGCATTAGTATGCCATTACCATTATGCTATTTGAAAATGGTCTCAAAACAACATCATCATTTATTGCAAAAACCTCTGGAACAATGTATCATCCAGTGAAATTTGTTGCCATGATAGGCCTATATGTGTGCCAAATTTATTTTCTAGATTCTAAGATTTCTTTCACATTAGTCAGACTGACCATACTCAGAGCTGAAAAAAACAATACCCAGAGAAATGAATACCTACACTCAAGAGAATTTTCAAACTGGGCTTTAGTCTACTGACACCTAAAGTCAAAGTGGAGTCTGGTGTCCAGTGATCCTTTTTAAAACCTTTATGTTTCTTTAAAAAAAAAAAAAAAATTAAAGTCCGTCTAGGACTACAGCCTCATTGTATGGTGCCTGCTCTACCAGTGAGTCACATTTCTAACTGGGATCATTAAGAAAATGTGTAGTTAATTGAAATGAATGGAAAACACACACAAAAAAGACAATGCTAGCTATCTAGAAAAAGTCCCACAAAAACATCCTACATTTTCCACACTTCATCCCGATACACAGTGATAACAAAAACACGACTACATTACATAACTTGATGACTCGCATATTTTGTGTATTTCTTTTTTCAGGCAAAGATCTGTGAAAAATGAGATTTCAGAAATGCCAACATTCATGTCAAGATAATCATCAGTGTGACATTAGCTTCCTAAAAATTCCTAAAATCAGTACTGAAGATCTCCCACTTCCACCTCTTTTTTGAGCATTAAACTCATGCTGCATTCACTGAATTTAGGAACCCAGAGGTTCGAACTTTGCAGATAAAATTTTTTTATCTGCAAAGCTATTATTAAATGCACATTTATATGGATTTTCCTGATATAAAACACCTCATTGGTTAAGTGTCACTTAGTGAATATTTCAAAAGCTTAGTGGTAGGTAAAGCCCAGTGAACAAATATTTGTATGTCCAGGCAAAGATTTTCCCCAGTGTTTAATGGTTAGTGGGGGAAAGCAGCCATGTGTATGTCCTTCAGTGAATCTTGGTGCTAGATAAACACTTGTGGTGGAGGGTGTTTACTCGAATCTCCAGCAGGCGTGTGCTCGGGTGTCCGTGGAGAAACTTGAATGCATTGGTTGCATGGCCAATTTGACCTTCTTGAGATCTTGCGGTGAGCATGTGTGTGTCTGTATGTTTGTAACGTATCTCTTTACAAACACGGGGGTGAAAATGGTGCTGGTAATTAGAAGGCTTTGGAATGGAGGAGGTCCTCCTCCCTACTGCTGAAAGTCACTTTTGTTTGTCGTCTGCAGAGATTATACAGGGCCCTAAGAAAAGTATTCAAACCCCCGGAACTTTTTTTTTTTTTTTGCATTTTGTCCTGTTACAACCAGAAATCTTTATGAATTTTATTGGGGTTTTATATTGTACACCAACACAAAGTAGTCCATAATTGTGAAGTTCTTTTGAAATTAGACATTGTTAGTGTTCTAAGGATTTTAATTAAAGGACCAAAAGTTGAATTTTTTGCTGGGACCACTGGATGGTTAATAGAAAACTCCACTTAGGTTTTTGTTTTCCTAACAGTAGCTGCGTTTCCATTACAAATGTGCACAGAACCTTGTCAATATTCTGCTAATGTTGGAAAAAAAAAATCACAATAGCAGCGTTTCCATTAAATAAGGAATGCAATTAAAATCACATGTGAAAAAGTTTGTTCACGTGATAAGTCATTAAAAACATGTCACACCATCATCCTCTTACCACTTCCTGTTGTCTTCTTCGTGGTTTGTGCCAGTGAAAACAGCCGGGTTATTGGTCATGTGACTCGGGTGATCCGAAAAACCCTAACCCATAGTATGAAAAAAACTACTAATATAAGTAAAAAAATTAAAACTAAACAATATGTAACTAATAATAACTAGCAAAGATACTCTAAAAACTAATTAAACTAACTGAATTAGACAAAAACTCACAATGAAATAAAACTAAGCTAAAACCAAAACTGTTATAACCCCGGTTCAGTGGGAGTTTGCACTTTATATTCAGATTCTGCAGCTGAGAGGCCTACAGAGCATATTGATTTACAGATCAGCCCACTTCCTCTACCCTCCTCTTCCTTTATAAGCCTATAGATTTACATCAGAATTTGTGTACAGAGGAGGAAGCAGACCAAAACACGGCACACAGACGCCTTTATGGGGTCACTATCTATTTACAATCATCTGCTTCTAATCCTTCTGAAAGGACAGCCACAGACGCCCCCGCATCATTCTCCAGCAGGAAGTAGCCAGTCCAATCCAAGAACATTACTTGGAACAATGTGAGATCAGCGTCATAAAGCAAGCTCACAGTGTAGCATGACACAGCTGGTTCAGAAAGGCCAATTTAAACAGCCCCGTATTCAGCTAAGATCAAATTGGTTCTCCAATTCAGTTTCACACTCCAACACCCGCCCTCTGTCTCCCCCCGTCCCGGACCGGTGTCTTTTCTGACGTGCCAAAAGCTGTTTTATGTCAAAATATTTGCTCAATAATTCAAAGACAGATGTGCTCGTGTGTTCCCATAGATTCAATTTCACGCAACTTCAGTATTAAAGCTGGCCCCCGCTCGCGAAACGCACCAGTAAGCGGAGTCGACTGTGGGTACGCCATTGTGCACATAGATGGAAGGAGGGTTTCATTTGAGATTGTTATCAAAGATTGTCCAAAGACTACACATGCCTTCACTGCTATACTAACGGTCTTGGCACATAGACATGTTTGCACAGTTCCTTAAGCCCACCGACAGACTTATGGACTCAGTCACTATATTACATTTCAGGTGCCTTTATGCCAGTAAAAATGTTGGATTCATTTTTTTTTGTGTGTGTGTATGTATGCTGATTTGGCACTTCAGAGACTCCCCCAGATCACTTCTGGTGCCCAAGGACGTGTCAAGGTATTATATCAAAACATCATCAACCAGATGGAAAGAGCCGGATTATTCCCCTGAGCCGTTCGACTAAAGTGGTTTAGACAGGCATTCGGTAATAATGTCATCAGCGAGTTCTTCCCCCTTTTTTGTCCAGCTTATTCGGTTGCTGTTGAGAAAAAAACACGTTGTATGCGTCGCATGTTGTAAGCAACAAGGTTTTGGATTTAATTTTGAGTGATCCACTGATCAGCAGCAGGTTTAAAGTAAGGAGTCATTGTAAAGTCATTTGTTTGCACAAATAATTATAGACTCATGGAAGATTTTTAAGGTGTGTTCACACCAGCACCAGTTTATTTGCCTTATAGTTCATTTGGGGAGGTGTAAATGCGCAATCAAACACTGGCCAAAAAAGGAAACTCTGGTCCACCTAAAAACCTAGGTCTGCAGTTCAGTTGAAGTGAACTCTAGCATGGTTCAAATGCAAATGTGAACGCCAAGCAGATCAGACACCGTCCCAAAAGCAGGAAACGGACTGTAGAGCAGGGCATTCTGGGTAAATACATCCAAAACAAACGGCGTGCCTTGCACTAGTGAGAGAAATGGCTCATGGTCTTTTGCCAACGACAAAAAGAGAGAAATCCTACAACTGCTAAAATCTGATGCTACTCCATTTTTGTTTACATTTCGTAAAGGAAGTAGAAGTAGACACAAAAGCTTCAGAGCTTTTGTGTCATTTCATTTGATGGTTCTTGGTGCAGCGCCACCACACTCGAAGGGGTAAACAGGTTCCCAAAGGGTTTGGTTTGTTTGAACACAGTTCACACCAACTAGAAATGTAACAAATGTTGCAATTTTGGTTCAAAAATCAGACCACAGTTTGTATATGTGGACACCAGCAGAATGAGAAAAGAAAGCCAAAAAAACTGAGAAACCATAGCAACCCAAAAATACTCACCTTTTCAACTTTGTTGGTTTGTTGTCAGTATAATCACAGTGAATTTACTTTAAAAAACTAACCTCAAAACCATACTTATCCCACTGAGAAGATCGTAAATGCTCCATGTCAAGGCTAACTTCAGGTTGGCCTCTAACATTTAATTCATGTGCATATCCATGTTAGTGCCTCCTGTGTGTTCATATAATGATTGATAGAAGACTGTGATGTCACTTCTGAAAACTACACGCATCCCAGCCAAAGTGACCCAAGCTTTAGATGACAGCTCTGCCTATCATGACATCTTCATACTTTTGGCCAAAACTCTTAGAACTTCAACAGATTGTATACAATCCATATCAAATTCCCTCTGCTTGGAGCTGTTCTGGCAAAGAAGCCCAGATAATTCAACAAAATGGGTAACATAAGTTTATTTTGACATTCTGCGCAACACAATATCCCCAGGCCTTCAGACAACAGCGCATTTGATATCTGAAATCCAAAATCCCAGAAACACATTTGGCAAACAGGCTGCATATTATAGGGTGACAGTAGTGAATCAGAATTTCTTGGTGGCAATCGAATGGCAGGTTTATTAGGTGTCATGTAATTTGATACGAAGAGTTTCTTAGTAGCCGATGTAGCTTGTGTGAGAGCCCGGTTACATTAACCGAGATCCCGTAAAGGCAGAACAGAAATCAACCTCTTCATAACCCGGTGCCTTCAACTTCCCTGTGTCCCTTTTTCATAAAGTCTTAGACTGGAAGCCATGATATGATCAGAGGTCATCATGAGGTGTATCGTTCATATGAAATGGGAGGTAAAATGGGAAGTTAAGTCAACCTTCAGAATCGCTTTTAATGCAGCAATCTAAAAAAAAGACTAATATTTGAAGAATGACACATTTTAGTTCATGTTTTCTTGTATGCAAACAAAAAATGTCAATGTTTGCACCATCTAGCTGCAGTCCTGCTAGTAGGCCTGGGTTATAAATCAATAACGATATGTATCACAATAGACACATGATCAGTTTCAATAGATAACACGCCTGATAGAATTTTCACGAGTGTTCATTGAACTGTAATCCAAAACTGCACAGCATTCTGGGTGATGCAGGCAGAGGAAAGGGATTAGTCGCTCAACCTTTCACAACGATATAAGCGAGGTTGGTGGCATCAATGGTGGTGGCATCACTCCCTCTTTAGTTACCTAGCAACAACCTGTTGCATGACAACAACAACCTGTTGCATGACTTGCGCAGCTGCAGTTTCATGTTTTGCCACCATGCCTCGTAACTGCTTAAAAATAAAAAACAATGGCGTAGCGTGAAAGCCGCGGGTAAACAGGACAGGTCATGTCACCAATTTGACAGCATCTCAGATATTTAAAACAAAGTTGTCAATAATTATTGATATTGACTGACATGAAATGTTTGCATTGTACATTTTTCAACTGTGCTGTCTTGCCCTACTTTCTAGCAGGGCAGGATGTAGGGCAATTACTTCCTAGCAATTACCACTTGAACACTACTGAAGAAGTCTATCTTATTACCTTTTTTTTGGTTAAGAATAGCTTCTAAACACTGAACAACCTAAGATTCTTAAAAATATCAAGTTTGCCATGTCCATTCTCGTGAAAGTAAACACAGAGGTATTTATTCTCTTCCATCTCTTCCCCGATGATTGAACTAGTGTTTGACCTATTCATGTTTCTCCTGAAATCTATAATTGTCTCTGTTGTCTTGCTCACATTCAAGATAAGACAATTGTTCCCACCGGCTCTCTGTACTCAGCTTCTTGACCGTCCTTGATACACCTGACAGCTGCAGAGTCATCTGAGTATTTCTGCAGCTGACAGGACTTTGATTTATGCTGGAAGTCTGAGGTGTACAGAGTGAAAACAAATGGTGAGAGTACAGTCCCCTGTGGTGCTCCTATGCTGCCGACTGCCTGGTTAGACACACGACCCTTTACCCTTACGAACAGCAGTGTGTTTATCATGTAGTGATAGGTCTGGCTGATTTTTGAAGCCTCTGTCTGTGACATCTGTGTGTTTTCCGCAGTAAATCAGACAGATCACCACAGTGTGTTTTTGCCTTCTAACAGCAGGATTGTTGAGGAAGCTGTGTAAAAGCGATTTAAACTCCAAACCCACTGTAATAAGCAAACTGCAATCCCTGAAAGGGGAAATAAATGTAGTGGTCATTTTGTTCTCTTCACTTGAAGAACAACAGTATTTTGTTATCACCACTCCTTTATCTTTTTCCGTCTTTTTACAGAGTAACATTTGTCACATCCCAAAAATCCAAATTTTAGCCAAACATGTTTCTCTGTCCCATGGCTGCACTAAACACGAGTCATGAAAAAGACATTGCTAATAGGTCAGACACCCAGATCCAGCCACTGCCATGGTAAATGCATTAAGCGTACCCTGGGCTTCCCCCTCTTCCTCCTCCCCTACGGCCTCTTCCTCACCTCTGTGGGAAATGGAGCAGGGTGCTCAGCAGGACTAACGATGGAGAAGCAGATGAGAGATGGAAATGAAAAAAGAGAGAATGCTTTATAGGTAACGAGTGAATGAAAACAGAGAGGAGGTGGAGGGCGGACATGTTGGATTTAGTGGAAACTGGAAGGAGCGAGGTCATAGCTAACTACTGTAAGACCATCAAAATAATGAAAACTGTAATGAGAAAAAACATTTTTGTTAACTGGAATAAATAAAAAGGGTAATTAATGGGGAAAACTATAAGCAAAAGTTTGGATAAAACACCAGATGCAGTTGGTTGTTCAACAGTAACCGAATACATAGTTTGAAAATGGTCCTGTTGAGTATTCATTACCCAGTCAATGTATCCATAATCACTATACAGTATCAATCAAGTTTATTTTCAGCAATAAGGCATTTCAAGGTGCTGTACCTAATAAAACACAAAAAAACAAAGTTATAAAGGAACATATAGTGAACAATTGAAGAAACATTACATTTTGATGAATGCCACCTTCAAAATCACACACATCAGATACGTTTGTCAGTGCTTCATTGTTTTTATGGTTCAAAAGCTCTAAACAGGTGGGGTTTTAGTCTTGTTTTATAGGAGCACAATGTTTCGGCTGTTGCAGTTTCCTGTTAGTTTGTTCCAGATTTGTGGTGCATAGAAGCTGAATGCTGCTTCTCCATGTTTGGTTCTGGGGATGCAGAGCAGAACCAGAAGACCTCATGCTTTGTCCTTTTTGAATACTGCACCTAAAAACTAAATACAATTTAACTAATATAAACTAGCAAACCTGATTGAATTAGACAAAAAGTCACAACGGAATAAAACTACGCTAGAATGAAAAACCCCAAAACTATTACAACCCTGGGAAGGACACACAAAGGGTGGGAGTGTGTTCAAGAGCAGCAGACACACGGGCTCATAATGCAGAGATGCAAAGATCCACAAATCCTGATGCTTCCACCAGCTGGAACACCAGGTCCCGGCACATCTTGCATTCTGGGAAATAGATTCTCTCACGCGCTCGTCACGAGTAAAAACACATCAAAGTCGTTTGCTCCTAGATTAGGAACACACTGACTCTCTGGGATCTCTTTAAGTGGGGATATATATATATTTTTATACCTTCCCAAATGTTTCCTCCATCTGTCTCATCCTGTCAACCAGAGCATCTGTAGGTTTTGACACAGAAACTCATTCAATTCAAATGGTCAGTAAATTTATCATTTAGGTAGTAAAAGTACAAAAGAGTTTGGCATTTCCTTAAAATGCACTAGATTTATTTCTTTATCTGCACTTTGGGTCAAACGGTACTGTCGTCGCCAAGGAAACCGTCTAAAGGGGAGTGCATGCCTAATGTGAATTTACTGCAGTGTGGGTTTCAGTTTAGGAACAGCATACGTAGCTTCAGATTTTATGGATAATATACGAACATTGCAGTTGTCACAATACGTTGAGCTGATGAGACAAAAAGATCCAGACACGACTTTCCCTGGTATCACTCTGACCTCCATCCATTCACGATTCAGTATCTGTTGTATTTTCTGTGGAACGCAACTCCAAATATTTTTGTGGAGTTCTGTGTCGAGCAAATCTACAATAATCGAAAATATAATTAAACCTAATGCTACTTGACATTTTTTTGGTTGGCATTTGCAAAGCAGACAATCCGGTAGCTGCATTCATTTGCCTTTTAGCACAAATTGACTGTAATCCCAGGAACGGAGATGAGAAAGTGCAGATCTTAAGCTTCTGCGGTAGTGCATAATTAGGAAGACGTATTTCACTGAGCGTATTAACGCAAGTTAAAGAATATTTTGTTTTTAAACTATTAAAATATGCAGTTATAAACATTTTTAGAGTTGGTATGAAGTATGGATTTCCTTGAACTTTGTGGAAATTGGAAATTTGACTAATTAATGTAGGGATCTACAATTTTGACATAACTGTTTTTTTTAAATTCAACTGAATAGTATTTTTTTTGTATTATGCCCCAACAATCACACATATACAGTAACGTTCTTGCCAAACTCCGGTACTTTGGTTTAGCTTACATCATATACGAACAGGTTAGCTGGTTGTTGAGTGTTTGTAAACCAATTTTTAGAGATATAAGTTGTCAGAAAGGAACCTGTTTTTGTGTTTTTTTGTCCCTAGTGGCATGAATCACCATGACACTGTTCAGATGCAGATGCAGATTTATTTTTGGGGCATTCAGCCATTCATTTGTACATGATCAACAGAAGAAATTCCATTTAAAGACTTTTGGGTTTTTACAAAACCCAAACGTCAAGTCACATTTTCATGTATGAGGTAAAATAACAGAAGATTATTTTGCAATGTATGTTTTGCTGTTAAAGCACAAGAGCTGCTGACTAAGTAGATACATTTCACTTGGGATTTTTTCTATGACAAATACACATAGTTAATAAAGTTCTTTTTTCCCCCCCCCTGAGTGTGAAAAGCCAAGAATGTGTGAAGGGTCTGCCCAGTCCAGTTTAAACAGAACAATGAACATAGAAGCGCCGGGGATAATAGGGGAAATACTAAACTTAAGCAAACAAAGCTGTACAAACACCACTACCAGTAAATCTTACCTCAACTGGAGAAAAATGGAAAAACTATTAAAAAAACCCAACCTTAAATGTACAATTACTTGGTATACAGCAGTCCTTCTACCCCAACCGTCAGAGACCACACGGTCCACAATCCAAATTGAGCTACAATTAAGGCAGTATAATTCACAAGAGGAGTGGGCACCGCTTTACCGCAACATATTGAATACAGGCCTCTGGGACTATAATATAAGAAGTAAAGGAGAATGCGTTAAAGATTAGAATTGGAGGGACAACACAAGATATCTGAATCGAAGCGTGCACATAAACATTTAGCCCGCTCGACATCTAATTCTTTTAGCCAGATTGACTAAACATGGGACCGTCATGCCAACATTCTCGTAGAGGAAATATGAAAGGAAACGGCTCAAGGAGCATGAGAGGTCTGAACCCTGATACCTTTGACTATGCCTGGAAGGAGACAGATGTTAATTTGCCACACTTAGTCAATACTAGGTGTGGGAACACAGACAAAATAGCTGAATTGACTTAAAGCATTTGTCTTTTTTTTTTTTTTAAACACAGACATACATGTAGGGAATTTCAAATTTATTTGACACTTAAATCCACCAACAGCTTCCCAAACTTGGTCAAAAATGTAAAAAATAATCTGCAACAAACCTTCTTTCAAATGGTTTAGAAAGTGAAAGCAGGAATTCTAAATATAATGTAAAATAAATAATAAAGACAAAACATGGAATTAGACTGACCAGATAGGCACGTAGTCGGCGATATCCGGTCTTGATTTTATTTTATTTTTTTCCAGTATTGACACCGATACAGATATTGCATCGGTATATCTCTAATTAAGATTACTCTTACCTCCACAATTTCTAAAATATCAGATAATGATCTCAAGCCATTTAGATCAAAGACAACATTTTAATAATGTAATAAAGCTTTAAAGCACATTTTACAATTGTACCTGTGGCATCTGAAAAAAGTACACAAAAGCAGGAAAGAAAAGTAACTTGACGTGATTTAAAGCTTGAATAGACCTCCTGCCATCATAAACATACATGATTCATGTATAAATATGTGCCAGTCAGAGCCTTTTGTTTTAAGTAAACTTCTGTAAACTGGAGCTCAGCTAGGTTTGACAAACTGATTGGAAGCGAGTCACGTCACTGAGAGCCATGTGTGCGCCCCGAGGTGAACCGAAACCCTGGACCGGCTCTTTGCGAGGTACTTGAGGTGACGTGGAAGTCAGCAGAAAACCTTTAAAGGCTTCGCTTTCAATTATTATACCTTTCTGTTCTTCTTTTGTCTCAGGTGTTTTTATTGATGTGCTGCATTTAAAAATCTTTAGAGTACATCCCGATCTGTTCATTTGGATTTCTCTCTGAGAACGCAAAAGCAGCCCCGGGCCCGAACGAATTAAAGACACCGCCATGGCAAACAAGTCAGAGGAACTGGAGTATTTAGTACTTGGACACATTTAATTTTCCTTCAAAGAGGAAATGGGTTTTGAAGTATGGTGAGTAATAGAGGTGCACCACTGTGGGGAAAAGGGGATCAGTATAACATGAGAATCTTTCCTCCAAAGCCTTTGCCATTCGCTTGAATTAAAGCCTGCTGGCAAAGTTGCGAACATGTCGTCAAACGCTGCTGCTTCAGAGATTATTGTTCCTTCCTTCGTCTCCACAACATAAGATGCAAACTATAGTCAATTTTCAGTTAAGTAGGAAGCCTTTTCATAACAAAACCATGGATACTGCCATACCTTTGGCTGATGCCCAGGAGATGTGACTCACTCATCATACCCAGGACAAACAGGTTGTGACTTGCTATGGCATGGTGCAAGGCATTCATTGAATTACTGATTGCCCGGTTTTTCAGTCCTGATATTTGGCCATTGAGGCTAATTTAAAGCAAAGTTCACATGCCAAAATCGTGGACAGTGGTGCTGCCAGCCAACCAGGCAGTCATGTTCAAACTGTCTTCTGATTTCCCTGTCAGCTGGTGAGTCAAGCCGTGACTAACCATTGAGTCTAAATCTCTTATCGAGAGTCTACATCTGTAGAGACCAACAGACATGATACCTATCCCTTCTTTTCTCTGCTTACTGAGCGACACAATCCACACTTTTTTCTTCAGGGTGTGGTGCTTTCTGGTCCACAAACCGAATCCTGACATAAACCTGGAAGCCTTAAAGACACAAGGGCCAAATGTCTGGGAGCTATCTAGTCCCCAAGGCACCCAGGCTGAAAATTGAGTGCCAAGAGACAGCTTCGCCCGGACCGATTGTCTCTCCAATCCTTGGATTCCCAGGCTCAGTTGAAGCATAATAAGTCTGAATATTTAATAGCAGTATATAGTCAAAATTCATGTGACTTGCTCAATTACACTTGCCATACGAAGAGAGGGTATGATTTATTAGTAATCCCTACTAAAAATTCCTAAAACATTGTGGCGCTGCAAAAATCAGTTTGGAAACATGGGGGGAAAAGCAATTCCTTGTTTTCATTGCAGCACTAAAATTACTGATCAAATACTGAAAACTTTGGTGCCAGGAAAGTAAGCAGCAGCAGACAAACCAGTTCATTTTAGATTTACCTAAAGATGCCTTTTACAAGCAATATGGCTTAGCATTTATGGAAAAAGAAACAAACATGTTATTTGGGTCAAAATGTGAAAAAATCTTGGGGATTTTGTGAAACAGTAATTCCTGTCACAACTATAAAATGTGTCACCTTTGATTTGCTGTGTGTTTTTTTTATAGCAGCTATGTAGTTGACTGGAGAGGTATTCACAATGTTCCACTGCATTATGACCGGCTACATCACTATTTATATGTGTATGTATATTTGTATCGGGCACTGTTACAAATATACACTGTAGCACTGTTGCCTTGCAGCAAGAAGGTCCTGGGTTCGATTCCCGGCCCAGGGTCTTTCTGCATGGAGTTTGCATATTCTCCCTGTGCATGCAGGGGTTCTCTCCGGGTACTCCAGCTTCCTCCCACAGTCCAAAAACATGACTGTCAGGTTAATTGGTTTCTCTAAATTCTCCCTAGGTGTGAGTGTGTGTGTGCATGGTTGTTTGTCCTGTATGTCTCTGTCTCTGTGTTGCTCTGCGACAGACTGGCGACCTGTTCCGCCTCTCGCCCGGAACGTAGCTGGAGATAGACACCAGCAACCCGCCCGACCTCATTAGGGACAAGGGTGAACAGAAAATGGATGGATGGATGGAAATGGATATTTGAATCGTAGTTCAAATAATTTTTGGAGCATAGCATGAAGCTAGCAAACATTAGTAGGAATAAGAAGAAGAGTGTTTTCAAATTCTACTCTTTTGAGAGGCACAGTAGTTAATTTTAGAATACATAAGAGGTCTAGTTCTGTAATGAAAGTTGGGCATTTTGTAATGAAAAGTGTAACAGCTCGTTCTCTGAAGCTGTGTTGTCATGTTTGCTTGTTTCTAATGCCGAGTCCACGGCAGGGAGCGAGGCCAGCCGCCCAGACATGATGTGGAATTAAGCAGCTTAACCACACCAGGCCAGCCAATCAGAGAGAGCCTAATGGGAATACATGGACCTGAGCATTTAGCTGTCAAAGGGCCTTCAGCAGGAGATGGAGAGGCGACCGCACTGTGGTGCTGCAGCCTATGATTACGCTCCGCCGCCAGAGGAAAATCAAAGCCCTGATTACACTCTGCAGCTCACTGGGCCTTGCCTCACAGACTGCGCGGTCAGCGTTGACTGACACTCAAACGGCAACAGATAGAATTTGAACGTTGTGCTTTTTTATGTAAAGCTGATCCACAAAAATGATAGTCAAGGCTTACATTTCACTGTGGGAATCGCTCGAAATGCTGACGTAAGATGGGATGACCTCCTACTTTGCTGTATACAAGCTTCTTCCAGCCTTCTCTCAACCATAGAGGACTTTTTAAGAGATATTAAAATTCTCTTCACACTGGTCACTGCCTCTGCATTGGTGAAGACACTGATTACAGTGTTGCTTAGTGCTGGACTGGTCGTCTAACCACATGTTTTCAGTAGCTGCCAATATTCAGACAGTAAGGGTGAAAGTTTTTTTTTTTTTCCAGAGAGTATGGTTGTCACATTAATATTTACAATTTCCAACTGTTCAATCCAACTGTTTGTGCAGAACAAGTCGTACCAGCTAAGACGTGGATGGGTACCAGAACATGAGGTACTATTAACAAACCAAAATTGGACTGACAATAAGAACAATCAACTGTGCTGTCAACTGGAGAAAGTAGTCTTTGATCAACTTTAAACATCACCTGTAGCAAATGAGGAATTTCTAGCCAGGTTTTATATCAGGTCACTGCCATGAAACGGCACTTTTAGAGCTTGCTAACGCTTGGTTCACAGGCCACGATTTTTAAAATTGTTGGCCAATTTTCAAAACCTGGGAGACCACACACATGGCAATTAGAAAATCTACAGCACATCAGGTTTGGTCGTACGAAGTGATTTCACTCACCATCATTCAGATGTCAAATGGGAAATCTCACAAATCCTCTCGAGACCAAATGTGAGTTCAGCTTAAACCAACTTGGCCGACTCGGTAGACAAAATTGCGATAGTTTGTGAACTATATGTAATTGGCTACATGTCACATTCAACAGGCTGCGTTCTCTGTTGTCCTCAGGCAACACCAATATTCCCAGATTTATTTTGGTACAGTCCTGACGTCCTTCCGAGCGGACCACATTGCCTTTAACACACCACACACTGCAGGAATCTCTAAGATTGTCTTTAGAGTCATCTCGATAATCCTTAAGATTGTCAGAAGAGGAAAAGAATTGGCACAATAATCTTGTGAAGTAGGTAAAGTTTTTTTTTTACTTATACCTTAATACTGAGAACTTTGATTGGATTAATCATGAACCAATTAATCCAATCAAAGTTGTTCTAATTCTCTTATTATTGATCATAATATCTTGGTCCAATAAGAGGAATGATCTGCAGCCCTCCTCACTCACTTGTGGGGTTCTTGAAGGCTCAATTATGGGTCTTGTGCAATTTCTTTCTCTTCTGCCATAAGGAAGTAGGTTTAATTTCCTTGCACACTATGTCCAGGATTGTTAGGATGTTCAGTATTTCACTGAGCCAGGGTTGTGCTGTTACATTCCTTCTTGTCCTGCTATGTTTAAAAATATGCTTAACATAGAGCTAAACATTCATGGAGTACTGTTGAATCCTGAAGTTTATATCCACCAAATAATACAACACATACACCTCTTTCCCCACTGTCTGGAGTTAATCAGGGCCACAGTCTCTTCTTTTAAGTCATTAGAATTATCAAAATTTGCCAAATGCCACAATAATGACAGAATCTGAAAAAAAAACAAAATTAATAACATGTTCAAATTTAGAAGCTTACCTAGATTTCCTTTGTATTTGGTATCATTGTACATCCGATTCTTGGGTATCAGTACCTCACCAGCCATGGACCTCACCGTACGTTACGTCAGTCAAACCCCAAATTATTCATATGCCCATCAGATTGGAACATGCAAAAAGATGATCAGCAAATATAATAAGATTTTAATGGCTTTGATTTAGATTTACCATTGATTGTTGAATTGGGTATATTCACGGTTAATAAACAACACAGTCCTCAACATTTATGAATAGTCACCGTACAATTGGGTGTTCAAGAGAGAAATACTAAAATAAAGTCAACTGTTATTTAAATGCACAGTATAAGAAAACTTTTTAAACAATAAACCATCCAAAAAAAAAAAAAAAAATTTTACCTGAGTTTTAAAAAAAGCCTCTGCCTTCTGACAAATGCTGCCCCTGTTCCTTAGACCTAATCTGTCTTGACCCGCACACAGCTGGCTAGCAGCCCGTCACTAGCAACCTTTAACCCCTCACCCAACATGGCTGCCATTTCTCAACAATTATCAGCAATTGGTCAGTTATTTTCTTAGGCCACTGAAATTACCAAGCTGTCAAAGTAAGCAGGCAATAAAATGTAAATGCTTCCATTTGCAGATCTGAGTGCAGAGAGGTGTGTGTCCTTCATCATGTGGGCTAACAGCCTCACATGTGTAACATGAATATTTTACACTTACAAAAGTCCTGAGTTATCTTGTCAAGACTTTTTCATCATAGTAAATATGAAGAATATATACTCCAATAATTTACTGTATAAAAATACATTTCTGTTTAAAATACAAACCTTCTACATAAGGAAGAGGGTATGTTTTATTTATATATATATATTTATATATATGTAGACCAGTCCAGCTATATATATATATATATTTCTGTTTAGTGTGTTTTGAATTTAATATTTCTGCCCACTTAAACATTTCCGTCATAAGTTCCAGATTGACAAAAAGCAGATCTCCCCAAAACCAGAATGCTTTAGTGGGGCTATTAACTTAGAATTCCTACTAAGGAAAAAGTGAGATGGACAGAATCCTACGCTGTACAATAGACACTGCCCTAGTGGGAATGTGGTGACTAGCATTTGACAGCTGCGATTACTAGATTGGTGAAACAACAGGACTTACAGGAAGTTGTTGATTGTCGTCCAGAGCCGGATGACTGACTGCCGTGTGCGAGGGACTGCCAGGGTTCAACGTTGAGCGTGGGAGTGTCTCAGGCCTAAAACAAGGCAATGCAAATTCTCACTACTTTTTTTTTCACAGGTTTCCTACAAACCTTCCATTTTAATGTTCCATACTGCTACACACTATAACTTAGATAGATTTTTTTTTAGCAATTGTTAGAACATTCTAGACCCTTCCCCTTAATGGGGCAGTATTTTGTTACCTTCAGTTATAAAAATGCTGTATATATTAATTTGACTTTGTAGTTTAACTCCTTGAAATTGGCTTTCTGTCTCTTTAAGAAACTCCCACTCTTTCTGAAACTCCATCTTCAGAAAGTCAACACAACATGGCTCCACTATTAACTTTTTAACGATTTTACCAGAGTTGCAATGAGACGCAATTCCTATAATGAGCTCAGCAGTTGCACAGTTGACTTCAGGTGTTTGCTAATTCCTGCTGGCTAGTCTGAAGGAGCAGAGTGGGGCTTCTGAGGGGAGGGCTGCTTCAGAAGCTTTGGAAGCTTGAAACTGCAACCCGGGGGAAGAGCTTCGTCTTTGAAGGCGTCACTAGATCCTCTCAAGTGTTTTGCACAGCTAAATGGTTGCCATTAAAGGATTTTTCAAACATGAATGAAATAATGAAGGCAAAATTCCAGGTATGTTATTGATGAGGAAATAACATTAAAACATAATATAAAGCTAAAAAAAAAAATTTTTTTGTATTAGGTTCTCAATTGTTGGGTTTTATTTGTGCTGTAGGCCAGCCTTAAAACATTGTTTTCCAAACTCTATAATGCTATTCCTTAAGCCAGTCACTGGGGAGATGAAGGGAAGGTGCATATTCTGTGTTCTCTTATTGCTGGATAAAGGTAGCAATTTGTCAGATGGGACAATTACAACAACTTCATCAAATTGTGCTTTCAGGCATTTGACTCATCAAACAATTTTGTCATAATCTTAAGTCTTCACAATGTAAAAAACACTTGAACAAACGTTCAAGTGTTTGCTTAATAAACACTTCAAATGTTGAAGTAAATATTCCTTTTTGACACAAACTATATACCAGGTCTTGCAATGTTCCAGCAAACATCTTCTTTCTTTTTTTCTTTGGTTTTAATCTGTTCAAAATCCCCCAAAACAACTCCATGAAGAGTCTACTTACAGCCTTGCAACCAGCCTTGCTAAAGTTTGATTTCCTGCCACAGACCACATTTATGACAAGATTGTTTCGCGTAGAGGACGGTTCAACTGCAGAGTCAGAAAACATGATAAATTGTTTAAAAACAATCTTTGTTTCCCAATCACAGATGAAAGTGTACTTGCCTCGTCATGCTACACACAGTGCTCAAGTCAACGTTCACACAACCAAAAATAAATTCTGCAGGCACATGAGTAAGTAATTTCTCGTAGGAAATTTGCTTCATTCGTCAACAAAAGCCATTACAGTTTGTAAGACATATAAAGCAGGAGTGACGGGAACAGCCCCAGTGGTAATGAAGACAGAAGTTATTTGCTTGTTTGCTTGTGAGTCTGCGTTAAAGCAAAATGCCCTATTAGTTTTAAACCTGTCTGTATTCATGTGGGCTCCAGCTCACTATGGCGCCAGTTGGCCAGCTATCCAGCGATCTGCATTTCATCATATGTGTATTTGCTGACGAGGCAAGGTGACTGACATGCGGGAAAAACAGGTCTTCGTACTGGTGTTGGCTTGTTTTCCTTGGTGTCTTCCTCAGGTTGCAGACGTGTAGAATGAACCCTCACAAGCTGACCTGGCTTGTTTTCCCACGTAGCGGCCAGAGGGCTGGAATCCAGTTGCGGTGATGTCACCGTCCGCTAGCTTTTTTCAGTCTGTGCATGTAAGCACGCTCCCTGAGTGATTGACGGGTCCATGATGTAAGCAGTACCTCTTAACATTGGCTAAGAGAGAGAACTGGACATTATCTACCAACATTATGTCATTTTTGTACCAAGCTAATTTGTAATGGACAATGTCACCAATTTAATTTTTCTCTCTGACTGCTCGGGTGTAAGGAATGACATTGTCCTGAATTTCCGCCATTTTCCCCAAAAGAGACTTGGTTAGCTCATTTGCAAAACCTTTCTTGCGTCTTCCCAGTGAGCCATGTTTATTTACTCTGAACTCAGATTTGGTCTGGAGAGGTTTTGCGAGATTTCCCATCTGACATCTGGATGTCGCGAGTGAAATCAGTTTGTGTGTGGGGTGGCTTGGAATGTAGGAATCATCCACTGGGATAAGTCCATTCTCTTGTCTCTTCTCTGGGCCTTTTCTACTTCACAAAGAAACTTTTCCAAGACATCTGATCTGTTTCTTGCTCATTTTGCTGCTTGTGGGCTCAGTGTTGGCTCGCAAGACGTAACCGAGAGAATCCGGTTAAAGGATTTTCAAAATAAAAGATCCTCCATACATAAAACGGAAATATTTAATTATGTCTTACATGGCCCGGTACCAATTGGTCCACGTACCGGTATCGGTCCACGGCCTGGGAGTTGGGGACCACTGACATAGAGGGTATCCTATGGTTCTATACTGGGGCCCCTCTTACTCAATATCTATATGCTCCCATTAGCTCAGGTTATAACAGGAAATAAGACTAGTGATCAAAACTACACAGATGAATGTTGGCGAGTGAAATCGGTTCTTGTGTTCCTTGACAACACGCACTATAAAACCAAACCTGTAATACCTTTTATCTTCGTGCGTGTGGTCTCTCAGGTTTTCAAAATCGTCCGACAATTTCAAAATCTTGCCGTGTGAACCAGGCATAAAACGTCTCCACAATGTTCTCCAGGACCTGTCTGCTGTTTTACTTGGTCTTTACGATGTCGTTTGTTCACTAATGTTCGCTAACAAACCACACAGAACAGCTGGATTTATACTAAGGCACTAAATCACACACAGATGGAGTCTGTTTACTAATTAGGTGACTTCAGAAGGCAGTTGGTTGCGTTGGATTTTATTTAGGGTTATCCACGTCAGATTATTCTTTGTGTGTTATGTATATTTTTCCTTTCACTTCACCACTATGCAAAGATTTGCGTTGGTCTAATCCCATCAAATGTATTGAAATTAGTGGTTGCAACATGATAAACCATGGGAAAGAGTCTTGGAAACCTTGGAAAGAAAATAAGTGACAAGACTCGCAGAACACCCCAGACGACGAAACGAGCTAAAAGGTTAAGAGGGAAAAGACGGCATTTCATTTCCGTACTTGTAAATAAATCAAAAATCTGACACAAAGTTTACAGATATTTTAGCTCAGCCTCCCCTTTTCCAGGCTGAAAACAAATAAAAAGCCATTAAAAATTGGAGCGGGGTTCCAAATAAAGACTGAAAGCGGAGGAAATCAGAAAGGGGGAATAACTCAGGGGCTGCACGGCGCTCTCTCTCCAGACCTGGCGAAATCAAACCACATGAGATGGTCCTGTGGCTTTACGGAAGGGGACGTTTGACATGGGCGCTCTCTGCCCGAACGTGCACGGCGCGCGCGCACTCAGACGCACAGATGCAGAGATTGCGAGCATGACTCGCCTCAATAGCAGCAGAGTCAAACAAATTGCTAAGGTCTGTGCAAACAAGAACAATGTGTGGAAGGATTTATACAACCTCACTCTCTCTTACACACCCCAACACACTCCTACACACACACATTAATTCACTCCCTATTCTTACTGAGTCACATTTATTTACAAAAAGCGTGAGCCAGCTAACATTGTGTACGTTCGTATTAGCGCTAACCTTTTCTGTTCTTGATATTTTGCAAATATAAACCTTGAGAACAGCAAAGAGTTTCATCAGGCAGTATTTAGATATGTCACATCAAAACCCGCAGAGAAAGGCTGGTCTACCCTGATTGCCAGAAAATAAACAGAAGTGAAGTCAGAGTCTAACTCATTCACCACTGCATCATGTTGACTGCCATTTGATGTGTGGAGCTTCCAGGACGTATATGAGGCTTTTCTCTGCTGGGTATGTCAGCAGTGTGTGTAGCAATATGTTGGGCAGGTAACCTGTTTTACTGAAATCCGACTGCGGACCAAAATTGCGGCGTTTGTTACATTTTCAGCTGCTTCTGTTCACTTTCACGCTGCACCGTGTCAAACAATCCAAACCAATTGGAAAAAACTGTAAACCTCCTCACCTGTGGTGGCCTTCCAGTTGTGAAGAAGGAACAACTTTCTTCACAAAATGTAAAAAACAAAAAATAGAGCATAGTAAGACTTCAGAGATTGTAGGATTTTTAGATTTTGTCTTTGGCTAAAGACCGTGAGCCATTTCTCGCACTAGTGCTAAAATCACATGTTTGCTTTGGTTGTATTTACCCACAACGCCCTGTGCTTTAGGCCACTTCCTCCAAATTATTCAAGTTTCTTCCAAATTAATGAGCTTTTAAATTGAACTTTATTTCCTTCTCTGTTTGTCTCTTTAGTCTTATTGTTGAAATTTCTGAGATGTTTTGACTTATTTTCAGATGTTTTATTGTTGACTTGTGAATGTCTATTGTCTGCTTTGCTATAGCATTTTTCCCTTTCAGAGTTTTTCCTGTTATACTTTGTTTTAAGTTTGTAATATTTTGTTGATCACTTTTTGAACAGTCTGAAAGAGAAGTCATCTAAATACCAACTTTCCTGGTCTGTACATATACTACCCTTACGGGAATACTATATCTGGGAGACGGACGTCTCTTTACCTCGGGTGGGCAGGCTAATTAATTAGCATCAATAGACTCCTGAGTGAAATGAGGCTAATTTGGGAAAATTAGATGAAACGCACTCCAGCCGGTCTATATATAGTCAGGGAGGGGATGCTGATGGTAAAGGTATGAAGAAGAAGGATGTTGGGAGAAAAAGCAAACAGACGTTTGTGTTGACTCAAAACAACACACTCCATGCACACTCCAGTAGCATCAAGTGGATACAATAGCACTGAAAACACAACAGGTTGGGTTAAGGACCGCTTAAACCTGCCTGTTTTAATCAATCACACTCGGCCTGGACGATTTGGCAGAGAAACATATCAAGATGTAAGGTTTTCATATCAGTTATTATTGATATTATTTATGAGATTTTTGTTTGAAATATCTGAAATGCTGCCAAACTGGTGGTTTGACCTTTCCTGTTTTATCCACAGTTTTCACTCCACTCCGTTTCTTTAGTTAGTTGATGCCGCCAACCTTAGTTAGCTAAAGCCTTCCTTCTGCCTACATCCCCCAGAATACTATGCGGATCTGGATCAAAGCTCAGTGAAATTATTAAAAAATCTATCATATGTATCATCTACTGATATTTATCACATCTATCGTGATATATACTTTTGATTTATTATTCAGCCCCAATTCAAACATCACATATTCCCTAATGCGAACAGTGGAAATAGTCTTGGCTAACTCCGCCCTTGTGGTTACCACTGATCAGCACCATGGAACATGAATGACACTCATAAATTCTAGCCAATAGCACGTCAATTGGCATTACGACTAAATAGTTCAACTTCCTGAATGGAATTTTCTTTTTTAACAAAAATGCTAATTTTATGTGGATAATTAGGAGTTACAGTCCACAGAAAAATCTGCAAATACTGAACCACAAATAGTCCTCAGATGGGGTCTGAAAAGAGGTTCAACTTATTCTTGTAAATGAACCCGAAAGGTTCTAGTAACATCATATGATACTAAGCGATATTCATAGCAATGCACAGAGACTTCTTTCCGATCAGAACTGACTCACCAGAGATCACCAACCCAGTTGGTTTTCACATCCTTGGAAAGGAATGAAAAAGCATCTCTGATGGAGTTGGAACCGAGAGAGTCTGACACAGCTGTTTGCTTCTTCTCTGTTTACCTGAACCAGAACAGGGCCAGCGTTGTCATCCACCACATCAAAAAGTCAACGGTTTGCCAACAGTGTAGATGTATCATATATTGGAGGAGTGGGCTGAACGGGCAATGAAATGATATGACAGTCTGGGGAAACGATGGTCAGTAACAGTGAAACTTTACGGAGTTTGTGAGGCAATGAGAGGAAAAGAACTGAATGGACCCTGTTGCACTAAAACTGCTTTAAGAAGTTCAAACACTTCTGGGAACGTGCTGGCAGAGAGGGAATTTGAATCGAATCAGCATGTGACCAGACAGCTCGCTCACAGCAAATAGGATGATTTGGGGGGAAAAAAACACACTGTCGCCTGTTGAAGAACTGGCCACCCAGCGGTTGACTAAAGTTTAGACTTCAGGTCTGTCTGATGAGTATAGGATAAATCACCAATGGATCTCTATCTTTATATATGGAAGTTTGCAGGTGTCACCGTGACTCTGGAGTGTATAATTAAACAGCAAATAGCTGAAATGCTTTAGCAGAAATATCTTCAAATTTTTTTTCTTGATTACCCAGTTGTGGCCAACCTGTCGCAGAGTATCTGTGCATCCTAAAAAAAGTCTTAAATTCAAGTAGCTAAAATTGTGGCATTAGGTTTGTTAATCATAGGTCTTAAATTGAGCCATGGCAGGACTTTTCTGTCAGGCAAAAGTTTGATTTACACCCTAACAACATTGCGTTCTGTGACTCGAGGTGGTTCAGACGAACGTTAACTAGATGCTGGTTTGTTTTCCATTCACAGTGGTTAGAAAACAAACTGGATTCAGTAATCAAGCAGCTAATAGAACCTGCTTTTTAAAAAAATCAAAAACAACCTACATTTTTTCTAGATTATGTAGTTGTGGCAAACCAGTCACAGGGTATTTTAAAAAGTCTTAAATACAAGTATCTAAAAATAAGAACTTAAATTAAAATATGTTAATCACAGGTCTTATTCAGAATGATTTAATCTCACATGCTCTTTGTAGGTTTTCCTGTGGGACTGTCTGTCAGGCAAATGCTTGAGTCACACAGACGTCCTCATTGCGTTCTGTAACTCAAGACGCTAACTAGCTGCTAGCACATCCTTACGAGCTATTGTGGGTAAGTGCATTATGTGACGTCCAAAACAAAAGTAGTTCAGGCATTTTTTAGTTCAAGGCTGGACTACTGTGGTTTGTTACTGTCAGGAGGTCCACAGAATGCAGTTAAAAGCCTTTCGCTGATCTACTCTGTACAAGGAGTTCTGATAAAATCAAAAAGAAAAATCACATTGGACTCAAGGTTCTAAAAGTAGAATGGTTAAAGTCCATGAGGCAGACACCCTGACTACTGTCGACACTAAGCTTAAAACCTTCCTTTTAGACGAAGCTTACCGTTAAATAAAAAGGATGTTTTACTGTGGAGTTTTTTAATGACAAAGTGTAAAAAGTTTAAAAACATGTATATCTTACAGACCCGTTCAGTAAATATCAAAATTATTTGTATTAGGATATGTCAGTTTATCTTAGTAACTTCTATCACTAAGTGAAGTAAATGATATACTTCACATAATTCCAGATGGATGTTGGGAAAACTGTATTTCAATTAATTATGATTTTCTGCTTTCACAAAAAATTTTAAAAATGTTACATTAGAATATTACATGAGACCATCAGATGTAGAAACTTAACCTTAATGAAAAGTGCTTTAAGGTTGTCAGTTTTCAAAATGTACATTTAATCTGATGAATTAGAAAATGCAAGGTTCATCTATTATTATACTTTGGTGAGTTAGTGTATGAAATAATTAGAATCCTCTAATATCCTGTTGAATTATCCTAAAATGTATGACCTGTGCGGTAATAATTTTTATGGTATTTATCCATTTAGATAATAAGTCAATGCAAATGGCCACAATAATTCTAAGGTAGATATGGCCACATCTCAGAAAGTTAGACTAGACACTTCTTTTATAGGTCAGAAATAGGCTATCACTATGTTGGAACACATTTGACTGGAATGTACATGTGATTTTTTTGAGAACAGCGGTTGTCCTGGTAAAATAAATACACGGTGAAAGTAAAGTAAACCTTTGCCTTGTGCAATGTACCATCCGTGTTTTGTGGTTTTCCTGGACCTTGCTCCAGCCAAGAGTACAGTTTTTGTACCAAACCTAAGCCGTACAGTCACTGAACTGTTTCAAAATTTAATCCTAAATTAGAGTTGGCCCGACATTATTTCATCATGACGGATTTTAAAAAAATCACTCTTCATCATCTGAGAGTCGTTAGGCTAAAAGACGTGCGAAACACCCTCAGTCACACACGTGTTTAGAGGTCTGTTGTAATTGTTCTGGGGGTATTTAATTGCATCTTATAATTTGAGGCTGTTTTAAGAAAATCTGCGGAGCTATCAGTCACCTAAATGGGCCGTTGTAGGGGCCCGATCTCCCACACGCGGGTCTAAGCGCAGATGGAGCCCTGCGTTTTTTAAGGTTCACAGCAGAGCTGTTAGGGTCTCGTGGCTCTTACCCAGCATGCTTTCCCGGTGGTCGGCCGAGTACGTTGGCACGGCCCCTGAGAGGGGGTCGGAGACCAGAGCAGCAGATGACTCATTGTGTGTGTGTTTCTGTGCGCTGGCTACATACATCCTGCTCTAAACACACATTCACCTCAGTTCAGCTTAAATGGACTCCTGATCCCGAGTGAGCCGGTGGAGGTTTGAAGTCCTGATGACTCCACCCCTAAGCTCCCCTTGCTACTGTTACTATGTCCTCAGAGTAGCTGTGTTTCCATCACTAATGTGTGCAAATATTTGTTTATAGTCTGCTACTGTAAAAAAAAAAAACATTTCAAAATTGCAGTGTTTCCATTAGATAAGAAATGGAAATAAAATCAAGCTTGTTCACATGACCAGTTATTAAAAATCATGGCAGTGACGGAGGTAAAATTCAGGCATGGCGCTAGCGCTCGTCATCTATCAGAGAAGATGTCGACGTCTTATTCAGCCATTGGAGGAACAAACCCTGCCTACTTGGGAGCGGCTATGTATGCAGAGTTTTAGGGAAGTTGCAATAGTTGTAGATTCAACACAATCGCTCTACAAAACTTTTTATCAAGTGTGTGATGCTTTGAGAGCTCAGGTGGAGCCAGCTGAACATTGTCAGAAAAAACAAAAGCAAACCATCGTTCTCCTACCACTTCCTGTCATCTGCTTCTTGGTTTCTGCCAGTAGTAACATGTAAGACTTTATAAGGATGCGCTTGACACCCTGTGACCTCCACCCCAGGTTTGACTCTTTGCATCCTCTATCAGACCCCTACATCCATCTTCACATCTAATCTGACCAGCTTCCTTGTCCCTGATGAAGAAAAGGTTTCCCATGGCTTGATACTACGACAAAAGTGTTTAACAGTCAGAATGTTCAGTGTAATGCAGCGTTGGGTTGCATTACACTGAACCCAACGCTTTTCTTGCAAGCGAAATATAAAGTTTTGGTCTCATGTTTGTGTCTCTACATAGCTTGTGGGAAACGACAAACAGAACTGTTTATGGCTTTCTTTCAACTACAGCGTCAATAAAGCCCAGATTCATCCTTTCAAGAGATTCTTCCACCTGAGTTGTGGCTCTCAATTTAAATTCAGATTGAAGTATCAGGCCACATAAAATATATCAATAAAATTCAAGGAAGTGTTTGAAAAAATTACATCCTTGTGATGTAAATAAGTAAAAGCAGCGCAAATACTTTGTCTAAATCGATGTATAATTATAACTGTTCATCTTCTCAGATAGGTTTTGTCGAGCAGGAAATGTCCTGTGAGGCAAACTTGCAAGAGTTTAACCCAGCTCCTCAAACACTAACCCTGCCAATAAAATGCAATCACACCTCACAATGATGAAGCCCAAATGAAAACTATCATTTTGCTTGTCAACACCTTTTGCGGTTGCTTCTCTTGGCTGTCGAGACTGTCCCCTGCATGTCTGCCTTGTAAGAGCGCCTGTCACTGAGCGACGGTGACGGCGTCGGCGGCCGCCGGGAGACCAGGCCCACGGCCACATGTGGAACATCACAGTCACCGAACGGTAGTCAGCCGTGGAGCCGTAGAGTCGCCGTCTTCTGCGCCCCCCCCCCACCGAATCAAAAACCTGGAGCCGAGGCACTGGGATCGTACTGTGAGGAGCATGACTTCATGTTTGTGCCCACCTCCTCCCCAAGTTCTGGTTCTTATTGAGTCTGTGCACTGCATGACGACATCACTCGGGTCTACGTGCACCAAGCGAGCCGGTTTTTGGACATACTTCAGATTATGGTCTCTGCTGATATCCAGGGAACCGAATGCAACTCTGTTGCCATAAATAAATAAATCACAGATAGAAACTTTTGCCAAGGAAGTGTTTGGAAAAGCAGCTGCTGTCACCTCCCATATTAATAAAGTAGGAGGTTACCGCAAGGCAGGGGCACAGTGATCCCTGAAGGAGATAGTTTGTGC
Organism: Xiphophorus couchianus; assembly: GCF_001444195.1. NCBI lineage: Eukaryota > Metazoa > Chordata > Actinopteri > Cyprinodontiformes > Poeciliidae > Xiphophorus > Xiphophorus couchianus. The sequence goes on from NC_040237.1 coordinate 17,081,496, forward strand.
TTGCCAGGGTGTTTAACGCAAAACCGATGTACTGTCTCATGTTACAAACTGAGTCACGGTGGCAAAATATAATGCTGTGCGTAAATATGTTAAAGGGGCAGTTAAAACTATGCAGTTTAGAGTTTCAAAGTTCTGTTAAAAGGTTAAATGCAGTTTTTTGGTATCTTCGTCTGAATTCAAATAAGCTAACTAAAAGAAATGTACAGTAATCAGTGTTTATGCTAACACTCTTATGACCCTTTTAAATATTGTCAACACTTATTTACACAGGTAGAAGATCAAATGTAACAGAGTACATTCAATGTACCTTAAAAACATCATCCCCACACTAAAACATGGTGGTGACAAAATCATGTTTTGGGAATGCTTTCCTTCAGCAGGGACAGGATAGCTGATCAGAGAAGAAAACTTGAAACTGCAAATACCTTAAGGTTGGGAGTCAGCAACCCTAAACACACAGAAAGAGCCACTATAGGGTTATAGCATGTTCATGTGTTGGAGAGGCCTAGTCAAAGTACACATCCAAATCTGAGAATCAGATTCTTCAAAAAAAAAAAAAAAGTCAGTTTTCTGATGTGGAGAGCTTGAAGAACCATCCCTAAAGAAAAACACAGAGATGAGTTTTTCCAGATCTTTTTTGAGACTTGGAAATGTTATTTGAGTAATAGAAGGCTGACTTTGTAAATGCCCTTATGTGTCTTTGAAGGTTCAGCTCTGAGTCCATCACTGCACTCATCTCATGCATTTCCCTTTTGGGATTGACTCCACATTTGCTCCGGTGTGCGTCAAAAATAGGATCGATTCTAATTTTGACTGATGGTCATGCGGCGATGCTGCGCATGGTGGTCAGAATCTTGTGACTATGACTAAGAGTATGAGATCCTGGTTACAAAAGTGAGCTGCAAATTGGAGTTTGCTGCTGGACCTGTTGCTCTCCTGGTTATTTGAGAAAAGCAAAAGTCAGTAAATGGATAGATGCTAAAGTTTAGAAAAACTGACTTTTTGAAGATTGTATTATCAACTTTGGCTTTTGTCCCTCTTGAACTTCTCATTAGTTCCAGAATCCACGTCCAAACAAATTCTGAATTCATACTAAATGAAGACACCAAGATCGAATAGTCTTGAGCTCTCCCCTTAAAGCTCTCTACTTTTTGTCTCTACTTTTACCTTCCACTGTTTCCCCATCTTTTCCAAGTGGCCTCACAACAGGTAAGATCAGACATCCAGGAAGTCGTGGTCACGTTGTGGCAGTATTAACCTAAAAACAGAAGGCATCTAACCTGGGAGTGTTTACCCATATCTGGCCTTCGCAGCAGAAATAGATGTGTCTGTGTGAGGCTCGTGGTCCTTCCAACTCCCTTCTGGTTCCTCTCACTCGCCTCATTTTTTCTTTATTAATCGCACTACCTATGGGAATTATTAATAACCTAAGCAAACAATTAATTCAACGACTGGGATGGCGTCTCATTTCCTCGCCAGAGCACCCGCCCTAACTCAACTCCTCTGAAAAGTTGAGGCCAGGAATATGGAAATGGTAATTAACTGGAGAGGCCCGTTCTGTTATTTATTTTTTTTCTTCCTTATTTTATATTTTGAGTGAAAACACAGACTGAGTCGTTAGGCCGTCGGAGGTTGTGCGTCTCGCAGGCACGGTGCCAGATGCCCAACGCCGACTGACTGGCTAAAGAGAGTCGGGTCACAGAATAGTTTAACCTCGCTGCACCGCAGGCGAGGCAGGTACATGCAGGAGTTCTTTCCAGCGAGTAGCAGGAAAATCAAACACACAGAAACAACAATGTGTGACAGTCCGTCTCACTTTGACAGTCTCTGCAAAAAAACAAACCCTCTCCACCTCGACCAGCTTCCACCTGTGTGCTGTGAGATAATTCAACGATATGATACACCTCTGGACAAAACCGATGCCGCCCATAATAACGCTCGCATGCCCTCACTCCACGTCAGGTCCGCCATATTTCACCTTTGTGTTTACATTTTCTGGCCTTCTCCCTGAAGATTTATAACGTGCCAAGTACAGTTTAGTACGTGTGCAGTGAGCTCTGCAAAACCACGTCATGACAGCTCACGTATGTCTACATGCTAGAGCCCTGGTGTGGCTGACCAATGAGAGTTCAGAAAGGCCTGCGAGGTCCCTCAAAGGACTGAAAAGGGGGTAAAATGTGCACATTTATGGGTGTGGGTTTGTATTTTGTGAATTGTGCTCACCATGTGTGTTTCAAAGCATACCCTCCTGCATCTGCACATCTGTATCCTCTCCACACAGCTTGTAAACAGATTTTCTTTATTGTTTTTTTTTTTTTTTTTGCCAAAGGAACCAAGTGTTTGCCTTTTTCCAGTTGTTCAGTGATGGTAAAAATTATATTTGCTATATATGGTGTTTTTGTTGCATGATTTTAAAGCACTCGGGGCCTTAACTTGATTGTGGTTTAATAGGAAAGGGAGCAAAGCTGCATGTAGCATGTTTGCTACATGCAGCAAACTAGCTGAGACTAGAAGTTAGATAAGTGTCAGTTAATTAAATCTGACTTTTTAGACTGTTTTCACACCTTCAAGCCCAAATCTTTGCAAACCCGGTTTACATTCTTACCTGTGGTGCCGCTGCACCAAGAACCACTGAAGGAAATGACACAAAAACCTCTGCGGAAGAAATAAGTGCAACTTCCTTCTTCACCAAATGTAAACAAATATGGAGAGATACCAGATTTTAGCCAGTATATGTTTTCTCTTTTGTCTTTGGCAAAAAGACCACTTGCCATTTCTCTTGCTAGCTTTAGATTTACACATTTGTTTTGGTTGGAGTAACCCAGAATGCCTTGTGCTTTAGCCCACTTCCTGGTTTTGACGAGGTCTTTAAAAAGGTTTCTCTTGTGTATTAACACCTCCTAGGCAAACAAACTGGAGTTTGACTGAAATAAATTAAACATTGCTGGTGTGAAGGTACCCTTAGTGAGATTCTGTGACTTTAGTATCAGTCACAGTTAACTTCTCTGTTGCGGAAAGCTGTCAAATTGCATTAAGTTTGCAAAGAAGGAAAAGTCTGTCTCTGTTGCACTGTGATGGACTGATGACCTGTCCAGGGTGTACACCTGCCTCTCGCCCAATGACGGACAGATGGATTGATGAATGGATGGATGATAATTTCCAAACAACTATGAAGAGGAACATCTTTGATGTCATAGACCAACTAACAGCCTGACACAAAATTAAGTTTCGCCAACCTATGGCAGACCGACGAGATGCAGCTTATTGATAAAGTCGGCAGCCTAAACTGACATCGTAGTAACTTGAATTGTTTGAGGTGGTATACTACCAGGGGCGCAACTACATACTTTCTGAGGTGTATGCGAGCATGTCACTGTGATTGTTTAGCCTGTGTCTTCCCACTACCGCCTGTATTTTTGCCAGAGGTCTCAGGACGGTGTAGTATCAGGTGGACATTTTAAAAAGACGTGGGTTGATAGCAGCTGCGTAGCAACCATCTCTAAGCAACCGTGACAACATCAGGATTGGGAGGGGGTCCTATTTAGGTCCCGCAACAACAGTTTAGCTGATCTTAATATTTCCCGTGTTTTGTTTTGGTCATTATTATTACACTTATTGTTGAGGTGTGTGTGATAAGTGTGTCTATCAGACATTTATAGCAATACGGAATAAATCGCGTTATTGTTTCAATACGGGACGGAGACAACAACAACCACCTGTTATTTTAGGCTGGCTTAACCTAACTTGAATATTTACAACTCTCTTGTTGATACAGTGACATTACTTACCTACTGTCTTTCAACCACTTTGAAAAGCTTTTCTTTGTCTCCAACATCTTTATCCTTCCCCCTTTTCTGTTTTGTGCCCCAGAGTTTTTTTTCTGCTGCCCCATCTTTAGCTCCCTGTTGGCGAGTGCATTACTACAATTCAAATAAAAAAAATAAAAAAACGCGCCTCAGCGCGTTGTTGAAGGGACGCTGCCCAAGCTACCTGTATTGGAGGGGAGAGCGGTTGGCAGGAGGGGAGGGGCCCGACATTGTTCTTGCGCCCCCTGTAGTGCAGCGCCCCTATGCATTGCATACACTGCATACCCACCTTTTGACTTTTTGCGCCACTGTATTAGTATTAATCTCACTAAACACATTGAGATTAACTACAGATTAGGAAAATATTTTCTCACTTCCAAATAATCTGAACTAACCCTTTTATTTATTTTTATCCACAGTTTCCCTCAGTTGTTTTTGCCTTCCACTCTTTCCACACAACTGACCCAAGTTGCTGCTTAGGGAACCGTCATTGATTTACTCATTACTCTTTCCAATGTACTGTAAATACCAACTAATACTCTATTCTGCTACTAAACAATTAGCAGACATATCCACTGCAACATCCCGTCCTGATCATTGGCTGCCTAAATTAGCTGAAACTAATTTAATTTGTGAATTTGATCAGGCAGTATAACAAGGCGGTTTACTTCCAGGATATTGAATTCTAATTATATTTTATGCTCATGTACCTTTTCTCAGATCACGCATGTTTCGGTTTTAACCTCGGCGTACTCCACTGAACTCAATAAGAAAAAAGAAATTAGGAGCAGATTTATTTTTTTTTGTTTAGCTGGAGAAACTCAAGCTGGTTCGCTCTCTGGCTCTAAAGCATATATAAACTCGGTGAGCAGGATTCCTCTCATGGCTTTCATTAAAAGTTATTAATCACTGATTTGCACAAAGTCTATACATCTAATATGAATCACTCTAGGTTGGCATGTTTGGTGCAACTGCCACGGTCACGCAGAGTTAAGTGATAAATATACGGCTCAGTCGGTCCCGCTCAAGCAGGCAGTCTGAGGATCAAGCCGGCCCCAGCAGAGCCGTGCTCCACAGGGTGTCTGTTACATAGACCCCTGGGTGTCTGCATCGGCTGCTGACCCGTTGCCGGCCTGCCGGCGCGTAGCAACGTGGTGCTCCAGAGTTGACAGAACGCTCAACTCACTGACGTGTGTATATGTGTGGCCCCCTCGCTCAGACGCGACATCTTGTTAAAGTTTATGGTCAGTTTTAGGTGTAAAATGATATTAGCGTGAATTTTATTTGGTCTGCTGTTGATTGGGAGCCCTGCACCACAGCCCAGACCTGCATGTAAAGTATCCTCCAATGGTGTGGATGCTGTGGAAACACACCATCATTCATCCTGAAGATAGGCTTAGACATTTTAGGAAATATGCCTTGGTTTATAAATAAATTTCAGTGGACGAAACGGTAACCGTTGCAAAATCTACCCACTGTTGTGACGTAGGCGTATATACTTAAGCAATTAAGCTGGGGGTGACTGGGGAATGTTCAAGGTTTTCATCTACACAATAGTGAACTCTATTTACTAGTTAGGTAATGTCTAAACAGTTGGTTGCACCCATTTAGTATAACAATTGTTGAAAACTATATGTTTAATTCCTTCCACTCCACAATTATGCACTACTTGGTGCTAGTGTGTCACATAATACCTTAATAAAATGCAGTGACTTTTGTTGTGTTAGTCAGAAAAACATGTGATATGAGCCAGTGACTAAAACTTCACCAGAACTTTTTAAATTACTTGTATAGTCATTTAAAACGACATTTCCTCATGGGGACCTGCTGTTTGGTCCTCATAATGATATGAGTATCAGTGCATTCATGGAAGTCCATGAATGCACTGACTTCCATTCACTTTTTATTCATTTCTCTAGCCAACCTTTGACCCATTAGTGATGATCTGCTGGGTTTCAAAATCTGCAAATAATTTTAATTCTATGAATACTTTTGCAAAGTTCTCTGTCCTCAAAAGTCCTGTGGAAAATTTTACTTAGTCATGAAAACAGGCCCCATCTTGCTGCATAACGCATCCTCCTGACATACATTCTTATTCTAACTCCTCATATTTTAAACTACAGGCCACTTCCCCCTTCTAATTCAGACATGAACAGCTATCAGTTTGTTCATGTCTTAAGTCATTATTTAGATGTCTTTCTTTGTTTCTCTTTGCTTGTCATTTCTGTGTTTTGGCTGAAATTTTTGCTCCTTCTTCCCTCTGTTAGATTTTCTTTGCGCATTAGCTGAACTCCGATAGCTTTTTGCTTCCCAATAGAGCATGAATCAGCGGGGGGTTGGTGGGGTTGTTCAAACAAACAGGAGGCCGTGTGCTTCACCAAAGGTGGTGACACGCCATAACAAACCACCGGCTCCTGACTGTCGCATGCAGGCAACTCTGTCCCGCTACAGCGACCAAGCGGGACCTGTCGTTCCATCGTTTCCCAGGCAACCGAGTGTCAACACCAGCCGTCGTGAAGTGCCGAGTGCAGATGGAAGCTGAAGTACTCAAACCACCTGGCTGCACGGCTCGACGTGGAAGCCAGCAGTAAAAACTTGAGGTCGGATGTCTACTTTGGTTTTGAAAAATAACAGGGAAGGCTGATATTGGATGCTGCGCGGTGAAATAATGAAACAAAAGGTGAAGCAATAGTGCTGTTTGGCTGCAATAGGAGGCACATGTGGTAAGGTATGAGTCAGGATGTGTCAAGGCTAAAACTAGTCAAAAATTAAGCTGAGTTAAGCTTTATATTTTTACATGCTATGAAATTCAATTTTTGAAAACAAAGCACAAAGTCAGGCACCAATTTGAAGAACTGTTCACCAGGTGTCTAACAGCTGAGCAGTTGCTTTGAAACTATTACTTTCTCACGGATACTTGTCAATGACCAGTGACTTGTCTAAATCACATATTAGTGGCTATGGAGGTTTATTACAAAACCAAAAAGTTGGTTTATAATTTGAAAGGCATGGAAGCAATTAATGTCTCTTTTAATAGAAAAGTAATGAATGAGTTGGGGGAGGTTTTCCAGTGATGTTCCACATCCAACTGATTTAATCAGCTGGCATAAAACGGGAAACTTTTCGCCTAACCCAATGACAGACAGGAAGAGAAATGGTTGTGTTTTTAGGCACCAGACCCTCCATGACCCAAAAAGGGAAACTGAATGGATAAATTGAAAAGTCTTTGACTGTGACGTTATGGTCAACCTTTCACTCGCATGCAGAGCTCCATGACATGCGCAGTGCTTTTCTTTGAGCGGCAGAAGATGTCTGTCTAATAATAGAATTGCGCTGCATAAATCATAAGAAATCCGATGGCGACAGCTAATTCAGCAGCGCTTCACTTTCACAGACGGTGGGGACTACGTCTAACCTTTTTCGTCACTTAGAAAAGAAGCTCAAAGAAAGATAAGCTCCGTTGATTTGATGTTAGCAAAGCTAACTGTACAGAGACACATAAGCGTTTGTGATTAAGAAAAAAGTCACTCAGTGTACTGAATTATTGTGAATTATTGTGCAGAGGTGTTGACTAACGTGTCGCATATATGGGACAACACTGTGTCCAAAAGTCTGCAATATAGTGATGTGACATTCACGAATGAGTCTTCTGAACTTCTCTTTACTAAGAAGAAAGGACTGGAGCCTCACTGAGAGCCGTTCTTTGTTCTTGTAATGCTCTGCGTACACTGCAGTAGCCATCATTATCTTATTTAATTATATACATTGATATTTATTTAATTAGCAAATAAATAAAACAAGAACGAAAGAGCACGCAAAGTATGTGCATTGCTCTTTGATTGTTTTCGTTCAAAGTGGCAGCTGTAATGTCTGCCATGATGGGAGACATTACAGCTTAGTGCTGCCTGGCTTCATGCAGTGGGAGAGAGAACAGCCATGGTGAGCGCCTTGTGCTTGGTTACTTCTTGCTTGTTGCTCTTTGGTCAGTGTTCATAGTTGAGCGTTGTTTACCGTCAGGGCATTGCCTCAATTGCTATGTTTAATGTTGCAGACGGTGGGGATTTCTGGCATGAATGATATGGGAAATTGCCCAGGGCGTTATCTTTTTAGGTAAGCAGAACAAAGAGTTTGTTCTGGATACATTTATTTCAGCTCTAAGTATTTAATATCTAGGTGTTTTTTATGGGAATGTGAATTTTTCAGATCAATTTGATTAGCAATTTTGATCATATTTCACATTTTATTGTGTCATGTGGTGCGGGGCGCTGGTCTTGGTCTCGGGTTAGGTGGTCTTGACTACAACACTGCTGTTTGAATAGCGGCAGCCCCCCAAAAAAAGATTTCCATTTGTCTGTTGTTAATTTTGCCTTTTTATTTTCTGTTTATACTTTACTTGTTTCCTTACCCTGCCAAATGTTTGTCACTACATACCTAACTGGTCCTGGTTCCACCCTGCCTTAAAACATGGGTTGATTTGTTTTACTAACTCCAACAGAACCTTGTGTACTGTATGTAACCTGAGCCAATAAGTTAAATCAGACCAAAAATGTTGTGGAGCAACGCCCATTAACAGACACCCTGCGTATCTGACCCAAGACAATTCTGCCAAATATTGAGGAAATCCATGTAAACTTCTGATTTTGAAGACAGAACTAAATCTCTGGCACATTATTTCTGTCATTATTGTGGTTTGTAGAATACAGAAATAATTTTTGTAATTCAGACTGATCTAATGTAGTAAAGCTGCCCTACAAAGATGGTCTTCTTTGCTAGTAAATAGGAGTGAGCAATATGGACCTCAAGTTTTATTACAGTATTTTGTGGTGCTTGTTGTGATGGCAATAAAAGTGACGACAGGAGTTATTAGTTCCTCATAGATCCACAAACACAAACACTGCTCTTGAAAAAGACTTGTAAAGCACTTGTTTTTAGGACTACAGACACAAGGAAAAGTCTGATCTGTATTACTAACCTGCACACATTTAGTCATATTTCCTAGTTTATTAGTATTTATTGATTCTTTCAATAAAAAAACAATGGGGTTTGGGGGGAAAGTAAAATTAACAAGCCCAACAATATGGACAGGTTGGGGGGATTTTAAGCATCAGTCATTGGAATTTATAATGACAGCGATGAATCAAATTTATCATGATAAATAAGCGATACAATAAATGCCCGCCTCTTCTTGTAAATCAAGTTTAGTCTTAAACACACCTCTAATAGAGCATATTTTCTGCTCTACTTCCTCTGCTACAAACAGCAGAGCCCATTATTATTATTGATATAAACCTTTGGTGCAGCGTTTTGAAGAAATCAGTAGGACATTCTACTGGACCTGTCTATTTTTATTTTTTTCACCAACGTTGAGCGTGGTTTGTTTCAACACCGCTGATTGCGCTCCGAGGAGCTGGGAACATTGCCAGCACTGTATGGCGAGGGAGACTCAATGTCTGATAGATTAACATTAATACGGACTGAGGGAGAAAGTTGGCCATGCTAAAAGGTCATACCGCTCCGTTCACGGCCATCGAGGGAACTTGCGTCGGACTATTGACTCTGGGGCCACACACAGATGAACGGAGGCTCCTGCTCACACGCACGCACAAACACACTTAAAGACGTATGAAGTTGCAGTTGTAGGGATAAAGCAAAGTGACACAGCGTACATGCATGGACATGCACTCACATACACAATACGAGCTCCAGGGATGGTATTATATGCATGTCTTGCTCTGGTGAGCTCTGCTGTGCTGACAGCCTATTAAAAATTGAGCAAATTTATAAGTCCCAATTTGGTGATTAAGGATTGTGAATTTGCTTGCACTAGCTACATGTTCTTGTTATACAGTGCCTGTTTCTGTCTATAAATCTAACAGCCAAGAGTGTTCTCCCCAGCTCACCCTCTGTTTTTATGGAGGTGATTGCTATAGCCAATATAGGATTAAGACGCTTTCATGGACATTTTTCCTCTATCTCCAGGTCTCTCTGGTCCCAACAGCACTTTTTTCTCTTGCTTTTCTTGTGAAAATATTTTTCTAAAGGCACTTTTTTTGGGGGGGGGGGGGGGGGGGGGTGCAGGGAAGGGTTTGCCTTTAATGTACTTCCACTTTAAAAGACTCATTCAAAAGACAACATTCTATAACAAAAAAAAAAGTTCAGGTTTTAGAATTTCTCTTAAATATCACTTTTCATCTTGATTCAGGTCTTGGTGGGTTTTAGAATCTATCTCAGTTGTTGCTGTGTAAGACTAAAGTAGGGATGAACCCTCGGAGAGATTGCCACTACATCACTCAAGCAACAAAAAAAAGAGCCAAATCAACACGGAGCCCTGAAGAACCAAAAATGTGGATTGACTCAAATGCTCCTCTGAAGTGGTTCTGAGACATTTTCCATGTCAAATTGGTATACACCTCAATTGTTTTAAGACTTTTTATATAGAAGAGGAAAAATAGTCATCAAAAGTAGACTAGTTATGTCATGGGATCTAACCATGGATGTTGAAAAGATTGAATGCAGTGAAAGTGAAAAAAATAAAAGAATATTGAGTTTTTATTATATTTTTCTAAGCTGGACCATTTGAAAATAAAAAAAATAATGTATAGTCAATGTAAAAGTGCCTCAAGGCTTCAATATAACTTTAAAATGTTTAGTTCTGTAAAATAAACTCCAAGTTTTTATTTTTTTTATATTTGTAAATGCTTAAATTTTTACATTTTTGTAAATGCTTACATTTTTTACTTCTATCGTAAACACAGTGATGGCATAGTTACTTTGAAAAAGTAACTTTAATTGGATTACTGATTACTCCTTGAAAAGGTAAATCAGTTAGATTACTGACTACTTGATTTGGAAAGTAACTAAGTTACATTAAAAGTAACATTTTTCGTTACTTTCAGCAGCTGCTAACAACATCGCTGTGAAAATGGCATTGATCTTTGCCAATACTTAATTGTAAGCAATTTTATAATGGTAACGTCAACAATGTGTCTCCACTTATAAGGTTGAACTGAAGGGGAGGCTTTTTTAATGGTTACAGTACAAAAAACCCCAAAACTTTAGTAATTTGTGCATGTTTTTGTGTGGTCCACTATTGTCTGGAAAACTTTAAGAAGGATTTAAGGATTTTACTCCCCCCCCCCCCCCCCCCCCAGCCTCCAGGTTGTGTGTTACGGCCCTGTGTTTGGTGTCAGAACTCAGAGCTCCTCCTGCGGCTCCACAGTTCAGATGGCTGCTGCACAGATTTGTGACACTTATCTTAATATTAATAATTATAATGCCATTTAGTTGCACAACTTTACAGACTTTTTCATTCGTGGCTGTTTTCATGTTTATTGCTCTGTTCATATTAGTCTCGATGTTTCCAATGTTCTGGATAGTTCGATGTAATTCACAGGTAATATATTGACTTGACATTAACAAAGACACAGCAGGACGGATCATCCGGGAAATGATGGACTAAAACTAACTGGATGTCAGATAAATTCTGGGGTTTCTGTCTGCTTATTTCAAAGCCCAAATGAGCAACTTCACGTTCAAAAACGAGCCCAAGAAGCTCAACCCGTGACTCGTTAAATTTGCTAGCGACTTAAAAAAAAAAAAAAGCCCAAAGCCGCTTATAATAATCGGACTTGGCGACAGAAACTCAAAATAGTTCCTGTTTTTCTACCAACAAAATGCGCGTCTCTCTCTTCCCTCAATTGTTTACGTTTCTGTCTCTGCTGATACTGTCGCATAGAAACGGCGATGACTCCACAAGACGCGTAGAGGAAATAAAATGAAATTCCAAAAGAAAATAGTAACGCAAAATGATTTTGATAAGTAACTGTAGTCTGAATACTGGATATGAAATAGCAACGCGTTAAATTACTCGCTACTGAAAAGTAACGCGTTACTGACATCACTGCGTAAACAGAGGTCAATTACATTTTTGTGCAGAACTGATGACAAATATTTTCCACTGGGATCATTTTATAAAAATAAAGCACACATTTTTTATTTAAGTTAAAAAAAACACATCTAAATAAAGTGATATTCCATGAGAAAGGAAGTTTTTTCTTCTTTAATTACACTCTTTTTGTAATTTGTCCTGTTTCATATAAAATGTCCTCCAGCTTCTTGCCTCTTATCTGCCCCTCCAACATGAACGTAAACACCCCCAAGCAGGAGCAATAAATATGCGGGGCCCCGTATAAAACGTATACGTTTGGAATAAAGTAAATGCAAGCAGCAACAGTGAGAACAGCGCCGCGTACACACATGTTCCTGTTGTTTATCTGGACGTTGTGCTTTCCTGTGTGGTTCTTGTCATGTGACTTTTAGGTGTGCTAAACATGTCAAATAGAGTGGAGTTTATAGGTGGAAACATGTAAGCCAGGAAGGTAATGGAGGGTGAAACGTACTTTATTCATATTTTTAGCTACAGGAAAAGTGAACCCAGATTTCCAATGTAAACATTCTATAGTCATAAACAGAGGTAAATTGGTTTAAGTTGCACTCTTTGAAATGGCGTTGTGCATGGATTTAAATCACATAAGTCAGAGTTTTTTAGTACGTAACCAGAACTTTAGCCAAAAATATAGATTCTCATTGTAAGAGTAACAATAGCCCATTATCATCAAGTTGTAACTGGCCGACTACTGTTCTTAAACTCCAACCGCGACGCGAAGTTGTGCATCCCCTTGTTAAAATGCCCAGGTATTGTGACTCGAAAAAATATGAGAAACTGTATTTTCCACATTTTCTCCCTACAAAATTCAACTACAAAACAGTTAAGTAACTTTGTCGGATAACTTGCTTTTTATTCTAAAACCAACTTCATTTTTCTTTAAGGAGTCTGTCACCATCTAACACCTTGACTTGACAATAGCTGTATACAGTACCCTTTTTAGAATTTATTTATTTATTTTTAAATAGAACTTATGTATTTATTACAGGGACAGTGCATATGAACTTTTCTGTCAATATGCTAAATTTGTCCAAAAAGCCATTTTTCATCTGCAGTCCTCAGACAGATGGTAAAAGTCACTTTAAAGGAATAAGAGTAAAACATGAACAAATAAACCGTTACAATTCACTTAATAAAGAATACTAAGATTTTAAAATGCACATAAGAAACACATGCACCAACTACATTCAATCTGTTACATTTCCTCAAATTTCTGATGACCTTTGGAGTGAGATTCCACTCATTAGCTGCTCGAACAGAAAAGCCACTTTCGCCAAAACCACTTTTCTTAAAAGGTATAAGACGTACCTTTGTTTCGGCTGTGATTAGATGTTTGAACTTTAAGAAATTGGTGAAGTGGAGGTGGGTGGGAAAACCCAGTAAAAGCTCTTGAGGTCTTTTAGATTTTGAGGACGTCTCTTGTTTAAAGTCCCTCTTCAGGCCACAGACGGCCTGGAATGAAAAGTGAGCCGAAATGGTGGGAAATAGTTAGCAAAACTTTGGAGGGCAGTTGCCGCTCTCAAAGTAAACCCGACCAGGTGTAGGCTTAGGCATGGTTGAGTTGGGTTGGCTTTTTGTAGTTAATAATTGACAATCAGCATTTGAAAAGTGCCTTTTGAATTCACTTGGGTTATGTCTGACATAAAACTTTGTGAATTGTCTGCAGATGTTACTTTCATCTGAATACTCTCTGAACTTGAATACTTGTCTGAAGGCAGTAAGTCAAAAACAAATCAGTTTTTATCTCTGCTTTATTTCAGCTTTATCCTACATGATAAAGCTGAAACTTTTTTGGATTCATCTAAAGTAATTTTCTCAATCACTTTCTCTGTAAAGTTAAATTAAATTAATTTGTACCTCACTTCTGACTTAGCTCAGGTTAATAAAATCTCAAGTCGGACGCAGGTTCATGTCCTGAAGCCTACTTGTATACTTTGGATGAGCCCTGCTCTCCCTCAGACAGACTGAAATCAGTAAAACAAATGAATGAAAGCCGTGGAGTTCCTGTTGATTGGAATTAATCGGTAATCGTGTCTTAGGGGAATAAAAGACTTTTCAAACATGTCGTTATGTGAATAAACTGGCTTTATTCCTGCTGATTATTCATGAACATAAAAAAGAAAAACTTGCTCTGACCGCCTTTTTCTTCAGCGATACACAAATTAAGCCAGTCCCATTCTCTCTTTCTCCACCACTGCATTAACAAATTTATTGCCCTGGCTCACAGAAATACGATGTTTTCTTTGGTTCCGTTCCCATCTAAGTCTTGCTTATTTAAAAGCTTCACAGCCTCATACATTACTTGTGGAGTTTGGCTCCTAACATTATGTCACCATGGGATCTGCGGGGTGCTGGGGGTTCTGCTTTTGCACTTAAAAGCCCCCTGATGACGGACAAAGACATAATCAAACGGACTGGGAGGAAAGGACGCCTGAGGTTCCTCGCTCTGTCTGTACATGGCACTGTGCGAACCAAACACCTTGTTTAAAAGGCTGCTGATGCCGAGAGATTAAAGCAGGGAGCAGTTCTGCACTCTGGCAGCCCCAAGTGGAAGTGGAGGGAAACTTCTCGGAGCAACCTTTTGGACCCGGCGCCAATAATTAAACGACTTTAAAACACTGGTTAAAATCAGTTATCAAGTAGGGTTGAAATAATTCGGGTGCTTTCATGCGATTTCTGCGTCCTTCTGTGCATGTTTACTGCAACATACAATTTTAAAAACAATTCTCCAACCAGGCCAGGAAAAAGTGGAGTGTTAATGCAGTTCACAGAGCCGAGCTGCCAAAAATATTGATAGTGTTATCAAAACTGCAGCTCTGAGAGGAGCTGCGCCTTGAAGGCGGAGCTAAAACCACCTAGGCGTTTTGCTCATCTGAATTGTTGCCACGGGAGATGAAATGATTTATCAAATGTCTTTAATAGAGCAACACGGCTTTTCTTTTTTAAATAAACACCTGTATAGTTTGGTGTACTTTCGTACTCAAATCCCCTTCAATCAGCTCTTAGAACTGATGTTCCCATCACAGAACAAAAGCAGTAAAAGCAAATGAGGTGGATTAGCAGTAATAGCCAACAACTGATGATGTCATCCAGGACTATGGCTGGAAATTTTGCTGTTACAATGTCGTAACAGTAATATTCTACAGTACAGTCTTTCAGGGTGTCTGCACATCGTTAATGTGCCTAAAATTGAAGGCTTAAACTGTCTTAAATACATTTAGAAAATGTAAGTTGGCCTTAAATACATTAATCACGGGTCTTAAATGTTGTAGTTGGAGAACTATGTAATATCTTATAGTCTATGTAGTTTATTTTTCTCCTGAGACTTTTATGGCAAAAGTCACACACATGCTGTATATCTTCAGTCTGTGCTGTACCTTGAAGCGGTTGAGGCTACCACTAACTAGCTGCTAATATAAAGCTTGGACCCACTGCTATGTAAAAAAAAAGGTAGTTTTGTTTTGTACGTTTCTGTCGTGATGCAGGTCTTAAACGTTATTCTTAATGTTTTTAAAAAGCCTCAAATTTTAACTGGTGAGATCTGCAAAAACCCTGCTTGTAGATTTGCTGCCACCAGAGATCCTTCCTTTCCACAACGTCCACAACAACGTTTTGAATATACTTGGTGATATGAGTTACGACTTTTCATTTTCCTTTGGGAAACATAGGAAACAAGTGTTTTTGAATTTGATTTGACTTGAATTATGCATGATTTTTATTGTTCTTTCACATAAAAACTCAATTAAACACATTGAGGTTTCTTCCCTTGGGTTAGGGTCAGAAATCATAAAAGCTCAAAACAACACTAGTGTGGTTTTAATGTGACAAAATGTCTAAAAGTTAGAGACATGAGTACTTTTGCTACTTTTGGTAGCAATATCTAGCAGATATGCCTTGTATCACTTAAAGTGTGCCGTTTGTTTAACTGCCATGTGAATGTTATTCCTATCATAAAAGGGAGAAGTGGTGAAGAGTACACTGAAAATATACCAGTGGTTTTGTTTTTGCAGTGTAAAAATGGCTTCCTGAGCTCAGACTGTGGTAGAGTAGAAGTGACAGAGGCCAAACCTTTCTGCTGTACATAAACCACCACAATACAACTCCAGTTTCCTGTGAAATAATACCCTCATCTGTCCCCTTTGTCCCACTTTTATAGTCTGTGACAAAAATTACCTTCTTTTTTTGTTGTTGTTGTTTTTATATTTTTAGTCCGGATGTATAATGTGTTGGCTCAGTGGTTTGCGGCTCCTCAAGCGAATTGGTGACGCTGGTTTCCAAGAGCCAGGCCTGTCTGGGTGGTCTGACTTGCGGCTTTCCTGGAAAAAACGTATTGTCTCTGCTGTTGCTTATAAAGATGGCTGCAGCTGTTTGGTTCAGAGTTTCTGTACATGCAGGAAATCGAAAGAACAGTTAGAACCTTTTGGAACTTAAAGTGCTGCTCTTTAGGAAGGGAGAGTCATTCAGCGGCTCACGGACTCATGATACATTATGCTTCATGTTTTATATCTAGAGCATGTGTAACACGTTTGACACAAAACCATGCTAACGCGTCCCATTATTGGAAATGCATGAGAACATGTCATTCAATGTTGCTAAATGTAGCTGGTCTATCAGTCATACCTCTCTGACGGGAGAGCAGGAGAGGACTGTGGTTGATTTTTAGTCGTTTCCCGAGGTAGATAAGATCGGCTCCCTGTGTAAGTTTCAGTCGATCACCGATCTCCCAAAATTAAGGAAATTGGCGCAGATAAATCAACAGGCCGATAAATTGGTGAACCCCTACTTTGCAAAATTAAAATGTATTTGTCTTTGATGGGGTGAACTCGCATGATCATGATTTCAGTTGAAAATGGTCTCAATACATCCATATTATCTTATAATTACTGTCAACTCGCAATAATTACTGGGGCAGTTTATCGTCCAGAAATTTTTTTATTGTGACAAGCCAAACACCAGGTCTAACAAAGAGAGTGAGAGTACTGGGAGCAGAGGAGTTAATCGACTGATGCTGAGAAGCTGAAGAGGAAAAGGAATTTAGGAAACACTCAGAAATAACGGCTAAGGGTTACGGCAAAGCATAAATAAACACTATCAACACTAGGATAAAGGAAAGACTAGCTATTTGGAAAAATGAAGTAAATTGAGCATGATGCACAACAAAAAGCAGATGACAGGATAAAACAGAACCTGAAACTCTGACATAAGAATAAAAGATACATGGAAGAAAATTCCAATCCTAACTGTGATGGTCTGGGATTTTTTCTTCCAAAGGCCGTCAGAAAGCAGCAAAGATTTCTTTATGTAGCATGCCAAAACTCACAATCGCTTTAGATCATCTAACATCTTCTGTCACTTTGAAATAATCCTAAGCAACAACTACAACGTAAAGTGAGTCACTGATGGAGATAGATGGTCATTTTTGTGTGCCAAATAATGAGGAAGCTTTCTTAAGCTACAAAAAGGTTCGGGTTTGTGAAGTCTAGACAGCAGAAATCCACTACCAGACGGCTTTAGGTCTGAGTGGCTGTTAGCTTCTCTTCCCTGTGGAAACCCAACTCTGATTCTACAAACTAAAGCTGCCCAGTCAGGTCTGTAAGAGTCAAGAATATGCTACTTTTGTCGATGCTCACAGGATCTGATATTTGTGGCGGTCTTAAGTTTGCAGACTGTGAGACCGGTTCATCTTTTCTCTCTATCCCACGCGTGTGGATACACACTCGGCGTCCCTGAGCCGTTGTGCCGCAATAAAGAACCTCTGGCCGTCAGCACCTTGCTGAGCAAACAAATTAGAGCAGTGATTAATGGAAGGAACTCGGAGCCAGCAGCTCATCCTGCTGCGAAGGTGGGACAGCAAGTGTAGGCAGTCCAGAACAGTTTGTGACACACACACACACACACACCCCTTCTCTTTTCTCCCCTTCTCTCACACACATGCACACACACACACGCGAGTCAAATTCTGTGCTGAACTTATAACATCTTTCCATGAAACTTTATCAGACTTCCAATAGGTAATACTCAGCACTTCTATAGATGCGTTTCCATTGACAATATAGATGTGCAATTTGACATTACAAAAATAAATTTGCTTAGTGGAAAAGTGCTATTTCCACTGGCAGAGTTTTTCACTTATAACATGGGAAATTGTCATGAAATAAATCTGCCAATGGAACCAGAACTTTTTCCATCAATTTTAAGGAATTATTGACTTAAAACAAGCTCCTAGATCTAGCTAAAAAGTTACTGGTAAGTTAGTTTTGTCTAACTAGACCAAAAATACTTGGTAAAATTTGTGTTTTTTGCAATATACATAATTCCAGTGTTATTATGGCTGTCTTACAGTAGTATTAAACAAGCAAACATGCTCTATTTTACATTTTAAAATGCCGGAGTGGCATTTAAACGTGGCATGTTTATTTAACAACTTGAAAGTAACATCTGCAGACAAACACTGAATTTCCAGTAAACAAGTGAGCAAGTCTAATATGTTTTTTTGCTTTTTTGGAATTTGGAACAGCAAGTGTAGGCAGTGTAAAGTGGGCCAGCTTTAGACGCCTAATGCAGAGCAGTCATTTGTTTTGTGGAGACGGTTGCGTTTTTGTATCGTTGAGATCTATTGATAGAAGATATTGCCAACTCCTTACACCTGGATGAA
The DNA here is from genome assembly GCF_001444195.1 of Xiphophorus couchianus. Taxonomy (NCBI): domain Eukaryota; kingdom Metazoa; phylum Chordata; class Actinopteri; order Cyprinodontiformes; family Poeciliidae; genus Xiphophorus; species Xiphophorus couchianus. Next base: position 17,099,902 of record NC_040237.1, read on the forward strand.
GAAATGAGTTCTAAAGGAATCGGAACCGTAGGGTGTGTGCGTAGATAACTTGGCGTCAAACGCGGTTGACCGTTCCCGGCACAGACGTTAAAGCGGTAGAGGCCGGATTTAAAAGCAAACAGTAGTGCGGAGTTTTTACGTTTTCTAAATTAAAAACATACAAACTTCCTAAAGCCTTGCAGCTCAGGATTTGTTTTTTCAGTGTCCACTTCTCTGTTGTGTTTCTCTCTGTGTCCGTGGCAACGTGTCCATAAGAGAGACTAGCTCTGGATCCTGAACAAATGTGACTGAACCATTTAACAAGTGGATTTGTTCTTTAGCTGCAGATAATAACTATTGTTCTGTGTAGTCATTAGAATGTGTGCCAGGCTGAGGAGACTTCAATACGGCCATGATCTGTTACCTTCCAGCAAAATATAATAACCCACATGAAAATTACTTCATTGAATATTTTTCTTTGTAAAATATGCCTCAAAACTTGAATTACATTGTTGTAACTACTGAAAAAGTATCTCTAATCAAGGACAAAATATGGAATTGCTTCATGTCTAATTATGCAAATTAGGCTTAAAAGAGAGAAAAAAATTATGACTTTACCTCAAATATGAATGTTAGCATTGTTTGTGTCATGCAGTCGCATCCATAAAGTTAATAGTCCTTTTGTCGTTATCGCAGAAGTACCACAAAGTAATGTCATGAAAGTTAAACTCCATAATGCCTGACCCTTTAGCAGAATATCAACAGTTTAGCATACATTTATGCTGGTATCATCAGTAAAAGGGTTATAGATTTAAGAAAGACTTCTCAGTATAATACTCATCCTAAAGCTGTGTGGTTTTCCAAAGTAGACTAACCTATAAAACCTATGAGACAAACATAAACCACCGTTCATTAGATTTAGTTTAAAATTGAATGACAAGCACTAGAAAACAGAGGCTCGCCACATAATCTTCCACATTGGGCAAATCCTTCTGTCTGCTTCCAGACTCGCATTCTTCCCCTGACAATGTTCTCACTAAGTGAGCAGCAGTGCTGTAGAGGATCCCGTCACCCGTTGCCAGCTCTCCAGATTAGTCAAACCCAGAAGGGAAGTGAGACTGATTGGAGAAGAGAGCTAATTAGATTAGAATTATTTTTTCATTAATGCCATTAGTGAGGAGGATTAAGATGGGAAGCTGTGCTGCGGTGAGAGCGATTATTTCAGCGCGAGCCGGCAGCTTCGGACACCGGGGTAAAACAATCCTTTTTTTCCCTACAAAAATTAGCCACTGGAAGCACTCATCACCGGAGCAAATATTGACTGGTAATTTGGATAAGTGATAGGATGGGAGTATGGGCGGGGGGAGAATAAATACATTGTGAACTCTGCCGCCATATGACGATACTCTCCATCCTCTTTATATGTTGGACTAAGCGTGAATGACCAGACGCGGTTTCCTCCTCAACATTTATTCTGGAGCGATCTGCCAATTATTTTTAATGGGGCTGAAATAAAGAATGGCGCATGGGGCCGGTGGGTAAGCGGAAGGCTGAAATTTCCCTGTGGGTGGGGAAAGAAACAGCGCAATGACCTCATCCAAGAGGCTGTGGACTTCTTTTTTGTTTTTTGCTCAAGAGTGACGGGCGTTGGTATGTGAGGCGCTCTGGACCTGCTACAACTTTGTGATCAGTTGGACTGATTTGCTGAAGATTAGAAAGCAAGGGGACTGTAACCCTAAATCCTCTAATACTTACCCCTAAATCTACCCCTAGAAATCCCACCACTTCCCCTAAAAGCTACCCTAATCTAACTGTAGCAACTAAACCCTAACTCTACCTTTAAACATTATTCTAGTGCCAACCTTAAGCTCTAAACACCACCCTTAATTCTAACCCCTAAATATACCTGTAAGCCCCAACACTAATCAAAAGGCATATTGTTAACATAACTGTCAAAATGTGGGATGGATGAGAGAAAGACAAAAGTTGGTGAAAATGAACCTGAAGGTAAAAATGCAGGGAGACAAGAAAACTTCACAAAAAAAGGGGCATGAGGATAGAGGCATATAGGGTGAGAAGCTTTTGGTCCCTCCGGTAGCCAGTGGATGTAACCTAACCAGTGAGAGCAGTTAATGACATTTTATATAACTATTAAGCAATTACTGAACACACAAAGCCTTTTTATAGCATCTGAACACCATCCACCTTGGGGACCTAGATGGAGGAGGGAAGCAAAGAGGATTTAAAAAAATCCTAATAATAAAATCACTGAAAATCACGGGCCAAAACCTACATTTTCATTTGGCAGAGCAGTCACGCTCTGCCCATAATTCACAGCATACCACTAGTTTCAAATGTGACTGTGGGTGGAGAAGGGGGGGCGTCCACAGTGGTCCCGGCTGCTCTCTTTAACAAGTTTAGGAATCTCCCTGCATGACTGCTGCGATCCTGGTGGTTTAGAGAAGAGCTCAGAGAGGGTGATGAAGTGGAACTGCCGTGAGGCTCCTCAGGTTTGTAAAATAAGTAGCAGTGATGGTATCAGTGAAAGGCATTCTTTGCGAGGTCACGCAAATCACAGGAAATGGTTCAGGGACTTAATATGGCTGTGGTGACCAATCAGAGGCCAGTTCAAAAGAGAACCAGACAAGTTCAAGTAATCGGCAGTAGCCTGGCCATTGCCTTTCTACTCAATTCAGCTTGATTCTCATATCTCTTCAGGGCTCTGTTTGAGATTTGTCCCATTGAGTTTGATTGCTCCAGTTGAATTTCATCCTGGCCAAACAGTGAACAGAATTCCTGAACGATGACATCGATTTTCTGTGAATTGTAGTTGTAGTTTGCCAATGGCAGCAGCAGACGTAAACAAAGCCATTGAGTCCATGTTGGCGGCGCTTCCAAATATTAAGCAATACATTTGGAGCAAGAGGAATGTTTAAGACATTTTATTGCAGGCAAACATGTTGCGTTCCTACTCCCCATGAGTTTGTTTATAAGCAGCGCAATTTCCGGTAAGTTTCATAGCATAGCTTCCTTCATGATTGAACTTGCACATTACGTATATCATGAACAAACATTAGTAACTGGGTAGCCAGGTAAAAACCAGCCCCATTTTCTACGCTGTTTGCTTTGTACAGAAGAAGGTCTAGGGTCTCTGCTATTGAAGTTTTAAATGTTACCCTATCGCTAATGTTTGTCGGTGATGTATGTACTGCACCAGTTTGACACTATGAAGCTTACCGGAAATTGCCTGCATTGAAAGCAAAAACGACAAGTGCTGAGCTAAAGAAGGCGGCTTTTAATGTTAATTCATTGTTTACAGGCATGGCCAACTCGACCTTCATGGCTTAGTTCACTTCCTCCACTGTTGTTGCTAAAACTACATGCAGGCTACAATTCTAAAACAGTATAGAAAGTTGAAGTCATTGTTGGTTGAATTTCTACTGAAGGACACTAAGTAAATGGCAAACCTCAGAAATTTCCTGAAAGAACCTTTATCACTTCATTTTCTTTGTGGCAAAACAAAAAGTTCCAAGTTTGACCTAATGTTCCTACAACCCTTAGATAACTGGTATAAGGGAAGTTGAACATTTAGTTTTAGGAAAAAATCTGTCTGATTTGTTCATCTTTGTAGTGATAAGCTCTCATGAATCTCAGCACTGTTTTAGGATACAACCAAACCTGATCTCTACGCAACACCTCAACAACCAAATAAAACCCTGTACCATCTATCTAAAACCCAGTATAAACTACAAATCATTTTAATTAGGTCAACACGGCATATTTACTCTGGGTCGGGTTCGGCATGTTTATGTGTTCCTGAATTAGCTACTGGGCGTAGCGGCAATATTAATTGCAAGTTCCTCTTGCCAGCGGAACAAAGTTGTCAATAAAAATCTGTGAACCTTGGCGGATCTCCGTTCTATTTACGTTATTCGCAGTAGCATCGAGGGATCTGCTGTGAAAGCAACCTCTGTCTAATCAGGAGAGAATATTCTGGATCACTTAACTTTAATATTTCATCTGTCAGCGGTCCAGGGAACGGTAGGTTTAATCTGAGGAATCCCTTCATGACTCATGGTGCTTCTTCTTCCACGGTCCCTAATGAGGAAAATTTGAATTTCTATAATTGCAGCCATTTGTTTTAAAGGATCCCAAAAGTTCATCTTTGGAGTTGTGTAAACGTTCTTTCAAACTCATAATTAGGTCTGTAAATAAAATCTTGAAACTTGCATCACATCCACTTGTTTTATTGGTTTAATCAGCGTTAGGTGTGTGTGTTGATTATCTTAGTGACACCACAGAGTTTTAAATTATTGTGTGTACATGGTCTGAGAAAGTATTTTTGTGATCTGAACTTTTTCATGTTTTGTGTTTCAGCAACAAAATTTTATATATTTTCTTTCATCGGCTAGAACAAAGTAATGCATAAAAGTAACAGATAAAAAAAACTATCATTTTGGATTTTTAATTACTAAATATCTACATTAGTTTGGTATCCATTTATATTTAGTCACCCACAGTCATTAATTTTTAGACCCCCATTGTGATGTCATGACTTTTGGAGTATGACATCACCTTTTCGCTTCGGTTTGAGTATTTTAATTGCGAAAGTCCAGAACCTACAGAAACAAGAAAACCTGAAACACGGAAGGAAGAAATCAGAAGAACTGGGAATACATGGGAGAAAAGAATCCAGCAGGGACGGTCAAGTATAAAAAGCAGGTGCTTAAACGGCTGGGAGAAACTTCTGGAATGTCAAACAGGCGACTAAATGAACAGGATGGAAGAGCCGAGTGACAGTGGGAGAACACAGAATTACAACTAAACAGGACACAGAAGGATCTACTAAATCCAACCTAAACAACTACAACACAGTTCAGAATCGAAATAAATGAAATGATAATAAGCAAAACAAGAACTTGAAATCCCAAACAAATACGGCATATCCAAAGTGACTGAACCACAAAATTAATCAAAAAACCAAACCAATGTCCTAAAGATCCTAACATTACCAGCTTCACAAATCCATAGCACGTTTTTTTTATATTTATCTAAAAGGAATTTCTTGTATATATTAAAAAGCACAACACAAAAAATAACCGAGAAAGCTTGTAGATGCAATAAGCCTTCGCCCGCGCTTCGCTCCTCGGGCCTAATGAGATTTAAAAAGGAGCAGCAAAAGCAAATGAGGTGGATTAGCAGAGCTTGCTAATCCAGCTACGGTGGGATATCGTCTGCTGTCCGGATATTGAATCGTTTGCATGTTGTGACATTAAAACAGTCTTCAGTCAGAGGCCTCTTTCAGATTTATTGACTGCTACTGGAGATGTTTCATTCTCACTCCACCATCCACAATGAGCCTCTGAAGATGGGTCACAAAAACATTTAATTTCCCTTTTGCTAACTTAAATGTCATTTGGAGTGTCCTCTCAAATGGTGGTGGTAGCTGCCATAATTGCAGGAAAAAAGTAATTAAAAAATGTTTCCAAATCACTGTTAAGAACTAGTTTCTGTTGAGCTATGGCACCAAATCCCAATAAAGTTTTATTAAAGTTTGTGGTTGTAATTAATTGTGACACAATGTTCAGCGCACATGAATATTTTTGGACAGCCCTGTGCACTCCTGTCCCGCTCATGTATGCCTCACTGAATAATGTTGCAATAAAACATAAAAAAGATGGCTGCAATAAACAGAAAAACATATAATTCAAGTCTGATTTTATTATCGACAGAAAAAAAAAAAAAAAAAATCTAAACTTACTCAGTTTAACAAGGTGTGCCATACATGTTTAAAGACGCAGCCCAGGAAAGGGAAACTAAAAATATCTGCAAAGCCAAATCATAATATTTTCTGAGGGTATTTGCATGTACGTGTGACTGGTTGACATAGGAAAAATGGACAAAAAGAATTTGAAAGCGTTTTTTTTTTTTTAAGAACAAGTCACGCCACTTCCAGTGAAAACGTTGCATGGAGAAAACGGAGAAGAGGAGAAGTGGAAGCTGAGGCCAGACTCTGGACGTCTACGCGGGGAACAGAGCGCCGTTGTAGACGGTAGACGCAGATGTTATCTGGAAGGAATATTACGGTTAGAGACGCGGCTAAGTTAGACATAACACTTTCACCTCCCATATTTCCCCATGATATTTTATATTAGCATGAATTCCGATTGCCATCGCACACACGGCCGACTCGGATTACACGAGTCGTGGGTGTAAATGTATTCCAGTGCTGCCGAAATTTCACAGCATCAGCTGCCGTGCTTTTAGCTTACTCCCCAGCAGCTATATCGCATCTGTTGTATTAAGTTACAGCCACAAACTAAAAATGCCAATATTTTTGTGTTTTTCTTATATACATGTATTAACTAGCACTGCAAAAACATGGGATGGAAAACGTCTTTCACCTCACTGAAAACTAAAGAGTCGTCCACCAGCATGATGTATTTCCATGGTGGTGGAAATACATCATGCTGAGCAAGAATTAATATATAGACTTTGTTATTATTAGGGCTGTTTAGCTATTAAAAATTTTAATCTGAGTACTCACATTGATGCTGTGAATTAATTACAATTAACTGTCAAAAAATATTAACCAAGTTAATAAATGAGTCGTAAATGTATATTAGGACAGTCTATGGATTAAAATAGGATGTAGCAGACAAAGCATGGTATCATTTCTCATGTTTTCTTCAGCACCAGTGGCTCTTATTTGAAAGTAGTCCGACAGGAAGAGTGCAGAGAGAAGACCTGTAGAAAAAGGAAACCGGGAACGGGAGTCGAAATCAGGACGGCTGCGTTGAGGTCTGTAGCCTGTGTATACATGGCGCCCGCTGTAACCACTGCGACATGCGACGCCCACATAAATCACTTTTTTTTCCTTTTTTTTTTTTTAGAAATTGGAGATTAGTTTCATAGAGAAACAGCTGAAACAACGAATGAGATTACGGTCAAATGTCAGTGCAGGTGAAAAAGTACAGGTCCAAAAAGTACAGAAGCCAGCGCATTATTTGCATGTTAAAAATGTACAGCATTAAAAGAATATGAATGAACGGCTTTACTTTGATTCATTTTGATTTTGAAGTACACAAAAAGATGCTGCCATGAAGAATGGCCGTCAAGATGTGAAAATCTGCAATCAAACCCGACTCTGTTCCACCAGTTCTTTCAGAAGGAAACCCACCTGTTTAGGATTGTATTTGAAACGTAAACAATTACAAATTTATTGATGGAACTTGACTTAATGCTGTGTTTTGATTGTTGATTCTATGTTGCATTGTGTTTCTGTGTTTGATATGATGTAAAGCACTTTGAAATGCCTTGCTGCTGAAATGTGCTATACAAATAAAATTTGATTGGTTGATTAATTGAAGGAATGGACCAAAATTCTAGAAAACAATTTAGAGATGCTTGCGGAAGGATGCTAAAAATTTTTGAAAGGCAACTAAAAGTTGCTTTTACCAAAAACTAAAGAAATATGTGTAAACCTTTGGCTTTATTTTAGGTAATCCTAACCGGCATCATGGTTCTGACTAAAGTCTGATTCAATGCATGTAAAATATTCAACTTTACATGGCAATACCTATATACAGTATATATATATATATATATATATATATATATAAAGTTGATCATACTTTACATCTAATCAAACTATTTGTTCCTCAAGACCTTCAGCTACAATTGAAAACAAGATGAAAAATAGAGCTTTGAACAAATGGGTCATGTTTTCAGAAATATTGTTTGAGCCACATGTCATGAGATCTTATGAACAAAAAATATTGTTTGTCATTTACAAGCTATCTAAGCAACAGCTTCACCGGAGGATTCACAATCCAGGCACAAAATATACTTATTGTGCCTGGAAAGATATTGAATAAATGCACATTACAGCTACAGTATTTAACTTCTCAGGGCGACTAATCTGACTCCCGCCACAGACGAACAAATCCCAACACCTGATCTCTAAGTCAGAGGTCTGGGTTCCCTGCGGGTGCTTTACATTTTCTGCCGCAACGCATTAGAACCGCTTTCTCCATGTGCATTTAACCATTGCAGAGGCCACACAGTGGGGCCAGAGCCCATCGGCCGTGTTTAGAAAGCGGCACAAACCTGGCGCTGTGCGCTGCCATTCATCCTTCGAAACCCCGTGCCGGACAAGAATGATGGAGTGCTGACGGCGTTGATGGATGGATGGGTGTGTGTGCGGGGTGGGTAGGTGGAAAGGAAGGAAAGAAAGATGGACGGTGCAGGGCTTGGCACCGGCAGACGGGTGGAGGAAGAAAGGTGTGCGAGCTGGCGGCAGATTGACTGATGGAGAGTGCCAGGTAAGGCTGGTGCAAGGTGTGCAGGGTCAGTAGAGGAGAGTATAATGGGGTGTAGGTTGACGGCGATGGTCGTCCTGCTTACTGCGGGCGTCTGCAGCTCCAATGATAACTTGTGGTTTTTGAAGTGTTCCTCTGAGCCACAATGAGGCCTAAGAAATGGCCGGCACTTGGCAAACAGCGGCCCGTTCCATCATAAGCGAGGAGCTGGGACCCTAACTCTCGAAGAAGGAAATGTCTCTAAACCGTATACCACCCAGTTTACTCTGGCACGGCGCTCCAAACCAAGACTTTTATACGCATAGCTCTAACATCAGCTTTGGGAGACGGAGCTGACGATGGACGAGGATGGAAAGCTACCTGCTGCTAAAAAGAGCACTGGGCTTGTAAAGAGTAGGGCATTCCCCTCAGTTTCTTACTTGTTAAATCAATTAAGGCATCCAAGAATCTAACAGGGAGAATTCAGTTGCATGTTTGCCCTTATTCAGTCACACTTTGGGTGTATGTTTATTATAGTATGGCTGTATTTTTAGTGTCTGGCGAGCTCTCCTAATTTTCTGCTAATCACAAAAAAACCCCCAGTGAAAACAAAACGGTCATTTTGAGGCTCTGGTGTTGGTTGTGTATTGCTAAGAAGGAAAGTGAAAAGCAGATTATACTGCCACTGTTTCCTGTCCCGCGTAACGTTGGAGTGCTTAACAAACCACATTGTACTTAAGCTGAAACGTATAGAAGAAATGGCATGTTTATTATAGAATATCTTGTACCATCTTTGTGTTGCTTTTGACTGAGGATGTCAAATCTACAGCGTTTTACTGCTTAACTTAGCCGTAATGTCATTACTGCTTTTTATATTTATGTATTTTCATAGTGAATGATCTGACCATCTATAAACAAAAGTTCAACACTATGCAAATTGATGAGTGTTAAAATAATTAATAGCTAAATTACTCAGAAATTAGGTTGAACTGTTGTCTAACAAAACCATTCCAAATATTTGGCATACCAAACTGAGCAAATCTTAATCACCACATGAGATTAAGTAATAGTATTATCAGGTGACTTCCCACTAATAGCAGTGGTTCAGTGTGTGGTGTATGTGACATCTCCAAGTTGCGACACATCATTTTTAAAGACTTAAAAGCATATGAAAGTTTAGTAGATTACCAGTTCTTTTTGTACATGCTAGGCTACATGACGGTGTGGCATTTACTCCATGGTAGTTAATGATTAGACGTGTACCATCTCCGAAACGCAATATATTTCTGCACCTTATTAATCTGCTCATATTAAATATATGAACATGATTTTCCTTACGTTGTAAAAACCCACTGCAAATCTACAAAGATACTGTACCGACAGCTGAAAGTCCTTATGGTTGATGGCTACTTCCCTTCGCCGGCGACTTTCCTCATCAAACTGGCTACGTTAAAATGAAGTGCAGTTCATCATGCAGCACCCTATGACCATTTCAAAAGTAAAATCAGCTAAATAGAAGTATCTGTAAAGCTTGTTTTTTGATTTGACGTCCGTCATGGTGGAGCGCGCAAAGGGTCAATACTACATGCTTCATCCAAAACTTTTATAGATGAACATAGTGGAATTACATCCTTTGCCTTTGCACAAGACGCCGTCCGGTGTTCAGTGTTTTTTGCGTCACCTTTTAGCAGCGTTTTACAGCGCCACCGATTGGCTCGACATACCTACTACAACATTTTCAGAGGTGTGGTTTGGACACTTTTTGTAGTTTTTTTAATCGTTTGCAAAAATTCACCGCGTTCATCTCCATGTGGACTAAAAGAGCCGTTTGACTGTTTTTCAAGAATCTTCCATCATTTTTCAACAGGTCAATGTTAAACTTCCTTTACATTAAAAAGTAAAATATCCAAAATACGGATTAAGTTTCATAAGACAGAACTATTTGTGAGGAAATTTAAGGTGTATATTTGATGTTGTTTTTCTTTCGTATGATGATAATGTTAGATTGACACAGTTGATTGTGACCAAAGCACTACTCAAACCTTTACTCAGTTGCACCAAATGGATATAATCTTTAAAACAGCTTTGATTTGTAAAATATTTCAATAAAAACTAAAACGTTGCCAAAAAACCTCCCACTGATTCTTAGATTTCTCCAGAATTATATCACAACTTCCAGTTTCATTTCATGAATCAGGGGGCTCCAAAGTAGCATTCATTCAAGAACCACCAGTATTTGTTGCCAGAAATAAGAACTCTACCCATTTTGGATGTTGGGTTATTTCTAATGTTCTAAAATTGGCTTTACTGATAGTCTGCATGTCAACACTACTTGCAGGATTGATATATTGATTGATCTTCCAGAAGGAGGTGAAATGTGTAGCACAGGTCGGGAAGAAGGTCAGCTTAGGGAGGGTGAAAAAGGGTGTGTGGGATGAGAACAAAAATGGTGTGTGTGTGTGAAGATTACACTTGAATGTTTTTTTGTCTGAGCCTTGGATCAATGCCGGGACTGCGCGGAGGGAGGAAACAGGATTGTTGGTCGGCTGGGACAGGATTAAATGGATAAGTGTGAACTCTGGGGGTCTAAGCTAAGACTTAGGGGCCTGCCCTTGAACGTAGATCACAGAAACAAACTTTCGGTCCGTGTCCATACGCGAAAGACAGAAAAACAGATATGGAAGTACGGTGGGAAGCAGAGGCACGTCTGCTTGGATTTTTCATGCTTTGCCTAAACACACAAACTTTGCTTGATTGACTCTCATTTGAACCAAGACCTCTGATACACACACATACACACGCCTGCAGACATGTGCAGATACATATGAGGTCATTTAACAGTCACACAGCTTTAAAAGCTCCTACACACTGACATTATCAGCAATAAAATCTTCACTTTTCTATCACAAGTTTTTAGTGTTTCGAGATTTTACGTGACGGACCAACACAAACCAGGATATAATGATCAAGTGGGAGTTAGACAATGGATCTATATTTGTTTTTCTTTTACAAATATAGATCCCAAAAATATGACATGTTCTTATGTTATCCCTTCTAACTGCCTTGCACCAGCCTCATCTGGCACTTCTAACTCTGTTGAGCAACCTGCAACTACAGCTGGAAGTCTTTGGCATTTGTTTCCAAAACCTTTTTTAATGATATTTTTGCCAAATCTTTTTGCAAAGTACTTCAATGTCAGTCAATTTGAATCCTTAACACGGATTCTAAGTTGGATTTATGTCAGGACTTTGACTAAGCCATTCTAATACATCAATGTATGTTGACCTAAAGCATTCCATTGCACATTTCACTACAGAATTTAACAGACCAACTAAGGTCAGCTGATCACATCAAGTTCTTGTGGAAAGTCTTCCGAGGACGATAGTATGGAGTTGGGGCAGACGTACCAGTAGGTGGTTGGTAATAGAAGATATTTTCGGAAGTCAGACAGTATATGTCTGTTCCACTCCCTCATTAAAAATGGAGAGATGCTATTTAAAATATGTATTGTGTATCATTTTCCTTCCACTCCACATTTACGTAGCAGTTAATCTGTGTCACAAAATCTTAAAACGCTGAAATTTGTGGTTGAAACAAAAACATTTGCCAAGTTTTAAGGGCTAATTTTATAAGACACTGCATTAAAACACGTTGCAAAGAACACAGCTCATTTTTTGGCAGGTTGTTTTCAAAGGATGACTCAAACAAAATGGAGAAACTTTAGCATTCAATCAACCAGCCACATTTCACCTTTGACCTTCCCTGCTATTTGACAAGTCAGATAAGTCTACTAGAGCTCATCCTTGGTCCCCTTTAGTCCTGACATAGACAAGCAAACAAATCCCCATGTATCCTCCCTCCCCAATCTTCCATTCATCTTGTGCTGTCTTCCACAGTCCATATATCCATACACCCTAAACTCTAAATTAACTCTTGTCTGTCAGGAACAGTCTAACTTATGAGGCAAAATTATGGAGGTGTTAAAGGAGCAGAACCATTCCTGCTGCCTAGATGAGGCAACTTCCTGGGTGTCAGTTGCTACTGTTGCTTGACCTGTGTCTTGGGGAAACTAAGGTGTGTCAGGAACAATTCAGTCAGTTTATGTACAGTATATACAGTATATCAACAGAAAGCTACATCAGTCCACTTTACAAGGTGCTTGCTGGTCTTTGTACAGATAGAGCAAGACCTGGTCACAAAGTCAAGTATGATCCCAGAGTGGGTTGGACTCTCCCAGGTTTGCCCACTTGTAACCTGTTTCACCTTTGTGTCATTCATGAACAGGATCTTTGCAAACCTCAAGCTCTCATCTTTGCTTTTTTGCAGATGATATGATTCTGTTGGCATCGTCCGGCCATGGCCTCCAGCATTCACTGGATCCGTTTCTTTTTTATGACTGTAAGATAGTGCAGGAGATAGATGGACAGATTTTGGCATCGTCTGCTATAATGTGGACACTGCTCTGGTCTTTCATGGTCTAGAAAATTCTTGATCTATAGGTTTATCTATGGATCATAGCAGGAAGGACAGGATCCCAGATTCAAATAGCTGAAATGAGCACTGTAAAAAAAATTGACTGTTACCTGGGGTAGCTCGAAGTCTTCTTTGGTGGGTTTTTGGCGACGCATCATTGTGACGAGATTCCAGGGAATACCAGAGGGACCATATACTGTATGCCTTTTGGATTGGGAAAGTTGACCTTTTTTCTGTTTTTTATGGAATCAGGAGCAGATCATTAGAAGAACTGACTGAGTGATTAAATAAATGTATATTTTCTTGTGTAACTATTTAAAAGTCCAAAGGATTTCCAGTTGACAATTCAAATTGTCTATCAGCAATTAGCATGTTTTTGAGGAACTGTAAAATGTAGACTTAAGTTTCTATGTGCACTACAATAATAATGTACATGTTCCAGTCATTACCTGATTATTTAGTGTATCTCTGTTCTTTGGGGACAAAAATTTGTTGTAGAAATTACTATCAAATCCTTCTTTTAGTCGTCTTTCTACTGCATCCGCAGTCCGCTCACTGTTGAACTACTTACAAAGCGGTCACATCAGACAGAATGTAATATTCTTGGGAACTTGCGCAGCACTTTATTGGCTACCTGTCACGACCTTCTGCCGGTTCCAAACCATCACACGGTTCATCACTTGGTTCCCGTTGTTTTTCTTTCTGTCCGTACAGAGACGACCTGCTGCTGTGGGGGAGGCGGTGTTTACCTTCTCTCTGCTCGGACTGGGCTAAAGCTGTGTGTGGGCCTGACCCCCGCCGAGACTGATGGTGGAACCACCGCGCAACTCGGATCTCACCTCCCGCTGTACGGACAGGTTACGCACCATTATCTGGGTGACTTGCAGACCAGAATTCCTTGTGTGTGAAGGCGTCCAATGCCTCCTGTTTGGCCGGTGCTGCTTTTCCTCATATTTTTAACCAGAACAAATGCATGGTCGATGACGCATTGCTTTAATATGACTGGACCTGCTAGTGATAGAAATCTGGTTCTAATCTCTTGGGGATATCTCTCCTTTGAAGTTCTTCGTAGCTGATACTAAACCCGCTTTAATTTTTTCTGAAGAAGTTTTCCACCCAAGCAAAGCAGAAATACATATTTTTGTCCATTAAAACATTTTCACAAGCATTGAGTAAGTCTGACCTGAATCCCCCCAGTGAAACTAATGTGATCAGTCTCTACAGGCTGGTTCAGTTGAGTTCAGTGCACAGTTTTGACTAAAGATGCATCAGAATCTCATTTAGAACAACAGTCAATAAAAACATTTGCACTGTTTTTGTTTGCACATAAATAAAAACCAGACTACAGATTTAAATCATGCAAAAGCACTGATATTTTTGCATTTATCAACACTTCCTGTTTTGTATTATTCCCTTTTTCTTTCTAATTTGAGATATGAAAAGAAAAGTTTTTAACCAGACTTACAGTAAGTGACGAACACTAAATAATGTTTTACAAGAGAACACTCCAGTAGTTTGTGTAGTAAGTAAACTATGTTTAAATTTATATTTACTGATTACAAACTGCTCTTAGTTCATTACAATGCTTTGAAGAAATTATTTGCCAGATCATTTGCAGAAGCTATTATCATCTAATGACGATGCTCAGAGGAGAAAAAACAATTCAATTTTGTAAAACCACATTGAAGCAGATGTGTATTTCAGTTTATGGACTCAAACTACAGAAAGTTTCTTGGATAATGATTAAAAAAAGTTCATCTCTTATTTAATTGAAAATACGCCTTATGACCTTACAATAAAATGTCCCACCTCGTCCTTTGAGCAAGGGACTCCTAAGTGACACATCTTCAGTTCTCACATCTTAGCTTTCTTTTGAAGCTTCTTCTCTTTCTGCGCTCACACAGATGTTGCCCACAATACAGACCAAAATAATTTGCTTTTAAGCTGCTCTTGACTCAGTGAACGTGATCAATGGACATCAGCGCTGTGTTGGGCCTCACATTGTGCTTTCATACGCTTAATGTTTGCTAATGAACTTGGAACTAGATCGTCTCTCGCACAGATGACGGTTTGCTGTTGAGAGAATTGTGGTCTGTTCCATTGTCGCTCCACAGTTTTCTACTTCCTCCAGTCCACGCTGCTTGGATAAAAGCTTCGAGCCCCATGTTCATATATTCTCTTCCATTTGTTTTCTTTGGCTGCTGAAAATGTAAAATCTCATAAGCCGTGTGTTAATAGAACGCAAGCTTTTCTCCAAATATCTCAGGCAGGGTTATGGTGGGACTCTGCCAGAGTTATTTTTGATCCTGGTGTTTCTACTTTCACCTGCCACTCATTTGCAGTGTGTTGCCAGCGTTTGTTTTTGCGGATATTTTTGGAAGAACAGCAAATCAGTAGAAAACGTGGTGGAGGCTCACACTTCCACTGTCATTTCCTTTCAAAAAGTTGGGTAATTTGGAAGCTTGATGACATAATTGAGCAGGTTTATAAAGAAAAAGTACTTATTGTACATGAATCAATGCAAAGGAAATTATGTATCGATTTAATACCGCAATTTTATACTATAAATCACAATTTGATTTTTTCAGAATTACAGCCATGTGGGTTAAGATATATTGTTCATAAGGGGTTGAGTTGTTAGTAAACCGAAAACTATTTTAAAAAAAGGGGAGTCCCACAAAGTTCAATGTTGGAACCTAAACTTTTCAATTTGATTACATTTTTGAAATATTTAGTACAACATCATTTGCACAAACTATGAGCATCCAATGACAGTAGAGGAAATAAAAACTATATTTTTGCCCAAACTACTTTGAAGCAGATGTCTATTTCAGTTTGTGGAGTTAAACTATGGAAATTTTCTTGGATAATGATTAAAGAAATAATTTATTAAGTTGAAAATACTCCTTATTACCTTCCAATAAAATTTCCCATCACAACAATTAAAAAAATTAGACTTTATGTATTTATGGACAAACAATAATTAAGGATTTCTTGTTTATTTATTGTATAATAACGAGGGGGGTCAGGCATTATGAAAAGTTTTTCTATTTCTGATATCTTTACAGTGTTGTCCCTGTTGCCATGGTATAAATACCACCTAATTTACCTCCTCAATATGTACAGCACTTTTAAAGTCCCAGGTAAATTTTGACTGGGTCATCACTCTGTTTTTAACTCTTCTCTGTACAGAAAAAGAAAAGATTCTTGGCTGTAGTGAGCACACTCCCGCTAACGCGCTAATAGAGCTAATTGTTTTGTTTAGCCCTCCAGCATCTTGCTGACTTTGAAAACGTTTAGTGCTTTCCCTAAATTAATTAATTTCACATCTAGTGTAAAGTGCTAACTTAGATGGACATTTTGTAAACTTTCAGGTGAATAGAGTTCGACGTGTGTTGAAGTTTTGGCTATCGACTGCAAAGAATTTGTCAAATGGAGGTTTATATTTATGCTTTTATTTTGAAGTGGGGGGAGACTGTTCACCCAGCAGTTCTATTTCCTCGCTTCATGGTTTCTCTTTTTTCAGCATATTGCGTATTTATCACACAACATGATTGACTTTAGCATTTTAGCATTAGCTTCCAATAAATTCCATCCTTTAATAGTGCATTAGCAGAACTAATGTTAAAGATTAGTACTTAAGGGAAAGTGAAACTAACATTTTAGTTAGCGGTGCCATCCATTGGTTCTGGTATCTCTTCAAAACAGACTTACACTGCAGGAATGCTATAAAGCAAAAATGGAATCAGTTTATAAACTGTAACGTTTTAAAACCACGGTAAGTTAATGCTAATGATAACTGGTCCATGCTTATATTCGACTCTAGATTAAATGAGTCTGCAAAGACTTCATGGTTGATTCAGTGACAGAAAGGTGTTCAGTTCCTGTGACTGTAAAACCCCCACATACCATTATTAATATGCATTACAACATATTTTTATTCTGTCACACAACAAACTTTCTGTTTTTACCTAGAAAAACACCCATTCTTCATGTGACAGTGTCACTGTATAATTACGATAAATGAGATTTTTAGTTTAAATGCATCCAGAATAAAAAAAAAGAAAGAAGGACCCCAAATCAAGGGAGTGGAAGCCAAAAAAAAAAAAAAAAAAAAAGAACCACGCAGGTTTTAAAAAATGCTACTGCTGTTTAATGTTTTGACTTTTTTTTTTTTTCTGCTGAGGTTTCATTTGCCTCTGCATCTCATTGCTGTCACAGCCGCTTCTCAGAAAAGACTGACATCCTCCTTCGTTAGACATTCAGCAGCCACAAAGTAACCTGAGCCCGTAGCACATATTCACCAGGCAGCCTCTCTCCAATCAGAAGCGCTTTAAAGCTCAGACCGTAATATGTGCATGTGCAGACAAAGCATGAGTGTCAGCTGTAGCTGATACCAACTTGGGAATCAGACATGCACTCTGTTCTTCCCATTGGAAACACATGTGGAAGACACAGTGAAAAATCTAGCATGCTCCAGTCCACCTTTAGCCATGTATTTCAGTCATCAGTGACTGGTTTGTAGACTTTCTAAAGGTGCAAGAACAGCAACAAATGCAGCCGAGTTTGTTTAAATGTTGAATAATATTCATGATTCATGTCTTTTGTCCGTGATCAAAAGAACCAGTGGACTCTTTGTGGTGCCTCTCAACCAATTAAAATGCAGAAAGCAGGTAACCTGGCCTCCCTGCACCCACCAACAAGCAACTGAAGTAGAAGCAGTAGCAAACTAACAGGTGAGTTATATTTTATTTTCTAGGGCGCCTTGCCCCTTTCTAATGTCACCCTGGGCAACTGCCCATAACACCCATATTAAAAACTGCCACTGAAAAAACAACAAATGTATGATGGTGGCCAGGGATGTTCAATTCAAATTCACCCTTTACAAGTAGCTTAAAATTCAGCTCACACAGATGAAGTCTGAACGAACTGATGTTTGTGATTCACAACTTAATTTTTTTTCCGACAGCGTGCCTCTATTCAGATCATTTTCCTGACACCCCTAAATAAAATTCACTGCAACAAATTACCTCCAGAAAGCACCTAATTACTGAACAAGAGTCTTCCTTTCTTCACTGAAACCTCAGTATAAGTCCAGATACCCCTAAACCCTCAGAGAACACTGAACAGAAACACAGTAGGGGAGTAAATATGTGATTTTTTTTTCTTTATTCCGTATAAAGTTATGGATCAAGTTTTGAATGTGTCAAAAGGTTCTGTTCAACTGAAAACGTTCCAAGACGAGGTCAACCACCTGAACTTGGGTTCTGTAACATGCAGCTCCAGTTGGACAGTAAAGTTTTTTCTGTAAAGGACTGAACTGGACACTTTGTACTCAATATGTTATTTAAAACTACTTTTTGTGAAGTTGAGCGTTTTTAGGGAGTCCCTAGTATTAGCGGGTCTTAGGTATTCCCGGGCAGCTCAAGAATATAGGCAGTATACCATATTTACTTTTTTAATTGATGGCTAAAGCTACCCTTCCAGTAAGTCTTGTATGTGTATTCCAGTGAAAAAACTGGATCCACCATAAATTTTGTTGAACAGAATTCTAGCAGCAACGTTTCTGGTATTTTGAAGAAAGCTGCTCTCCACACAAAGATATTTTTAGCTCCTAAAACAGCAGACCCGTATATTTTCTTTAGACATTGATTGATATTTTTTTTTTTTAGATGAAAAACTATTTAAGATGGGTCACACTGTGTCAGAGTTTGCTGATTGCAAATACCAGACAAGGGTGTAGTATTTGTTTAAAACTGACCTAATCTGTTAGTTTTAGCTAACTCTAGGAGTCATTTTTGCTGAGTGTACAATGATGACAAAGCTCCTATAGGAAATCGTAGAAGTAAGCGGCTTTTACTTTCGGGGGCTTTTTATTTTTACCTCGAAAGCTTGCACCTACTCGAAGTGCCAAATTTTCACCCTGCTTGGAAGTTGGCACTCCTGCTGCTGGCCTTTAAAAGCTTGCGGTTAGCTTAACTCAGCCACATGAACAGGTTGTGTTCAGCCACAAAAGGCTGAAGCAGACCCGTCCTGCTCCAGTCGTTTCTGTTGCCGTCCAAAGACGGAGAAGCCACGGCATTCACGTAGCTTCCCCCCCGCTCATTTTTTGTCCACCGCGGCAGCTAATCAGCGGCTCTTCCTTTCGGAGGAAGTAACGAGGAAGTAACGAGGAAGTAACGAGGAAGGCCGAGGCGTTTCTTTGAAACGCAGCGAGTTGTGACAGTCTGTTTTGGCACTTTGTCAAAACTCTTCTTTTGTCACTTTCGAACGTTTGCGACCTAATAGGTGATGAAAAGCCAGCTCGGAGGAGAATGTTTTATGAAGATTGAGACGTCTAACCATTAGCATGCGTGCTAGCAGGATTCTGTCCCAGGGGGGAAACCCAAGTCTATCCTCCACGTCCCAGCGGACGTCCACTGCGGAGGTTAGCTTATCCACGGTTTCAGCTGAACGGCTGAAAGCTGGCATGTGTTGGGCTGCTGAGAGATTGGTTATTTGGAGCAGCGAATTTTAATGACGTTTGTCAACTCTAATATACAAAGCTGCCCGGGCGCGGACAAGATTGAAGTTTTCTCAGCTTGCTTTAGGTTTATTTAAAAGAAGTACCGCTTTTCAAGAAGACTACTGCGACTGATTTATTGGATAAACAGAAGTCACACTTCCTAACAGGATGGGTAAAGCCTCACATGATCCTAAATCAGCAGGCAGACAAAGATAACTCACTGATTAATACTTCATGTGAAAACTGAAAAAGGGCCATAACATGAACCTTTTCACTAAAGAAACAACCTTCCTTGTCTTTCGCCCACAAAATAGAAATATTACATACATTTATGTATATACATACATCCCCAATAATATTCAGATATGAGAGATTTATGCCATGAAAATTTCTGATGAAAATATCAAGTGTGACAAAAAAGCAAAACTGCCCCAAAATCTATTAAGATGTATATACATTTTCAAAGTTAATTAATTTACTAGACCTTTTTTAAAACTATACCTAATACAAAATACTGTTTAAAAACGACAGCAGAAAAATGAAACTACTGAAGATGCTGGTGCAAGTGGTAAGCGTTCACAGATTTTGTTATGGCTCTAATAAATTTTGCCTTCCATGAGTATGTTTCCTACATTAGCAGGACTCGTTGGAAGCAAAGTCCTCTGGATTAGCTCAAATACTTCTTTTTTTTTTTTTTTGAGCAGCATAACCTCTCTAACTGTACCGAAATCTGAGCACCAGTCTCATCAGAACTGTTACAGATGGATTGTCATAAAGTTTGTGCTGTAAATGTTGGGGAAAATGGGAGCCAAAAGGGCATAACGTGAGGACTCAGATGTATTTTTTAAACCCTGTCTGATAGGTTTATAAGCTTCAATGGCAGACCAAACAGCTATTTTAGCCACAATAATTACCCGCTGCTTAGATATCAGGGTTCTTGCACTCGGTATTGATGCCAAAACAAGTAGACTAATCAGATTTAACAAGCAGTGCAAACAGTTTTCATCTCAAATTATTTATTCATACATACAGATTTTTTTTGTCATCGTACAAAAACAATGCAACAGCTGAATTACTGCTAAGTACCTCAGTCTCTGTTTTCATCGCAGCCATTTTTAATATTTACATGTACAGCTTTTAGGCCTGAATGCATTCAACATCCATTATGAATGCATAACAATAACACACAAAAACACAGACACTTTCGGTTATGGCCCGGTAAATGAACAGCCGTAATGTAGCAGGAGAAGACCTAAAGTGCTGATGTAAAAAGGAGGCCATGGTAAATAGTTGAATTTAAAAAAAATACACTGAATGAAAAATAAACAAATCTTCAAAAGAAATCAAACCTGGTTGCGTAAGTGTGCACACTCTGAAAGTTCCATTTTACTAAGACTTTACAGAGAGACACTAGCTGCGTTTATAACTTTGTCAGTATTCTGCTAATGTCGAAAGAGGACACTTTCGCCATTACAGTGTTTTCATTAAATAAGAAATGCGGCTAAAATCACATGTGAATACATCTGTTCACATGATAAGCCAATAAAAAACATGCTGCGCCATCATCCTCCAGCTACTTCCTGTTGTCGTCTTCTTCGTGGTTTGGCAACATCCAGAAAAAAATGTTTCCATGAGCTCCACGTTTTGGAGCTCATTCTAGCTCCAAAACCTTTTATAAAACATCTTTATTTTCTTTAAATTGACACGGCTCCAATAATGGGGTTATTTTCAAAATGTCAAATTGCACAATTATATGGACAATGCAGCTAATGATTCAGTTTCAGATTTTAGTGTTTGGTAGAAGTGTGTTAGCATGTCACATGTTGACATGGGGTTAGTTGACTGCTCTACGGTGTAATATATCAGTCCCCTGCACAGATCGTCGGCCATATTTGGCTCTGGTCTTTGGCTGGGCCATTCCAGAACTTTCCTCTCATGAAGTCAGTTTTTCATTGAGTTGGCTATATGGTTGGCTCTCCAGACACTTCAGTAATATACTATGGTCAGCAGTAACAAGGTGTAGCTCAGCATGGCAGTTTTGCCCAACATGTAAAATATATGTATATGCTCACTCATGTTTTAAATCATCAATACATTTTTGAAAAGATTATTAAAAGATCAATCATCTAATTTCAGCAGTTACCAAAACTTTATTTATTTATTTTTTGCCATTATGATCTTTGAGATAAATAAACAGTAGGAAGTGAGTCCCACTTTTAACAGGAAGAAACAAAACGGTTTTGAGAGCAGCAAACTTCAAGTGTGACTTCATTCGAATTAAGCATAAACCAGTTTAAAAGTAATTGAATACAAACACAGACATGAGGTATAAAATGAGGAAAGTGGGCAAAGAGGCATGTAACAAATTAATGTTAACAGTTATATTTTTCCTCCTGGTAGGTGAGATATTCCATGTCTAGACTATCATAAGAAGTTAGTCTCGAACATATTTTTCTTGGTTTGTGCCCATATACACACACTTTGTGGACGCTGAGTGTTCTTGGAGAGGAAAGTCGAACATTTCAGGCTACGGAGCTACATTATACTATAGTAGCAGCTTTTATTAGACAGACAACATGCCGAGCTCCAGCGGGAAAACCTCATGATGGACAGGCACTTTACCTGAGCCAGGAACAGGCGGGCTGCGAGGAGGGAAAATGAAATAAAATCAATAACCGAACATAACTTTTAAAATAAACATTTGCGCTCAACGGACATTGTTGGCAGCGGGAGCCGGTAACCTGTCCCTATGGTGGAACTCAACACCAGAGTGTTCGTGGAGCACTGGCTCCCATCGAAGCGACGGCTACTGGCAAGATGTGACATGAATAGCAGGCTATGTTCTGCTTATCCCAGGTAAAAAGAAGAGGAGCTGGTGGAGGAGCAAAGGAAGGTATAAACGGTTTAAATCTTGCGAGGGAGCTGTTCTTGAGGCTTTTTATAATGGCTTGTAGCTTCTGGAGCTTAAAGGAAGCTTTGCAGAAATGACGTTAAACAACAATTTTGTGCCAGAAGAGAGACATGATAATGGGCACCAAACCAGGAGGTTTCAGCTGCATTTAGCAGGAATATTCTCAGAAACCTCTTATCAAGTCATTTAGACTACTTACGGCCCATTCTCCATGGGTGTGGCTTTAACTTCTTTTTCCTCCATTCATCTCTGTAGATCCCGTGCAGTTCCTCCCCGTTTTTTGGAACCACCTTTGATGTGGTACTAGCCGGGCCAAGTCGGGTATTGGGTGCAAATGAATTGATTGATAGCATACTACACTGGTTGATGGGCCTGTAGATTTACTTCACTTTACGATGACAGTTGGTACTTGTGAGAGAATGCGTCCAGCATCCACTTGACAGGGTAACAAGCAAATATACCAAGAGGTTTCGGAGAAACTGACCACTCCAGGGTACACATGACATCATCAGCTCGCAGCCCACCCTCGTTCCCACATTCCTGCCCACGTTTCTACCCATATTCATGCTCATGTAGTGAAGAGCACACTGCCAGTGGAGAGACACCTGACTTGGTTGGAACCTAACAAGACATTAAAAGGCTACACTGAGATTTGAGAAGGAACTGGACTCCATTCATTTTCTTCAAGACTTCTTTTAGCACTAGTGGCCTTTATTCAACAGGAAGGGCAGAAAGAGAAGAGAAGGAGTAAAAAAAACAACAGTGTTGAGGTCTGTAGGCTGTGCATATGGGGCACTCACTCCATTCTGTAGGAAATTTAACCTTATGTAGAATATTTTTCTATAACCCCATCAGTTTGTTAAAAAGGTAATAACTTTTGACAAGAATGGTTGCTACAGGTTTGCCGCAACGATTGGGTCTCAGGTGGACCAGACATTTTCAGATGTGCACTTCCATCTCATGTGCATGAGGTCAAAGGAGATGAGAAGGAAGGGGTTCCCACCCGAGTCTGGGCCAGTCCCCAGGTCCATGGTAAGCGCATTCAGAACTGTGGGTCATCAATTAGGATGCCATAATCACCCAGTGTGCCTTAAAAACCTCCAGTAGGAGGGAGCCAGGAGTCCTTATGATGGGTAGAAGCAGTGGCTTTACTTTGATCTCCTCAAGATGACAGCGCTGCTCTCTGTAGGACTTGACAAGCAGGAGGTTATGTTGTTCCCTTTCCATTCATTTCATATTGAACTTGTGCAATGAGGCGACAGTCGCTTACCTCCTCCAGTCAAGCGGCTGGCGAAATTCGTGCATGTGAAATTTTGAGCCCATACACCTAGAGGTGCAAACACAGGCTTGTGACGCAATATAGGAATGACGTTGACGCATCCTGTGTGTTGTTTCACCCCAGGTTGTGAAAACCTTCGCCTGTCGATGTCGTCCATCGCGCCCCATGTGTCGAGTCTGTAAGGCTTAGTCTGGCCCCCATAAGGAGGAAGTTAATTTTGGCCACCTGCATTCAGGTAAAAAGAAGAGTCATCATTCATACTTCATGAGGTAAAGATGTTCACAAGTAATTTCTACTGTGTCCAAGTCAAGTCTTGAGTGTTGGAGGAACAAATTTCAAGTCTTTCACCGCAATTCAGAGTCGAACCTCAAGTTTCTAAAAACTAAAAAACATTTTTAAAAATATTAGCAAACCTCTTCACCAAGTAACCTACTTCTATCTTCAACAGCCGACTCTACATGTTCTCTTTGTAGCTCACACTTGATGAACTGTATAAAGCCCATTGTGAATTTATGTCACACTGATGGTGACATTGTGATGGAACTTAAAAGAAGTCACGACCTGAATCCAATGTCTTTATGATTAGCACAACCTTTCCTTTCTGTGCTAAAGACAACCTTGTTCTTAAAAGAAAGATGCATGTGTTCAGACACGTGCTCTCACTAAAGAAGCAGGTCATATTGAGAGTTAAGTCCAGCTCAATAAATTATAACAGTTCATCACCAATGAAATGTGGGAAAGTGCAGTAAGCATAGCAGATTGATGAGCAGCCCAAGAGCACACGAGAAGGATTTATTTCCTTAGAATAACAATGTACCGTCTGGGGCTAATATGGCACAGGATGAGCTGGGTGGCCTGGTCTGGCTGCTGGTGCTGCACTGAGCTGGCCCATGTGCTGCTGACTACGGTGGAAAGGACCCCTCACTCTCCTCTCAGCTGGCTGGAATGACCCACACAAACAGCTGGTTTCTGCAGCTGGGGCAGCTGCGGCGGTGAGCACCGCATTCAGTGGCTAACAGAGAAACACCTGGAGGCACAATGATGGAGAGGTAAGTAACAGACGTGGATCACCTTACATATGTCTGAGCTGCTAAGTGCACACTTTGATTATGTTTGTCATTACCCAATGAGGACAGTCCAGATAAAATAAAAGTTTCATTTTGCTTTTGATTGGTGTTATGACTGGTAGACATACAGTGCCATGAAATATTCATACCTCTTGAACATGTTGACGTTTTTGTCACTTTAAAAACACAAACTAAAACTGGGCTTTTGATTGTTTTTTTAATACTATCTGATAAGGTTCACATGTATTTGTATTTAGCAAAACAGCTCAAGTTTTAATAATTTGAAATCTGGACTTTGGGTCATTCCAGCTCTAGCCAAACTCCTCACATAGTGGTAGGCCCAATAAATTGATTTATGTTTTCATTAGACAATAACATACTTACACAGGTTTACAGTTTCCCCTACATAGCCTGAGAAAAACTATGAATGGCACCTCTTATGATTTTCTTTTTAAAAAACATCTTTGGCCAGATTTGAGGCATATACGTACAACTAACAGACCACCTGAACTGTGCTTCTCTGTCGTTCCTCCAAAGTCACCATGGACCACCTAATTGCTAGTCTGATCCTTGCTCTCCTCACCCGGCCAATGAGTTTATTGGACATAAACCCTTATTTGACTGTCTTCAAAAGCTTTGTCCCCAACATGTCCGCTTTGTTCCTTGGTCTTCACGATATGCCATTGATTCAGGAAACACTACTGACTCAACGTAGTCCGACCTGCTTAAAGGTTACTGCCATCAATGCAACACTTTGCGAAGAAAATATCCAAAAGTCTCTCGTCATGTTCCACTGAGTCTTTTCTCATTAGCTGCCTCAGAGCCTAGATGTAAACACAGCTGTCAAGTAGGACGATTAGCATGTAGAAACATGACAGAGGACGCACAACTCTCTTGGAAAATTCTCACAAAGTGCAAGAATAGCAGATTTAAAATGGAATTTAACACCTGAATGTGATTAATAGTCAGGGCTCACATGTCGACAAGAAGATGCCAAGAAAAGCTCTTAAAAAAAACAACCAGATGAGGTGTGTGGAGTACTCTATGTCCAAAGGTATTGGGGTCACCCTTCAGCAAGGCACCCTTAGACTGCTGAAAGGTGCAGTTGCTGGGCAGTAGTGCAACTGAACAGGTGTTGTGTGAAGTAAAGTTAAATGAAGCATAAAACGTCCAGCTGAAAAACTCATCAAACTAACAAATGCTAAGGCTAAAAGAATTTGACAATGTATGTCCATGAATTACATGAATGACAAGTGTTGGTTAGTAATAGGAAATGGTCTGTTACCCATAAGTGACCTTTTCCCTGACTTCTCCTGTCGACGCTTTAGTACGCTATTGTCCCGCTGTGCCAGTCACTAAACCACCGCTACATCTCTCCTCTGAACCCAAAATCACCCACTAAAGGGTGACTAAAGCCCAGCTTTCCCACATAGTACGAAAGAACTTTCTCTGGTCAGATGGGACCAAAATAGAAATGTTCAAAACTATATACAAAGTTGTACATTTGAACTTTACCCAACCGATGGTAGCCTCACACTATGAGGATCCTTTTCTTGGTCATAGTTGATGGGAAGATGAATGGAGCCAATACAGGAGGGAATCATGAAACAACGTCATTGTTCGGAACTTTGCCTTCTGCTTGCTGATTGGCCTAAATAATTCATCCTGAAAAAATCAATCTTAAAGGGAGAAATCCCAGACAGAGAACTGAAGGGATATGAGAATCAAGCAGAATTGCACAGGAAGGCAATGGGCAAGATAAGCCAGAACAAAGGTCTTTGAGAATCTGACAAGACTTTAACATTGCCACTCATCAAAGATTTCTGACTGAGCTTGAAATACTTTCAGAATCATATCACTAAATATGGAGAAAATGTAATTTGAGCACCAAGTAAAGCCAACTGCCTGAAGTGTTCTTTAACTAATCGGGTTGCAAGAGGATGCTTGGCTGGCTTTGTGGCAGTGAGTGACCACAACCACCTCACAGTTCATGAAAGCTTCCATTCACCTCCATTCACACTATCCTCCAGCCAGAGCAAGACTTCCCCAGTGAAAACAAGCCCCGCTGAAAGGAAAAACAATCGTCCATTCCCAACAAATTCCTGCTAATTTGCCAGAGCCAGAGAGGCAGGACAGGAGGAACAGGAGTGAAGTATGTCTGGCCGTCCAGCTGCAAAAGTCTGTGTGCCTTCGTGCTTGTGACTCTGTCCTCAGCCTTCAGTGTGCCTCAAAGGTGCCAGATACTCCTGCAGACTCAGCTTTGACACATCCTCAATGCATGCTGTTGTGGGGTTCTCACTCGACCGTCCTGCCAAACACACAGCCCCCCCTCTCTGTCATCTGAATCCACACACCACCTCATCAAATATAAGTATTTGTTCTTGAGCACTTTTCTCATTTTCCTTATTTTCTTTATTGTGCGTCTGAAAGTGGATCCAAGTTGCCGTATTGAAGGAGCGTTTTCATCCCGTTTCATTAATCAAACCTCCTGGTAGCACGTGCGAATGGCTCGTAATTGTGTGTGGACTCAACACGCGACGCATTATGACTCAGATGGTAATTTCACTTTCCATATTTATTTTTCTGCTTTATTAGAAATAGTGGCGCTCCTTCAGCAAACTTGTGCAGAGGCAAGTTTGTTTCGGCTCACCGCGGAGGAAACCGAGGAGAGAAACCCTGTGTCGGAAGGCGCTCTTGGCGATATGCTCCTTCATTAATTATGTTTATGCTCCGGTTACAGTAGCCGACTTGTCTGAGCGATTGGCAGGTGGGTCTCGTCTTCGACACTCTGTTTGTTTGTGTGAGCCATAGCTGAGGTGTTGCAGGACGCGAGTCAGAAAAAAAAAAGAGAAGGCTCTGATGTGCGAGGACATGTTTAAAAGTCTCAGATGATGATTTTGGAAGGAATTTTTGCCTTTTGGTTTGCTGGTTCTTGCCGATTTGCTTGTGGAATTAATCAAAACAAATCCTGAACCAACAGCTACAGTCTTCATCTGAGTTTTTATCAGGGTCGGCTTTTACCAAATCTGACTAGAATGCAGCAAGATTAAGTCTCAAAAAGTGTGTTTTATAGTGTTTCAGTACAGTTGAAACCATATGTTTGCATACATTGTATGAAAAGATACAAACCGTGTGTTGAAAAGACCAACACTTGGACTGCATGTTAGCTACAGATGTAAACGACATGAGATATATTCATAATTCATCCATGGCACTAGAGCTCATCATTTATCAGCCATCAGAGGAGACGTTGTTGTCTTATTCAGGAACGACAATGGCTCGTGATTAAAATCCCACGGCTACATATGCGGCGTTTTGGGAAGATTGTAATTGATGACTTTACATTAGAGCAATGGATTCAACACGTTAGAATGACAGAACGTTTTATGAACTGCTGTGAGAGCTGTGGTGGGGCCAGCTGAACACTGTCCGAAAAAGCAAAACCAAACCAAAGCATCTTTCTACTGCTTCCTGTTTTTGTCTGTAGTAACTTTTGATTGTTTTGCAGTTTTGTGACACACATCCATTTCGACATGGCTGAAAAACCACTTTGTCCTAATGCAATAACTTTTTTTGGAAGACGTGAGTTTTTTCAAAACTGACGTGTTTCTATAAAGCAAATATGTTTTCGTAATTTCCATTAGAGCAGTTTTATTTCACAGTTACATATCAATGTTGAGGTTCCTTAAGGCTCCATTCTTGTCCCTCTTGTGGAGATTATAGCTCAGCAAAATCTCTATGCTGATGATGCACAACTTGACATCTTGTCTCTAAGAACTGCTTTTACGATCACTTAATCACTTTGTCCATTAAATCAATGAAATCCTACAGCTGAACGCCAAAAGAAATCATTGTTTTAGTTTCTAAAGATGTTGACAAGAAAAAAGATCAGCACTTAAATCTAGTCTGGCCAGACCTTGCTGTGCTTCATTCTGGGTTTGAAGAAGTTTACAGCTGAAACAGGAAATTTGTGGAAGCACATCTTCATCGCTGGAATGGAATTATGGCTAATAAAGCAAAGATGTGAAAGAAGGTAGAATGTCTTTTACCCAGAAATGGTTGGTGGTGAGATTTTCCTTTAATATTCTCACTGCAGTGGTCATTCTGTTCCTGTTGTGCTCGTTAGTCGGTTGTTACTGGACTTTTAATCTCTATCTCCCAGAGAGCATAAAGGATTTGGAAATGTTGGCAGGCCACTTGAGGACACTGACACAAGGTAGGAATATTAATCTACAAAATAAATGGAGACTGCTGTTAAATTTGGCAGTGCTATTACAGCTAACCACTGAAAAACAAACCTTAAAGGGTAAAAACATTTAAAAAAAAGTCACCTTATTTCCTTCATTGATGTGGTAAGCTTATATTTCATTGAGCTCTTTCGTGTTGCTCAATATCTCACATGCGCACGGTCTGATGCAACCATTGCTCATCGCAGTTAATGACCTTCATGTTCCTGGCAGAAAGGCGTCATGTACCGGGGTCTGTTGTGCCCTCCACCCCTCCTTTAACTGTCGGTTTTAAGACCCATTTGAAATCAGTTTATGGACATTAATAGGGCTAGCCTGTATCTAATGTTGTCAAATGTCACTGTCCTCATGCTTTCAATGCATTCATTTAGTCGGAATGGTTGCTAGGCAATGTAGCTGAAGGTGGAGGTGGTTTGTGTGGCTATTGAACATAACAACATGTGAATGGAGAAGTTTCATCACTTACGCAAACATCTTCTTCTTCACGCCTTTTGCTCATCACACGTAATCTGTACAGCAACGCAGTTACTCCATCTGTATGCATATTAACATGAAGCCATCAATGGGCCTTTAAGTTTCGACAAGGATAACAGGATATGAACATAAACTTCAAAGGATCAGCTTGATGTTTGTGAAAATATCCATTATGTGACCAAAAGACGTGAAGTTCTGATTCACATGCTGCAGCAGAACAGAACCTGTGTGTCCGTTTCTAACAGTCCAAGGCAAAAACAGCAAATGATGAAGTAAAAGCGTTTGGATGTGGAGCATCATGTGGTGTGACATCCCTGTTCTTAATGAAACCCCAAAATCCTGGAACCAACATCTCTAAATTGGACCCCCGCCAGACAAAATCAATGTTGGAAATAATTTGCCAGATTTGCAGAAATGCTCTCCAAAAATCCCCTTTTGTTGGTGTTTCATCAAAGGTAAAATTCAGAAGAATACGTCTCTTCATGCAGCTTTATCTATCAGAAGCTCTTATGAATATTTATGACGGAGTGCTAGGGCCACGCTAAGAAAATTAAATCCTAAAATTATGAGGCTAAAGTCATAGTATTACAAGAATAGTTATATATAATGACTATTCTTGAAATATTAGGACGTTATTCTCCTAATTATATTTTTTTATTAAATAAAAAAAATAATATTTTTTTTAATTTTTTTGTTCTTTTTCTCAGTATCGCCCTAATGATCAATATGAACCACATTCTTAATCAATATAATCAATAAATCATTCAACTATGTGAATAGATTTCAATATTCTAAGTCTCGGAGGCTGAATCACTGAAACACTGCAGGAACCATGAATATTGGTTTTAAAATCCAGACAAATTAAATAAGACACTATGCACAACTTTGGGTACTAAGAACATTTGCTCTGGATTAATTCAACACATCCATCAGCGTCCCCCTCCCCCCTCTCTCTAGTGGCAGTAGACCCCCATGCTGACACCTAACCCAGAGCCCTGCTACCATAACATTTCCACAGAGGTCACAGGAAGCATAATACCAGCTCCACATGAACAACACACACAGTTACTGTTCACCAGTGGTGGTCTCTTTCCTCTTTCTAATCCTTAGCGCATTTGACTGATTTAATAGTAGTCAGTGTAATTAAAACTGTACACCAAGTACCACCTCAGTAAATAGTCATTTTTTCCAAATATCACCATATTGACTAGGCATTTTCAATAATAGCATTAGAACAACAAAAATTGGACGATTTTAATATCTTGTGTTTGGTTGCAAAAGTGAAAATAAATATATATTGAAGACAAAAAGAAGGCGTTGGAAGATCATGGTGTGGGATGTTTTTGACTTTTAATGACTTATTGCTTGAACAAACTTTCTCACATGTGATTTTAATTGTGTTTATCTATTGGAAACACTGCAAATGCGAAATTTAAGGGTTTTTTTGACACTAGCGGAACATTGATAAAAGTTTTGCGCACATTAGCAATGGAAACTCAGTAATACATAGGCATCTTTGCGATTTACATTTCACCTTTTTTAAAGTTTTGACTTTAGTCTGTATGTTAGACATCTTTAAAAAAAACATAGAAATATATATATCTTAAATCTAGCTCTCCTTCCTCTCTCAAATTAGATGTCTGAGGCTGTTTGTGTTGGCCCAGATCTTCCCAAACATTAAGAGTACACAGTACTCCTTAGTTGAGGACCAGGAGTTCTGATTATCTCCCCTTCAGGGGAAAAAGACTTGGTTGAAAACATCTTACCATCCATCATCACTTCCCTCCTGCCGTCTTGCCAAGGAACACCTTTTCCAGTGTACATAGTTCCATAATGAATACAAAGTCTTTTATTGAGTTCTTTTTCATCCGCAGTGTACACATATATGAATCACCTAATCACTTACTGATAAATGCACAATTTAATCTGGGCAACTACATGTGTTTAGCTCCAAGACATGTTTCAAATTAGTCATAGTTTTTTGCAAAGAAAAAAAAATTGCTGTCCCTCTAGTTCCCCTTCAGACAGACAACCCAAACAAATTCTACCTCTACTTTTGTGCAACAGAAAAAGTCCTAAAATCAAATCCAAACCCCCACCAGAGGATGACTCTTAAACAAAATAAAAGTGAGGAAAGGACATGAATCCATACCGATGCTTTTACAGACTCTTCCATAAAAGCTATTGGCTAGTGAAGCTAATTGGTTCCGACGAACTGAATGTGTCACGGTGAGCCCTTGCTGAAGAACAGAAGATAACCAAACTGAGGCAAAATACATCTGATTATGATAAAACAGACACATCACTGAGGGGAAGCAAAATGTCAGGAAAGAAACCCAGACCTAAAACCATCAATCTATTCTGGGACAGACAGGGCGTGGCATCACGAAGTCGGAAAGAAATCCAACAGCACTCTTCCATGTCAACAATGTATCAACACTGAGCCAGATTACTTCCTTCTGAAACTGATTGTTTTGGCCGATAGGTTAAGAATCAGTTTATGCTAGCAGGCAGAACTTTCCTTTCGATATCCATTTCCACAGCTGTCACAGGTTCTCCATGTTCCTCACGACTGAACAGGTCAATGAGGGACTACTGGACTTAATCCACCGACTTTATGTTGCCTTGCTTCAGATCAATATTCACAAGCTTTGACAATTTCCAAAGTTGAGGGCTCAACGCATGCATAGTTACAAACTCATCCTTTAATTTACTACAAAACTTGTGTGAAGGGGCAACAATCTCTCGCCCTTCTTCAGCCAAGCAACCAGCAACATTTGTGGACGTAAACATTCAAGTTTGTACACACAAGCTTGCAAGTTGTTCAACTTTACTTCAAGTTGCATGCTAAAATCTCGCAGCACAAGATGTTGCTAGTAGAGGTGTGCAACAATACTTGGTCCATCCATCCATCTTCTTATCCGGGGCCGGGTCATGGGGGTAGCAGCTTCAGAACGGAGGCCCAGACTTTCCTCTCCCCAGCCACTTGTTCCAGCTCCTCCGGGAGAATCCCGAGGCGTTCCCAGGCCAGCCAAGAAACATAGCGTGTCCTGAGTCTTCCCCAGGGCCTCCTCCCGGTGAGACGTGCCCGGAACACCTCACCAGGCATCCTGACCAGATGCCCGAGCCACCTCAACTGGCTCCTCTCGATATGAAGGAGCAGCGGCTCTACTCTGAGTCTCTCCAGGATGACTGAGCTTCTCACCCTATCTCTAAGGGAGAGCCCAGAGACCCTACGGAGAAAATCCATTTCGGCCGCTTGTATCCGCAACCTCGTTCTTTCGGTCATGACCCAAAGCTCATGACCAAAACGCAATAGAGGGTGGGAACGTAGATCAACTGGTAAATCAAGAGCTTCGCCTTTTGGCTCAGCTCTCTCTTCACCACGACGGACTGGTACAGTGCCCACTTGATGGCAGACATTCGATCTCCCGCTCCCTTCTTCCCCCATTCGTGAACAAGATCCCGAGATATTTGAACTCCTCCACTTGGGGCAGGACAACCCCCCGACCCGGAGAAGGCACTCTACCCTTTTCCGGCTCAAGACCATGGCCTCGGATTTGGAGGCACTGATCCCCATCCCGGCCGCTTCACACTCAGCTGCGAACCGCTCCAGCGAGAGCTGCAGATAACGACCTGATGAAGGCAATAGGACCACATCATCTGCAAAAAGCAGAGATGTGATCCTAAGGCCACCAAAACGGATCCCCTCAACACCTTGGCTGCGCCTGGAAATTCTGTCCATAAAAGTAATGAACGGAATCGATGACAAAGGGCAGCCCTGGCGGAGTCCAACTCTCACCGGAAACGAGCCCGACTTACTGCCGGCAATGCGGACCAGACTCTGACACCGGTCATACAGGGACCTGACAGCCTGTATCAAAGGGCCCGGTACCCCATACTCCCGAAGGACCCCCCAGAGGGCTCCCCGAGGGACACGGTCGAACGCTTTCTCCAAGTCCACAAAACACATGTAGACTGGTTGGGCGAACTCCCATGCACCCTCCAGGACCCTGCTGAGGGCGTAGAGCTGGACCAGTGTTCCACGACCAGGACGAAAACCACACTGCTCTTCCTGAATCCGAGGTTCGACTACCTGATGGACCCTCCTCTCTTGCCACTGAGGCAAGAGAGAGTATCGTGTGACCCTCCTGTTACAGAGGGGCCACACAATACTTGGTATTGATCAAAAACCAAGTAAGCAAACCCCTTATGCCAATACTAAGACGTTTGATAATATATCAGACTTTAAGAAAAAAGTACAAATGTTTTTATGGTTTTTCCTTTGAATTATTTAGTTCCAACCAAAGACAGAATTTGGGCAAAGCTGATAGGTGTTTACAAAATACTTACTAAGTATCAGTACTTAGTAAAATTGACTTTTTTGAGCTTTACATTATGTCATAATGTTAATTCTTCATCAAAAGCATACATCCTTTCATGCATGTTTAAAGAATTTCTCAATCTCCATGGCAACCATTTGACAGTGCAAAACACCTAGGCAGATCTAGCCCCGCCTTCCAGGACAAAGCTCCTTCTTAAAGGTGCAGTTTCCAAGGTTCTGAGTTTCGGCCTTACGGATTAGCTTTTCCCCCATTCAGCTCCTTCAAACTAGCCAGCAGCAATTAGCAAACTGCTGGTGGAACTGTGCATCTGCTGAGCACTACTTCTCAGTGAAACCCTGGTAGAAACATTGGTAAAAGGTTATGGAGGAGTGCTGTTGTGATGACTTCCTCAAGGCGGAGTTTCTGAAAGAGCAGGAGTTTCTTAAAGAGACAGAGACCCAATTTCAAGATGTTAAATTAGGAAGTCAAATTTCTTTTAAGTCATATAACATCAGAGTCAATTAGGAAGTCAAATTTCTTTTAATTAAGTCATATAACATCAGAAGGTAACATAGTTACATGATTGTGCCTATAAAATGTCAATATGTACCTGGAAAATATCTGACACTACCTCTTTAAGACGAGGCCTTCAAAGGCACTGCTGTCAGGTAGAAAATGTTGGAAACTAGTAGTTTTCTGTTTGTACGTCACATTAGGAGGTAAAAAATAAAAGTGTTCATATTTGTGATGATGGTACATTTTCACAAATGGGCCAAAACTTCAGCGAAGAGGTGAGTTTGTTTCTTATGCTGCTGTTGATGACTTGAATAAGTCACACTTAATGGAAAAGTCCACCTGATGCTGGACCACAGAGAGTCAAAACAAAACTGGGAGACATACCTGGACAGAAGTAATGAGCGCTAACGTCTCACGGTGAAAGCTACGTGAAAAGAAGCCGCCGCTGGTCTTTCAGTCCTGCGCGCGGCCGATGCCAGGCAGCGAGCCGCAGGTCCAGTCTGGTTGGCAGAGGTTTGCTGCTCCGCGGTGGTTCTGCTCACAGGCCTGCCGACTGTCTATCTGACCTCAGCACAGCTCTGGAGCAAAAACCGCAGTCTGAAAACCAAGAACCTTCCTGCAATCTGCAGCCCTCTTCTAATGCGATTTTATTCGTGCAAATGTTTTTATATGTCAAGGTACATACACACAGCCCGGGCCAAATGAGATGTTCACTTTGTGGAAAAGGTGCAGTGACAAAATGATTAATGGTGTAAAAATAAAGGGGATTATCTTATTTGGACAAGACACAAAGTATGCACTTTTTCTTTTTTTACAGAACATAATCATAACACCAGAAAAAATTCTATATTTAGGACTAAAAGTTTTTTGTTCTTTTTCACTAGAATCCACCAGGTGGAAATTAAAAGTTGCAGAATTTGTCTTACAAAATGTCCACATGTTCGCTGTCATCATCCTAAAGTAGAACTTTCACAAAAAAGAAAAAAAACTCAAAATCATTTAAAAGTTTAGAAAATTTCAGTTTACTTTGAAACGCTGAAACTGACAAAAAACGTAAACAATAAATATGATTTCACTGAAAAAAAAAGTTAATATATGTTCCAATGAGGCTCGTCTGTCGTGTTAAAAAGACTTATAACAACCTTTAAATTTAGTAATTAATTCATCGTTAACTGGAATTAAAACATGCTGATTGCTGAGAGAAAACTCAGAGCCGTAATTCAGTCAATACTGTACAAGAACATAGATATGCTTTCAGTTCAAGACAAAGAAAAAACTTTTATCTGATTATGTTTGACCCAGAGTTCCTCTGGTATCGTTTTAGTTTCAGTTTGAATTCTGTTAAAAACTCATTTATAAAGCATCTTTTTCTGCCCTGTTATTAATTAGTTCATCCAAAGAATAATCAACAGATCAGCCCTAAACTGTATTGATGTTAAGTGGAGCAGAAAGAGCTGAGCTTTGTATTTTTTTTTTTAGCTGCATTAAGTGTTCTCTACAGGAATGTTGTTGTATTTTAGGCACAAAAAAAAGAGAACGTTTTTCTTATTTAAAAAGGGAAATGTATTATTTGTTTATTGCATCTTTTAATATATTTCTAATATTGTATAAGAAAAGATTGAAGTTGCTAACTGTAGACTGTGCCAATTTTTGATAGAATAATCAACTGCATCGTTGCAGTCCTACTTATTTATGTGCGTTTTGGTGGCCTTTGTTAAAACACGAAGCCGTATTTTGATGTGCTATTCAGGTAAAGATTATTGTTTTTTTGGTTTTTTTTACAAGTCCCAATGCTAGTGTGGCACTAAACCATCACAATCACCCACAAAGAGTCAGCCTTTTATTTTCTTTTACAACCCGCTACTCTTTCCCTGCTGTGCGCAGCGTCATTTAAAATAACTAATACATCCTATAAAACCCGGCAGCAGTAGCCTGTTTGGGTTTACGCAAATAATTAGCTGCAGGCGGTACAATTATATGCTGGGAGAAATACGACCTGCCAGAGAGCATCATAGAAACTAAAGATAATGACCCTATAATCCTGGCTTTTTGCTCTGCTTCCTGATAAACTGGGGGTTTTTTTAACATTACCTGCATCATACAGGCCTAGAATTTTTTATTTTTTATTTTTTGGAGAGTGCGCCCAAACGGGCGATGCTGTGCCTCTGGTCTTGTGAGTTCGGTGGGTGCGTCCCTCAGGGATCTGTGGTCTCTACTGACAGCTTTACAGGCAGGAGCCATGCCAGCACAACAAGGGAGGCCTGCGGCTTAGAGGCTCACACATCCAGCACTCAATAAACATCATTCCTCATTTCCCTGCTGGGAAAAATGAATTACGCATCTAGAATTCATTGTTTTTTTTTTGTTTTTGTTTGTTTGTTTGTTGTATTGGTACTGGGTTGCTAATCTTTTAGTGTCTAGCGATTTGTTTTCATTATTTTTTTTAGGGTCCTGATTTTAAATTGAGAAATCAGTTTTTTATTTTCAAACGGTTTGGATATTTTGTTTGAATGATGATGTGACTGAAGGGAGGAAAAGGCGGAAGCTGCGTTTCCATTGCAAACGTGTGCAAAACTTTCTCTATATTCCACTAATGTCGAAAAAACTATTTTTCCAGTTTCGGTGTTTCCACTGAAGAAGAAGAAACACAAAATTACTCGTGAATAAGTTTGTTTACAAACCGTCCTTTTCTCCATAGTTTGCTCCAGTGATGACCTCCAGTTGTTGATTGTGTGACTCGTGTGATGCGCAAAAATTGTTTACTTTGCAGTTTTGCGATACAAACCAATTATAATACGTCCAAAAAAACCTCCTCATCCTCATCCTATCACCAAAGCTTTTTATTGAAAAACTAGAAGGTTTTTTTTTCTAAATTGGCATTTCCGTAAATTGTATTTATTTTCACGTCAACAGAAACGCAGCTAGTTTAAACAAATAGAATATTTAATTACAACGATTCTACAAGGCTCCATCAGTTTATATTTAAACAACAAGTACATTTGCTGCCTGGCTTTTTCATAAATACAAAATAATTATTCAAAACACACACAGCAGGTGAGAAGGTCTTCTTTGGTGACCGAGTGGATATGTAACACGATTTGCATTATATTTTCTTTTTCTGCACCTTTAGTTTGGACGCCACAGATGTTCAGTTTAAACATTCTTGTAGATAATCAGAAATACTGTGTTGAAATTATTTTCCAGTGCTTGCCATTCCGATTACATACTTTTATGGCACCTAGTGAAAAAAACTCCAGCCCTACATCAAACTCTAGTTCATTTGTCTAGAAAGTCCGATTTGTTTGGGGAGAAATTTGTTTCAGACTAAAAATCGTGGAGGATGGAAAAGTTATCATGTATGATCTATAAGTCTTCATAACTAACAATGAACCAGCTGTAGTAGCAGAAGAAATGGTTTCATAAGTAGAAATCAGAAAAATGGTGTGGGCGTTTGCATTCAGCCACTCGAGTTCACGATTTCCACTGCATTCCCATATGTCGATGTCGGGGGGGAGACCAATGTTTCTGTCTCTTCTTCTTTGCAATACAGCTCAGACAAAAAGATCAGAAACTTTCAAGTCTTGGCAAAAAACGCACAACTGGATTTATGTCTGCACCTTGACATGAATAGGCTTTGATCCAAACGTTTCTATTGTACGTCCAGCAGCATGCTTTATGGTTGTCATGGTGGACGGTGAACATTTGCCCCAGACTCTTGACAGATATACTTCCAGGAATAACGATCCTCTTGGCCAGCCTGTCAGTTTAGATGAACAGCTCTGTCTTGTTAGACTTAATGTTTTATAATCTAACCGTCTTTAAACCTGTACAACGTCCTCTGTCTGCTGTGTTCCTTAGTTTTTGTGATGTTGCTTGTTTACCAAAGTTCTCTAACAAAGCTCTGAGGTCTTCACAGAAAACGGACTTATTCTGAGCTTGACATAGATACAGATGGACTCCGTTGACTAACCAGGTAACGTCTAGAAGAAAAGTCATGATTTATTTTGGTGTATTGGAAAAGGAGAAAAAGAAAGACATATGACACATTTTTGAGATTTTTATTTATTTATTAAGCCCCACAACAAGGTATGATATTAAAAAATCCTGTAAAACAATAGCCTAATAGTGTGTCACCAAATATAACCGGAGAACACGGTCAGTGTAGTTTATGGACGCACCAGTCTGAAAATTTAATCCAACATCGACATCCGATATTAATATTGTTGTATGTGTTAATGCGGTAAGCGGTGGTGGAGGCTGACGCTGAGACCCAGGTAGGATGAATGATGATGAATTTAACACGACGAGGATCCAACAGAGACACAGGAGACACTAAAGACACAGGAGGTAATCAGGGAACGAGACACACCTGGGAATAATCGAGGGGAGACAGGACAACACGGAGACTCGGAGACAAAGACATTCAAAATAAAACACACAGAAGACTCAAACCATGACAGTATGGCTTATAACTAATATTTATCAATACTCTACATATTCTGTATATTTTGAGATTACAAAAATAAATTTGGTCAATAACAATGTGCTGAAAATTGACGATCATTGACCTATGTACCTATGTTTGTGTCCATATGTTGTGGTTCCCCAGTGTAGATATTTCCCACCATAAAAGTACCAATAAAGAAACTCAATACATAAATCAAGATGATCGAAATACTCAATCATTGTTTTTACAAAATGTACATTTTTTTAAGCTCTCACTGAAAACTACGTTCTGCAAAGTTTGGACTGGTTTGTCCTACGAAACAAGATCATTTACGACATTCCTTGGATAAATGTTTATTTTCCTCTGGAGAATCTGGACCTTTAACTTTCATCACTTGGCTTTAAAAGGTATTTTTGCTGCGTCTTTGCGCTTAGTGTCAGCACAAAGCATAGTTCCTTCTAGATAGTTTCACTTGCTGCGTTTCCATTGACCATATAATTCTGCAATTTGGCATTTAGAAAATAAATTAATTTAATGGAAACACAGCAGTTTTTTAAAAAACTTGTTTTCCCATGAAAAAAAAAAAATTTTTACCAGGAGGAGATTTTTTCGGCCTTATTGAAATTACCATATTTTCCGGACTATAGAGCCATAAGCCGCACCCACAAAGTTTTTTTAATAAACTGAAAACGTACATAAATAAGCCACACCGGGTTATAAACCGCCTGGCTCAAAGCGTGGAAAAAAGGTAGCGGCTCATAGTCTGAAAAATACGGTAGTTTAGCAAAATTGCAATGGGAACACTTTTTTTGCATCAAACGAGTCACATGATCAACAACTGAAAGTTACCACTGGCACAAACCACAAAGAAGACGACGACAGGAAGCATGGCATTTACAGGAGATTTTTACGGTCTTATTGTGTGAACAAACTTATTGACGTGTGATTTTAATTGTGTCTCTTACTTAATGGAAAAACTGTGATTGCAAAATTGTTTTTTTTTAGATTAGCAGAATATTGATATAATTTAGTGCACATTTGTAATGGAAACACAGTTAGTGTTCACCTCGACCGGGGTGGTCGAGGTGAAGGATTTAAGGCAATCCTTACGACTGGCACCCATCAACTCCTCAAAATCTTTACAAGGTAAGAGAAAAAAAAAGTTGACAGCAGGTTTTACGGACAAATTGGAAAGCAGCAGCGACACACTGCTGATTCATACGGCCCAAAAATACACGTCCACACAAACGCAGGACTTTCTGGAAAAACACCCATGACTTCACCATCACTCTTGACTACCGGTGACACGCTTCTGTTTTCATCCATGGACGGCTGCTGCACAGCGCCTGCAGGACACACATACACCCACACACACACCCGCCCATGGACCCACCCAGTTCCACAAACATTCTCTCTGGATGTCTGGGCCTCCTTTTTCACAACACGTACCTCTGAACCTGCTCAGCAAACAGGCATGTGAAGGTGTGTGTGTGTGTGTGTAGGGTGGAAACTTTAACAGGTCCAGAGGTGTTACCTTGGAGAATGACATCACAGCATTTACAGGTTTTCTTCTGGTTAACGGTCTTCCCCTTCGCTCTCTCTCTCTCTGTCTCTCCGACCTTCTCTTAAGGTCTGTGACTTTGATTTCTTTGTGTTTATATTTGTTTTGTTTTGTTTTGAGAAAATGTACAGATGTCAAAATCATAGAATTCAGCTTAAAGAACGAGTGTGTAGAGAATGGGATTCATACATTGTTTCTGTTCTAAAATGTTTACAAATGTAGGACAAAATAGAGGACAAAAAAATCAAAAAACAAAATACACGAAATTAACAAAGACTATTTTGACTTCTTCAGTTCCCTCTGTCTGTCCGTTTTTGCTTTAGACAATAGCTGCTTAGAGCGCAGATAAAGCAATATGAAATTTAACATCCAATGCAAATCGCTGTTTATAAAGCAGCAGAACAATTCTTTCTGTAAATCTCCCAAAAACTTACAGAACAGGAACCTACTGTCGCTACAGGAACTGTAACTAGGAACTGTACAGAAATTAGCCAGCGCATTATAATTCCCAGTATCTGCGCTTCTGTTGACCATAAAATTGCTCAAATGCGAGCAACTTAGAAAAACTCACATTTTTCAATAAAACGTTTTGAGGTTAAAGTGTCTTTTCAGCCGTATCAAAACTGCCGTAATTCACAAAACTACAATGTAAAACACGTTTTTTCACATCACACGCGTCACACCAGTTTGTTTACAGCATTAGCAACGTGTTTATTTGTAGCCGCTGTCCACAATGCGCAAAATTGTGGACAGCGGCCTCGACAAACTTATCAAAAGTAAAGTTTGTCATTCAAAAGCGTTGAATCCACAGCTCTTCTGTAAAATCAACTTACTATTTCCCAAAGCGTTGCCTACACAGCCGCTCCCAACGCCTCAATAACAACGTCTCCTCTGATGACTGTTGATGAGCACAAACTACCACCAGTCAGAGCAGACCTTTATATCACTCCTCATCTACATCGCAAATGAATCACACACATGAGGATATTAATCCATGCTAGACACTCTCGCAATCCTGACTCCGGACTCGCCCCCAGGGGGCGTAACTGAGTGAGATTTTAAACATGAACTGGGAATGCAACACAGGCGTCAACCAAACTGTAAGCAATAGGAAAATTCAACTGCAGTAGCCACCGTTCAGCCAAAAGAGGGCGGCACCGAGATTGTTTTTGGGCTAAATATTGCATAATTAAACCAAGTTTGCACAGAAACATAAAGATATTGTCTGAAGCACATATTCAGACAATATATCAGCAAAATCAAATGTGGATTTGGGGACTAGTTACTTTAAGTTGTTCTCGACTTGTTGAACATGTCGGTCTAAATTTATTCAGATTTTCCAATTAATTTAAAAGTTGCTAGTAATACATAAAGACTCACAGCTTCTTCAAAAATTGTTGGCATTGCTGCAGTTATGGCAATGAAAATATTGTCCCATTGTAGTTGATCCTTGATTTTTTTGCTCTATATTAGAAAAAAAATCTAAAAAAATATTGCCTAATACAATTTCTGAAAATTATATTAGGTATTACATTTTTCTTGCCATCTGTATCGAGTTTGAAATTTTAGCATCTAATCTGCAAATGCTTGTTCCTAAATGTGAGACAGATCAGTATCGGAAACAGAAAAGAAATATGAATATGGATAAATCCCAGTCTTAGTTGCTGGTTATTTTATGTAACCAGGCCATTTCTTTTGAAAGAAACCCAACATACAGAGATAACATCCTACTTTGCTCACCAAAGCTCTTCTTTTTAATGAAAGTAAAGAGAATGTTGTTCTTGGATAGACCGGTCATGAAGACAAAGCGATCCGCAGACGCGGATTCTTAAGAAATGAAACTCCTGATGCTACTGTGAACGATGCTAACAGGTGACAGAACAGATGAAAGCACTGATCTTTTAATAAAGAGAAGCATGCCAGACGCTGTCCCAGCGAACACTGAGAACACTTTTGATGAACTACCTGCTGATTTTCTGTCAGAGCCACATGTTCTGTTATTCTCTCCTCTTCTCCTCGTAGATTAAGTTTAGCTTTGTCCCCGGTTTTGGACGGACCGCTGCGCCGTCAGCAGAGTTCACTGTAAAGTAGGAACATGTGTACAAATATCCCCACTGCTGCTGTTTCAAAGCCACCCAATGTAATTTAATTCAGAATTTCAGATTCCATTGATGTACAACAACAAAAAAAAGATTCAAAGTAGTTTATTTTTCAGAAATGTCTTCTTGTTTCCATTGTGTCTAAGTGGGGTGGCTTTATTGCCCCAATATATTTAAAACTATTAAAAAAAAATTCCATCATTTGCTTTGTCAGTTTTTTCCCCTTTATCATTCAGGTTGAGTTCTTCCCACGTTGCTCATGTTTTTCCCTGAACCCCCTCCTTCCTTTTACCCCATTTTCCTTATTCCTTCTCGATTAAACCTCAGGTCTGGTTTCAAATCAACCCTGAGACTCACAGTGGTAATCAGACTCAGACCAACTTGTTTCTAGCTGCTCAGATTTGATGTTTTAGCTCAGTGTGATTGTCAAGTCATTAAAAGCTTAAAACGTCTTTCCCTTACAATTTATATTTATAGAATTTATATTTGGATAGCCAAATAGTAAGTTAGCAAGCTATTTAGCTCAATCTAAATATGTCGTTCCAAATGAAATATTTAG
Source organism: Xiphophorus couchianus (assembly GCF_001444195.1). Lineage (NCBI taxonomy): Eukaryota > Metazoa > Chordata > Actinopteri > Cyprinodontiformes > Poeciliidae > Xiphophorus > Xiphophorus couchianus. The sequence continues at coordinate 17,142,644 of NC_040237.1, forward strand.
GTCAAACTTAATACTTAGCTTGGTGACTAAAGACTTTATCTGAGCTAAATGTTTAGCTTCAAGTTAAATATTTAGTTAAATATTTCCTTTGTAAACTGAATATTTAGCTTGCTAACTAAACATCTAGCTAAAACTAAAGATTTAGTGAACAAATTATTTAGTTCAGAGCATAAATATTAAGCTTCATACTAAATATTTAGTTTGAGACTGTTACATTTCTAAGTGAATGAGTAATATAATGCAAATATGAGTGAAAAGTGAATCCATTTTTTTCTCTTATGACAGTCTAACCCAAGTAATAACCCAAGTTGTAGGTGTCAATTGTTTACTGTGTAACTTTACAAACGGGGCCCCATAGCACACAGCTGCTGTAGATGTTTGGCTCCTGGTCGCTGTCTCTCCTACTGCTATGTAACAGGACAGAGGGGACGGCGGAGCAGCCCACCAGAGTCGGTGCAGTAGCGCCTCATGCAGATGCATCAGGTGATTGACAAGAACGACTCTCCCTCCGTAAATTGCTGCGAAGTTTCCAAAAACCCGGCTCCACATTTATTTAGGCACGGCGCTGAGGGCTGTCGAGAAGCCACGGAAACCAGAAAGTATCAGTCAGTGACAAGAATTACATGTTCAGTGTGTGTGTTTGGTTGACAGACAGTGGAGCTTTTTGTTTTACTACTATTCAGAAAGAACATGAACCCTATCAGTGAGTCAGGTTGGGAATATAGAATAAAAATCAACGTGGACAATCCTAGTCTGGTGTTTGTGGCGTGAAACACTTGAAAATCCCCTTTAATGTGAAATACATCCTGTATAAACTGAAAAACGAACCAGTGTGTTAGGAACAGAGATGTAGATAATAAGAGTTCTTTAAGCTGGTTTCATCCAACTAAAATTATTTAAAACATAATTTTGATTGCACCTAAATATTCAGTCTTATTGAGCTGACATCAAACATAGTGAATCCTTTCAGCATTTTAACCATAAGCTTCATTTAGTTATCCCCAAAGATTGCAGTTGTACAAGTAAATCAAACCAAAAGGTTACCAAATGCAATCACTGAAACATGGCCATCATGGTCTTGAGTTATTTCTCTTCAGATGAGAGTGCGATGTTTGTCAGCATTTGTGAAATTATTCACATTTCCAAATATTTCATTACGTCATTAGCATCCCATTAAGTGTGAGAATACATCTAATTAAAAATCTAATGCCAGAACAAAAATTTGAATATATCCACGGCATTGACAGAACCTGAACCCACAGACCTGTAGGGTCACACGAATAAGAAGTGTTCTCACAAAACAACATTTTGACCTTTTTAAGGTTTTATTTAGCCTTGTTTACAGGTGCTTCTTGGCTGAAGCACCTGTAACAAAAGTGACATGAACTGAAGACATTTTGTGTCATAGAACTGGGAGTGTTATGCTGCAAAAAGACAACTTCCAGTCAAGAATGCCATAAAGTTCTGCCTCTATCACCTGCAGACTCTGAAAGTTCATGTCCAGACATCTGGTTACGACTTCCAGTGGCAAATGTACCCTTGAGTCCAATGGGACTCGTATACGGCGGTTGGATTGTTTGTAGTCAAAGGAACGGTCCAAAGAAAACATTAACAATCCTAGGGCGAGTCTTTGTTTTCAGATTAAAGCTACGAGGTTCAGTTCATTCTTCATCCCTCCCTTTTTTTCCCTGCACAGTCCCAAACGAGTGCGACGCCTCAGCAGGAGATGGGCCGGACTGATAGGGAAGCAGTAGATATCAGCTGGTTGCAGTCCAGGGCGCAACCGCGAATGTTGGCGTGTCTTGGAAAACGGATGAGAAGTCAACCGAGACGTAATAAGCGAAGTTGCGAGAGAGTCTTAAAGTCTCTGCAGGAAAAATGGGGTCTCGTTTCAAAGCGTGGAATCTGCTGTAAGCCCCCACAGACGCAGACTAAACACAGCACCGGCCCTATTGTTGTTCTGCACCGTTACAGCCCTCCCTGGAGATTTAGCAGGAGCCATAACCCTAACGTCGCCGGGGCCAGCAGCCAATGGCCACGCCGCTCGCTAACGACCCAGCTGGTGAGGTCACGTTGCTGCCTGATCACAAGAATTTATACAGCAGCAGACTGGAAAAAGATATGATTGGAGGGCTGGTAAACAGTAACGTTGTGTGTTACTGTTTACATCAGGAAATGTCACGCATGCACACAACGTCGGAGGGCAAAAAGACAATTCTTTTACTTGCCATCCATTGCCGCGCTGCAGCAGTAGAACTATTCTGTTAACTGAATAAAACCTGGATATGTTGGTGTTATTAATTTAGTGCAGTTCACCACAGAAAAGGGACAAATAAAGCAGAAAAACAGTTGAAGAACAACTAAGAGCCACTCATTCTCCCTTTCTCTTTCTCTGTCAGCTACGCTACATGCAGACCCGTTGTCATAGCAACTGACTGACGACAACTCCACAAGTGTATCAGAGTTCAACACCAGAAAAGACCAACATTTCACATGCAAAGAACAGATTTTTGTGATTTTTGTTATTATTAATAACCGAAACACCGAATTCTGCAGCACATCTACAAGTTAAGGTAGTCAAAGTCAAGCTAGCAAAACTGACCTACCTACGCTAGCTCACTATTTTTTCTTAATTAAAACTTTATCTAGTGGTCACAGCGTAAACAATTGCTAGCAATGCACTGATCCCCCTTTTCTTTTATATATCATACATTTAGGATTTGGTGCGTTACGTTGACGACTGGACAGTTGATACCAGTGGTAGTTACTGTTGTTGAGCAGCTTTTTGCCCTCAGCGGCATCTTGCATATGTGACGTCATGTTCCAATGTGTCTAGAAGATTTTTTTTTTCTTCAAACTATTCCTTTTCATTCAAAACTTTTATTTAGCTCGACGTGCGACATGGTCATTTTAGGCTGTAAATTAAATAAATAAAATACAAACTGGCAGCTGGAAAGAACCGTAGATTTTTTGCAGTTGGCGATAATGGATTCAGCATGTTCACCATTTCTAACCATTGTAGCCTAGCTCTGAATGTGTTGTGTCATGTTTTGTTCCAGTTCATATATGACTAATCATTCCATCTTTCTTTTTTCCGTAGGTTTCCTTCCTTTTTTTTGTTTTTTGTCAGTTTCCATGTCACATGTCCTTCTCTGGTATAAAGGCTAAGTATATACAGAGTAGCCTTTACGGGAAGGAAAAGAGTAGAGGTTACTGGAAAAAAAGGAGCCCCTTCATTGAAAGCATAGAGGTGGATGAGCGAGTAGGTGGAAGGTTAAACACATTCAACGTGTTTGTTCCATTCATTATGGTGGACAGGCCTTGGTTGAACATTCGCTTTTGTATATGGTATACTTGCTGTGTGTGTTTCCCTTCTCCATCTGGTTTTGGGTTTCGTTGCCATCTTCCACTGGCTTGAATCATGTAATCCGCCATGTTAACACAGCGATTATCTATCATTACCCCACACTCCGGTTCCATTCCATACCGGTTTCATCCATCCAGGGTGTTTACCACGTGTCAACACTGGCGGGGTTCTGTTTTTCTTTTTTTCCATGTCTGGGACGAACATAAGTTCTTCTTTAACGTCAAAGCCCAAGTGAACATCCACTTATATTAGCATAAGCAGAGACGTAACCTGATGTTGGTTAAATCTTGGGCAGTTGAAGTAGAACAAAGTTAGGGTTGGAGGCAACACTAAGAGCTTCTGTGCATTTTCTGCTATAATGCGAAGTGACAACGGACTACAGAGAACATGATATAGTGGATTTTCTTTTACCCAAAAGTCTTAAAGACTTCGTCTCATTACTGTCAGAAGGCAATATCAAAGTCTTTTGCCATACATGATTCCTATAACATCGCAAAAGGAATTTCCACTCATTGACAAAGAAAGTTAAGCAATCAAGTAGGACTTTGGGTGTAATTTGATACACATGCCTACCGGCCATGAGGAGGTAAATGATAGAATTTGCCAGAACAGAGAGCAAAAGTGATAGTCTAACAGGGATTATCCTTCAGTCAGTCAGAACAGTGAGTAAAGGTCACCAAACAGAGTATGATAGTAAAGTGCACCTAAATACCAGCAGCCTTCACCGGTGGACCATGTATCTTCCAACATGCTCACCAGTTCACAAATGTGCAACTTGACAAAATCTAGTGTTACAGACAAAACCTTCAACTGGCTGAAAGTTTTGCCTAGTTTTGCTAGGTTGTATGTATGATTCTTTTTAAAGGGGGCATTTTATTGTACAGTCAAGTAACTGCTACCTTCAGTTGTTGTTATAAAAATGCTATATATACATATATATATATAATATGATTTACAATGATGACTTTTTAGTTTAATGGCTTGAAATTGGGCCTCTGTCTCTTTAAGAAACTCCTGTTCTTTCTGAAACTCCGCCTCCAGGAAGTCATCACAACATGGCTCCTACATTAACCCTTTAACAAGGTTTTTACCAGCGTTGCACTGAGAAGTAGCTCGTGATGATATGCCGTTTCACCCTGTGTTTGCTAATTGGTGCTGGCTAGTCTGAAGGAGCTGATTAAAGGATTTCTCAAACATGCATGAACGAGTTAAGGCAACAATCCATGTATGTTTTTGATGAGGGAATAATTTTATAACATGATGGTAAATCTTAAACATTTTAATTTGACATAATTCTGCCCCTTTAAATGTTTAAATTTGTTTTCACATATTTCACAATGAGGCCCCCATCATACAAAAAAAGAATAAAAATGTTTTAGAAGGTCTTAAATATAAAAACTTATGAAACTTACATTTTTTAAGCCCCAATAAAAATGTGTAAAAGATGCAATAAAATCCTTTTTTTTCACCCCTCCAGGGGGTCTTTTTGTGGGCTCTAGTGTCCCTCTATATGACAGTAGGCCGACAGGAAACGGGGGAAGACATGCAGCAAACGCCGCCGGGAGTCGAACCTGCGACGGCCGCGTCGAGGACCCAAGGCCTCCAAATACGGGTCGCGCTAACCACTACACCACCACGGCACGCCCGAATCCATTTTTGATAACTTGCACTTTATACCTTTGTTCAAACTGTGTGTGCGGGCAGGAATAAGACACATGAGCCTGAAGTATTTTCAGGGAGAGCTCTCGTTTTAAATTCCAGTGCAGACCCTAAACGATCTGCTCAGGTTTCTGATTACACAACGGGTGGCCGTTTGTCTGGATCCTCTTTAATGCGCCGTATTATCCGGCCAGATTAGGTTGCATATGTGCGTGTGGACTTTAATGAAGCAAGTTATACTTAGTGTAAAGTACACATGGGCCCTTTATCCCCCTGCTTACCCTGGGTTATTCATGTGGCGAGTTAACTCACTAAAGAAAAAGAAAGAAAAAAAAAACGCATCTCTACTGTTAGCACTTCTAATGAGAACTGCCTCCTTTGGGCTTGGGATGCAACACTGATCACACTGTAAGGAACACAAAAGGTAAGGCCAAAATTATTCATACAACTGGCAGATTTAGGGTTAACATGAACTTTTAGTTTTGCAAGTAATGTTCTTTTTTTCCTGGAACCTATATTGACGGCCCAACATGAGTCTGACAGATAAACAGTGAAGTGCTTTAAAGATTAGATCTCCTGTCTGAACAGGAAAGCTTTAATTACTGTTACTCCACCGGGAGTTTTTCTCTGATTAGTGAGAAGGTGATAAAGACTTTTGAAATGCCTTATTTTAAAACATGGCTTATGCCATGATAACAAATTCTGATAAATTGCCCCAGAACTTATGGCGATAAACAATAATATCAACTCATATAATGGAAATGGCATGATGATGCAAAAACATCCTCTGAAAGATTTTTAAAAAATAAATTATTTCTAACATTCAACACTGCAACTGGAAGACATTTTAAATGTCCAAGACAGATAAACAAAGCAACAATTAAAATGGAAAGTGAAGTTTCTATAGACAGAATCTTGCAGTCAATTGATTAATTGCGACTGGCTGTCAGATCACGTTGATCAGATCAGTTGCGTTTCCATTAATGTTAATAAAATTCCGCAAATTGAAATTCTGAAAATTAAAAAAAAAAAAAAAAATGTTTTAGCTGCTCCCAAGTCGCTTGAAGACCGGAATAAGACCCCAACATGGCTGCCATGATTTTTAATGACTTCTTGCATGAACAAGCTTATTCGCATGTGATTTTAATTTCATTAGGTATTTAATGGAAACACTGCAATTGCAAAGTTGTGGGGTTTTTTTTCCAACATTAGCAAAATACAGACAAAGGTTTGCTCATATTTGTTAAAGGAAATGCAAACACTGTCAAATAAATGCCACTAGAGCCATAAAAACCTTAAAAAAACGTACTTGATTGTTTGAAATCTAATTCTCATGATCTACTGTATTGATGCATCCTTGCAATGAACCAGTGATTCCATTCAGGTGTGTTGAAGAAGAGATTAATCTTAAAGTTTCAGGAAAGTAGCTCTACACCAGTGTTTCCCAACCCTGGTCCTCAAGGCACACTGTTTTAGAGGTTTCCCTGCTTTAATGTGCCTGATTCAACTGACTGCAGTTCAACAAACGCCTGTTAATCAGTCATCAGTTGAAATCAGCTGGACTGAAGCAAGGAAATACCTAAAACATGCAGGGCAGTGAGCCTTGAGGACCAGGGTCGGGAAACACTGCTTTAGACAAACCAGTTACTGCAAAATAAACTCCTGGCACACATTATTAGAATATTTCCAATTAGCAGCTGAATGTGCGGGACCAACCAGAGATCAGTGTCTAATTCACAGGAGAGTCAAACCAAAACTCTGCTTCCCGGCCGTCCTGCTCCCTCACTGAGTTATGTAATGCCTCAGATCTTTCAGTGAGTGTTGAGCCACAACATGAGTGCCATGTTGCCAATAGCAAATATGGCCTTTAAATATTTCCCCTGTAGAGCTTCAACGCGGCTTTTAAACACAGTCTGAGTTACTTAACAACCTGCAGCACGCCCGGTAATGAGCGTGTGTGTTGTGTGGTTTAAAAGAAGAGGATCAGTTGCTTGAGTCAGCTGGATTTGCTATTAGACAGCATGTAAAATCTGACCCCGCTGTCTCCAGAACTGTTTTCTCATCTTTGGCGTGACATTTCCACATGTGTTTCTCTGCGCTTGAGCTCATTAAACAGAAAAGGTTAAGATAAAACAAAAAAAACTTCAGAAGTGTAAGTAACACAGACTCAAGTAAACAAGACTTAGGTCTGGATTTGATGAAAAGTAAATGAAGACACTTTGGAAAGTTAGATTAGCAGCTTCCAGTTTCTCAGATTTACAGGATTAGCTTCTCCTGTGTTTTGAAATTTCCCAATCTCAAATCTGGGTTGCTCAGACAGAAGTCGCAGGGGGACTATCGTGGAGTTATGATCTACTGCTATGGCTTAAACAGGACAAATCTCTCCAGATCCCAGGGACCGAAGGGTACAAACCGACTGTGCTCGTTCGGTTAGCCGGGCTTTGATTCGTGCTGCGCAGATGAGACGCGGGAGTGCGGTGATGGAATCTGACTGCATATTTCATCAGTCATTTATTACTTTATTGGACCTTTCCAAGCCATAAAGCACAGAACAGAAAGTACATCAAGTCATCAAACGAGCGCGCTTGGTGGAGGAATCCAAAAATGAGACGCATGCAGCTACGAATGTCTTGAGACTTACCAGAGCACGTATGTGCTGTGCAGAAGAATTCAAAGCTCTTAAACTTTTTGACTTTTATCACAAAAAAAACAAAAAAAACATTGGTGTGTTTTATTAGGATTCCATTTGATAAGCTGAGGGAAACAAGTGGCTTCAAAATGATTCAGCATTCCCAAGCAGGATGCTAGCAATAGCATTTGTCACTTTGAGAATCATGTGCACTGGTAATTGTCCAAAGCAAGCACTATAGCACAGAGCATTCTGGGTAAATCCAACCAAACAAACAAGGCTAGCGCTGGCTGGAGAAATGGCTCTTAGTTTCTTGCCCAAAAAAATCCTCCAACCGCTAAAATATGACGCTTCTCCATTTTTGTTTCCGTGTCGTGAAGAAGGAAGCTGTGCTCCCCGTCTTCTTCAGAGGTTTTTATGTTGTTTCTTTCAGTGCAGCGCTCCCACAGGCAAGGAGGGGAATAGGTCACTCAAAAATTGGTTTGATATAGTGCCGTGTGAACATGAACCACACCAGCTTGCAATGGAACAAATGTTCCAGTTTTGGTCCACAAAAACTAGCAAGTGTTAAAGGCTCAGTACGTGTTCTCCAGCCACATAGAATCGTTTTATAGCACAATCATGTCACTGTTATTTTCAGTTATAAAAATCTATATCAAATATCTCTTTGTAACTTTTCACCTTGTCTTTGTAATTTTTTTCTTTAAGAAACTCCAGCTCTTTCTGAAACTCCTCCTTCAGGTTGTCATCACAACATCTCTCCTCTATTAGCTCTGTAGTATTTTTAGCAGCTCTGCACTGAGACGTAGCTCACATAATGAGTTTCTCAAACCCTTTAAAGAACACTACAGGTATGTTTATGTTTTTAATGAGGGAATAACATTACAACAAAAAAGGTGATTGTACACAACACTGCTCCTTTAAAAAAACAAATTGCTGCCCTCTGCTGTTGCCCCTCAACTCTCTGCTCTTCTCATCTCTCTCCTTCTCTTACTCCTCAGGTATGTTATTTTTCATAAATATGTCCAAACATTGTAATAAAATTTCTGAATAGTGTCATGAACCAGAGTTTAGCTGTCACGCGTACAGCAAGTGACACTCTGCCGATGAAACCTGGGGAGGGGATTTGAACCTGACCGCAGAATAACACAAGCAAGCCTGACGTGACAGGATGAAGCTAACCGATGTTGTCACTGGGCTCCACTGCCCCGACAAAGTAGTGTGTGTGTACGAGCAGTAAGACTCATTAGAGAGCAGTAATGGGAGGGGATATTGGTGGTGTATAGGTGTAATTACCTCGAGCCAATATGGAGCTCAGGACGCGTGGCGCCTCCAACACAAATACGAACGGTAGAACATAGATATCACTTTGTTCCTCTTTCACCGCCTGACCCGGGGGCAGAAAGTTTAGCCCAGTCCGTGTTTCTGAGAGCGTGTATGGAAGGAGAGCCCTGGGAAATAAAGATTTCAAAGAGAAGACTGTGTAGGTGTGTTGGACATGTCTGCGCCGGCTCTTATCTGCTGGATCCACTTTGACTGTGATCAAATGCAGAGCTTCTTCTTCTGTCCTACTGATCACATTCTTCTTCTGATCGTTTTCTTCCCCCTCTCTCTCCATACATCAATCCGTCTCCACCTAATGCAAACAGACATCTCTGCTTTCTGAAGACATCTGTCTACCTTACTTGTTCAGCTGTCAGCCAGAGAAACTTCCAGTAAAACCCAAACATGATGTCGGTGGTGTTGTACCAGTCGGAGAACGGGTTGTTCACACACACACCTAGTTCTTTCTCTTCAAGGTCAACAAGCACATTTGTGCTCAGGTTTGATGATGGCCTGCATCTTCTTATGCAATTCCATTTGATTCTCATTTCCCTTCAGTGATCTGTCTGGGATTTTTACAATTGAGATCAATTTCTTTGGTTGCATTTCAACCGGATTAGTTGCCAAACAGAAGCAGAAGTTGTGAACGATTACGTCAATTTTCTGCGCTTTTAGAATTGTAGTCTGCCTGTAGTTTTAACAATGGCAGCGGAGGAAGTGAACGAAGCAATTAAAGTCAGAGCAGGAGGAATGTTTAAGACATTCTATTGCTGGTAAAGATGTTGTGGCCCCAATCTTCACGAAGACTAGGTGTAACGAAATTGCGTCTGTTAAGGCGGACGCAATATCCGGTGAGCTTCATTGAGCTGGTGCATTACATACACCACCGCCAAAGTTAGCGATTGGGTAAAGAGAGTACAGAAGATCTCATCTCATTCTGTTAGCAGCTTGCATTTGTTGATGCTGTTTGAAAATGCTGAGTATCAAGCTGCTTCTCTTGGCATTCAAAGGTCAATTCATGTTGCAACATTCACAGGAAACTTGTTTCTACAGAAGGGGGAATGCGTTGATGTTTCCTCTATTGTTGTCATTGAAGAGTGCAGAATACAAATTTGTTAAGATTTTGGGTTTCATTAGTTTTAAAAGTTTCGCCCAAGAAGTCTCAAACTTGAGCTCAAACCAGGTTTTGGGTTCATAGCCAAACAACTTAGCACAATAAACCATATTTAAAGAGCGGACACATTCATCCATATCCGTAGTGCCGGGGATATCTTGTCCCGTGGAGCGTGGTGGTCCTGCTGATTGTGCTTACATGACTATAGCCATGTTAGGTATGCAAACGGTGGTAGCCAGAAAAACTGAGGGTCAGCTGGTTGTACTGAACCTTTTCGTCACATGGAAGAACAAATTTAACCCCTGTCCCAAAACAAGAACGAGAGAGAAGCATTTGTATGCACACCCATGTGTTTGTGGAGCCGTGTTTTTGCGGCTGTTGAATTCATTCGTTTTTGGTTGAACTCACCCAGAGCGACCTCTGCCTTCGGACGGCCCGCTCCATGCAGCGAGTCATAATTACGGCTTCTGGTAAAGCTCTGAACCTGTGCCGTGAATTTTAACGAGACAAAATCGCTCAGTCAGGTTGGTCAAATTAAAGGGGGAAAAAAAAATAACTTGGCACACGTTTCTTTCTGTCTGCATCTAAATACCGTCAGTTTCAGCATTTATTTTAAAAGTGGGGTTGAAATACCGTGGCGCTGTTGGAGTCCTGTTTTCGGGTCACACGTATGCATCTGGGAATGTGGATGTTGAGCAAAGTGATGAAATGATGTGATGTTAAAAACAGGCCGGGCCGTAACAGGAGCTGCTCTGAGGGAGAAAACTACAAGTCTTCAGATTGATCCCTCAGTGTCTTTGGCTTCTGTCTGATACCTGTTGATCCGATGTTCCCCAGTACATTGTAGAGCCATAAAGGTGAGTAAAATGATGAGCGAAGACTCAGACTGGTGAGCTCAGCGGCAAATTTTGCTTTACAAAGCATCGTGGTCTGTCGCCCCGTTTACAGAGGCTACAGACTTTGATGCGTCCCGAATCTTAATTTCTCTCCACAGACTCTGTTAGACTCGACCAGCAATGGGAATAGTTTTGGGCCCAATTCTAGCTAGAGAAAAGCGCTGACACTTTTTGATTGGCAGTGTGTAGCAACAGGTTGGAGTTGGTACGTCTAGTTAGATTTAGTTAATATCTTTCCTCTAGGTCATTCCTCCTTGGTGTTTTTATTCTATAAATCCAGATTAGTTGGTCCCAGAGGTTGAAACTGTTAGCTAGGTAGCTGTTAAAACAACTCCAATCTAAAACATTTCACAGCAGCCCATGCAGACGGTATTTTATGAACCTTTAAACCATCAGCCCATTAGTATTAGGTAGTTATTTAAACAGAAACTGATTATTATTTAGACAGCAAATGGAGCTTGAAGCCCAGGAGCCGCTGAGAATCTTCCTGTGAAACCAAATGAGAATGGAAGATTCAACGCGTTCTTCCTAAATAGAAAATAAGACAGAGAAAAAAATCTATACAATTCTTATCCACTATAATATTTCAATTTCTAATCCCACTTTTACATTAAACAGTTACTCTGACTGGACATGTTTTACATTCAGTTCTGTTTTTGTTTGATTCAGGAAGGTCACTGATGCCTACTTTACTACTATATTTTCTGCATAAATAATCAGATCCTTCTTTATCAATGATAACCCAAAGGAAACATTTCAACGCTTTAAAAGTTTCAGAAAACATTGTTTTCAATGATACGTGGTTAATTTTATTGGACTTAATGTTATTTTCAAACTTAGGGACAAACTAATCTGTATTTATTTTAAATGAAGACACAAAGTGAACGCTATCTACTTGACTGAGTTCTGAGTTAGTCCTTTCAGAAAATTATTAATATTCAAATATAAATTCCTAATAAAAGTCTTCTGAAAGTCTTAAAAAAGCTACAAAAAACAGCTTGAACCTAATATTGTCCTGCTTTATTCTAGACATCTACTGACAAAATTAAATATGTGCCTTGAAAGTATTTCAAAGGCCTATGAATAATTTGCTCCTCTCCTGAGAGAACGCCTAAACTAATCATTAGCAGTGCGAGGTGCAGCACAGCAAACGCTCAGGAACCCTGTGGCTCTCTGGCCTTTTTAACACTGTTTGTTTGAGTTGGGTAGCTTGTTGGGTGGAGGTGAAATTAAATAAGAACAGGTTTGCATGCGGAGTCAAAGTCGGGCCGGCGGTAGTTATCTGCAGATGTGCCTGCACATGTCTCATTTAGGACCCGGTCCGGTCCGCTCCCATGCTCTCAGCTAAACAGCAGCTGACTGATATAGAAACCATGTGTGATAAAACGTCCCAAACCAACTGCATGACATCACCTGCCCTCTTTGCTCTCCCTTTAAGTTGCTACGTACATCTTGACTTCACTTTCAGAGCACAGATTCGAGGCACATGTTGGCTCCCGGCGGCGCCTTGCCTTACCGTTAACCCAATTTCACACCTGGTAACAGGCCAGTGCAACTACATGCGTCAATGCAAAGAGAAAAGCCTCCAGTAAACACGAGGGCAAATAGACCTCCAGCTGTTTCAGAAACAAGTGATAGTCGGTTAATTTGTTTGAAGGGAAGCTGGAAGTTACGGTCACTGTTGACGGTTAGTAATGAGTTTAACTCAAAGGAACTCTGTTTTACAGATAGAGCTAGGTAAGCCTCTACAGTACATTAATAACCAGATATTTACTTATACAGCAGAAAAGATCATAACCCTTTGTATTTCTCAAAAGGCAAAATCCCAGACGGAGCAGTGAAGGGAGATGAGAATCAAGCAGAACTGCGTGGAAAGGAAATGGCCACGCTACTGTTTCTCTAAAAAATGTTATTTTAATTTATTTTTAGGGTTTGACAGTCCATGACATCATTTAGCCCATAAGAACATGGTGAAATGTATCTTTTTAGCCTATGGGTTCCATCCAAAGACGTTAAAAATCCGGTTTGCCTTTCCCAGTTTATCAACCCCAACCACCTTTCAACCAGATGTCGACATCAGTAGACGTCTCCATGTCGACATCTTTTCATGATTATACGTTGTTCAGACAGAATGATCAGCGGTCTCTTCTATGTGTCACAGACAAGTGTTACCCCATGGGGCCAGTCACACCTATTTATTTGCCCTGTATGGATCATCAGGGTTCTGGTATTATTGAGTAGTATTCATATTTATTCAGTGGTGACTGTAGAATCAGACCAACTAGCCGACAGGCTCCAACATCCACTGGATTCTCTCTTAGTTGACCAAACCCATCGCTGTTGTCAAAGACGTAACCTGTGTCCAAGAAGTTTTCCTCGTTTAAACCATAAACTGGAAAACATACAATGAATCAGTGAAGCACACAGTTCTTGGTGGATGGATTGTTCTTTTAAATCTATATGATTCAGGATCTTCCTGTGTCATTGGTTTGCTAGCTTTTCAGACACAGTGAGGTTTTACACACGCTCCAAGCTGCGTCTTGAAAAGCAGGATGTGGCTCTGATGAATGCTGTGTCAACTGTCCTCCCTCAGCACTGAGGGAGAAAACTCTTGTCCAACTCCATCTTCTCCTGAGCTGTTGCGGACTGCTGGCCGATCATACCGTCGCCGCTACGGTTCATATAAAACAAGCAGGAGGTAGCAACATTTGTCCCTTTGATGAATATGAGATCCTTTTGTATTCACTAGTCTGGGCAGGGAATCATCAGCCTCATGTCAAGAAAATGTATACATCACCATAAAATCTGACATCAGAGAACTGAATCAAGGTCTATCAAGTGTGTATACCGGGCTATACACAGAGCCTCTGCAAAGACACTGAAAACAGACCAAGACAGATGAGACAGAAAGACATTTAATCCAGAGCGATACCTCCAGTGTGACAGCTCTGGGGAGGAAGCACCTTAAGTCTGCTTCCTCTCCTTCTGCCTTCTGCCTTGAATTAACAGGTATTGCAAATGCTCAGGGAGCGTCTTCCAAATATGCATTACATGTTGCGTGAACATGTGTCTGCATTCTTTTATCTGAGCAGAACAGCCCTTATTTTATTGCCTAGGTTTGTCAAGAGAAAGTTGTTTCTAACAAGCTAAGCTAACCTGGAAGTGTGGTATTTGTTTCCCATAATAGTTCCTTGACTTGTTCAATTCTGCTCTGGTCAGCCCCTCCCCTCTCCTTGACCTCTGACCTTGACCCAGAGGGGTAACAACAGGCTTGCCTCCTGTACCTCCAACACATCGTAAACATTGACAACAGCCCCTCAACTGGTAACTAATTGCAGGCCAGGATGGGTGTGGACATTTAATTAAAACGTTCCCATGAGCAACAACCGGATGAGTCACCTGTTTATGACGACGTGATGTCACTCCATCACCACGGCTACTGGTCCAATTAGTCAACGCAAGTGTTTTCAGGCCGCTTTTTAAAATGATTATTATTTACGGAGGTCTGTTTCTGAATCCGTTTCTCTTTTAAAGGCCAACAGAACATCAACCACGTCACTTCCTGCCTGCTTCCAGAAACGTTTGGAAAAGTGTGAAATTTGAAATTATTTTTGGAGAATGGAAAAGAAAAAGTAGGAATGGAAAAAGTTGTTTTTTTCACTCTTTTCTCACCTGTATACATACAGTATATCCATCCAGGTCTTGAGATAAAAAAATAAAATTTCCCTAAATTTGTAGATTTGAAGCTTTAGAAATTGTAGAAATGTTTGCCATGAATTCATGATAAATTTTTGTATTTTTACTTTTATAAATGGTCCAAATTGACAAAAAGTTCGCAAATGAATTCTTTTACACTAATTCTTTATTTAATGTGTTTTAATATCTGCTTAGGACGCTTTGTCTCAAGGGTAAAACTAAATTAAAAAAACAAAACAAAAGCTCCCACCAAATACTGTATTTCAAACAACTTTTATAGGCTGTTAGCTTCCAGCTCTGAGCCCTTATAGTTCAGCCACAGTTCACTGCATGCTATCTACACAGCAAGCGTTAAATAAGGCATTATGATTCCTCACTGGACCTTGAGTGAGCTTGTTCAAGTAAACTACTGAACACCATTCCCCCCAGGCAGCAGCCCGGACCCCTTAAGGTGAGGCCAATAAAATGCACCTCCATTTTCACAATAATCAGCTGTGTTAATCATGCGTATTAGCCCTCCAATAACTTTAAAAAGTCGTCTAATCCCCTAGAAAAAACAGGCTGTGAGAGAAAGCCAGGCCTCATGCCTAATTTTACCCCAGTGGTTTTAATCGGGCGCCTGGTCTAATTCAAACTTTACGTGGCCCCGACACGTCTAGCAACAATGAAGGGGCCTTTGGGGAGCAACTATGGTGACAAATGAGCCTAAATGGGTTTGCTGCCCTGCGACTGTCGCTAGATTTAAAGTGGCTAATCTCCCAGAGTAATGTGTTTCACTGTTTTCTGGTGTAGTTTCGGACTTCTAGGTCATGCACTCTTTTCAATCTGTAACTAAATCTAAAGTCCATAGATGATTCATTTTTTTCCCTTTTTCTTTCTTTTGCAGGTTAGTAGACATCTGAGTTTTTTTTGTCTGGCTAAATGGAAAGAACCTTTTACTCTAGCTCTTATCTATTAGTTGAATTCATAAATAAAATATAAACAAACTATGACAAACAAATGTTAAGTGCAGAGCCTAAAAATGATTTTGAATGTAGCCTTGTAAGAGTTGGCAGAAGTCAGCCAGTGGCAAAAACAATTCTCATCCAAACAAGGGGCAATAAATTTGCACTTATCGCATTATGAGCAGTTCTATCGCCCCTGCTGGAGGGAAAACAGTTAGCTATAGCTACATGTCAAACATATGCTAGCAGCTAATTACCATTAGCCTGGTAACATAAACAACGCAATGAAGATGTCTGCATGTGGCAAACCTTTACCTGTCTGAAAACCTCCAGGGGCAAAATTAAATACCTGTGATTAATATATTCAAGGCTAACTTGCGCTTTTAAAAATAAATGTAAGACATTTTAAGGCTTTAATTTAAGGGTGTGCAAACACTTCGAGAAACAAATGGGTTCTTCAGTTTAGGAACATTTCCTTGTAAAAGGGATTGAAAACCATTTATATTCCCATTCCTGTTCAGATTATGAGCCAAAATCCATTGAAGTGTTTATTTGTAGCAAAATGTGAAAAACCTCAAGAGCCAGGACTTATGCAGAGGCATTTTACCTGGTCTGCTTGCTTTTGCTTTCTGCTAAACGTCTGTCACACAAACAACTGCAGCAGACTGTAGTGTGAGCCCACTCTCTCTTCCTGTCCTCGGCCTCCTCAGAGTGTGATGAGTTGTGTATGTGTGATGTAACATCCACTGCACTTCATACCACTACAGTGATTCAGCCCCTGGGAGAGAACAGGAAGGAGCCTCTCAAGGGGCACAAATCACACACACACACACACACACTTAAATTTGCATCTGTAAACACACTTTAACTCTTGAGTAAACACTGTTAAAGATGGATCATGAAGCTTTTAACGGTCTCT
Source organism: Xiphophorus couchianus (assembly GCF_001444195.1). Classification (NCBI taxonomy): domain Eukaryota; kingdom Metazoa; phylum Chordata; class Actinopteri; order Cyprinodontiformes; family Poeciliidae; genus Xiphophorus; species Xiphophorus couchianus. Next base: position 17,159,191 of record NC_040237.1, read on the forward strand.
GGCAATAACTAATAAACAAACAGGAAGAAAAAAAACATCAACTCAGCGTTTTAAACAACAGGCTTTCTTCGGCTCCAAACTGCCACTGTTTGCAGAGCTGCTTCATTTAGAACAAGACTAGAAGCTTGTTCTAAATGATAGATGGCTTGTATGTTAGACGGTATAATAATATAATAAAACCTCTAAAACCCAAACCATGCAATCAGACAGATTTAAAGAGGAGCAGCAAAAGCAAACGAGGCGGATTAGCTGTGCTTGCCAACAACTGGTAGTGTCGTCAAGGGTGTGTTACTGTGGAATATTGTCTCTGCTGCCCACATATTGAACTGCAACAATGTCAATATCTTTTTGAAACCTCCTCAGAGTTGTTGCAAGATTGACAAATACCACAGAATATATTTGGATGATATGAGTTATGACAACATTTATGTTCCCTTTTGATAAAAAAAAAAAAATTCTTTAATTGAACTCAATTAAATTGAAATTAGTCCTTAGTTCAATTGAAATAGTTAGTCACACTAGGAAGCACAGAGAGTTTCTGGATAATCGCCTCTGTTCTAGGGAACACATTTTATCATCTTCTCAGCTTATGTTTGACTTATTTTAGAAAACTTTAAAGTTTTAGTTTACCCTCCCAATTTACATCACTGGCATTTTCAGCAGAAGCCCCACTATATTTTAAAATCAAGTCCAGGAGTTGTATGCTGAATGCTGCAAAGTTGGCATCCAAACTGTCTAAGTACACTGAAGGGCTGTGCTGCGATGGTTCAGCATGAAAACAGGAGTGGGAAGCGTTCTAACAGCCAAGATATACAGCAAGTACATTAAAATGTCCCCTTTCTTATTTAAGCATTTTCAATTCACCATTACTACTGTTCTTTATAATTTGTTCTCAAGAAAGACGACGTTGGAGATTTACATTATAAAATGTGTATACGTATGCCTGAGTAGGAAAAAATCCACCTCCTTTAAGAAATATGTCAGTTCTCTTGATGGATTTATTTTTTCCCTTCTTGGCAGAATTATGCTCTCGCATCCCAATAAATGTAGCTCTGGAATGCAAAAGAAAGAACTACAGTTACAATTTGTTTGGAAAAGTAGAAGTTATTTGGAACATCAAGTAAACACAGAGTAAATCTTGGAACTTTTAAAAGGCTTCTTAGGACATATTGAAACCAGCAAAGGTTCTGGATGATCTTCACCACATGCGTAAAGTACATCTCTTGTAAGTTCTCTTTTACTTAATTTAGTACCATCCCCCCAGAAGGGTGAAATCTTTGGTCCATTGGACCAAGACTCTTATAGCTTGTCCTTATAAAATGCCTACTATTCCTTGGAGACTTTAATTGAGACCAAGTAAATATATTCGCAATGCTCAGAGACAAACGCTCCTGTTTTATGCCAGGTTTTAGGGAAGGACCACCGAGATCCAAGTCACAGTTAGTTATTTTCTTCAAAGTTGTCAAACAATTTTCCAAGAAACGGCGGAAAAGTTTTCAGCAGATTTTTCTGTAAATGAGAGTTTAATCTTACTAATATCAAGACCTATTAAATCATCCAATCCTACTTAAAAACCTACTGAACAATCAACAACTAAGTCTTTGGTCTAAAATTAAGTCTAAGAATTGGGATTCTGAATCATTGTATTGTGTGACTGTAAGGGTAACCAATATTACAACCATAATTAGATCAACGACGAAAAGTCTAATGACACGTCTAGAAGTGTTTTGCGTATCGGGCGCTTCTTGCTTCCAGATCTTGATCGTTCGACACACGTACGGCACATCCAAAGCGGTAGACGCTAGAGTTTAACTTTTGCAGCTGGGCCAGACGCATCAACCAATCAGAGAGACTCCACTACGGGATGTAGTGGTCTGTAGATGGTGTCCTGCTAGGAGACGTGGGCACCAGGTCATCAAACCGAGATCAGGTGAGACAAAAATAGCGCTGAGAGTTTGTTGTTAAAATTTGACACCTTATGATGCATCTGGTCTGGACGCATATGTGTCAACATGCAACCGTCAAAGTAACTTATTTCTTTTCTTCCCCATTCTGGTCGTCTTCATCACCTCTTGATGGATAAAGACGTGGCTTGAGTTTCTCTTTTTTTAGTGGCTTTTGTTCCATTACCTCTGCAGTATGTAGATAGGAAAAAAAGTAGAGAGAAGGAGGAAAGGCATGTGGACTGGGAATCATCGGGCACCGAGGTCGAGACTCAAACTCTGGACAACGGTGACAAGAGTTCACAATTTGCGTACACAAGCAAGATTCCTAGCTAGGCAATCAAAAAAGTGGGTAGTGAACATGGTCACTAGTGAACACATACTGTACATATGCACCACAGCTACTGGATCGAATTTCAAAGCAATGATTTAATAGTAACATTACTTCTCTCATGCTATGACATGCAGACGCTCAGTCGATGAATGTTGAACTAATATTTATTTGATATCTGACATCTTAGGAGCATAGAGGTTAATCTGAAGATGGTTAGTTGATACTTATAAAAAGGAAGAAAATGACATGTTCTCCTGTGATTTTACAGGAAATGTAAGCCAGCTGGTTTATTAACACCCTTTATTCCACTACACACACACTACACAAAAGCAGTAGCTCAGGTTGAAAGCAACACAAAGTTCAAAAGCTTGACAGAACTTGATGTTCAATCAATTATGCTTGATTTCTTCTTTATTAAGACGTTTTCCCAACACTCCTAGACGGTAGGATAGGAAACGATGTGAGAGCAGCTTGGGTTCAACGTTGTTTTTCTCCGTTGAGTTTCCTTGTTAGCCACCAGAACACAGGCTCTGTGTTCCTGCTCACTCATCTATCAGGCCCCGGCGGCGTTCTAGAAGTGCGTTGGATAACAGCCAAGTCAGTTCCTCAGAGACTTGCACTTCTCCGAGGGTCCCGTCATGGTTCTTCTACAACACTGAGTTTTAAGTAACTGGGGCGTTTACAGGGACACACACAGACACACACCTCCCTTAAGGACAAGCACATACTCTGCCAAACTCTTGTTTGTGTTTTTTTTTTGCTAGAGACAAACAAAACTCCAAACCAGATTCAGCTTTAGGGAAATGCTAATCCAATGCTTATGCATGAAATTAATTAGATCCATGCAGCCACAGTGCTTCAGGGTTGGAGTGGATTGTTTCTTTTTATTCACCAAGAACTCTAATTTACATCACTGTGAAGACTCATTAGAGATTATGGATCTCTGGAGATCATGAATTTTAGAGTCACAGGGCACATAAACAGAGAACCGCACGTTTTTGTTTCCACGGGATCTTAACTCGGCTTATGTTTTTACTTTGTTTATTTCTTACCAGTTTCAAATAATGAGCCGAATGTCAATTCTGAAGTTTGAAGTGTTTTTCAGAGAAGAGACACGCTCACATCCTCCTCCCGTCAACCTTTCAACCAAACCACCAGCCTGACAGCAGACAAGAAAACCTTGTGTAAGAGGGGCAAACTCTACTTGGCCTTTGGGAAAAGAAGCCTCCTTAAAAAGTTCTCTGGTTGTGGTAGGTAAAGTTTTTCTGTTTCCCTCAGAATTCG